>NC_083730.1:18840833-19444166 GCF_028564815.1 Eubalaena glacialis | reverse complement strand
GAGAAAACTTTTACAGTCTTTCAGAACAATGGAAAAGGGAATGTCTTAGGGTTCTTTGTTCAGGCTGAGTTCTAGGATGAAATGCTTTCAGGAGGCAAAGTTTTGTTTGGTGGGCATATTTGTATTTTTGCTATTTTCTCCAGGTCTTTTTACATGGTGTCCTATGAGCAGGAGGACATTTGAAATCCTACACAAAGAACTGGCTTGAAAAGAATTCCCAGCCAGGTCCAGTAGATACAGATCCTGCAGACAAAGCCATTTTTCATTTGCCACGTGGAAGTAAGAATAGATAGGAAATCATCATGACTTTTTCAGCTTCTGCTTTTGTTAGGTCTCCTCTTCTTGGTGGTACCTGCTGCTACTTTCCTTGCTGCCTCTTCCTGAATAAGGTTAATTCCTATCGATCCTTTTAGTGGTACTGTAGAAACATCCATGAAGCTGGATGTTTACATCCTATGGTCTGATTTGACCTAGAGTCAACCTCATCAGTTGACATGATGGAAGAGCCCATGATTGGCTCCTGAGTGCTGATTTAGCTGCTCTCATCAATACCATCTCACATCCAGCTTTCATTATTTGATTTCTCTGGGTCCACAGGTGGTCCTCTGGGATTTGGAACAATCTCACTCTACGTTTTCCTATGCTAATGGCAGACAATGAATTCATCCTAACACATCTGCAAAATTATAAAGCATTACCTTTTACCAAATTAATGCCACGCAGAGTTGGCAAGTTATGTAAGTGCCCAACTCTGTACTGACCAAAATCCTCTATCAACCATCCAAACATAGTGTATGGTCTAGCTCAATTCCAAACTTTCCATGAAGAATTCTCTGACTACTTCAGTTTATACTAGTTCCTCTCTTAGAAGTAATTATTGACCAAGGTATTCATTTCAGTTTAACTGTTAAGCATCAATTACTAAGATCTTTTATTAAAATGTCAAATCTTTGTGAGTAGAAATTAGGTCTTCATTATCCTCCAGATCCTGCAGCGTGCTTCAATGATATCTTTATCTTTAACCAAAATCAAAATTATCATATTTGCCTTCCCAAGCCACTCCTCTGCCTTCCTTCCTTCTATTGCCACTGCTACCATTGTTCCTAGTACCCAGGCACAAATATTACAAGGTAAGACTTGATTTCCCTCTCTCCATCGCACCTCATAGTTAATTAATTGCAAAGTTCTGTAGATTGGCAATTTTTAACTTGTCTTTTATTTGATTTATTTGCTGGCCTCTAGAACCCCCCTTTTTTTTATTGGTGTATAGTTGCTTTACAATGTTGTGTTAAGTTTCTGCTGTACCACAATGTGAATTAGCCACACATATACATATATCCCCTCTTCCTTGGATTTCCCTCCCATTTAGGTCACCACAGAGCATTGAGTAGAGTTCCCTGAGCTATACAGTCTGTTCTCATTATTTACGTATTTTATACATAGGAGTGTATGTATATCAATCCCAATCTCCCAATCCATCCTCCCCCACAGAACTCCTTTATCAAAGGAAATCTTATACGAAAGTTCGTTATGTAAGAAAAGCAGCTATGGTAAGAAGCGGCTGAACTACCTTGAGCCTACAACTGCAGCCCTTGAAAGAACTCCCAAGAATCTCCAAGGCTGAGCGCTATTTAAAGGCCCGCAGTTGTTGAGTTGATCTCCAAGTTGTCAAAAAGCATCATGGTATAGTGAAAAATACACTGGCATAAATCAGAGGATCTGAACTGAGCCTTGATTTTATCTCTAAAATAGAATACCTTTCCTACTTACATCATAGAGTTATTGTAAGGATCAAATAAGACTCTGTATGTGAAAGTACGTGGTAAACCGTCAAAGGCCGTGAAGATGTAGGGAACCATCACCTCTTTTCTGATCTTCAGGGCCCCGTTCTCCTTCTCATTCTACCCACCACCTGGCCAACCACTGCTTCCAGATTAATCCTAAAGCACATCCCTTTCATATCATTTCTTTCTTTCTTTCTTTTTTTTTTGTAATTATAGCATTATTTATCATAGTGAAAACATTGAAACCTTTTAGAGTGGAAAATTCTAACGTACACAAAACTGAAATCAGTGAATGAACCCACATGCTCATCATCCAGCTTCAACAATGATCAATATTTTGCCTATCTTGTTTTTGTGAAAAAATGTAAACCTACGAAATGTCTGAAAATAAGAAAACAGTTGAATAAACTGGGGTACATTGATTTAGAGTGCTATGAAGCTTTTAAAATAGTACAGAGTTGTATTATAAAATAATTCAGAATATGTGGTATTATCACAACCATGAAGGTTCAAAAACGAATATCCAATCGGTGTAGAAAAAAAGACAGGAAGGAAGTACAGTAAAATATGAACTAGTTTCCCTTTGGTGTTTCTTATCATTTCTTGACTCAGAAATGTCTAACAATCACTACTGGCGGCTAAATTAAGATCAACTGTCTCAGCTTAGTATTGAAGCCCTTTTACAGTGAAGTCAAACTTCCCTTTCTAGTGTTAGTGGCCGTCATTCTTCCATGTAAACCTGATGCTTTAGCTGAATCAACATTCACTCTTTTCTAAATCCTTCCTCTTCTTTCTTGTCTCTCAACTTGTGTTCTGACTGTCCCCTTTGGCACCACCCCTGAAATGCAATGTATGATTCAAGTCCCATTTTTGGTACTTCATACCTGTTGAAGCCCTTTCTTATTCCAGTCTCTGCTTCTGTCTCCTCCAGACTCCCAACAGGAAACAGGGTAAATACTCATGGATTCCTGAAAAGCAGAGAAAAGCAGTATTTAGGTCACTGTAGAGAGGTAATAAAAATGTATGAAATTTCCTCATAAGAGTTTAATAAATTAAAGCAAACTGAAATATGTTTGTGAAAGCCATCTCTCTCACTCTCTTTTTAAAGATAGGTAGACTTTTGATTGAGGGTAAGTTTTCTCAATTTATAATCTTCTTTCTGCTGAAAGACTAAAACGTGAGGCAGAGGGTGCTGTCTTGGCAAACGAGGATGGCCACGTTGTCCTCAGGGAAGGTTTTCTTTTCTGAAAACTTACATTTTATAAATATAAGAGTATTGGTATCTTCACACCAGAAGATTTCATTTATTTAAAAACTCTGCTCATTTATCAATATATAATTTAGACCTAAAAAAGAAAAGCAGGCTGAATTGGAGAATATATTGAATGGAAAAGAGAATTTGTCACTTTAAGGTATAAAAGAGAAAGGTACCATCTGCCATGTAGGGGTTCTTATCTGTGTTTGATGTGATAACTAAACGAATTTGTGGAAAACTAGTGATGAGACAATAACTCAAGTAGGCTTTTAAAAAAATCTCATTCATTTAACTACTTGATAGAGATCTTAAGTAACTTCTTTAAATAAATAGACAATGCTCATTTTAAATGATCAAAGCTTTTGTTCATAATTATCTGCTTAAGTTAAAAGTAGTTTTCCTTTTAAATACTGTAAATCTTTTCTTGTTGCCATCCTTTACACTGTCTACTTGTCTTTTTTTAATGAATACAGAATCAACTGAGTAAATATAAACTTATTCTATTATCATTTGCATGATTTCTCTTATCAATTAGAGGGCTTTGAATCAATAATCTTTTACTCCAGTAGACCTGGAAACATGATATTCCATGGAAGCTCATCCATGACTTTATATTTTCCTCTGTCAGTTAAACAAAGAAAATGCTCATATGGTTACATCACTGCCATTCACTTGGGTAACCTTGGAGACTCAGTGGTGAACTGGAATGTCCAAGCCATTATTCTGGAGATGTGTTAAGGACCAGAACTCTCTGTTACCTCATAGGAAATCAATTATAGGTGCTGCGGGGGGAAGAGGCAAATTGAAAAATAACAAGACTTCTGCTTCTGGCCAAAGTGGAACCAGGCAGGGACCAGGTTTACCTTCCTGCCTGAAACAACCAAAAACAAACAAACGAACAAAAAACACAAAAAACCTAGCAAGATGTGTGAAACAGTGGTTTTCAAGACACTGGCCAACAAGTTATGAAAGAAAGTTTAAAACAAATTAATTAAACCAACTATAGAATTGCCCCCAGATTTACCACCCTAAGAGAATTTCTAGGTTGCAATGCAGGCAGGGGAACCCAAGCAGAACCTAGCAGAATCCCTGAGTTAAGGAGGCAGAGCTGAGAGACTGACAAGATCAGGAGAGCTGGATTATACATGGAGGAGCATGGCAGATTGGAGAGCTGCACAGAGAAGGAACTCCATAGATTTATGGAGGGGCCCCTCAAGTATTTAGCTGAGTGCTGATCAGATATGTACATGAGGAAACTATTCAAGGCCGGGGTAAAACTCACCTGAAATGATTAGAGATACAAATGCCTCACAGTCACACAGAGTTGAAAATACTACCTGTTTCCAGCAGCCAAACAGAGAATCCCATGATTCACAGGGTATTAGGAGGAGAAGCATCTTGCCTCACTAGGGAGGAATAATTAGCCCCAGCATGAGTATTGCTATAATTTTGCCTAGCAAACCTTAAAAGTAAGACTGTAAAGGGTGAAACTGTTTGCAAGTAACTTAACTATGTCACAGAACAAAACTCAAGAATATGTATAGAAATACAAAAACATTCAGTACCTCCAAAAGTAAAATTAATCTGGCATCTAATCAAAAATTACTAGGCATGAAAAAATGGAGGAAAACATAATCACTGATGAGGAGAAAAAATTAATTAATTTTAAAAGGACATAAGAATTAGAAGACAAGGACAATAAAATAGTTATTACAACTGTACTCTATATGTTTACAAAGTTAAGTAGCAAAAACTTAGATGGTCATTCAGACATACACACTAAAATGTCTGAGGTGAAAAATACACAGGATTAGACATTGCAGAAAAAAGATTCGTGAATTTGAAGACACAGTCACAGAAATTATTTAAATAAAACACAGAAAGAAAATTTTAAAAAATGAACAGAGCATCAGTGAACTACAGAACAATTTTTTTTTTTTGAAAGCAATTTCTTGCTCTACCCCTCCCCATCCTTAATTCTCGTTCCCGAGAGGCAACCACATCCAACCCTTTTATTATATATATAAATTTATTTATTTATTTATCTTTGGCTGCGTTGGGTCTTTGTTGCTGCTTGTGGGCTTTCTCTAGTTGGCGGCAAGCAGTGGCTGCTCTTCATTGTGGTGTGTGGGCTTCTCAGTGTGGTGGCTTCTCTTGTGGGCTCTAGGCACATGGGCTTCAGTAGTTGTGGCATGTGGGCTCAGTAGTTGTGGCTTGCGGGCTGTAGAGCGCAGGCTCAGTAGCTGCAGTGCATGGGCCTAGTTGCTCCATAGCATGTGGGATCTTCCCACACCAGGGCTCAAACCAGTGTCCCCTGCATTGGCTGGCAGATTCTTAACCACCGTGCCACCAGGGAAGTCCCAAACTATGGAACAATTTTAAGTGGCCTAATATATGTATAAATAGAGTCCCCCAAATGAAGGGAGGGGCAAAAATATTTGAAGAAATAACAGCTGATATTTTCCAAATTTGATGAAGACTGTAATCCTAAAGATCTAAGGGGCTCAAAGAACCTCAAGCACAAGAAATGTAGAGAAAACCACATCAAGGCACATCATAATAAGATTGTTCAAAAACAGTGATAATGAGAAAATCTTAAATGCAGACAAAGGGGGAGAAAAAAAATCACATACTTAGGAACAAAGATAAGAATGACAGCAAATTTCTCACCTAAAACAGTGCAAGTTAAAAGATAATGAAGTGAAAATTTTAAAGAACTGAAAGAAAAAAATTGTCAACATAGATTTTTATACCCAGTAAGAGTGTCTTTCAAACTCCAAGGCAAACTAAAGACATTTTAAACATATAAAAGGTGAAAGAGTTGTTGCACTAAAAGAAATGTTAAAGAAAGTCCTTCAGACAGAAGGAAAATGATACCAGATGGAAATATGGATTTAAACAAAAGAATAGAGAGGACTGGAAGTGGAATCTATGGTGAATATATGTTTTAATTAATATTTAAATTACTTTAAAGCATAACTGACTGTTTAAAGAAAAATAATAACAATTAAGTGTGGGTAGTATTAAACTAAAATATATGACAATAGTGGCACAAAATTTGAGAGGGGAAAAATAGCAGGATACTATTGTAAAGCTCTAGTTCTGTATATGAAGTGGTATAATATCATTTGAATGCATTAAGTTGTGTAACATCACTTGGTAAGTTAAAAATGTATCCTATAAACCCTAAAGCAACCACTAAAATAACAAAACAAAGAGTTATAGCTAATAAGCCAAAAAAGGAGATAACAATGAAATCATAAAAATACTGTTAAACCATAAGAAGTCAAAAAGAAAAAAGAAAAAAGGGAAAGGGGAACAAAAAACAAATGGGATAAACTGAAAACAAATGACAAGGTGATAAATTTAAACTCAACCATATAAATGATTATATTAAATTTAAATGGTCAAAATACCTCAGTTAAAATGTAGAGATTGTAAAATTGGATTAAAAAAATGACCCAACTATATGCTGTCTAAAAAGAAGGCACTTTAAATGTAAGATAAGATAATAGTAAAAGGTTGGAAAATGATACACCATGCTAAGACTTGTCAAAAGAAAGCTAGACTTTACTTATAAAAAGAAAATAAATTTTAGAGTGAAGAATATTACAAAGGATAAAGATAGTTATTTTGTTATAATAAAAGGGTTAATTCCTCAAGAAGACATAACAGGAGCATATTACTTTATATGGTCCCTAGTTCTCTGTTCATGCAGGTTGCTTTTATGGGGAGGATCCTTTTTCTTATTTGCCTGCACCCTTAACAAAAGATTTCTTGGCACTGTTTCTGTGCCAGACTCAGAGACATAGGAATGACACCACTCTGAAGCAAGAAGATGGACAAGAATGAGTTAGTCTATGGCCTTGGGGTCCCACTAGTCAAAACCCACCATGTAACCATTTCCTTCTTATGACTTGCTGCCTCCTCAGAGGTCTACTCTGGAAGCAGAGGGCTGGTCCCTGGGCTCTCAGAGATCACATACCTTAGTCTTCACCTCTGCAGGCTTCTTCATGGGAAGCCACCCAAACAGTGGTCACCCATACTTATTATTAATATAATAATTATATTATTATTATTATTATAGTATATTATTATATACTATATATAATATATATATTATATAAACTATATATATAAATATAATATATTTATATACATTATATAAAAAATATAAATATATATATAAACTATATATAATATATATATAGTATATATATAACATACTATAATATATTATAGTATATTATTATTAATATACTCTTCTATCTTCTAGAAGGCTTTTCCTACCTGGGGATTTTTTTTTTTCTTTTTGAGAGAGAGAGAAGTGTGTGTGTGTGCGTGCACATCTGTGTGTGTGCGTTGTGTATGCCGTGCAGGTATTGAGAGATAGTATAGCTGTTCTCAAATGTTTTCTCTGTGCCTCACCATCCCTCATAGCTTCCAAAACATGAAGCAAGAATGTGTATCCTTTTTTTTTTGTTTTCTGATTTACCCTTTTTTTTTTCTTTCTGATGTATCACCTCCTACCTTGAGATAAGGAGAACAAAAAGGCTTAATTTCTTGAATAGAGAGAAGATGATGGAGGGAAAACGTGAGACCATGAGAAGAATGACAAAATTATATTAAAAATATGATTCAGATGAATAGACCTTTTCTATTTCTTTATCTGTTGCCCATCACAAAATTAACATTTTGTAATTGTGGTTTCACTAAATAGATATTTAAAAAACTAACCATTACAAGCACATATCTTGAGAACAAAAATATGATTTCATGGAAAATCAAGCCTATATGGCATCAAAAGGTAACTGGGTACAGAGATGCTGTCTTGGAAACCCTAGCATCGTGATTAAGTAATTAGCTGCTCCCCTCTTCACCAGTGTATTCTGAAAAATACATTAACTCAAGAGCTTCTAAAGTTGGCATGTATTTGTATTTTTCAAAAGATGTGTAGATTAATTCCACGTAAAATAAGAGGTGGAAATATACATAAAAGGTTAAATAATAGCATCAGGCAGAATATGTTAGAATGCCAAGTGAATGGTGTACACTATGTTTCTCAAACTAAAGTCTAAGAAACCTTGACATCCACAGTTTCTTTGAGAAACTTTGAATTTTATTTAGTTATTCCAGTACTTGAATTTACATTTATGTTTACAAATGCATTTCTTCTGGGTGAAGGTCAACTGACAGCACAGCTCACCATATAAATGCAGGTTTCATAAAAGTCCCAATGGAGAAAACTAGTGCAAGAATTGAGTCTTGAAATATACCATAATATTGTCATGAGAACTCAAAAGGACTGAACAAACTCTAGCAGGATTTCATCTTCACTGAGCCATAAGCATATGAGGGTGAATTTTTCCATTTCTGACTCCAGTCATCATTGGATTAGGTACCCATTTAATGCAGATTTTCATAACACCATCATCTTAACCTTATTTCCAAGTGAACAAGTCAGCTTTGCAGAGATATCAAGTGACACTCCATTAAAGTTGATGTTTGAGGATTGCTCATTATCAGAGTTTTGGTTGAGTATGAGACTTGATTATCCTCAATTATCGAATAAAGCCTTGACGTTACAAATGCCAGTTTAGTTGTACGTAAAAAGATGTTCTGTGTATTAATATTACTAAAGTTAAAACACAAAAGCCGGTTTAAATTAAAACTAAGGCTTCATTTTTCCCCCATGATTAAACCCCACGTCACAGGTTTAGTTTCAGCGAAACAACATAATCCATCACATTTATATTCATATTGTCAAATTGAATTTTATTGACTATGTGGTTTCGGTGATATAGTTTCATTAATGCTAAAAACACAAGGGTAAATGTGCTAATGAACAGAGAGGGCTTGGTACAGTGCTGGCACAGGAAAAGCATTCAATAAAGATTATCTGTTATTATTTTGTGGAAATTTATAGCAAGTTTTATTTTAGTACATGTTTATGGAACATTATTATTATATCTTATTTAGGGTAGCACTGAGGTCCACAATTTTTTCTTTAAAAGGTCTGTAGACAGTACTCAAATGTAATAAACACTAAGTTGGAAAGTAACTGCCAGAAGTTCATTAGTGACCGGGGGGCTTCCTGGAAGACATCAAAAAGCTGCCTCATTATTATGACCAAAACTTAAAATTGAGGCACAGAAAAATAAAGTGCCTTATTTAAGCCCATTCATCAAGGCGATAGAAGAGCCTCTTAGATTTTTAGTTCCCAGCTCTAGGACTATGTGTTCTTTCTTTCTCTCTTGTCACTGAACCCCAAGAATAAATAGTACTTATTCTTTTGTCTTTACATAATGTTTCTGGAAGCAAATAACAGTTGATTATATTTAGCAAACAGTACTTCTTACTATATTTTGATATAATAATTTTTTTCAGTTTGCTTTGGAAATTGACAATTATGATGACATTGAATAGAGGTTAGAGGACACATTGATTATCAGGGTAACCGACATATTTACATGAATGCCAGTTTTGATGAAGCATCAAACTCTTATTTGACATATACATTATGTCAATTGTGAACTTGAAGACCATGTTTCTGTGGAAATGATGACAGAATAGCTTGCAATCTGCTTACCAAAAAAAAAATTGCATTTTTTAAAAAACAAGAAGTGTATCATACCTGTTTATTTTTTATTTTTTTAAATTAATTAATTAATTAATTAATTTGTTTATCTTTGGGTGCGTTGGGTCTTCGTTGCTGCGCACGGGCTTTCTCTAGCTGTGGTGAGCAGGGGCTACTCTTCGTTGTGGTGCTTGGGCTTCTCATCGCGGTGGCTTCTCTTGTTGCGGAGCATGGGTTCTAGGTGCGCGGGCTCAGTAGTTGTGGCTCGCGGGCTCTAGAGTGCAGGCTCAATAGTTGTGGCGCACGGGTTTAGTTGCTCTGCGGCATGGGGGATCTTCCCGGACCAGGGCTCGAACCCGTGTCCCCTGCATTGGCAGGTGGATTCTTAACCACTGCGCCACCAGGGAAGTCCCTATCATACCTGTTTAAAAGCTACATAGACACCACATTTTAAAGGAAATCTATATATGTGCTTAAAAAGAAATTACACATAAAATAAAAGCTGTGAAGTACAATCATAGTGACTGGAGATTTCCATTTAAAAATCATAACACAGCAAAGATTGGCTACAAAAACTGGGAAGATTTGCCTCCCAGCAATAAACAAGTAATTTGAAACAAAATAGGCACAAAAGCAGTGGTTGCTGAATCTTTCTTTTCCAAGCTATTTAGCAATATATCGGAGATGGCCTTTCATGTACAAGGTGAATTAATTGGGATTGGGACCTTTAAAAGATATAGATATGAGTGTGTGTGTATGTGTGTGTGTGTGTGTGTGTTTACATACATATGTGTATATGTACATATACACAAGTATATGTGTGTATATAAATAACATGCATACACATATACATATGTGTATATCTATCTCTCTGTGTATATAGATAGATAGATTAGATAGAAATGGCAAAATCTGGTCTTCTTTTAGGAGCTAAAATCTACTTGGAGAAATGAGATTGATACATGAAGCAAAAGTAAAAAATTCAAAACGAGATATAACTACAAATTGTAGCTCCGTTGCCTCTAAGCCCTCCAACTTCTGGGTCATACTTCCCTTTCCATATCCCAACACCAGTGAAGAGTTGTTTAGAGAAGTGGAGGGAAAGAAACTTCTTTCAGGTACTCCACATTCCTGAATTCCTTATCCCTGGTCTTTATCCTTCCTTTGTCTGCTGTCTTCTCTGTACCCACCACCACCCAACCTCAAAGCCCATGAGTCATTCCCAGGGTATCAAATGACACTGGTCTTCAGGTCTCTCCTACTCTCCTACTCTGTCTGTCTCTCCCACTCTCCCCTTCCTTCTCTGTGCTAATGTCATTCTCTGCACATCCTCTCTGCAGCTAGGGAAACCCACATCTACTCCCTCTACTGACTCATTTCCCTGTTATCTGTGTCTCCATCCCAGAGGAGGTTGCCATTTAGATCCTGACCCGTGGCCATGATTTCGTAGATCATCCTCCCTCTGTATTCAGCTCCTCTCCCACCTCTTCTTTTGAAGGTCTCTCTTTCAGTATTCCCCAAATTTTCATCTCTCAGAACATGACTGGGGAGTGGGGGGAGGCAGAAAAAGTATTATTATTTCATCAGACAGAACAATTGTCTGCATAATAAAGGCTGTCTCAACTGCTTTCACGCCAGACAAAACCCTGCGTCCCAGCTTTGTCTAACAGTTCTTTAAAGTGTTTTCCCAGAGGCGTGTATCCCAAAGTAGAATTCTGCTATTCTCCTGAAGCACAGAGATAGCATTTATTTTCTAATAAATATTAGTATTGTATTTTCTAATAAAGGTTAGTATTGTAATAGACTATAGGAGCAGTACAGTATTCTGTATATTTTGTTGCTAATGAATAAAAAATTCTGAACATAGAGTTGGAGTGAGGTGGGAATAGAATTGGATGCGTAGGGAGGATTCAGATGGTGGGGAACCTTTGAAGGCCAGACAGAAATGTTTTGTTTGGGTATAAATTCTTCTTTGACTCATGGAATATTCATCATTGTATTGATTAATTTCTAGAATTCTGGAAATTTTCTAGTGTTTTTTAAATTTTTGATTTCTAGCATAATTCCACTGTGGTCAGACAACATACTTTGTTGTCAGTATTATGAAATTTGTTGATATTTGTTTTTATCACCCAGCATTTGGTAAATTTTAGTGAGTACTACATGTATACTCGAAAAGAACATGTATTCTGCAGTCATTTGTTTTATTGTTCTATATATGCCGAATAGATCGAATGCGTTAATCTTATGGTTTACATCTTCGATGTACTTACTCATTATCTTGTCTGCTTGTTTTGTGTTACTGAGAAAGATACGCTAAAATCTCTTGATTCGTTTATTTCTATTTTAAGATTCATTCCAATTGCAGGGATATGAAAAAGGTGAAAAATGTATGGGTCTTGGAATCAATGAAATATGGGAAAATATTACCCATCTGGACATCTGAATAGTGTGTAGACTTTAAACCCAATAGAATAATAAAAGAATTTGAGTACATTCTGTGCAGTGGCCGGAATGGGAAGATGCCAAGATGTCTAGGGTTGAGTTTAATTTTTTTGGTGGGGAGGGAGTAGATGGGGACACCACAGAAAGGAACCTTGGGTTTCCTTTAACTGCTCTTTGAGCCAAGAGCAAACCCCAACCAGCTCATTCACTGCTTCCTCCACTGAAGTTCTCACCTGCAAGCCCTTTCTAGGGGAAGGAGTCTCAACCTGGGGTTCCATGGACACCCTAATTTATGAGTTTCAAGGGGCCCCCCAATGACCTCAAAAGCAGGTACAAGAGAGTGTGTTCATACGAATATGGGCATTTATGTGGGGAGAAGCTCCATCCTCTCCCCAGATTATCCTAATTCTCTGTCACACAAAAGCAAGTAAGGACTGCTGCTCTGGAGCCAACGGAACTTTTCACACAGGACACACTCAACCCAGACAAGAGGACAAGGGAGGGCACAGAAAGGCACAAAGCCCAAGGGCCAGTCCCTCTTCCCTGAACTCCACCACCCCTCAATAGCCAGCCTAACTCTTCTAGATGTCTTTACATAACTGTTTACATAACTGTTGAAAGCATATCAACAACCCCATCTGTCCTGCACTGAAGCATTAACTTCCCACCATTTTTAAGAGTGAATATTATGAGTAAAATGTCTTTGCAATTTTGCTGTCTCATTGGCCGTTTACCAAATCTGTCTCCCCTCTACTCCCCGGTTCTTTCCTGAAGACAAGGTGAGTGACAGAGGATGAAGGCGCATAACTCAAAAAAGAAGCTTCCCCTCTTTTCAGGGGCTTCTGCCTGAGCCTGGTCCCCATGCGCTGTGATGTGTATGTCCACACACCAGGTGCTCTGCAGCTTCTGGACCATATAAGAGTCCTTTGACTCAAGAGTGTTTTTCAATCCTGCACACATTTCTGCTATGGCAACAGTCCTAAAGACATGGCGTGAGGTTTATCCTGGGCTGTGACCTCATGCTTTTTTTCACGTTGTATTTATAAACATTTCAGGATGACAGTTGACCTCAGGGTCATGCACAGGAGGAAGACTGTTGTGCAAGGAGACTCAGAAACAGGAAAGACTAATTCAAGTTCAGTGGCCTTCCCCAGGTGTACATCTTCTGGATCTCAGGCATAGAAAGCTGGATTAGCTGACTCTTTTTCCACAAAGAAATCAAAGAAAACAAATGGGCTGAAGACATTTACAAGGCTTAGTAGAAGTCAGGAAAAAAACCCAAAAAACACAAAACACTTTCTTTGGTAGGGTCATGTAGAAATCCAATCTAAATATAAGGGTATATAAGGGTACTTTTTAACCCAACAAATGTGGAAATATTATACAGCTTTTTCAATATAGGTGAGGGGAAGTCTGCAGGGGTGATTTCAGGGAACAATTTCTTATACTTTAAAAATAGCTTCAAGGAAGAGATAGTCTCCACCATCCCGCCAGCATTTCTAGTTATTGGTGGGTAAAGATGTGATGCATGGAGCTATAGCAGTCATCATGTGATGATGAGGAGAACTAACAAACATACAGATGGCAGAGCAGAAAGACAGAAAGAACCTCGATCTTTATTACACTTTGAATGACTGAATAAACCAACCCTTAAACTTTTCTCCTTCTGCAATTCTTGTCATGTGAAATTACAGGGTTTTTAAAAATATGTTTATTTGTTTGGCATAAGATCAAATTTATGCAGACTTGAAAAAAGCATTTTCCAACTTTTTTTATTGATGTATAGTTGACTTACAATATTATATTAGCTTCAGGTGTACAACATAGTTTATAGATTATACTCCATACAAAGTTATTATAAGATATTGACTATATTCTTTGTGTTGTATATTATATCCTTATAACTTACTAATTTTATACCTAGTAGTTTCTACCTCTTAATCCCCTTCACCTATTTTGCCTCTCCCCCACCACCTCCCCTCAGATAACTACTAGTTCTCTGTATCTGTGAGTCTGTTTCTGTTTCATTATATTTGTTGGTTTGTTTTATTTTTTAAATTCTACATATAAGTGAAAACATACAGTGTTTGTCTTTCTCTGTCTGACTTATTTCACTAAGCATAATACCCTCCAGGTCCATTATTTCACTAAGCATAATACCCTCCAGGTCCATTCACCTTATCTCAAAATACAAAATTTCATTCTTTCTTGTATAGCTGAGTAATACCACATCTTCTTTATTCATTCATCTGTTGATGGACACTAAGGTTGCTTCCATATCTAGGCTATTGAGAATAATGCTGCTTTGAATATTAGGGTGCATATATCTTTTTGAATTAGCGTTTTTGTTTTCTTCAGGTATATACCCAGGAGTGGTATTGCTGGATAGTATGGTAGTTCTATTTTTAGTTTTTTGAGGAACCTCCATATTGTTTGCCACAGTGGCTGCACCAATTGATATTCCCACCAACAGTGCACAAGGGTTCTCTTTTCTCCACATCCTCACCAACACTTGTTATTTCTTGTCTTTTTGATGATAGCTGTTCTGACAGGTGTGAGGTGGTATCTCATTATAGTTGTGATTGGATCAGGGCATTTCCCTGATGACTATTGACATTGATCATCTTTTCATGTGCCTGTTGGCCGTCACTATGTCTTCCTTGGAAAATTAGCTATTCAGGTACTCTGCCCATTTTTAAAAGGGTTGTCTGATGTTTTTTGATATTGAGTTGTATAAGTTCTTTATATATTTTTGAGTATTAAACCTTTATCAGACATATCATTTGAAAATACCTTCTCCTGTTCAGTAGGTTGCCTTTTTGTTTTGTTGATGGTTTCCTTTGTTGTGCAAAGTTTTTTTATATTTGTTTAAGTAGGTTGAGTTGGGCTTTCTTCTAAGAGTAACTAAAACCTTCCAAAATGGTTCAGTAATATGGTGCAATTAATTTCCAAATGGTTGTACCAATTCTTCCCCTATCAGCAATATGTTGATATCTCAGTTTCACTGTAATCTTAATTGAGGTTGTGTGCAACCTCAGCAGTATCCCTATGTGTGTGTGTTTGTGTGTGTGTGCACACATGCATACTGATGGAGTATATATATTTAACTTTTACTAAATTAAATACCCCCCACTCCAGATCTTCTTATCCCATCTCTGTGAATGCATCTTTACCCACTTAGGTGCCTGAACCTGAAACTTGGGCATCTTCCCTAACTATTCCTTTTCCTTTACCTCCTTGATTTAATCAGTTTCCAAATCATCACACTTCCATTTGATATTTTGATATTTTTTTTTACCCCATCCCTAACACCTCATCTTATTCACTTATCCTTTCTTCTGAATTCCTAAAACAGTCTCCTAACAGGTCTCCCCTGCTGGTCATCTCAACACCCCTTCCAACCCACCTTCGACACTTCTTTCAAGCCATTTTGGATGGATGCAGGTCTTATCATGTCACTCCCTTCTTGAAATCCGTAACTGAGGATGTGATCTGGATTCTCACTTGGCATTTAAGGCACCATGTACCCACCCCTCCAGTTCATTTCCCTCCTATTCTGTTCTCCCACCATCTTTAATTACGAACAGCTGCCAAAGCACCATGTCATGTCAGATCTCCTTCTTTTGAGCAGTTTTCTCTTTCTAGAATGCCCTCACCTTTATTCCTTTTGCTAATTGCTTAAAAAGTCAACTTGGATATTACTTTTCCAGAATGCATTTTGCCCCTCACCTTCATCTGTGCCACCATTGCACTTATCTCCATAACTGTCTTTTCATTTACTAGATTGTGAGCAGGGATTATGCTTTATTGCCTAGCACATACTAATAATCGCACTAATTATAACAATGTCAGCACTTACAACATGAAAGTAATGATTGCATAGCTGCTTCTTATATATTTAATTTAACTGATTAAGTTATTTGATTTACCTCTCATATCTACCTTATCAGGTAAGGTACTACTGTGATAATTACACCTGTTTTATATATGGGAAATGGAAGTACAGCAGGATGAGGGAATTTTCTCAAGTTACACAGTCACTAAGAGACAGGGCAAGGATCTGAGCTCAGGCAGTCTGACTCCAGAAACCATGTTTTTGTCCATGTTGATGGATGGCTTCTCGGGTTGCTTGATAAATGTCTGGTTCATGGAAGTTGGGGTGGGATGGGGAGTTTGGGAAGATGCTCCTGACACTTCCAGCCCGTGTGTACCTCTTAAAAGAGGCAGGATGGTTAGGCTGGTGTAGGGTCTCCTTCCCACTTACAGCTTTCTTCTCATGAGCCCTTTGATTCCACAAGGTGGTGTGTATCTTCCTCTACTCGCTAATCCTTTGAATGCTCAGTGTTTCCTTTCTCAGGAAATAATCTATTATCGTTAAAAGCATAATAATAATAATGGTGATGATGATGATTCTTAACATTTATTAAATGTTTTTGAAAACTTTACCATTGGTAGTAGAATAAAGACTCCATCCTTTTGTCAAGAAGTTTTAAACAAGAAATTTTAGTGCATGCATTCATGTCGTATAGGTGGCTACTCCCCACTGCTTGCTTGCAAGCTGCCCTGTTTAGGATTTTAAGATTTCTCCTGCTATAACCAGGACATAAAGACTGATTTGGTCTTTCTCTGACTGGCCCCAGCCCACCACCGCTGGAAACCTCTACTTAACTCTCCTTCCCACCACCACCCTCATCCCACACCCAGGGCAGCTGTGATGCAATGGAAAGGGAAACAGTCTAGGAGCTGGAAGACCTTGGTCATCCTTTAATAGCTGTGTTACCTTCGGGAAATCATTTAATCTTACTGAGCCACAGGTTCCACATCTTTTAAATGAGAGTGACAATTACTTCTGCCTCACAAAGTCACCTCCTCTGGGGTGTCTTCTCTGACCCCATCATCTTGGGAGAGAACTAACCTCCCCTTCATTCTAGTGCTTAGCTATCTTGTTCAGACTGTGTGTGTCACACTCCATTGTAATTGTTTGTTAATTTATCTACACCATCTACTAGATTGTTAATGTCTCAAGAACAGGGACTGGGTCATAGTTGTCTTTGGGTCCCCCCTCCCTAGAGCACCTGTTGTACTGAATTTCCACAACTACCCCCATCTTTCTCTTGAGCTTCCCATGTGTAGTTTCCTTTCATCCTGAAAGCCATCCATGACATCTGCTTGAATCTACAATCACTTGAGTAAAACCGATGGGATAACACACTAGGGACCCATTGATCTTAGATGGGAGACCAACAAAACATTTCTGGTCATTATGCTCAATCTTTGTCCCATCCATTAATAATAAAAAGGCCATCCTTCATCTAATGCTCATGAATATAGAAGGACTTCTGCTGATGATCCGTCCAAAATCTCTATGACCTCATACTCGACATTTTAATTTCTAAAGCAGAACTTGGACAGGGAGGTGAACTGTGGCTTGATTTTCAGTGGAATGGCTTTGAATGGAGATATATTATTGAGAGATGTCCAAGCTTATAGAATTTGTGGTGATCAGTGATTCCTTGGGTATTACTCTTTCCTATCCCCTTCCTCATCTCATGGTCTATTATGGCCCAGGTGTCCAGAGACTAGCTTGGGCTGAATATTGTTTGGAATGTCAAAACAAGCATGCATATTTTAATGATTAAGTTTATCCCTTTCTATGGGGATACTACTCATCTGGATATTTTCACCTCAGAGTGTGAGGAAATGGAGCTTGGAGTGTGCATTTCCTATCATCAAAGAGAAGAGGAGAGAAAGAAGACGGTCTAAGTGTCAGCAAGAGGAATTACTCCTACAGATGTGCCCTTTGACTCCCATTTCCTGCTCCCAGCCAACGCTTTGGGGATTATGTTCAGGGAGATCTCCCTCTTCCTGTGAGGCCAGAGACTTTTCTAATTATAAGGCTGTTGTGTGTGACATGTCTAGGCAAGCATGCAGCAAAACCACAGAGAAACAAGGGATGAAAGAAATAAAGTTGGGCAAACTCAAAAACGCCTTCTGCAGAACTTCTCTCAAGCTTGAGGTAAACATCTCCACCTACCCTCCTCCCTCTTCAATGGCACAGTTTACTTTCCCCTGTATTCTCCTTGTGGCAGGTCCTTCTACTACAGAGAAGGAGAAGCAAGTTGTCTTATAAGAGTGGCTTCTCCAAGTAGCAAAACTCTCTGAGTTCAGGACTGAAAGAGAGAAAGTGCCCCTTCCTGAGGGAGATGATCTCAACGGCAAGAAAGCAATGGCCTCCGTCACTTGAGGGTGCGTGTACTTTCTCATTGGGTATGTTGAGAATAACCTTTCTTCAAAGCTGTACCCTGTGATCTTTGGATCTGGGCACCAGTCCAACCTAAGTCAGAGAGTGGACAGCTTCTGTCCCTTTTTCCAGACATATCAGACTTACAGGAAGATTTCTTCCGAAGATTATCATCTTCCTCCTACCTATAATGAACCACATCTGAATCAGACTTCCATTGACCAAGTTCCATGTGCCATCTTGACAAGGAAGAGGCCCGTAAGTCCTCACAAATGATTCTTAGGCTTAGCATGTGCAGCAGCCTCATCCAGATTCCAGCAAAGAGGACTTGGCAGGGCATGAATAAGGGCAGAAGGTAATTGAGGAGCTGGGGCTGGTTTTAAGGCAGGACAGAGCCCAGCTCCATGAGATGAGCTGGAAGGAATTTGCTGTCTGTGCCAGATGTCATAAAGAGCTGCTGAGCTGGTCGAGCTCTCTAGTGCTCGGGAGCAAATCAGTCAGATGAACTGTGGCTGCGGCTCTGCTACAGACCGTGAGCTAGTGCGGGCTCTACCCCCGCAAGCCAGCGCCATGGGCACCGGAGCCGGCAGTGGGAGATGGGGAGAGCCGACACAGCGAATGCCTAGTGCCGGGAGGGAGAGGCAAAAGGGGCTCCAGAGTGAATGCAGCCTTCAACAGCTGTGTTTCCGTGCTTATCACCGTTGGGCGAGTTGGGGGTGCTAATTGTGGAGCTGGAGAGCTGTTAAAATCAGACCAGATATGTTAAAGGAGATACTTAGACCAGTGTCTGCGGTTGAATAGACACAAAACCATTATATCGGGAGAAGAAATAAAAAGAAAGCAAAAAAAGCCATGAGAGAATGAAGGAAGCTGGTTGGTTGATCCCTCCTCTGGTACCTCAGCAACTTGTCCATACTATTTTGATAGCCTTTATCCCATAGTGATAACATAATAAAAAGAAGCTCTGTTGTTTATTGAGCTGTTACTATGTGCACGCACTGTTATGGGAATTTGATATGCATCATTTCACTTCATCCAGACTCCGAAAGGTTAAGTGTCTTTCCCAAAGATATATAAGTGTGTGTATGTGTGTGTGTACATACACGTAACTATTGAATGCCAATCAGGTTTCAAATCCCACTCTCCCTGACGTCAAAGCCATTATGCCATAAAATTATTTTATTATAAAAGTAGATCCTGAGGATCTTCAAGGTGGCGGAAGAGTAAGACGTGGAGATCACCTTCCTCCCCACAAATACATCAGAAATACATCTACATGTGGAACTGCTCCTACAGAACATGTACTGAACGCTGGCAGAAGACCTCAGACCTCCCAAAAGGCAAGAAACTCCCCACATACCTGGGTAGGGCAAAAGAAAAAAGAAATAACAGAGACAAAAGAATAGGGACGGGACCTGCACCAGTGGGAGGGAGCTGTGAAGGAGGAAAGGTTTTCACACACTAGGAAGCCCCTTCGCGGGCAGAGACTGCGGGTGGCCGAGGGGAGGAGCTTCAGAGCCACGGAGGAGAGCGCAGCAACAGGGGTGCGGAGGGCAAAGCGGAGATTCCCGCACAGAGGAGCGGCGCCGACCAGCACTCACCAGCCCGAGAGGCTTGTCTGCTCACCCGCCGGGGCGGGCGGGGGCTGGGAGCTGAGGCTCGGGCTTCGGTCGGATCGCAGGGACAGGACTGGGGTTGGCGGCGTGAACACAGCCTGAAGGGGTTAGTGCGCCACAGCTAGCCGGGAGGGAGTCCGGGAAAAAGTCTGCAGCTGCCGAAGAGGCAAGAGACTTTTTCTTCCCTCTTTGTTTCCTGGTGCGCGAGGAGAGGGGATTCAGAGCGCCGCCTAAACGAACTCCAGAGACGGCAGTGAGCCGCGGCTACCAGCGCGGACCCCAGAGAAGGGCATGAGATGCTAAGGCTGCTGCTGCTGCCACCAAGAAGCCTGTGGGCGAGCACAGGTCACTCTCCACCCCGTCCCTCCCAGGAGCCTGTGCAGCCCGCCACCGCCAGGGTCCTGTGATCTGGGGACAACTTCCCCGGGAGAACGCACGGCGCGTCTCAGGCTGTGCAACGTCACGCTGGCCGCTGCCGCCACAGGCTCGCCCCGCATCCGTACCCCTCCTTCCCCGGGGCCTGAGTGAGCCAGAGCCCCCGAACCAGTGGCTCCTTTAACCCCATCCTGTCTGAGCGAAGAACAGACGCGCTCACGTGACCTACACGCAGAGGCGGGGCCAAATCCAAAGCTGAACCCCAGGAGCTGTGTGAACAAAGAAGAGAAAGGGAAATCTCTCCCAGCAGCCTCAGAAGCAGCGGATTAAAGCTCCACAGTCAACTTGATGTACCTGCATCTCTGGAATACCTGAATAGACAACGAATCATCCCAAATTGAGGTGGTCGACTTTGGGAGCAATGATATATATAGTTTTTTCCCTTTTTCTCTTTTTGTGAGTGTGTATGTGTATGCTTCTGTGTGTAATTTTGTCTGTATAGCTTTGCTTTTACCCTTTGTCCTAGGGTTCTGTCTGTCCGTTTTTGTTTTTTTTAGTATAGTTTTTAGCGCTTGTTATCATTGGTGGATTTGTTTTTTGGTTTACTTGCTCTCTTCTTTCTTTCTTTCTTGTTTTTTTTTTTTTAACATTAAAAAATTTTTTTAATAATTATTTTTTATTTTAATAACTATTTTATTTTATTTTTTAAAATCTTCTTCTGTCTTTCTTTCTTTTTTTTCCCTCCCTTTTATTCTGAGCCGTGTGGAGGACAGGCTCTTGGTGCTCCAGCCAGGCGTCAGGGCTGTGCCTCTGAGGTGGAAGAGCCAAGTTCAGGATATTGGTCCACAAGAGACCTCCCAGCTCCCCATAATATCAAACGGCGAAAATCTCCCAGAGATCTCTATCTCAACGCCAAGACCCAGCTCCACTCAATGACCAGCAAGCTACAGTGCTGCACACCCTATGCTAAACAACTAACAAGACACGAACACAACCCCACCCATTAGCAGAGAGGTTGCCTAAAATCATAATAAGGCCACAGACACCCCAAAACACACCACCAGATATGGACCTGCCCACCAGAAAGACAAGATCCAGCCTCATCCACCAGAACACAGGCACTAGTTCCCTCCACCAGGAAGCCTACACAACCCACTGAAACAACCTTAGCCACTGGGGGCAGACACCAAAAACAATGGGAACTACGAACCTGCAGCCTGCAAAAAGGTGACCCCAAACACAGTAAGTTAAGCAAAATGAGAAGACAGAGAAACACACAGCAGATGAAGGAGCAAGGTAAAAACCCACCAGACCTAACAAATGAAGAGGAAATAGGCAGTCTACCTGAAAAAGAATTCAGAATAATGATAGTAAATGATCATCCAAAATCTTGGAAATAGAATGGAGAAAATACAAGAAACATTTAACAAGGACCTAGAAGAACTAAAGAGCAAACAAACAGTGATGAACAACACAATTAATGAAATTAAAAATTCTCTAGAAGGGATCAATAGCAGAATAACTGAGGCAGAAGAACGGATAAGTGACCTGGAAGATAAAATAGTGGAAATAACTACTGCAGAGCAGAATAAAGAAAAAAGAATGAAAAGAATTGAGGACAGTCTCAGAGACCTCTGGGACAACATTAAATGCACCAACATTCGAATTATAGGGGTCCCAGAAGAAGAGGAAAAGAAAGGGACTGAGAAAATATTTGAAGAGATTATAGTTGAAAACTTCCCTAATATGGGAAAGGAAATAGTTAATCAAGTCCAGGAAGCACAGAGAGTCCCATACAGGATAAATCAGAGGAGAAACATGCCAAGACACATATTAATCAAACTATCAAAAATTAAATACAAAGAACAAATATTAAAAGCAGCTAGGGAAAAACAACAAATAACACACAAGGGAATCCCCATAAGGTTAACAGCTGATCTTTCAGCAGAGACTCTGCAAGCCAGAAGGGAGTGGCAGGACATATTTAAAGTGATGAAAGGGAAAAACCTACAACCAAGATTACTCTACCCAGCAAGGATCTCATTCAGATTTGACAGAGAAATTAAAACCTTTACAGACAAGCAAAAGCTAAGAGAATTCAGCACCATCAAGCCAGCTTTACAACAAATGCTAAAGGAACTTCTCTAGGCAGGAAACACAAGAGAAGGAAAAGACCTACAATAACAAACCCAAAACAATTAAGAAAATGGTAATAGGAACATACGTACAGATAACTACCTTAAATGTAAATGGATTAAATGCTCCAACCAAAAGACATAGACTGGCTGAATGGATACAAAAACAAGACCTGTATATATGCTGTCTACAAGAGACCCACTTCAGACCTAGGGACACATACAGACTGAAAGTGAAGGGATGGAAAAATTCCATGCAAATGGAAATCAAAAGAAAGCTGGAGTAGCAATTCTCATATCAGACAAAATAGACTTTAAAACAAAGACTATCACAAGAGACAAAGAAGGACACTACATAATGATCAAGGGATCCATCCAAGAAGAAGATACAACAATTGTAAATCTTTATGCACCCAACATAGGAGCACCTCAATACATAAGGCAAATACTAACAGCCATAAAAGGGGAAATTGACAGTAACACAATCATAGTAGGGGACTTTAACACCCCACTTTCACCAATGGACAGATCATCCAAAATGAAAATAAATAAGGAAACACAAGCTTTAAATGATACATTAAACAAGATGGACTTAATTGATATTTATAGGACATTCCATTCAAAAACAACAGAATACACTTTCTTCTCAAGTGCTCATGGAACATTCTCCAGGATAGATCATATCTTGGGTCACAAATCAAGCCTTGGTAAATTTAAGAAAATTGAAATCGTATCAAGTATCTTTTCCAACTGCAACGCTATGAGACTAGATATCAATTACAGGGAAAAAATCTGTAAAAAATACAAACACATGGAGGCTAAACAATACACTACTTAATAACCAAGAGATCACTGAAGAAATCAAAGAGGAAATCAAAAAATACCTAGAAACAAATGACAATGAAAACACGACGACCCAAAACCTATGGGACGCAGCAAAAGCAGTTCTAAGAGGGAAGTTTATAGCAATACAATCCTACCTTAAGAAACAAGAAACATCTCAAATAAACAACCTAACCATACACCTAAAGCAATTAGAGAAAGAAGAACAAAAACCCCCCAAAGTTAGCAGAAGGAAAGAAATCATAAAGATCAGATCAGAAATAAATGAAAAAGAAATGAAGGAAATGATAGCAAAGATCAATCAAACTAAAAGCTGGTTCTTTGAGAAGATAAACAAAAATTGATAAACCATTAACCAGACTCATCAAGGAAAAAAGGGAGAAGACTCAAATCAATAGAATTAGAAATGAAAAAGGAGAAGTAACAACTGACACTGCTGAAATACAAAGGATCATGAGAGATTACTACAGGCAGCTACCTGCCAATAAAATGGACAACCTGGAAGAAATGGACAAATTCTTAGAAGTGGACAACCTTCCGAGACTGAACCAGGAAGAAATAGAAAATATGAACAGACCAATCACAAGCACTGAAATTGAAACTGTGATTAGAAATCTTCCAACAAACAAAAGCCCAGGACCAGATGGTTTCACAGGCGAATTCTATCAAATATTTAGAGAAGAGCAAACACCTATCCGTCTCAAACTCTTCCAAAATATAGCAGAGGGAGGAACACTCCCCAACTCATTCTACGAGGCCACCATCACCCTGATACCAAAACCAGACAAAGATGTCACAAAGAAAGAAAACTACAGGCCAATATCACTGATGAACAGAGATGCAAAAATCCTCAACAAAATACTAGCAAACAGAATCCAACAGCACATTAAAAGGATCATACACCGTGATCAAGTGGGGTTTATCCCAGGAATGCAAGGATTCTTCAATATATGCAAATCAATCAATGTGATACACCATATTAACAAATTGAAGGAGAAAAACCATATGATCATCTCAATAGATGCAGAGAAAGCTTTTGACAAAATTCAACACCCATTTATGATAAAAACCCTCCAGAAAGTAGGCATAGAGGGAACTTACCTCAACATAATAAAGGCCATATACGACAAACCCACAGCCAACATCGTCCTCAATGGTGAAAAAAAACCATTTCCACTAAATTCAGGAACAAGACAAGGTTACCCACTCTCACCACTATTATTCAACATAGTTTTGGAAGTTTTAGCCACAGCAATCAGAGAAGAAAAAGAAATAAAAGGAATCCAAATTGGAAAAGAAGAAGTAAAGCTGTCACTGTTTGCAGATGACATGATACTGTACATAGAGAATCCTAAAGATGCTACCAGAAAACTACTAGAGCTAATCAATGAATTTGGTAAAGTAGCAGGATACAAAATTAATGCACAGAAATCTCTTGCATTCCTATATAATTATGATGAAAAATCTGAAAGTGAAATTAAGAAAACACTCCCATTTACCATTGCAACAAAAAGAATAAAATATCTAGGAATAAACCTACCTAAGGAGACAAAAGACCTGTATGTAGAAAATTATAAGACACAGATGAAAGAAATTAAAGATGATACAAACAGATGGAGAGATATAGCATGTTCTTGGATTGGAAGAATCAACATTGTGAAAATGACTATACTACCCAAAGCAATCTACAGATTCAATGCAATCCCTATCAAACTACCAAGAGCATTTTTCACAGAACTAGAACAAAAAATTTCACAATTTGTGTGGAAACACAAAAGACCCCAAATAGCCAAAGCAATCTTGAGAAAGAAAAACGGAGCTGGAGGAATCAGGCTCCCTGACTTCAGACTATGCTACAAAGCTACAGTAATCAAGACAGTATGGTACTGGCACAAAAACAGAAATATAGATCAATGGAACAGGGTAGAAAGCCCAGAGATAAACCCATGCACATATGGTCACCTTATCTTTGATAAAGGAGGCAAGAATCGACAGTGGAGAAAAGACAGCCTCTTCAATAAGTGGTGCTGGAAAAACTGGACAGCTATATGTAAAAGAATGAAATTAGAACACTCCCTAACACCATACATAAAAATAAACTCAAAATGGATTAAAGACCTAAATTTAAGGCCAGACACTATCAAACTCTTAAAGGAAAACATAGGCAGAACACTCTATGACATAAAGCACAGCAAGATCCTTTTTGACCCACCTCCTAGAGAAATGGAAATAAAAACAAAAGTAAACAAATGGGACCTAATGAAACTTCAAAGCTTTTGCACAGCAAAGGAAACCATAAACAAGACGAAAAGACAACCCTCAGAATGGGAGAAAATATTTGCAAATGAAGGAACTGACAAA
Source organism: Eubalaena glacialis (assembly GCF_028564815.1). Taxonomy (NCBI): domain Eukaryota; kingdom Metazoa; phylum Chordata; class Mammalia; order Artiodactyla; family Balaenidae; genus Eubalaena; species Eubalaena glacialis. The sequence goes on along the minus strand of NC_083730.1, from coordinate 19,418,534 downwards.
GGATTAATCTCCAAAATTTACATGCAGCTCAATATCAAAAAACAAACAACCCAATCCAAAAATGGGCAGACGACCTAAATAGACATTTCTCCAAAGAATATATACAGATTTCCAGCAAACACATGAAAGGATGCTCAACATCAGTTATCATTAAAGAAATTCAAATCAAAACTACAATGAGGTATCACTTTACACTGGTCAGAATGGCCATCATCAAAAAAGCTACAAACAATAAATGCTGGAGAGGGTGTGGAGAAAAAGGAACCCTCTTGTATTGTTGGTGGGAATGTAAATTGATACAGCCACTATGGACAACAGTATGGACGTTCCTTAAAAAACTAAAAATAGAACTACCATATGACCCAGCAATTCCACTACTGGGCATATACCCTGAGAAAACCAGAATTCAAAAAGAGTCATGTACCACAATGTTCATTGCAGCTCTATTTACAATAGCCAGGACATGGAAGCAACCTAAGTGTCCATCAACAGATGAATGGATAAAAAAGATTTGGCACATATATACAATGGAATATTTCCCAGCCATAAAAAGAAACAAAATTGAGTTATTTGTAGTGAGATGGATGGACCTAGAGTCTGTCATACAGAGTGAAATAAGCCAGAAAGAGAAAAACAAATACCGTATGCTAACACATATATATGGAATCTAAAAAAACAAACAAAAAAAATGGTCATGAAGAACCTAGGGACAAGACGGGAATAAAGATGCAGCCCTACTAGAGAATGGACTTGAGGATACAGGGAGGGGGAAGGGTAAGCTGGGACAAAGTGAGAGAGTGGCATGGACATATATACACGACCAAATGTAAAATACATAGCTGGTGGGAAGCAGCCGCATAGCACAGGGAGATCAGCTGTGTGCTTTGTGACCACCTAGAGGGGTGGGATAGGGAGGGTGGGAGGGAGGGAGACACAAGAGGGAAGAGATATGGGGATATATGTATATGTATAACTGATTCACTTGGTTATAAAGCAGAAACTAACACACCATTGTAAAGTAATTATACTCCAATAAAGATGTTAAAAAAATAAAATAAATTAAAAATAAAAGCAGATCCTTTGTAAGAATCTGTGAATTAATCAACTATGGCACTGATGGTCAAGAAAATAAAATTAACCAGTCACCCAGTTTGGAAATTTAAAAAAGAATTTTCCTGGGAACCAAATAAAGGGACATACATTGGCCGTATGGTCACAGATTGAAGTTTTCCATTTTCTCTCCCTATAGTAGCCCTGGCAGACAGCTAATAAGAAAAACGTATTGCAGAAGGAATCTACTCTTCTCTCAGATCACATGGTAGCAGCAGAGTTTGCTGAAAACAAATAATAATCTGGCAGTAGGTAAATTCAGCCCCTCTCATCCTGGAGGGCAAAATACACCAAGGGATCCATGAGTTTATCCTTTAAGGACTGACCTTATTTAAAGAAAAATCGAGGACAGAGGCATGGAGACAGTGATCATCCTCTTAGACAACACATGGGTTCATCAGGTGCCACATCCCTCCATGTCAGACTCTTCACTTGATGGAATCATTTGAGATTGTTCTGGAAAGATAGATGAGCATTCGTACCATCTGTAGAAGAGGAGACAGGCCCCACTACTACCTTTTTTATTATAAAACTTCCAACAAGAAATACTGAAGCTAGGCTAGGGAAAAGAAATCAACTTTGAACACAAACAATGGGAAAAATCATTCCTGACAAGAGAAAAACTCCAGGCCCCTGCAATCCTTTGCCCCTCTGTTTTCTTTTATTTAAATCAAGGTAAAAAATTGGAAAGCACAGCTCCTTAGAGTGGTGTGGAATCCACAGTGCCTTTTAACAGCGCTGTCTAGCAAGAAGTCAGTTCAGATATCTCAGCCTCTTTGGTATTCCTCACCAAAGGAAGAGCAGAACAGGCAGCTGTGTTTGCTCAATTCTTTTGCATCTACATGCTAGCTCTTCTGCTGAGAAATTAGCAAGCATCATATGAATACCTCTCCTCTACTATTCTGTCTCCCATGGGTCTTTTATTCTTTGAAACAATGTACTGTAAGCACTTGTATAGTATTTATCAAGTCATTTTGAAAATAATTCTAAAGTATCAAAGTTTGTGCATAATTTACTTGCAGAAAGTAAATCTCAACATATTGAAAGTTACCTGTTAAAATATCACCCTCTTGGAAAAAGTTTAACTGAGTTACCATATGACTCAGCAATTCCACTCTGAGGTTCATACCCAAGAGAAGTGGAAACATATGTTCACCCCAAAATTTGTACACAAATAGTCGTAGCAGCATTATTCACCATAGCTCCAAAGTGGAAACAACCCAGATATCCATAACAGATGAACGGATAAACAAAGTAGATGTGTCCACACAATATACTTTTATTCAGTAATTAAAAAATTAAAGTACTGATACATACTACAACATGAATGAACCTTGGAAACATGCCAAGTGAAACAAGCTGGACACAAAAGGACATATATTGTATGATTTCATTTATATGAAATATTCAGAACTGGCAAATCTCTAGAGAGAGAAAGTAGATTAGTGGTTGCCTAGGGCTGGAGGAGATGGGGAGTGACTGATGACAGGTCCAGGGTTTCTTTTCAAGGTGATAAATAGGTCCTGGAATTAGTGGTGTGGAACTTAATATATTTACAACTTGTAAATATATTAAAAACCACTGAATTGTGGTTCAAAAGGGTAAGTTTTAAGGTATGTTAATAATATCTCAAAATAGTTTGGAAAAAAAAATATCACCCACATCATAGAGATTTGGATATACCATCATCACCACCTTCACCATCATCATCAGTCATCATTATCACCATCATCTCAAGTGTCACAGTGGAAACAATGTGGTGGTGACCTATTTCCTGTACAACTATATGATTAGCATTTATTTCTTAATCACACACCACTGGTGATATATACTCAATTTTGTTTATGAACCACATAATAAATAAATAATTAGACAATAATTAAATAAATGATTGATTTAATTTTATTCATGAATGTGGTTACAAATTATTTGAAAGGAAGTGCCTACATCCATCCTTCATCCTTTCCACTTGTTCTGTATTCTCCAGTGTCCAGCCCAGCACCAGCTCATCCTCAGCACCTCGTATGCACTGGCTTACTGTTTGCCCAGGATCTGGGTTACTGGTTGGTTTGTCCCAAGGCTACTATTATGGTATGATGTGTACTCCCACCACAGACCATGGAAAGACTGCCAGTCTGACTGTGGAATGAATTACAGGAATTTATACTATCCTTGGAGCCGCATCTTGTGAGTACACTTGAAATTCTGACCTCAAAGCTCTAAAGCTGAAGTTTAAATATTGTTCTGGGTTCAAAAAGCTACTTGATGGTGCCTAGGACTGTGGTTCATGAAGCTGGCTAGATTAGGTATTGTTTGGGGGTTTAGGGGCCTTCAGTGTCACCAAGGCCCAGAGCTGGGTACAACCAGGTGATCTGGAGAATCACAACCGCTCTATCAGAGAAAAATCTGTCAGAAGGTCCCATCGGGTGACCGAGAAACACAAGTGCGCATGTGCACACAGAAATGCCTAATTGGTTGCGATCCCAGAGGCTAAATGGCATAACAGCTCCCTCTGCTTCGTTTCCGGACCAAGACAGGCTTTAAAGCCCAAGAAAGACGTTAAAGGAATGGTGAGTGCTGCTCAATGGCAAACTCATGGATTTAAATTGCATTTCGAGAAACCTCAGTGGTATCCTCAACTCCGTTTTCTTCTTTAGGGTATTGTACTTGTTGATCTTCCTTTCCTTGCGCTTTCTATTATCAAAGTCACTTCAGCCACCCTCTCCTGTTTATGGTAATACATGGGGTCTGATGTGCTTGGGAAATACCATGACCGGGTATCTGGCGATAGCTCTTCAACACCTTGGTGAGTCCTTAATACTGATTGTTAGTGGGGTCTTCCCTTGACCCCTTCCTACTCCTAAAATGGCCCGACGTGTCCCCAGTCCAAGAGCAGAAAGCTGTTGAGAAAAGACTAAAACCCAAGACCACAGGATATACTCATTGAAAATTCTTTTCCTCCGATTATTTTGGCATGCCTTGGAGATACTCTTACTTAGCTCTGTGTCCAAGACTCTTTGGATTCTCTGTGGGTGAAAATAACCCTGGTGCAGGGGGAATGGCTGAGGCGTGCATGATTGTGGGGATGTGGGAAGTACTGAGTCTCACAAAGCTGTGGCAGCCAGGAGATAGTCCCCAGATGTGTTCTGTGACCCCCCCTGTGGTAAACTCAGTAAGAGATCGTGAAGGGATTTCTCTCTCCACTACCAAAGACAACGGTGCTCTTCAGCTTTGTGGCCCTAATCGGCAATAACTAACTAGTGCTCAGACACCATGATGGGGAGAGAGGAGGCAGAGCTAGAGAACAAGGTGGTTGTCTAAAGTCCTTGACCCTGGACAAGTTGGGATGGGAATACGTCCCAAGTTTTTCCCGGCTTCCTGTTGCCCCTGCGAAAGTGTCCCTGCTTCCTGTGTGGCGGCTTTGGTACAAGTCCTACTATCTCATTCAAGTCTGTAATAAAGTTCTGGAGGGGAAAAACATGGCGTTTTTATTTCTCTCTCTTTGCTCTCAAGTCAAGCCAGGAGGACTGGAGCACCAGAACAGCTCAGAAAAACATCCTTTTGCCAGGTTATTGAGAGCACATTTGGTATGCTAGCCTTCTCCTCCGTGTTTATTTTCAGGGTAGTGAAAAAATCACGGAAAAAACATCAGGGAAAATCGGTACATTTCAGTAATATTTCAATACATCTGCAAAAGGCAAACAGTTTAGAGTTTCTCCTGCCCTGTCTGAAGTTGGAAACTCTCACCACAGCGGGAAGCACAGCTATTTTGACTTGGCAAACCAAACCAAACAGCACGCACCTGCAACTGTACATCTCTGACGTGAATAACTGTGGCCAGAGGGTCAGTCTGTTCTCAGTTTTTCTTCCAGAAACCACATTCTTCAAATGGAGAGAAAACCACTGTTGGATTAAAGGAAATCCTTGCCATAGAGACTAAACACACAACTTTAATTAACTCATCATTTTCTAATTAGCATCCCCAGAGCCCTGTGCCTGGGCAGCTTATGTGGCAGAATGTCCATCAAATTGTTCCAAACAGTTTTATGAAATAAAGTTTTGTTTTTATAAACATTTATGTTAGAAAGTTTGGAAAATATAGAAAACATTTTAAAAGGGGTGAATTATCCAAAACTTAGCATTCCTAGAAAGTCACTTAATCTTTGGTATATTTCTTTTCAGTCTTTATGTTTTAAATTTGCATTTTGTAGAGAGTTGAGACTGTTTCATCTGTAGAAGTGTCTTTCTGGCTTTTTTTCATTTAATATTTTATGTTAGGTATTTTATCATTTTAGTGCAAACTAAAATCACTGTTAATATCTGCATATTGCACTGAGTAGAGGTACTGTAATTTACTTAATTGCTCCATTGTTGTTGAATTATTCCAAATTTTCCAAAATGATCTCAAAGTTTTGCTATTATAATAATGCTGCTGTGGATTCATTGTGCATACAGCTTTGATATGTGTATTAAGAATTATTTCCTTAAGAAAGATTCCCAGAAGTAAACTCCATTGTAGGAACTCATGTAGACTTCTGATGCAGAATACCAAATTGATTTCTAAAATTTTCACTCTGCGATCTGGAATGGGGTAGTACTTTAATTAATAAATAACATTGATTTTTATCTAATGGGATAGGCAAAAATAGAATCAAATGTTGACTTACTTTGAATTCCTTGGATTTGTTTTTCTTTTTTTACCTGTTGTAATCTAACTTTGTAAACGATCTCTTTTAGTTCTTTGCCTATTTTTATTTGAGGATCTGTTATCAATTTATATGAGCTCTTTTTATTTGCATAAAAGACATCAACCTTTTGCTCAACATGTTTGCTGTAAGTAATTTTTCAACTTTATTGCTTTCTGTCCATTTTAATTATGTCTTGAGATACAGAAATATGATTTTTAGTAGTCACATTATTGATCTTTTCCTTGGTAATTTTCTCTCCTGATCATATGCTTAAAAACTTCCTTTTAGATTTCCTACGGTTTGACATTTTTCATATCTCTAATCTACTTGGAATTTATTTTAATGAATGGTGGGCAATATAAATACACCAGATTTCACATAACCCATCCGGCAAATATCTAACCAAATTCCACATTAGTTGTCAGGTTAACATATCCCTTCTCCACTGGATCCTTCCATTGTCCTTATGCAGCTGGTGCTCTATCAAAGTTTTTTTATTCAATTTCTACCTTGTTTCATTAGTGTGCTTGTAAATTTTTCTTTTAACTACTATGTACTTTACTTATATAATTTTATAATATATTTCAGCCTCTAGTGGGTTAAGTTCTCATCTTTGTCAAAAATTTCTTGGTTCTACAAAAGAAACTAGCATCAAACCCTGGCAAGACGGTTCTTTGGGACACTAGTCCACCATCTTCTTGGTATACTGGCTTTCCAAATAAAGTTGCTATTCCTTGCCCCACCTCCCCCAAATTTCTTAACTGCTATTGCTGTTTATGTTCCAAGTAAACTTTACAATTTTGCTAAGGTCCGAAAATTCCTGATGCCATTTTAATTCTGACTATATGCAACTTAAGAATTTAATGGGGACTAATCTCATCATCAAAGAACATGGTGGGTCACAGCACATATTCATTTTATCATTAATATTATCACCTTGTATTGCGTATTGTTTTTAAAAGCATAGGTACATGACTATGTTCTCATTTTTAAAAAATGAGATGAAAGGGAAAAACTTTTCATGCCAGTAAATTCCGCTCTGGAAGGTTATTTGGGTCAATTTAAAATTTTTACTATGATTTAAAAATGCAAAAATAAATCTGTGAAGATATCGTTGTGCTTATTTGCAAGTATTTCTCTGGGATAAGCTCCTAGAATGTGGGTGAAAGGGTATTCATAATTTCGATAGTTCCTGCCAAATTGTCCTTGAATAAGGCTGCACTAATTTACACTCTTATTAACAGTGAATAAGAAATTCTGTTTTCTCACACTGGATGTTATGGAAATTTAAAATATTTGCCAATCTGGTGAAAAATACAATCTCAATGTTGTTTTAATTTGTATTTTCCTAATTACTAGTGAAGTGGAACATATTTTCTGATGTATGTGACCATTTGCACTTCTTTTTCTTTGAATTATCTCTTCAAATTCATTTCTGAATTTTAAATTAGACTTATTTATCTCTTTATACATTGCATATATTAAGCCTTCATCTGTTACATATTTTGCAGATATTTTCTCTTAATCTGTCCCTTGTCTTTTAATATTGTTTTACCATCTTTCCTTGTAAAGAAGTTATTCATTTTCATGTGGTAAAATCTGTCATAATTTTTATTTTTGTCTTCTGATTTTCCTCCAATTTTCTATTTCATCATTTTATAGATTAAAAATGTTTAAACTTTCAAGCTATGTAGAATCTGACTTTTATGTGCGGTGTGAGAGAAAAATCTAAGTTTGTTTTTTCTTTCTGAGTATCTAGTTGTCCCAGTTCCAATAAATGAATAGTCTGTCTCCTTCAGGAAGTGTCTCCATTACCATATGCTAAAAATTGTAAGAGTGTGTGTGTGTGTGTGTGTGTGTATAACACACACATATTCTTGGACGTTACTTTGTCCAGGATCTATTTGTCCATTCCTATGTTAGTGTGCCATTGTATTAATAATTAAAATAATTACTTATCTATAATAAGTAAATAGGATTTAAAGCTGTAAAATAACTTATTAATTACTGTATATAGTATTTTGATAACTTATAGGGAGTGTCTCTTTTAACTGTTATTTTTAAAAAATTTTGCAGCCAATCTTTTGTATTTTCTCTCCCAAATCAGACTGTAGAGCTCCTTTAAAGCCATTTTTAGGGAATTTTGATTGGGATCGTTGTGTACTTTTACATTTATTTGGGGAAAATTGGTCTCTTTATAATATTGTGTCTTCCAGTCAAGGAATATAGTGTGTCTGTTCATTCACTCAGATCATCTTCAAGTTCCCTCAGTAAAGTTTTATATTTATCTTCATATACCTCTTGCATAATTTTTGTTAGACTTATTTTGAGGTATTTTAAAGTTCTGTTGTGATAATGAATTATATCTTGTTTTCCCACTGCGTTTTAAAATTGCTTATTGCTTGTGTATAGACACTTACAAATGGACCTTTCATTGAATTTGGGGAGGGATTTTTAATAGTTTTACTGTTGATTCTTTCTAAATTGTTGATAGACCATCATACACTTGAATATAATGACAATTCAGTTTCTTTCATTCCTTACTCATTCTTCTCATCTTCCTATTGCATTGGCTAGTTTCCTAGTATTGTAGTAATTTGTAGCAGTAATAGCAGGCATCTAGCTTTAATGAGGATGCTTTAATGAGGATTATTGAAAAACAATATAATGATGTTTGCTTTAGATTTCTGGTAATTGTATTATTTAGGGTGTAGGTTTAGCTGCTGTAATAGAAAGACCCAAAGTAATAATGGTTCGTATTAAGTCTGGATGTAAGCAGTACAGAGTGGTATCGTGGCTTATCTCTGCCATCAGCAGGGTCTCAGTGTCATTCTAGATTGCTGCTGTGCCCTGTGAAATGCACAGCTTGTGTTTCATGCCCTCACATGGCTGTTCCAGCTACCACCATCACGTCTGTATTCCAGTTACCAGGAAGGGAGAAAAGCAGAAGTAGGGGGGAGCACTGTCCTTTTTGGGGTCACAGGCCAGAAGTGGCCCTCATGACTTACGCTCACATCCCATTGACCAAATTCTAACACCTTTGTGCAAGGGAGGCTAAGAACTGTGCTTTTCTGCTGAACAACAGATGTGATTTTTACCTGTGCCACGATGGGAGAAGGAGAGAATAGAGATTGGGGAAACTAACAGCTGTTATCACACTGTATTTATTCATTTTAAGGAATTTTTCTTCTATTCTTAGCTCAGTGAGATTTATTGCTGGAAAAGAGTGTTTAAAATTTATCCATTTTTTAGCATCTACTGAGATTAACATAACTTCCCCCCTCAAACCCTGTCAATATTGAGTTATAGGAGGAGAAATCGTAATTTGAATATCCTTTGTATTTTTGGATATGACACTTATTGGGAGATTATGTCATATATTCTTATTTTAAAGACATGCTGAATTTGAGATTCATTCTTTCTTTCTTTCTTTTCTTTTTTAGTGTCCTTTTTCTATCTAGACATATATTTAAATAGGAATTAGTATCCATTTATTATCAGTTATTTAAAATTTGGTAGAATAAAACCCTAAAACTGCTTATTTTCAAGGAAAGAATTCAACCTTTTCCATTTTTTCTCCCTCTGTTTAATGGATTATTTAGCATTTCCACATCATTTTAGTTAACTAGATAATTGATATTTTATATTATCGTGTAGTTAAATATACTAATATTTTCCAAAATTATTTTATTATCTTATTTAGATAATACCCTTGCTTAGATTAAATAGTCACCATACATTGAACATGTGTTTGAACATTTTACATTTAACCTTTTAATCCATCTAGGATATGTTTTGGTGCATGGGTGACCCGAATTCTAATTTTAACTTTCTTCTGAATGGCTACCTAGTTTTTCCAATAATATTTATTGATTAATCCATCAGTCTCAATTGAAATTCCTCTTTTAATTTACATGAATTTCTTGTATCTACTCATTAGCTTATTTACAGACGATCTAATCTGTTTCATTGATCTGTCTCTTCTAGGACTAAGGCTATACTATTAAACACTATTAAATTTTATAGTTTTATAATTCACTTTATAATCTGACAGAGCAGGTGTTTTATTCTTTAAAAACTTCCTGGCTATAATAACAGGTTTATTTTCCTAGATGAATTTTAGGATAAGCTGTTCAGTTAAAACATTTCAAGGGTCTTGATTAGAACTGTATGAAATTAAACACTAATTTGTAGAAATGCTGTATACATGTTTATATATTGAATTCTCCAAGAATAATCTCCCTATTTTGGCCTATGTTATATCCCTCAATAAAGTTTTGTAATTTTCCTTATATAGGACCTGCATATTTTTTGTTAATTTTAGGAGATATATATACACACATACTTAAAGTAAATGGAATACATTTTTCATTATACTTATTCCAGATATTTGGTATTTCTTGTATTAAAACTATTGATTTTTGTATATTTTGTGACCAGCTACCTTACTAAGAGATCTCATTAGTTTTTGTAGTATTCATCCTGAAATGTCCAGGTATGCAGCAGCAATTTTTTTTGACATATCATATTAGTTTTTTATCCTTTTATTTCCTGAATAAGCCAAGGTTTTTTGGTTTCCAGATTCTGTTATTTTAAAAAGAAAAATTTCCTCATAGGATCAAAGGGAAAGCTAGAGATAAGGCCAGGACTAGGACAAGGTAAGTGAGGTCGTTTTCTCAGATGCCAAATTTAAGGTGTCAAAAATCTCAGTAATCAAGATAAATAATATTTTAATGCAATTGAAAAATTTTAAATATGTATGATGAACAAAATACCAACAATTTAAATAAAGAGAGTTCAGTTTGGAGAATGAGGCTCTGAAAAGGCCAGGAACCAGGCACTTGTGGATACCTCAGTGGGGGCTCCCAATGATGCTTTACAATGGGATGGGTACACTTCGAGAAAGAGAGTGATATTGTCATCTTTGACTAGGGGGAGGGCAGGGGACTTGTCTTGACTGTCCAGGACTCCACATGATAGGAGAAATGTAATTCTCCAAAAAGAAACAGGGTACAATCGCCAAAAACAACAGTTATCTACCATGTTACAGTCCCAGGATGCCCTTTTCTTTCATTGACCCCCATCTTCAGTTCAAACCGCAGTTCTTCACACGGCAGTGCCAGACCTCCCAAGAGGTCACATGCCAATGTGTTAGTCCTCCTTTACTTCCCGCTATACTGTTTACTCAAAGCTGCAACCTTTACATGGATATAGCATAAAGATATTGATGAAGAACTTTTGGTGGCTTCAAAGAGCAATGTCCATTGAAGAGTGAATGGCAGCCTAGGTTCTGTTTTGAACAAATCTTGGGTGTCTCTGCTTGGGAGGGGACCTCATAGACAGGCCAGAATCTCTTCTTTCCTGAATAAGTTTTTCTGATTCAAGAGGAAAATTATGTTTGAAAAGTATCAATTGTTTTTCAGTCCAATTCATAGGCCTTATTAGGCTGATTAGAATTCTTTCTGAAAGACTTGACTACTTAACCTTTTACTTTTAGTCATGTGATTATCTTTCTATGCATTTTTATGGGAATTTAAATGAATTACATGTAATAAAATCATTAATAAGGTAGATTTTACATCTATCATTTTTCTATTTGTTTTCTACTTGTTTATATCTTGTTAGTCTATCGCTTCATTACTGCTTTCTTCTGGGTTAAATAGCTATATTCTAGTGTACCATGTTAATTACCTTATTGTTTCTTGTGCTATATATTTTTTACTTATTTTCTTAGTAGAGATTACAATTAACATCTTAAAACAATATAGTTTGGATTAATATGTTATTTCAGTAGTATACAAAACTTTGCTAAGGACCCAAGTGTGAATCCTTTTAGGGATCCCTGGTTTCTGATGATTTGCTTTTCTTTTGCTCCTTTCAAGATATTCTCTGTCTTTGTCTTTTTATTGTGAGTTGTCTAGATGTGAATCTCTTTGGATATACCCTGCTTTAAGTTTGTTTAGTTTCTTGAATATGTAGATTAATGTGTTTCTTCAAACTAGGAATTTTTGGCCATTATTTCTTCAAATATTATTTTTGTCCCTTTTTTTTCTTTCTTGTCCTTCTAGGACTCCCACTATGTGTATGTTGACTTGTGTTTAAGTTTGGCGATTCTTTCTTCTGCCAGGTCAATTCTACTGTCAAGTTCATTTAGTGAATTTTTTGCTTCAATAATTGTGCTTTTCAGTTCCACAATTTCTATCTCATTGTTCATATTCTCTATTTGGTGAAACATCATTCTTACACTTTCCTTTTCTTCTTTAGACATGATTTCCTCTAGTTCTTTGAACATATTTACAATACCTGATTTAAGCTCTTTGTCTAATAAGTTCAACACCTGGGCTTCCTTAGGGACAGTTTCTATTGAATGTAATTTTCCCTGAGTAAGAGCCACACTTTCCTATTTTTTTGTGTGTCTTGCAAATTTTTTGATTGGAAAATGGACACTTTAAATAATTTAAAGTGGACATTCTGAAAATCACACACACACACACACACACACACACACACACACACTCTTTCCTCACCCCTGGGTCTATTGTTGTTGTTGCCACTACTCTGTTTTTTAGTGACTTTCTTGGACTAATTCTGTAAAGTCTATATTCTTTGTTTTGTATGGCCAGTGAATTCTCTGCTTGGATAGTTTAGTGGTCAGCTAATGACTGGACAGAAATTTTCTTAAGTATCTTCAACCAAGAACTCTCTCAACCTTAATCTGTGTTGGGGCACACCTTCAGGGCTCTGGCAACTTAGAACTCTGCCTTAGCCTTCACTTCCTGCTTGTGCAGAGCCTCAAGGACAGCCCAAAGGGAGAGATTAGAGTCCTCTCAGGTCTTTCTTGGGCATGCACACAGCCCTGCAAATGGGTGTGGCTTTCTAGAGTCTCAAGAATACATTGGAATTTTTCAAAGTCCAGTAAAAACATCTTCTTCCCCATATTTTCCTTTCACACTTTTTAGTCAGCCTCTTGTTTGTCCCAGCTGTTATGCTGCCTCAGGCATTGGCTTGCTTTTGACAATGCTCTGGGGATAGAGTTGTTCTCACTGAGGGAGATCAGAATTAGTTTAAATAAAGACAAGCCCTGAGAATGGGGTTTTTCCAGGGAGCTGCCAGACAGGCCAAGCAGGGACAATTATTTGGGGATGAGCTTTGGGGAAGTTCCAAATCTGTTTTGCCCCTCTTCAGTGACTGTTAAGCTGCTGGCTTTTACATCTATAGTAGTGTGAGGCTGGTCATTTTCAAGACTACCATGGTCTGGGGAGCTGGGGAGAAGGAGATGGGGGCAGAGCAAGTTAAAACATCACAAAACTCAGTTTGTGCTAAACAGAATGTCCATGCTCTAATCCCTGGATTCTCTGAATATGTTATCTTATATGGCAAAAAGAACCTTGCAAATGTCATTAAGATTACGGACCTTGAGGTGGGGACATTATCCTAGGTTCTCTAGCTTGGGCCCAACCTAATCAGATGAGTCCTGAAAAGCAGAGAACTTTTCTCACCTGTGTCAGAGAGAGATGTGACTATGGAAGAAGGGTCAAAGAGAGATGCAATGTGGCTGGGTTTGAAGATGGAATAGGGGCCATGAGCCGAGGAATGTGGGCTGGAAAAGGCAAAGAAACAGATTCTCCCTTAGAGCCTCCAGAAAGGAATGCAGCCCCATCAACACCTGGGTTTTAGATCAGTGAGACCTGTGTCAGACTTGTAACCTACAAAAATAAAATAGTAAATTTTTGTTGTTTTAAGCCACTAAGTTTATTGTAATTTGTTATGTCAACAATAGCAAAACGAATACACTGTTATTACTGAGATTCAACTGTTTAAAAAAATTAATGCTCCTCAATGTTGCAAGCATTTGGTTAATAACCAGATTGCTAAAAATGTTGATTTTGACGTCTTTTTTTCCTCAGTGTTCTCATTGCCTTTATAGTGGAGTGGATTTTCAGATGCCCTTACTCTGCATTCTGGAAGAGCTTTCCCCCACTTCCTTTCGGCATCTGGTATTACAAATGAAAATCAGATTTTTGTTGTGCTGTGGATAATCTGTATTTTTTTTTTTTCTCTTGGGAAGCTTTTTAGACTTTTTCTTCATTTTTCTGAATTCACTACATTGTGACTAGGTTTGGAAGTTTTCTTTGCTTTTAATTCGTTCTGCTAAACATTTGGTAGAGACTTTCAATGTAAGAACTCATGTCTTTCTTAAATTTTGGGAAAATATCTATTTTTATTTGCTTAGTAATGTTCTTTTTCATTCTTGCTATTCTATCTAGATTTATTAGATAAATGTTAAAGTTTCTGGATATATCATGCGTGTCTCTTAATTATTCTTTCTCTCCTTTATTTTTTTTCTTTGGTACTATGTTTAGAGAAGTCTTTATTTCAATTTTCTCTCTAATTAATTCTCCAGCAACACACCTTATTTTATTTTGTCCATGGATTGAGTTTAAATTTTAACAATCAAGTTTTTAATTCCCATGATATCTAATAGATGATTTTTCTTATAGATGCAATACTCTTTAATGTCCTTCTGAGGAAAATACATGTATTTATTTTATTAAAATCCTGCACTGATTGTTTTATTAACTTTGTTTCCTCCATTGTAAGTTCTTCTATGTGTTGTGTTTAGTGCATCTTTCTTTGTGTTACCTTGCTGAAATGTTTGGTGATTCTTAGATGTATGAGCATACACCTCTGTAGTTTGTTTTCTTGAAGACTGTTCTTTTATGTGGCTTATTTGGGAACAGGCTAGGGCTCTTTGTACTACTGACTGTTTAAAGTGGGATCAGGATAGTCAGGAAGCCTGACTTAAGGGAGGATGGATGTTGCAGGTCTTCCTGGGCTTTGCTAGTCATGTGGGGCACAGGCCACACTCACTGACCTCGCCGCAGGGCAGATTTCCCTCTTGTTGCTGTGTCCAAGTGGTGCTAAGGGGTAAGGTAGTAGAAGACAGTTGTGTTTCACTTATGTTTCCTGATACAGTATCATATGATATATAATGGTTTATAACTCTTATTCCTGCTATATATATTATAATTGTCATCAATATAAAGTTACCCTATTAATCCTATTCAGTGACTTTTCTGCTTTGCCTGATTTTGCCATTTCTCCCTGACTTCCTTTTTCTTAGCCTTTGCTTGAAATATCTCAACCTTCCTTTAATTTTCAAAGTTGCCAAGGTATTTTCCTTTGTAAGTGTCTTTGGCAGAGACAATATCATTGAATTTTATTTTTAATTACAATATGAATATTATGTCTCTCATGAGGAAATTCAAACCATTTTCAAGTGTTGACTTTATATTTTCCAAAATAAGAATGGCTGTCTCATTGGAGGCAGTCAACAAATATGTGTTAAATGGATGAACAATTTCTGATATTCAGGTTTCCTTAGTTTCTCTCCTTTCAGTATAAATATTTTAAAATTTGCTCTTTTGTCAACATCTTGTTTATAATTTTACTAGTAGTGAATTGTTGAGTTTTTAGAAATATATATATATATATGTTCCCAAGCTTTATTGGGCATCTATTTATACTGTAATCACAATTCTGAAATGTTTGATTTTCAAGTCCATAGCACACTATGAACAATAATTAGCGGTCTGCATATGAGAAGCAGAAAGTAAAGAGAAGAGTATGCTGGAGTAGTCTAGTCTATGCAGGACTAGAATCTTTAAGGGCCTTGTATTTTAGCAACAGAACTGAAGTTTATAAAACCATCTTATACATCAAAAGTAATCTATATAGTATGTTAACTGTCAAGGAATTACATATACTTCACAGAAAGATCACTTCCAAAATAAATTAAATTTCAAATAAATGGTTGAGAAATTAACTATGTAAGAGTCAGTCATCTAAAGTATTCATTATGTGGAAATGCCTTCAATGTCTTAGTTATACTATATAAGCTCTCTGTTTATCATTATTAGTTCCATATGTACAGAATGTCACTTTAAACTGACTTGATTCTGTCTCTGTTATGTAACTCTAAACTCCATCTTTTGCATCTATAAAAAATGGGAGGATGTTAATAGCTAATAGGGTACTAATATGGATTATGGTGAAAATTAAATGAAATAATCCATGTACAGGGCCATTACCCCTGCCACTTATAAGGTACCTGAACTTGGGAAAGTTCCTTAACCTCTCAATGCCTCAGATTTATCATCCCTAATATGGAGATTATAATATTTTTTTCCCACATAGATTTATTATAAAGAGCTTAGAGCAGAGCCTGGTACATCTTAAGTTCTCAAAGTGAGCTATTATTAGTATTTGAATACAGTAAGGGCTACAACCTGCACACTGGCAGCGCCCATCAGAGAACAGTATTCTTTTTGCACACAGATCAATGAAGCAATAAGTATGATGTGGTCCAAATGTGTAAAAAGGATTTGATATGAGAATTCTAAGAGTTGTGATGTTTAAAAAATGTTCTATAATATAGTATCCAAAATGTAATGTATTATCAATTACTATTAATAATAGTAGTATCAATACTATTTAGTGAGAATTGTTTTCGATCACATCGGCACCTCCTATTCTATTAACTTACCTAGCCCCATCAACATTCAGAAAAGGATACGTATCCTTGCTAACACAACCTCCCTCTTCCTTCCCCACTTCTTGGATATATGTGTTATTAGCAAATCTGAGTACAGTTACCACAAGGAGTAGAAATGAGACAATATTTTGTGAATTACAAACCAATTTCTAACTCTCCATTTTGTCAGAACAACTCTAGAGCAGCCACTAGAGCTGTCACAGTGATTTATGATGTTCTTCACCAAGCTGACAGCAGTGGAGAAAAAACTCCATGCGAGAAAAATTCCTTATATTTATTCTACCTAGTTTAATACCTGATGAACCATGTTATAAGAACAGTTCTTAAAATAGCCTTGAGGAGAGCATCTCTACATTTTCCCAGCACATACAATCCATCATGGAGAATGTAGGGTAGATGATGGTCTTGCTGCAAACTTGACTGGTTTACAAAAGAGACATTCATTGGATGCCTGGCAATAAAAACAAGAGGCTTTCAATACTAACCGGCACTCTGCTACTTGCCTTCAATCATTTCTTCCTTACCGTAAACCTTCATTATAGGTAACAGTATTATCGTGTAAATGTGATTATAAATAAGAAGGAAAGATCGATCCAAGGAAGATACAGCACGATTACCTCCAAAGGCACTTAATTTGGAGATAGAAGTGAAGAGGGAACACAGAGTCCATCCTAAGGAGGGTTGCTTGTACTTCATGTCTTTCTGAAACCTTGTCTGACCATAGCAAGCCATCATAGCCTTCTGCTTCATCTGTACAGTTAATATGGTACCCATTATATTGACTTATTTTATATTGTATAAAATATATTTATTTTATATTTAAGGCTGTGTGATTTGTGTACCTTTTCTTCTCAACTGCATAGTGTCTGCAACTTCTCCCATTTCCTTTGGCCTTTCCCATCTCTTCAGATAACAGACCAAACAAAAGCATTCCCTTACCTTTCCATCTACTTTAATTGCCTCCTTGTCTGGCTGAGTTTCCCACTTCCTACAAGAGTAGGTAACACTCATTGGCACTATTTGGCACTCTCTATTCCTATGGCTTTAAGGCCACCCCTTTCCCTTGCTTCTGTCCAATGCTATCTCCTGCCTCTGTTCAAGCTCTCTGACCGTACCTTTTCAGGCTCCTCCACTGGCTCCTCTCTCTCTGTCTTCTCCTTACACATTGATATTCCCTAGGCTTGTCTATTCTTAGCATTCCCTGGACATCTTCATTTATTCCAATGTCTGGAATATGCTATCAGGCCTCAAATGCACATTTTGAATGACACATCTTTCTGAAGTCCAGAATCATGTTTCCGATGGCTTTTTGTATATCTCAAATGCAAAGTGTCAGCAACAGAATTTATTTTCTCCCCAAAACATTTTCCTTTATTCATCCCCTTCATCAGGGAAACTCTTGGAATTAATCCCTTCCTCTCTCTCTTTCACGTCTGTGGCCTGGTTGATTCTACTCCTAACTATCTCTTGAACATACCCAATTATTTCCATTCCATTTCCTGTGGCCTCATTTCTGTTCTCAGTACCTTTTCCCTGAATGATTAGAACCCTGTCCCTAATGTCTCTTGCCTTCATTTTCACCCACCTCTGATGTAATCCTCACCCAGCCTGCATGTCATCAAGGTAGACTTTAAAAACAAAGTGACACTAAACTAAAGGGGAAACATCCCTTAATTATGTCATTCTCCTGTTAAAAATCCTTGAACGGTACCGCAGTGATTTCAAAGCAAAGTGTCAATTCTTTGGGCAAAGTCAAGGCAGTTTTCAATCTGACCCTCATTTGCATTCCCAATCTCATCTGCATTATTACCCGGCCCCCCACCATGCAACCTTTGGTTCCTGTTTGTGCCCTTTCTTGCCTACATGCTTCTGTACATGTACCTGCAGTTTTCTCTTCCTGGGGTGTACTCTGCTCATTGTCCTGCCTGGCAATCTCCAGATCTTCCTTCAAAACTGCATTAGAGCATCATCCCTTCTGGGAAGATGTCCCTAACCCACAGTGATGTGAGACACTGTCCGCATAACCACTTACACATATCTTTATTAAACCCTTATGACAATGCACTATAATTATTATTCCCATGCCTGTCTTCCTCACTCAGCTGTGAACTTCCTGAGGCCAGGATTGTCTTATTCATCTTTACATCCCACTGCCTGGCACACAGAAGGAACTCGATAAATGCTTCTGGAATAAACAAAAGACCAAATAAAATGAAGCCCCTTCCTTTCTGAAAGTATAGTGCATGAGGTAATCATCTGTTCTTTTAGTATCCATAGAGCACAAGATACTAATGAGTAGGCTGGCTGTTTGGTTCATGTTATTAGAATCCCTTTGACACTTCTGCTAGAGAACACTGGCTCCGGGGCAAGTGTGAGGGTTCCGTATTTTTAGCTTCTAATGACCTCAGATCTGTTCTGTGTGCTTCCCAGTTCTGAGCGTGTGTATGTGTTAGCCATGGAGACTGGCCGTGCATACACACTTGCAGGGAATTACCTCAGAAGGAAACATCTGAGCAGCGATCATCAGTAGGGAGTGGGAGTATTTAACATGTTGCTATTGGGAAAAATGTAGGATCCCTCATTATGGCATTCCTCTTTGAACTGTGCTTCCCATTTGGGTGGTGTAGCTGAGCCTTGGAAAATATCTTTGGTTCTTTTGGGACTTGTTCTATAGATTATCGTTAGATCAAACAACAGGTTCTTAAACTGAAAGACAGGTGCATTGCGCTAACAGACCAACCGATTTTACTCTACAGCTGCGTTCCTGACTCATACAGATGACCTAACAGCGCCTATGGCTTTCTTGAACACTCACATCCCTGCTTTGATGAGTCAAAGTTCACACACACTAACTCCGCATTTGGGGGACTTATCCAAAGGATGATGTCTTCGTAGATAATGAAGGACTTGATTTATTCCATTACCTCTTAGTGGCTAACATTTGCAAGGAAAGTTGGATTAAATTGGTCATTTCAGCACCTAGTTACATAGTATGCTATGGTTTCACATGCTGTAGTCTTGCTTCTGGAACTATACATTTAGTTCCTTGATTAAAGAGGCCACATAGTCAAATACTTCTGTGTATTCCATATAGTTGAGTATATAGCAGCTTCTTGACACTGTATATATATATATGTGTATATATATATATGTATACATAAAATTATAAAATCTTAGAATGATGGGGTTGATGAAAACTCAGTTTCTTTATGTTTTCCTCAAAGTTTCACATAAGTATTTTACCAAATGTCTAAAGTAATATCTAAAATAAAAATACCATTTTCATTTAAAAATGATTATAATTACTAAAAGTTTTTCCCCAAACGATTTAAATTATTGTTCTGACTTACTGGCTGTCTCCCTTTTAAATTCAATGGTTGCGTGTGTAATTCTGCTTGGGGAAATGATGCAAAGAAAGCTAAAGCTGAGAGGGGGAGAGGGGGTGAACTATATCCAGGGTAGTCTAACTGAAGTTCATATTTATCTGATTCGGCTTCTCTTGGGCCTACTTGGAAATAGCAGTACCAGAGGCTTTCACTAGTGTCCCAGCAGATGTTAAGAATAGAGGCTTTCCATTGACTTTAAAATAAAGATTGTGTCTCTGGAGTGCAATGGCAACCAATTATAAGATGAACATTTGGTCCACGAGTTGATGGTATTAATGCCATGTATCACGCTTGACTGATTAAACACCTTCCCTCTGCCCTGAATTAACCAGTTTATTGTCCTAAGAGGCAGTGTTGTAAAAACTGCTGTCTGTATAAATCTGTGAACCCACCACCCTCGCCCTCACCCTCGTTCTATGTACAATATAGAAAGAACTATTGTTAGAAGAGGGTCTTTTTTAAAAAAATAGCTTATTGAAATATTCACATACCATAAAATTAACCTTTTTAAAGTATATAACTCAGTGGATTTTAGTGTATTTACTATGTTGTACAACTGTCATCACCACCTAATTTCAAAACATCTTCAGCACCCCATGCTCATTGGCAGTCACTCTCCATTCTCCCCTAACACCAGTTCCTGGAAATTTATTAATGTCCTTTTTATTTCTGTGATTTGTCTAGTCTGGGTATTTCATATAAATGGAATTGAATCATTCAATATGTTGTCTTTTGTGATAGGCTTCTTTCACTTAGCATAATGTTTCCAAGGTTCATTCATGTGGTAGCATGTAGGGATGTACAGTATTTTGTTTATCCACTCATCAGTTGATGAACATTGGGTGTTTCTAATTTTGGGCTATTATCCATAATGCTACTCTGAACATTTATGTACAGATTTTTGTGTAGACAGGTTTTCAATTCTCTTGGGTATAGACTGAGGAATGAAATTGCTGGGTCACATGGTAACTCTATGTTTAACGTTTTAAGAAACTGCCAGGTTATTTTCCAAAGTAGCTGTATTATTTTACATTTCCACCAGCAGTGGATGAAGGTGCCCATTTCTCTACATCTTCACTAACACTTACTATCTGTCTTTTTAGTTTTAGATATTCTAGCAGGTTTGAAGTGGTATCTCTTGTGGTTTTGATGTACATTTACCTAATCACATGACTAATGATGTTGAGCATCTTTTCATGTGCTTATTGGCCATTCATATATCTTCTTTGGAGAAATGTCTATTCAAATTCTTGGCCCCTTTTATAAATTAGATTTTCTTTTTATTGTTGAGTGGTAAGAGTTCTTTATATATTCTGGACACAAGTCCCTTAGAAATCATATGATCTGCAAATGTTTTCCCCCATTCTGTGGGCTGTTTTTTCACTTTATTGATGGCGTCTTTTGAAGCACAAATTTTTAAAATTTTGGCCAAGTTCAGTTTACCTATTTTTTTCTTTTGTTACCTATGCTTTTGGTGTCATGTCTAAGAAATCATTACTTAATGTAAGGTCAGAAAGGACTGCTTCTATATTCTCTTCTGAGAGTTTTATAGTTTTCACTCTTACATTTACGTAGAAGATTCATTTTTAGTTAGTTTTTGTACAATATATAGTGTGCGGTAGGGTTGAGAGGATCTTGTTAAGCACTCTCCCCTGATGTATATCAGTTTAAAATGTGAACATGGAAATCTGTAGGTTTCCTGGAAGCCCACATTATAAAAAGCAACTTCTGTGGCCAACTTGATTGATTGATTATTTATTGAGTGGAATTCTGTTCAAGATGGTGGAAGGCCAAAATTTTGCTAAAGAAAGTATATAGGATTTTTGGCAGGACTATGAACCAATTTTAAGAACTTTTATAAAATTTCAAATGTGATGTTAAATTCTCAAAGCTGGATGGAGAACTTGGAGAAAATTGTCACAGATGTTGTCCCAAACATTTTTAATTTGGTTCAAACCAATTATTTAACCTTGTGTATATTTTTTGAAGATTTATTCTATATGGGTTTGGTTAATTTACACGGAAGTCTTCAAAACTCTGTCTAAACCACATTGTGTATCAAGGAAACTCTATGAGTTTCTTCTAAATCTCTCTTAAAAACACACCAAAATAGGTTAACAACTCCAGGTTCTAAGTTGAAATCTTTCTACTTCAGTGTAAGAGGCATCAGCTTTGAATGTGTCTGGATACCTATTTTTCCCACTTTGAGGAGAAAATCCTTTTTTAGAGACTCTTTCTTGAAGGAACGTTTGTTATAACATATTTGCGCTTAGGACTAAAAACTTTAGTTGGTAAGTTGAAGTTTTCCTTTTCATTTACCATCAACAGAATGTAAGTTGAAAAGAATCTCAAATCTAGTTGCTATCCTGAGGTACTGCAAAGAAGAAACCACTGAGAAAAAGAGCATTTAAATCATGGCACATCACATTTGCTGTTTGTCGCCATTTTTCTTTCATTCAAGGATTACAATTAATTCAGATTGTATTTGTAAATCACAGTGCCTGGTACATCAGTGGTCCTCAATAAATGTTGACTCTTCTTTGAACACTTGTAAAGCATGGAAAGAAGGTATTGAAATGATTTTCATTTGTAATCACTTTGGAAAACTAGGTACGGGGAGGAAAACCTGTGAATAAAGGAAAATTTGGAAATATAATTTCACTGAGCTTGTTACTTAATGGTTATGTAAGGAGCGAACATTCTCTCAGCATTAATAAGCACTTATAAACCAATAAGAACACAAGTGAGGACTTTTTTCCTAACCAGAATAGAGGGCTAGGGATTATAGGGCAATAGGTTAGACAGTTTGTATCCCAAGCAATATTGTTGTCACCACTAATTCTAATGAGCATTTTCTAATTTATGTCTTTAATGTATTTATTATGAGAAAGCTTCTGAATATATTACATAAGTAGTAGTTTGCCCCAGGACTGGAAATTCAGGAAACTTGGTTTTCAGATTTAGCCTGTTCACAAAATATTTGGTTGATTGGTTATTATCTTATTATTTTTGAAAGGTCTGAGAGAGTCGAGACTTGCTAATAAAGTACAGTGCAGTCTCAAAAATTATGCTGTCTTAATATCTATAAGGATTTTGAAAATTAGCCCAACAATAAATTATGAGACAGTTATGCAAAAAAAGCATGATATTCTTACTGTAAATATAGTTTATTTCAGAACCACAGAGACTGCTCATAATCATTGCTATAGGTAACTAGGCAAAGCAATTTAGCAGCAAATAGACAAGACTCATGAACTCATGACAGATATTTTCTGGAATTGATAAATGGAAGCAAAAAACAAATAGAATGGGATTTAAGTGAGTTGAGAGATGTTTTTCTAGTTCTTACACTGATTTATTTGGAATATGAAAAGGGACTTGGCATCTCAATTTTAAACTGGTGAGATGTCTTCTTTCAATTATGTGTTCAAAAGGTAGTCATTAACTACTCATTGTCTGAGGGACACAAAAGAAAGAGAAGATATCATCTCTAAGGTGAAGAGACACAATTTTTTGGAGCCAGAAATATACAGGAATAGTTTAAATACAATTCTCCAAAGAATATAAACTAATATAATATTTCCTAACATGAAATTGTTAGAAAATAACTGATTCCAAGTATTACTTACCTGCCTCAGATGTCTTGTGAGGTCAAACTTCCTTTAATGCCCAAATTATATTAGACTGAACTTCCAGAGTACTTTACTAAACGATGTCCAGGATCCCTGATCCATGTGTTTCCAAGTACCCCCAGGGAAGGCTTTCAATGTTCTGTTTGTTTGTTTTTTTTTATTGAAGCATAGTTGATTTGTAGTGTTGTAGTAGTTGCTGGTATACAGCAAAGTGATTCAGTTATATGTGTGTGTGTGTGTGTGTGTGTGTGTGTGTAGTCCTTTTCATACTCTTTTGCTTTATGGTTTATTACAGGATATTGAATATAGTTCCCTGTGCTCCATGTTCTGTTTATAGCTGTTTTTTTTAAATTAACTAACTAATTAAACTAATTAATTGATTTTGGCCTAGTGCATTTCCCTTTAGCACAATCCGTTGGAATACAATAATATACGCATCAATACATAACCCCAAATCTAGGTTATTCAGGGTTTCAAAACACTGTTTATGCAAGGACTTCAGCAATACAGTAAGGCTGGCGTCCAGGCATCCTGGCATGGACAGTACCTCCACTGTAACATAAAGTGGTAAAGATATGCTTCCATGTCGAACCTGTGGCCTTTCTGTACCTATTGGACACTGAATGTTTGGAAAAGAAGACATACAAGTCTCCCAAGTATAATTTTTTAAAAAGAAACTTTTCACAAAGGATTATGATTTATACAGATACACTTCTACCCACAGAACAAACAAACAAAGAAAAACTATCTTTTACTGAGAGAATGCAGAATGGCACTGTTTAACCCATGGCATTCTCCTCTTCCAGCCAAGGAGCCACATTGTAGAGCCATAGAAGAAAGATAAAACCTTTCAAGTTTATACCTGCCTTTCTGGAGTCTAGACAGAATCACTTGATGACTTTCATTGCTTTATTATAGCCTTGGACCCCAGTTAGCCAGCAAAAAATGAACTTAGAGGAAGTAGAGGAGAAAAGTGTGACATGCAGAAACACTCTCAGGCTTCCTGGGGTCTTGCCTCACCGCTCCAGTCCATCACCGTCATAATCATCAACATCATGATCATCATGATCTTTATCATCAGTAGCAACAGCAGTGGCTCTCAGTGACCATTGATGGAGCACCTGCTGGGTGCTGGGCCCTGTGAAAGGCTGTAGAGGCAATGGCGATCAAGTGCTTGCAAATGGGCAGGGAAGAGAATGCTTTCCATCCCTCTATATTTGTCTTTGATGGTTAAGAATTAGGCACATTGTTGCCCGTCCAATTAGAAAAACAAGTACATGATCTACCTTACCATGCCTCTAAGCTGTTGCAGATCCTACAGTCTCAGAGCTGGAAGAGACCTTAGAGATGAGTGGATCCACTTTCCAAATAAGGACATGAAGGTCCTGAGAAATCATGGAGAGTAAGGACTGGACCTTGGATCTCCTGACTTCAAGTCCACTAGACTTCCCAGTATACCACCCTGCCTCTCTTATTGAATATTTTCCCAGGGTACTAAGAAGCATCATATATACCAGATAATAAAGTAACATTAGTACCCATGGTAAAAGTAGTAAATAGAGAATATTTCTGAAACTTTGATGGTTGATCTAATTTTCTGAGATTCCAATTTGCTTTCATGATTTACATTTTTGAGTCTCAAATTTTATTAGTAAAGTATCGTATACTTAACTAAATATTAAATGGTATCCAGTCTCATGATTGAACACGGTAATGGTGTTAGGTACTAAAAAGGCAGCATCCTTCCAATAGGATGCTGGATCCTTCCAGGATCCTTCCAATAGCTTCATGGCAGGGCCCCTTTGCATGCAGAATCTTCTAATGTAATTCATAATACATCATGGTACTATGTGTACCTCCTTCATAATTTTCTTCTCATCATAGAACATTGGATTTGAACACCTTTTTGCAGGCATTCCCAATTTTGGTATGGGTTCATAAGACTTGAACAAACAGACTAACTCTAAATCTTTATGATCACACGTGACCAATAACCCAGTAGAAAGAGTATAGGTTTTGGGGTCCAAAAATTTGAGCTCATTTCTAAATTATTTAACCTATTTGAACTGTGGTATCCCCAACACTGAGTGGCGATAATGATAGTTTCTTTAGATTATATCTGGAATGAGTACATGTAAAGTGTCTGAGATATATAGCCTCTCATTAAATGGCAGCTAATTTTAAAGCTACTAAAGGAACACTTTCTATGGACCAAAAGCTCTGATGTATTATTTCACTTAATCCTGATAGTTCCACTGCAAGGAAACTCAGACTGAGAGAATTTGGGTCATTTGCCCAGCACCTCCCATGGGGTAAGGTCATAACAGAAGTAGAACTGAAATATGTTGGCCTGACTCTCAAATCTCGGGTAAATGTACTACTTTTTGAAACACCATAATGGCTAAGGGGATGGGGTGGGAAGGAAGATAGTGAAAGCCTGTGGACCTTCAACTTTGCAAAGAGTCAAAACCTTTTCTCTCCTGTTCCTTTGTAATTTTAAGACAGAACGCTTTGGAAATCTTTGTGTTCATCCAACGTGTGTTGGCTTTTCCATATGACTCCGTATTTCTGAGCAGACTGTAAACGATTCATTCCAAGCTCAAACCACGCACTCTGAGAGGAATTCAATTGGTTATTAGGAGACAAGCGTAGTAGTCCTGCTAACACCCCCTGTTCTCCATTTCCCTGCTTACTTTCTGGCTGTCAGTATGTTCGTCTTTTTGCGTAAAGCATCTAAGAGCTGACAGGTTGGCAAGATAATCAATAGAAAGGAGAGCAGATGATTATCAAGGGCACAAAGGCAAAGGTTATCACTATGTGTTTTAACTTCTGTTTAAATTTCATGGGACCTGCACGAGGAATGGTGAGTATGAAATAACTTGCTAGAAAATTCAGAACTAATTAATCTATTACCATATTCCATTAAAATACATTTAAACAAGGCACCTACTCCCTTTTGTAAAAGTCATGCATCCAATTCTAACAAACTGTTTTCCCCCTTTTGCGATGTGAAAAAAAACAAAAAACTATTTTCTACTATGCTGAAAATTAAATTGGCTATGTGTACAAAAAAAAAAAGACAAGGCCCATGGCACTAAAAACTCATTAAGATTTTT
Source organism: Eubalaena glacialis (assembly GCF_028564815.1). Lineage (NCBI taxonomy): Eukaryota > Metazoa > Chordata > Mammalia > Artiodactyla > Balaenidae > Eubalaena > Eubalaena glacialis. The sequence continues at coordinate 19,392,047 of NC_083730.1, read as the reverse complement.
TTTTGGTGGCAGTGCACAAAATGCTATAAAATAATGTGAAATCCAAATATTCTTAAATAATCAAAAACTAAATAAGATAGGATAAACTCTTTCAGTACCAGGATGATGTTTCTTTCAGAAATCATCTGTAAATGTTACATTTAGAAGCAGGTTTGCTGGCATATGTTGATCTAGGATATATAAGATAATCTGTGGAGTGTTTGGTCATAAGAAATAAAAAGCTATGTTAGCTTTCATGTAAGACTTATAACATTCAGAGTATTGTCTAGACAGTTAAGTATCACTAGAGAGTTTTCAAAATGACATTTTTTTTCCTTCGGTGTCTCCGACTCAAATGGTGGGAGCCCTAATGAGCCTCAGCCACAATTATTTGGCTAGTTAAAACGTTCAGCTTGGTGAATGATTTGGGAGAGGTAATATGATTAGAAGGCAGAATTGTGTTTCCTATTACCATTCAAAGGTTTGCACTAAGGTCACCGATCAGGTTTATTAAATTCCCTCCTGGAACCCAAGGCAGTTCCATCTTCTCCTTAGGCAGTGTTAATTTTTACTACTATGAAACGATTTTTAAGTTGTTATTCTTGCTGAAATAGTAAGTGCCCCTCAGGCCATTGGTTTTTAGAGTGTTTTTGTTTCTAGACAACATACCATCTTGCTAAGGATCAGTTTGATTTGGGGGGCCGTTGGAGGTCTAAGTCTGGAATGCAGAGCAGGAAGTTCTCTTTGGAGACTGAAGTGGGCATCCATTGTTCTGCCCATGCAGAATCCATCCTTTGCCTTCTGGTCACAGCCCCTCAGCCTCCTTTTTGGGGACTTCCCCTCTCTCGTTGCCTACAATCCTGATAAAACCGTCCAATAGGCTGTCCTGCCCTCCCTAGGACAAGGATGGGTGCATGACACTAGCCAGGATATTAGGAATTTAAATATGGAGAGCATGACAAGAATTAAAAAAATGAAATGATTGTAGTTGATTCATCCCAGTGCTGGCATGCTGCAAAGACTGTCGCTTACTTCCCACCACTTAGGTCCTTAGAACAACTCTTATCTTTCAAGGTCTATTTTCTCTAGATAGCTTTTGATCTTTAGGAACTATCCTAATGGTAGTTATTGGAAGGATACCTTATCCTTTCAATAAATTCCTTTCATTGAAGGTAGTCACAGTTGTTTTTTTGCTGCTAGTGAAGGACAACACCCCAAAATATGCTGCTTTGGAATATTGATTATTTTGAGCTGCAGGCACTTGAAAAAGAGTAAATGCAGGGAGGCTTTCTGTGAATCCCCTTTATCTTCCTGAAGACAGATCCTCCAGAAGGAACTCTATTGTCATAATCTCCTCCCTGGGAGTATATTCAACTAAGGAAGAAGGACTCTTATCCTGGAGAGGAGATAAGAAGTAGGCACCACACCCAGACAAACTTTGTCACAAACCATCACATCTCCCATCTGTTCTTCTGAGGGCCCTTTCATCTTTTCTAAAAATCATTTACTCTCCCTTAAGAGGCCTACATCCTCCCTCCCTTTTCCTGGTTAAGATGGTATTTAAGTCTGAATTCTAAGCCACCTGTGAAAATTACTCCTTTTTCCCTGGGTATCTCCCACATGGTATACATGTTAATAAAATTTTGTTTATTATTTTCTCTTGTTGATCTGTCTTTGGTCACAGGGGTCTCAGCTAAAAATTCAGAAGGGTAGAGGGAAAATTATTTTTCCTCTTCCACACTGGCGACAAAGAATCCTAACCAGCACAGATATTCTTTTTTTTTTTTTTCCAGCACAGATATTCTTAAGGAGATGTAGACAATGTGAGTCATTGGGAACCTACGAATAAGCTCTACCCAGAAAGGGGTGTCAAGTTAAAGAAAAACACACATCATAAGAGTTATGAGTTTGAGTATTGTTTAGGGTCTTACTGAGGACTATAGCACAGCAGACAGTTCTGAGGAAGTGCTCCAAAGAGGTAGGGGAAGAGCCAGTATATATATGAATTTTTGGCTAGGAAATGCATGCAGTCAAGCATACATTTTGAGAAAAGATTACTACTAATCACAAAAAACGGATATCTCAAGTTGATTTTAGTGCTGTTCTATGTATAGGAAAATGCAAGAATCTGGGATCATTGAAATTCTTCCTGAGACGTGCATCTAATTTTCTAGGGACCCATTTATCCAAAGCACAGAGTGCCTCATCCTGGTTTTCATCCTGAATTCCGCGCAGGGTGCGCTGCTGGTGGATGACTGCAGTGGGTTTCGACCTAACCCTTGTATAACTGGATGATGAGTGATACCCTTTGTTTTTTTGTTGTTGTTGTTCACAAGGGCATGGGGTGCACAGTGAGGAGCCCGAAGACAGCCAAATACAACCTTCAACCTTGCACAGACCGGTCTACTTTTGATAAAAGTAAAGTGACCCTGAAAACCTAGACTTCTACTTTCTACAGAATTCAGTGCCCTCTATAAATCTATATCTTCTCACAAGAAAAGCTATGAGACCATTTGCAAAGTCTCCAGGGGAAAATATATGCATACATGCTCTCTCAGAGTCCTCGAAAGCCCCAGATAAAATGAGGTTCTGTCCTTGTTCAGAATCTTCCCAACTGTAGGTGTCTAGAGGCAGGAGAGAACAGACTTAATCTTCCCCATGTCCCAGGTCCTCCCAATGTCATCGGACTTGTGTCTGCAGTAAATCTCAGAAGTTCTCTTAGGTCTCCTGTGACCAGGGAAATGATCCAGCTAAAACCTTGCGACAGTGTGGATCAGTGGTTCCCAGACTTTTGATTTCACTCACCAGTAAAGTTTTAAAAAAAATCAGACTGACTTGGGTTGCTACTTTTTTGTTTTACCAAATAAAGATATTAAAGTAGAAAAATGACCAAATATTATCATCAATGTTACATAAAAGAAAGGTAAATTTAAAGACCAAAACCATCAGTGCATAAATTTATACACACACACACAAAATCAGTTATGTGAGTTTTAGGAAAAACCTAGTTTAATTGTCTTCATTTTCCTCAGGTTGTTGTGTGAAAGTCAGGCCCTGGTCCAAGGAATGGTGAAGAGTTCCAGGCTTCTGAAGAGCACCCTGATGGCAGAGGTCAGGCACCTCATGGAGAGTAAAGGATATACACAGGTCTGGTATACTGCTTTGCAGGCTCACCTTTCTGGAGGCTGACCACAGCCATACTCCATGGTGCAAGGGCTGAGAACAGTTTTGTTCATGTCAACATGTAAACACAGTGGGCTGATTAGGGACATAGCAGGTTTGGGTTCTTAACAGAAACCTCCATCCCCAAGGGCAACCAAGAGCACATTACACGACGCCTGGGGCCCAGCTAGAGAGCCCCTGGGAACCTCACATGGGGTTCCCTCCCTTTCCCAGCCTCCTTCTGAACTCTGGTCTCCAGTTTCTCCTTTATGCCTGAACTCCACCTCTCTGCTCAGTGTGTTCACTTAGGTGCCAGTTCCTTGGCTGCATCCCCAGAGACCATGGCCCTACCCACTGTAGACCTCTAGCCAAGTCTGCCCCACCCTTGAGCTCAAGCTAAGTTCCAGGAACCTCTTTCCAAGTACAGTGTCCCCAGGCGTGCATTTTCCAGGAGGGATTTGGGACAGCTAATTCAATCCCTTTTGGGCATGACAGGTTGCAAGATCAATGTGGCTACATTACCACCACGTACCAGGCACTGACGTACTCTAGTCTAGATTAGCAAACCTTGAAATACTCCATAAGGCCTCTGAATTCTTTCCTTAAGGGGGCCAGGAAGGAGAGAGACTGCTAACCAAGTACTAGAGACATAAATAGGAGATCACACAGGGAGGAGAAAAGGACACACCAGCAGCCATACATGCAAGAGTAATGGTAGACACATGCTGGTTGCAAACTGCTGTAGGTCAGTCCAAAGAATCATGTGCAAATAAAAGAGAAGGGTCAATGGTAGTGGAGACTAGTGTGTATGTGTGTGTGTATGCATATTATATGTATATATATGTATATATATTATATGTATATATGTGTGTATATATATATATATCACAGAAAACCAATCCTCTTATCATCGTTTGTTCAGGTTCATGGGTTGCCAATGTTAAATAGGCATGTTAAAGTAATTAGAATGAAATAGTCCATATTATCTTAAACTTGTGCAGTGATCTATATCAGCCATCTTAAGGTAAATTATTCTGCAGTCATAAATTATCCTCAAATCTTTGTGGCTGGCAACAGCAACAGTTTAATTCTGCTCACATTACATGCTTATCATAGGTTGACCGGGGTGCTGCTTCACGTGTCTTCACTCCAAGACCCAGACTGATGGAGCAGCCCCTCTCTGGGATATTATTGGCCTCATGGCAGAATCACATGATGGCTCTTAAAGCTCATGCTGAGAATGGACATGTGACACATTCAGTTGCATTTCACTGGTCAAGTCATGTGGCCAAGCTTAATGTCAATGGGGTAGGGAAGTAGAATCCTCCCACAGGGAGGGTCAATGAATGTTTTAGGTAATAATACAATATACCACATGAATACTCTATTTTCTCTTTCTCACTGAATATCTCCTAGAAGTACAAGTACCAACAGTCTTTAAGAATCTTGTTACTCTGGAATTACAAATAGCACATTTTCTAGAGATTAGTCCTCGCAATTCCTTAAGCTTTCGGATCTTTCCCAGGTACGATGCCAATCCTTCAGTGCCCCTACGTTCTGCAGGGGAGCCTGCTTACAAAATGGCAGACGTGCTACCATGTCTGCAGTGTTTACAGTAGATAATGCAAGCACAGCATTTCACCACACCCCTGGTGGCTGAGTTGCAAAGTTATTTATGGCTTTCCCGTTTATGGCATGCTGCTCAGTTTCCCATGAGTTGCTAGGAAAGATTCCTGATAGCTACTATGAGCCATTGAAACCTATGAGACTTCATTTATTATGGCATAATATCCACATTACCTCACTTGTGTTAGACCATATGGAGAGCTCTCTGTTGAATTTGGCATAGTTACTGGGGTGAAACAGGAGTGGATTCTGTTCCTCGTCCTCTTCAATTATGCTGTATGTTGGATCAGGCAGCCAACTTCAACAGATCATCTGGGCATAGCAATCAGTCCTCAGGACAGCATCGCCGCCGTCACCTATGCCAGTGAAGAATAATAAGCGTGATATTGAAGAGTGTCTGAGTGGCAGGGAAGAGCAAAATCTCAAGGGTGGATCAATAGGGCTCCCTGCTGACAAGAAGCTCGTGCTTGGAATTTGAGGGAGAAGCAGGGCACCCATTTGTCACTCATTGTGGGGTGGCATTTGGAAGGAGAGGCAAGAAGCTCAAGAGAATCTGAAAAACATAGCCAATTTTAAATCCCAATGAGCAACCAGCAACAACTCCTTCAATAGAGAAAGGTCCACCCAGGGGGAACGCCAGAGCCCATGATCTGCCATGCCATACCAGTTTGCCCTTTGCTTAAGAAAGGGAATGATGAACACTTGGACTCTGTGGGCATTGCGAGAGGAATGTTAATCCCCATGATGTAGCTATAAGGGGGTGGGGGCGGGGGCGGAAGTGGCCAGTATACAGATATTTCCATGTATCTTTGGTCCTTCTGGGGCTGGTTTATATGAGACAGTAGGGACTTGGTGTGTTCTCTTATACACATGATTGGAAACCCTTTGGGGGAGAGGTTTTTCCTACTTGGATGGTAGTGGGGAGCACCAACCCTTTTAGGAACTCTCGGGCATTTTACTAACAATTACAATGAATTCACCTAAAAGAAAAGCAAGCACATTAAAATTAGTCTGAAAATTCACATGATAACCTGAAAAAATAATCCTAATAATTTTCTCAGTTTACAATTGCAAGAATTGTTCTATAATTTCCCTCTTATATTGCCATTCCATGTTAAGATGTTTGTGAATCTCTGTCTCTCTCTCACACGCAAACACACACACAACACAAACACAAATGCAGACCTAAAAATCGAAGTAAAACTCAGCAAAGAGTAAGAAGAGTTAGCAAGTGCTTTAAGAGACTTGATGCATAAGCTCAGTCCATCCTCATATTTCTTTTTCCACTTGGCTTCTTCTATGTTTCTCATCTTTATCAAATTGGAACACTAATAATTGAAGAGTTCCCGTTGCAATATATTATCACTAATAATGAGCTGCGGGTGAAACAGACCCTTCCTTTCCAAAGGACAAGCTCGAATTTTGCTTATCGTTAACTATTTAAAGTAAAATCAAAAGATTGGCTCCCGCCCCCCCAACCGCCCCCCTAAAAAAGTCTAATTAGTGTTCGTCTATTGGAGAGGGAGCTGAGCACGCTGCCCCACCACTGCCAAATGAAATTAAGGCCCAATTATTGATAAATGAAGAGTGGTTTGAGCTGGAGCCTGGCCTGGAGTCGCGGAAATACATCTGTCATTTGGCCTGTACAGGAGTCATTCATGTGTGACATAGCATCCTGTGCATTTATCATGCATCTGTAGATTTTTGTTTTAATTCACTTAGCTGTCTAACTAGATTCAGTGCTAGATGCCCCGAATGGAGTCAGGATTTGGATTGACAGATGCAATTCTAGTCTGAAATGGTGTGTGACAGGACTAGCTATCCTGCATATTAATTATTATTGAAACCATTATAGGCAGCGCTTCTACACTAATGGTCGATTCCGTTATCTGTTTTGTAGCTTCTATGGTTAACAATTTCCCAGTTGCTCCAGGGCAGGTAGGAGACACGCTGGATCAATGGACCATTGTTGTTAAGTGCACTTACTATTACCATGAAAATTAGAATGGAAGTGCTTGAAAGGCAAGAATGAAAATGCCCCTGTCTTACCATTGTGCAAATTATACATTCTCTAAATGAGATAAGTGGGGGGAGAAACACTTTTCATAAATCTTAACAAGGTAGAAGAGTTTATTAAATTCCATTGTCAAAAACAAATTGAAAGCAAACATTTGTTAAGTTGATTAAAAAAAAAAAAGGGTGGGGGGCAAGGAAAGAAATGTCTGCAGGGCTATTCCCAGACTAGCTCTGCACAAAAAGCTTTAGTTTGGTAGCATGCTAAGGTTTAATTTAAAGTTTCTGTCATTTTATCCCTTGGTTGTATAAAATATTGAAAACAACTGTCACCTTCAAAAAGAAGCCACTAATGCAAGTTTTTGTCCAAATTTCTGAGAAAATATTGTTTTAGGAAGACTTTAATGGGACCAAGTCCAAGGGCAGTCATCTTGCCTCAACTGCTACGATCTTCCTTCATTATTTACGTGTTTTACGTGTATCCTGGTCACTTGCCCACCCCTCCTGCCCTTCTGATTTAAATTATCTAATGAACGTTGTGAAGCCCTGCAGAACACATTCCAGTCACAGAGGACTGATCAAAATAAATGTTGCTGAAATGTACAGTTTTCTTGTCATTTGCTTATCAACCTCACGTGACAGGAATTGTGTGGTTACAAACTTGGGTGAGTTCTGTTTTAGGCACAGCTCAAATTACACATTTCCATTCCTTAAAGAATTTGTTAAGTTGCTGAGGACTTCGATAAAGCAAGATGTAAAATGGTAATATAATGAAATGTAATATTTTGTATTAAATAGAAAATTAATGGTAGAGTTAAAGTCATAATGATGAATTTGCATCTTTTCAAAAGATTCATATTTGTTAAAGGACATTTCATATTGGTATTTCAGGTCCAAAGAAGCTTTGACTTTCCTAAACAATTAAAAATTTGCATCTTAGAATAAGTGCTTTTTCATCTCCTGATGTTTGAAAATGAGGTGCTTAAAAAGAACCTGGCTTCAATTTAAAAGTTCAGTAGCTTGATTATGATATTGGGTTACAAGATTTTCCCTGTTAAAGAACATTTTGAATGAAAGAGCAAATTAGCAAAGATATATCTTAGTATAAATAGATCTTAAAATATTAACAGTCATAATATTCAGGAAATATAAGTAAACTTTGACTTTACAGTTTGGAAGCTATTATCATTTTTGTGTGATTAGCTACTCCAATTTACAGTGTTTGCCTCACTGCTTTATTTCTTTCAATAGGTTTTTTTTTTTTTTTTAATAAGACTCCAAAAACTTAATTATGGCTTATGCAAATATCATTTGAGGGAAAAGAAGGTAATATTAAATCTTTAAAAGCATTGTTAGGTTAAATGCTAAGAAAGTCGTTGTAGGTATTAACTGGCATTCAGAGAAAAAAATGGAATGGAGGTGGGGAGACCTCTTGGAGATGTTCTCATTCCTTTCTTGAAGCCATGTACAATACTTGGGTCAATTTTCCCCAACTTTTTATCAAAGGTGAATGTTTTAGAAAGCTAAATGAAAAATAAAAAGAGTTTTTGCTTCTGAATTATGTACAGATTGAAAGCCAAATTAAGCCATATGATGCCAAAACTGCTAAAGATGAATACGTGAAGCATGGCAGCTACTTTCTTTATAGGCATGATGCAAAGCCTCTTTTTATTTCAGTATTGAATCACCTAAATTTTTCCTATATTGATTAGGATATCCAATAATGTCCAAAACCTACAGAAAAACACACAGGTGAATTGGAATAACAACCATGTGTAAGTAAGCTGGTAAAATAAAAATTTTTACCTAAGAAGACATGAAGTTGGAAATCAGCCACATATTTTTAATGCACCCATAGCCTGCTGAACACTGGGCTGAAAGAGTGAAGAATGCTTAATATCATGAAGCTGCCAAATGTTGGAAATAATGTTTGGGAAGTATGGGAGTGAGATGACAGGAAGGAAAAGAGGACCGTGGTCAGGATGCAGAACAGGACAGATTGCCCAGCTTTACCTGTTCCCCCAGCTTTCTGACTTTGGACCATTGTGAGTCTTTGAGCATTCACAGGGCTGCTGCCTACAGAGATAAGGAAGTGTCAGGAGGAAAAACTTTTCCTCTACCCTCTTAGATTTAGTCAGTGGGGACCTGTGAATTAAACTACAAAAGACAGTTTCACAGGAGAACAGGCACATAATTTATATTAATATTTATGTGCATGAGAGTTCACAGAAAAGAAGTGAAACTAAAGAAGCAGTTGGACCCAAGGGCTTATATACCTTCTTAACAAAAATAAAGAAAGTTTGGGCTTCTAGGGACAATAAGCTGTGGGGAAGTGACTAGGAAATATCTGGGGGAACCTTAATGGAAGTTAAAGTCTGTTTAAGTTTAAAGTAAGGTCTGTTGATGCAAACTCGTCTTGCTGTTGACTCCCCATCTTCAATGATGAATCTTTCTTCTCTCCTTGGTTGGGGTGGGGGGGATCTTCCTCACAAGAAAATTTATTCCTTCTTTTTAGGCAGATAAGGTAAAGGCAGAGAATTTTTCCTGGATCTGTTGAGTCTCAATTGCCTTCAGCTCAAAATAATCCTATGCCAAAGTAGCATATTTTGGAGCAACGTATTCTCATCCCCTTCAAAAGATAATATTGTGTTTTTAAAAATAATCATAAGTACCTTAAATTAAATGGACTATCTTTTATTCTAAGATTTTCTTTCCTCCATTTTCAGCTTTTAAAATAACCTGTCTTTCATGAAAAGATGTGTGTAATTGGTGACATATATTTTCCTCTTATGTCTTACTTGGCAAATAAAACCTTGATGACTCAATGTCATTCCCTCAATTTTTTTTTTTTTACTTTTGTTTTTTTACCTTTTTTTTTTTTTTTACTTTACTACAGCACTTTCTCCAGAGGAAATAGTAACTATAGCCACCCTTTACTGAGTCCCTGCTATGCCTTGACAATGATCAGGGATATACGCATATATTCTCGCTAACGCTAACACTAATCCTAGGAGGTAGACGGTATTGTTTTAATTTAATAAATGAGGAAAGCAAGGCTGACTGAAGTTAAGTTGCTTGCCTAAAGTGGCATAACCAGAGGGTGACAGCATCTATCAGTTAAACAGGACACACTTTCGAGTGAAAGAAGGTAATAGTCACAGTTATACCAGGACATCAAGTATAAATGGGGTCTTTCCAGGACAACCCAGCACATAGTCACCCTTCAAAGGTACTCTATAGGCCAGGATTTCAATCAGTTGGCGTCTGAAGCCCAGGCATGCTTTTGTCACTGTATTAGGCTGCTTCTGAAAGTTTTACAAAAATAGGGATATCAATTTTGGGGCAACTGAATTCACCAAACTGTATGACACCAGGGTAGAAAAAATAATCATTTATTCAGCACTCTATTAAGGATTATTTGTATCACAGGATATCTATTTGTAATGGTGATTTGACAAATAGTTTGAGGATGAGAAGGCGATTCTCAGAGAAGACACCAGCCTGTAGAGAACTATGTTAGTGCCTGATCTTAAGAGAGGAATCAATTTTCCACATGTAGAAGTTAAATTAATGTAGTGGTTTGTGGAACTCTGATTTCATCTAACGGTGCTCACAGGACAGAGATAGGAATAGATCCCTTGGTTGTCATTACTGCAGCCCAGCAAGGCAAGCCCAGAAATGGTTCTGGGACTCATTGAGCCTAACCCTGGAAGGAAACTAGAAGTCTGGCAATTATCTACCTTGAAATGAGAGCCTGATCATATACAGTAGTTAATGCCCTGTGCTTAACTTTCCCTCTGTAATCGAGGAAAATGCAGGCAAAACCTGCCCGTCTTGAGTAGATCAAGATGATTGTGGGAAAACAGCTCAACTACACTAAGTCCAAATGAGGCACCATCCTTCTCCCTCTCCCTCTCCCTCACGTGGTAACGAATGAACGCAGTTCAACTTCGAGGTCGACTTCTGGTGCTCTCACCTGCAGTGTGACCTGTAACTTTTTAATTTTTTTAGAGAAGGCCTCTCCCCTTGCCAGAAAGGGCTTTCTGTTTGTGAAAGAATATGTAAAATAGCACCAGGTGAAGAATGACTTTTTCACCCAGTCTTGAAACCATCACAAAGAGACAAATTTTGCTGCTTTTTGCTTCGTGTGTGAATTTTTTTTTTCCACACAGCTCTATTCATTGCCTGAAACAATGGGGCCAGTGTTGGCCAGCAAAGAATGGTGCTATTCATGCACCCCCGTACCCTGCACAGTGCCTACACTTGTTAGTCTTGGCTGCCCTGCACTGCTGGCGGCTTCAAGAAAGTCGGGTCTATGTTGTTGTATGGAGCAGGGCAGATCAGAGCACGAACACTGGCAGCCAGATTCCCAGATAACCTCAGCTCCTCTAGAACACTCTTGTTGACATAGGCCTGTGCCTTAAGGGCTGTCTGGAATTCCAAGAACTTGTGCCAGGTGTGTGGGCAGGTGCGCGCGCTCTCAGTGTAGCCATCCCCATTGTCCTGGGGCAATCAAATGTGGCTTCATTCGGGGTTAAATGACTGGAGTAGGAATCAGACACCTGATTTGAATTCTGGCTCCAGAGCTGACTGGTGGTAGGAACTTGGACGAGTCTCAACCTCTCTGAATCTCCACGCCTTCATCTGTAGAAAGGGGATATCAGTGCCACCTACCTCATGGGGTACCGTGAAATTCAGTGATGTAATATCGTGCTCTGATTAGCATGGAATGAATGTTAGCTACTATGATCATTAACCAAAGGCTGACACAATGATTATTGTTACAAATGACAGCCTGGTTTAGGGCAAGCTTTCTCTGGATGGAAAGTTAACTGCTGTGAAATGGCGAGCAGCATCGCTGTAATGCAGGGTGGATAGAAGGAGGGAGAGAGAAAGCAAGCTTCAGAACTCCGTTCATAGTACCAGGGTGGTAGAATGTTTTGCACAGGGAAGAAAATGTGCTGTGGCCGAGGCCACTCCATTTCTCTCAAGGACAGGACAGAAGACTCATTTGCTTTCATGGGGCGTGATCCTGGAAGAAGGGGTCTGTTAATGTATGCTAGAGATGGTCTCGCCATCCTTGCCCTACCTCTCCAAACTAGACTGAGCGCAGCACAAAACCTGCACCCTATCCTTAATGTTCTTCTTAAGTGACATGAAGTCTTAGAGGTCTTGTTTGGCTTTGTTGGGGGAGCCAAATGCCAAATGCAGGCAACCTGTGGGAAACTTAGAGATGAGTAGATTCTGCTTAACTGTCTCCAGATTCACCCCAGTGCAGAGTCCAGCGGACTGTTGGAATCAAAATGTGTTATTAAGATTGATGTAGCAAAGGGACTTGCCGTAACAAATCAAGTAAAGTCTAAGATGGATGGAGGACTGGAAACAGACAGTCTTTCAAGTTCCTTCCAACCCAAGATGTTGTGATTTTTGAAGTTTTCCTCTGAATAGCATCCTTGAACTAACTTGTGTCTTCTGTGAAGTTGCCACCATGAAAGCCAGGCATATTTGGCACTGATTTGCTTGGCATGGCTTATAGAGCCATACACTTATTATAGTGTCAGCGCTTGAGATTCCGCTAATGTACTATATGAAGCATAAAGAGCACTAATCACAAGGGCACTTTTCTATGTTATGTACATTATAGAGAAAAGATAACGTATCCTTGGTGATTTTGGGCATCTTAACCAGTAGTTCCGTGAACAGCAGACTTCACTTGGTATAATCCCATAATTAGAAGACATTATTGTGGTTCATAAATGGCATTAATTAAAATTTTAATTAAAGTTTCAAAAGATAATTTAATAAAAGTAGGATTGATTAGAAAATTATCAATGAATTTACAGATTCATTTAAGACATTTATCTCTGTCACTTTTAAATTTCATTGAAATCTGTTAAAAGCTATAGTAGGTATGTCCACAGTAACATTTAAATAGTCACCGTATTGTTTGGAAAGGCCAGTCGTTTGGAAGATGTGTCTTGATGTCTTTTATTGAGCAGTGAACTTTACCAGTCAACCCTGTTGAACATCGTCCTGAAACAAATTGACAATAAAATGAGAACTGTCCAGTGTTCATTCTGAAACCAAAATGTTTATTTGGCCAAATACATTTTTCTTGAAAACATAAATAAGGATTTCAGAACAAATGTATGACTGAGGTAAATTTACCAATGGCCTATTTGAGTGTCAGTCAGAGAGCTGACATAGAGCAATTCCAAATTCTAGCAGAGGATGGACAATAGATCTAAAATCTGTAAAAATAATAAACAAACAAACAAACAAATAAATAAAAGCACTGGGCCAGAAAGCAGGAGATCTAGTACTTATAAAGCATGGGTAACAATATTTAACTTAGGCCCACTTTAACTGCACCAGCAAAACATACGATTTCCATTTCAACAATGTAAATGGTGTCAAAGAGGGCCTGGACGTAATGCATTCATTCACTTATTCACAACTTCATTCACTCAGTCTACAAATACAAAGCTAGAGTGATGCAGTCAGCAAATCCACTCGACTCTGCCCTTAAAGTTAATCCAGAATCCAATCACTTCTCACCACTCCTGAAGTTATTGTTCTACTCAAGCCACCATCCTTTATTTGCCTAAACAATTGCATCATTTTCCTAGTTGGGTCTCCCTGTTTCCACTCCTGTTACTCATGATTCATCAGTGGTCGTCTTCTGAAATGTAAGCCAGATCATTCAAAACCTTCCGGGGCGTCAAACCTCACTCATAAGAGAACTCCAAGTCCTTCCTGTGTTGTCCTTCCTGGCTTCTTCTCGTCCCTGTTGCCCACCCCTCCCCCTCACTGACTTCTCCCCAAACACAGTGCCTGCATCACTGAAGGGGGCTTTGCTCCCCCACCCCCTGCCCAGATACCCCCGTGCTTTGCTCCCTCATCTCGCTCAGGTCTCTGGTCAGGTCGCCAGAGCTCATCTCATTCCACCGCTCTCCATCTCCTCACCAGGCTTTATTTTTCCCCATAGTGTTTATCATCACTTGTGTGTGTTATTCACAAAAACATTTTTATGTTTGTTCCTTTTCGGTCTCCCTTCCTCCCTGGAAAGACAGGAGACAAATGATTCCGGTAAAGCACGGTGAGAGTTATGACAGGAGAAGTAGACGGAGTGGTGGGAATAGAAACAAGAACTGACTGGTTTTCTTACTGTGTAGGTGGAGGCTTGAAGAATGAATACAAGTAAGCCAGACACAGAGTTCTGGGAAGGGCCAACAATGTGTGTATTCTAGTTAGTTAGTTGGTTAATTTCATTCTAGATCGTGTCTTCCTGTCCTTGTCATTTTAATTCTTGGGAATGTGACATCTGCTTCTGGCAACAGTTGGATTAGATAACCTGAAGAAATTCTTGCTAAAAAAAGACCCCATCCACCTCACTACGAAGAGATGCAAGAGGGAGGGGATATGGGGATACATGTATACGTATAGCTGATTCACTTTGTTATACAGCAGAAACCAACACAACATTGTAAAGCAGCTATACTCCAATAAAGATGTTAAAAAAAACTAAAATAAAATACAAAAAGAAATGGGAAAAAAAATACCCCAGAAAGGTGGACAAAAAATTGATAAACATGTTTCTAAATACACAGCTGAGGTTTTAGAGAAGTAAGGAGAGTGAGAGAATCTTCAGCCCAAAGAAGAGGTACTAAAGACCTGAGCATGACATCACTGTTATCCTGGGGTGGGGTGGGTTGCAGGGGAGCCAAAGATGCACGCCCAACCCACAGTTATGAAACACGGGAGGAAATAATCCACAATGGATGATAGCACACACGCCAAATAAAAGGATTAGAACCCAAAGAACTTCAAGTAATAGACTGTTAGAGGGAGACTCTAAAATATGTTTAAAGTGATTAAGGAAAGAAATAAATCAGAATAGCATAAAACAGTATGAATAAAGAATGGGAAGCTTTGAAAAGAAATTGAGTTTCTAAAATGGAAACATATACATATTGATGTGAAAAGCACAGCAGATAGTTTAACCAAGGGATCCTAACAGTTCAATAAAGATGTTCCCAAACTGTAGTTTGGAGAGATTAGGACAAGAAAAATATTTTTAAAAGGAGAGAAGGAGTGCTCTAAGGAGAGTGCCAGAAAGAGAGGATAAAATGGGGCAGAGGAAGCAGTGAGGAGATGAGGCTTAGAATCTTGCAGATTTGATGAAAGATAGGAAACCTCAGGTTTAGGAGGCCCAAGTGGGATTAGGCAATAGCTGGACACAGCTTATAAAAATGCCAAAGACCAGTGGAAAATCTTAAGAGTAACAAGAGAGAAAAGACAAGTCACCTCTAACAGAACAATCACACTGACGGTAACCTTCTCATTAACAGGAGAATGAGGAAGACAATGGCTTCAAAGCACCAAGGGGAATCACTGCAAACCTGTAGATTTTGTATCCAGCTACACTATCACTCATGAATAAGAGTGAAATAGATTATCAGGTAAAAACTGAGTGCTTGCCACTATCAGACCCATGCTGGATGCACAGAATAAGGATGTGACTCAGGAAATAGGGATCTAAACTCCTAAGGAAGGAGATGCAAGATGGTGAGCAAAGAAACCGGTAAATAAGTGAGTTTATATAAGCAACAAATGATTATATAAAACAGCAATGGTAATAAAGATGAATAATTTGATAGGATCTGAAAATAAGGTAGAACTGAATATTGGACAAAGTAGCATGTACAGCGGGAAGGGGAAGGGGATGATCAGAGCTAAAGTACAATATTCTAAGGCTCATGCCATAGGAGAGCAGAAGAGAAACATCAATTAACCTTAGACCCTATTAGGTCAGGACTCATGTTAAAAATTTAAGAATAATAACTAAAATAATAGAAACATCTATCTTCCAAACCAGTAGAGGAAAACATGAGAATAAAGGAATCTCCATCACTCCAAAAGAAGTTAGAAAAGGAGTGAAAAAGGATCCTAGAAAAATTATGGTAAGAAAGCAGAAAATAAAATGGAAAAAGTTGAAATGCATGTGCAATTACAGTAACTCTAAACTCACGAAAATAATCCCAGCAGTGACAGCAAAAATATACTTCATCTGGAAATTAGGTGGATGGCTAGATTTGACAGTCATCTAATGTGTAGATTAGAAGGTCCCTGGTAGCTGTAACATCTCTCTCTATATATAATATACATAGAGATATAGATATTATACAGATATAACATATACATATATAGGTATAGCTAGTATATTTCATGGCTATATATTATATATTCATATCTATACCTGTACCTATCTGTATCTATCTAATCTATTTCAATTAAGCAAGCACTAGATTCCACCATTTTCCAATGTGGAAAATCAGTGTGGCCTAAGGATCTGGGTCTCCAGAAAGGCATGTTAGCCCAGTATTAATCTGATTCAGCAATGGGAAGAGTGTGCTCAGTGCAGAAATCCAGGGTTCGAGACAATGACCAGGAGCACAGCATTTTAGGGCTGCACGTTTCAGGAACCCAAAGGATAGAGAGAGGAGGCAAGATCAAAGCGGTAAAGTTAATAAATAAACAATCAGGCAAATAAATAAATAAGTGCCTATAGAAGAGGCAGGAGTTTCAACTTCAGAAGAGCCCTGGGTAAGAAAAAGCCTAAATAGTGCCCTGTATCTCTCCAATCTGGAGATATCTTGGAAATACTTTGACATCTGTTCCCCCAGGTTTGTTTTTCTTCTCCATCACGCCTCACACGGAACACAGAGAATGATGTCCTGTCACTTTGATGCCTCTCTCTACTCAAATGGCAGAAACCAACCAGGTGAGTTGTCATAACTTAGATGAGGCTGGGATAAAAATACACCTTGGAGAGCTTGCTTCCTGATGACAGACTGAGAATAGCTCTTTTTGATTTGAGTGATTTGGAGCTTAAATTCAGTGCCAACCCGTATAAGTGTCTCAGGATGCTGGGTTAGAAAAGGGATTATACCGGAGTATAAGGTCTTTTGTCTGCCTTCTCTTAGGATTGCCTTTAACTGATGGATGGAAGATCCTATCCAGTATCCTAATTTAAAATTGTAAGGGAAAGCAAACAGTTGGATTTTTAAATTCAGTATTCATTTCTGGGTTTACCTTTAAAAGCAGCTCGACTGTTGCAGAGTTAAGCATCTTAACTAATTACACCGTCTGAGTTATTTCATGCATTCAATTTAAATCATTTAGTTTTAAGAGAAGAAAAAACCCTTCCTTGCAATTTAACAATTTAAAAATCCTTAATCCTAAACCCCAAATCTTGGTCTTCATTTGGAGTAAATGGTATGAACTAGTTTGTAAGGCGTGTCTCCCAAGTTGCTCAAAGAGGGGTGGCAGCCAGCAATGGAGGCATGCCATGGCACCGACCAACACAACCTCGACGCTGCCTCCCACCGGGGCTGCAGAGGGAACCACACGGAAGTGAGCATCTGCTGTGCTCTGGGTCCCTGTGATTGTCAGCAAATGGAGGGGATGCCCTTTCTTCACCTTTTGCGGTATCTTTTGTTGGTAATGACCTTGAGCTCCTCACAGTTCATGGCTGTTCATGGCTGGCATCTGTTCTGATTGGGTGATACCCTTGCTTGATACTATAAATGCTTTGAAAGTCATCCCCTGGTTTTCAGGGTATCAACACAGTACTATTGTTTGCTTGCTTTTGATTTTTAGCAAAGCAGCTATTTCAGTTTTATTTATGGCCTCCCCTCACCCATAACCAAGGAGTGAGTTCATGAGATTGATTTTAAAATAGATTTGAGTGACTTAAAATCATTTCTTTCTGCAATATGAAACTTTTTACTTTATATATATATTTTTTACTGGAATCTAATGCATTGTTCTGACCTCATTCTTACCTTAGAATACATGATTTTCCTAGAGACCTTCAGTCTCCCCTGAGGATAATCTTACTCAACATTTTACTCTATATGTACAATCATGTCCGAATCCCAGTTTAGGTTCAAGTGAAGACTTCAATACACTAATGAAAAATATTTATGTGTGCCCACAGTATTCTGGGCACTTGTCATTTCGTGTAATCCTCACACAACCTGTTTTATAGGAGAACATCACACAATGCTCAGATTCAAATTCAGGTCCAAGGGACCCAGAAGCCCAAACACTGTCTCTCTTCTTTGTAGACACTCTCTCCTTCTTCCTGGATAAGGCTCTCAAAGGATCGGGAAACAGGAGGATATTAAGATCATATCTTTCATGCTTGCTGAAAATATGCTCTATGTTGGATATTAACACTTCAACTCCTGGCACTCTTCCAGAAGCTTGGGAGCCTATGTGATTCTCAGAAACATTGGAATACCGAAAAGGGATGAGATGGGTTTCAGAGTTGAGACACTAAGGCTGGCTTCTTTGGACTTGCTTCAGGATGTAAGTTTTAAGGGAGAGAAGCAGTTGAATCCATCTTGCCCAACACTCATGTTTTTCTGTATTCCCTCTGCTTTAATCTTGTCCATCTTTAATCTGTTCTTACATAGCTCCTGGAGTTACTCTTTTTAAGAACAAACCTAATCACGTTATTTTTCTGCTTAAATTTTTTTAAAATAACATCTTATTGGACTAACATAAAACAAACCATTTCAAAGTGAACAGTTCAGTGACATTCAGCCCACTCACACTGTTGTGTGACCATCACCTCATTCCAGCTCCAAAACATTTTCATTATCCTAAAAGGAAACCCCATACACATTAAACAGTCACTCCACTCAGCTCCTAAAGATCACTAATCTGCTCTCTCTCACTGTAGATTTACCTATTCTGGATATTTTATACAAATGGAGTCATGCAATGTGGGACTTTTTGTGTCTGGCTTCTTTCACTTAGTATCATGTTTCCACGGTTTGTCCGTATCATAGTATATATCAGCACTCCATTCCTTATATGACTGAATAATATTCCATTGTGTGAATATATCACAATTTGTTTAGCCATTCATCTCTTTTATAATAACTAAACCTCTTTATATTTTCTAAACATTTGACCTTAACTTTTGTTGTTGTGATGCTGGTGGTGATAGTTCATGGTTGTTTGGTTTTAGCCATTCATTTCCTGATGGACATTTGGGTTGCTTCTTCCTTTTGGCTGTTATGTGCCTTCTGTGTTTACACACTCTACTCTTTCCCATTCTAATTTGGAGTTACCTCAATGACACAGATCCTGGAGGATTCGGGGAGGTGATGAATGCTATCTGTGAACAGACCGCAAGCTCTTACAGAAATTTTAGTGCTTATCAATGAGTTCCCAGGCAGATATCTTTCTATAAAAGCCAAGCTACAGACTGAAGGTTCAGGAATGGCTTCTGTGTGCCCTTTGTTCTTATCTAGTTCTCTGCTACCTGACAACAGCCCTAAGAGGTGAAGTGGATGTTACCACTCCATAGAACTTTCATCCAGGCAGTGAGGCCAGACATGAGGATGGCCAGTTAAACCTGGTCTTACTGGGGACATGCTGCATGTCATATGTATGACACACACACACATATATATATAATGTAAACTTATTATTCTGGAAATTTTCAAATATGCATAAAAATAGAAAGGCTGCTTTAATGGTTCAACAATTAACATCTGCTGTTCTTATTTTATCTATTCCCCTCCCATTCCTTTTTTTTTTTTAACATTTTTATTGGAGTATAATTGCTTTACAATGGTGTGTTAGTTTCTACTTTATAACAAAGTGAATCAGCTATACATATACATATATCCCCGTATCTCTTCCCTCTTGCGTCTCCCTCCCTCCCACCCTCCCTATCCCACCCCTCTAGGTGGTCACAAAGCACCGAGCTGATCTCCCTGTGCTATGCGGCTGCTTCCCACTAGCTATCTATTTTACATTTGGTAGTGTATATATGTCCATATATACGTTACCACTCTTTCACTTTGTCCCAGCTTACCCGTCCCCCTCCCCGTATCCTCAAGTCCATTCTCTAGTAGGTCTGCGTCTTTATTCCCGTCCTGCCCCTAAGTTCTTCATGACCATTTTTTTTTTTTTTTTTTTAGATTCCATATATATGTGCTAGCATATGGTATTTGTTTTTCTCTTTCTGACTTACTTCACTCTGTATCCCATTCCTTTTTAAAATTGTTTATTTGTTTTTAATTTGTCATTTATTTATTTGTTGCAGTATTTTAAAGCTAATTCTAGACATATCACTTCACTTATTTCAGTAGGCATATCTAACTTTTCTCTTTTAACACAACCACAATATTATTATCAGATCCCCCCCCAAACCCCCCCACAATTCCTCCATATCATCAATTTGTGTTCAGTTTTTCCTGATTGTCTCAAATATGCCTTTTTTTATAGTTGTTTTGTTCAATTCAGAATCCAAACAAGATTCAGTGGAGATTACATATGGTTAATATGCTCTTACATCTCTTTTGATGTGTAATTATTTCCCTCCTTTGTTTGGCGTGCTTATTATAGAAATTGAGAATTGAGTCTTTTGTCTTGAAGAATTGCTGGATTTGACTGATTATATCCTTTTGGTGTCATATAATATGTTCCTCCATCCCTTATAAATCAATAGTTAGAGATAGATTCTTGATTAGATTGAGTCATTTGGAAGTGGGGGAGGAGTAGGGTAGGAATAATGTATTTATCCCATTTTGCTTAATATTAAGATTGATTGATGGTTCAGTGTTGTGATAGGCCGAAAAAGAGTCCCCTAAAAGATATCTCTGTCTCAATCCCTGGAACCTATGAATGTTATCTTATGTGGCACCAAAAAAAGGGGGGCAGCTCTTTGTAGATGTGACTCAGTTAAGGATCTTTAGATAAGGATCCTGGATTTTCTTGCTGAGATACAAATGCAATCACATGTGCCTTTGTAAGAGGGAAGCAGAGGTGAGATTTCATACACGGAAGAGGAGGAAGCAGTGTGACTAAGGAGGCAGAGGTTAGAGTGATGCGGCCACAAACCAAGGGATACCGGGAACCACCAGAAAACAGAAGAGGCAAGGAACAGATTCTCCCCCTAAAGCCTCCAGAGGAAGTGCAGCCCTGTCTCACCTTGTTTCCAGCCAACGAAACTGACTTTGGACTTCTAGCCTCCATAGCAATGAGAGAATAAGTTACTGTTGTTTTAAGCCCCTGCGTTTGTGACAATTTATCACAACAGCCACAGGAAACTAATACACATGTAATCTGCCTAATCCATCCATTGTAAAGCTCCCCCTCAACTTTCCAATAATAATTTTAGCTGCCATTGATTACTGTTGCCTAGATCCATATTTCATTATGGAGTGGAAAATGGTGATTTTCTAATTCTGTCATTTTTTTTCTCCATTTAGTCCACATGATTTTTTTATACAGAGAAGAACTGTTTTCCTCATCAACTATTTGATTAGCCCAAGTTCTCTTTCAAGTAGGGAAAGACAGAAGAGATGCTTGAGATTTTTGCTTAATTTATACATTTTCAGAAAAATGAGTTGGTACCCTAGCAACCTCCATGGTCATCAATGATTTTTTTGTTGTTTAATTTTGAAGTATCATTATGAACTCATAAGTTTTCATATATCTGATAGGTTTCAACTCATTGTAGTCATTATGATTTATGATCCTCAAATTGTCCCATCTTTAAGTCCTTGGAGCTCCTACAAGCTTGATCTGCTTTTTAAAAGCCAAATAACCAGAAACTGAGTAAAGATAGGGTACTCTGGTGATGAAACTCTGACCTCCATCCTGGTCTCCTTTGTATGAGTCACACAGACACTCAAAAAAATTATTGTCAAAGCACTGGCAAAAATAAAGAACTATGAAGATGCTTACTAAATCTAACATCTTCCCATTCCTTGACACAGTAACTCTCAACCTTTACTCACAACAGAATCACCTGGGCAGCTTTTAAAAAACACTCCACCTGGTCTTCACCCCCAGATGTGGGGTGGGGCATTGGTATGCCTTAAAAACTCCCCAGGTGATTCTAATGTATAATCAGGAATCAGAACCACTGTCTAATGGATCCACCATACTTCTGAGATGGGGTTTTTAAAAAACAAACCCTGGTCTTCTGCCTTCTGCAAGCATCTCTGACATTGACCACATGTGGAGCTAGGTTGAAAGGCTGCCCATACACAATATGTTTTCATGCCTCCTAATCCAAGGAAGATTCTGTCACTTACCACATTACTAGACCTGAATTAAGAAGCAAAATACCATCCTATCCTAACCCTAATGCCTCTGTTTGATATTTTTAAGTCCACATTCAGTCTTTCCTTCTTGGTTTCATCTTCCTTCTCCAAGGACTTTACCACCTTATGATATTTGTGTCCAGTGAAATCTCCTTCAATAAATTGTATGCAGGGGTTGTGTCTTATTCACCTTTGTAGTCTTACTTTCCCACCCACAGAGCAGAGATTTACGTTTAGTAAAGTTTGGTTTGTTGCAATATAATTACCAGGATAATTCTATTTTTTCTTCTGCACATCCCCCCACCTCCCGAAAAAGAAAAATCTTGTTGGATTCTATTGCATAAACAACGAATTCTTGAAATTTCCGTGCTCTTTGTCTACATAAGGTATAGATAATTACTCACTGTGCTTCCATTTGTGCAGTAAAGGACTCTGGGTAAAAGATTCCAAATTTTACAAAGACACATGAAACTTAATATGCATCTCAACTTTGAAAAGTTTCTCTTTTTGAATATATCTAGTGATAGTAAAGGTAAACAGGTTTTTGAAAACATACTGTCATAAAGTACCAACCTGGCAGAAAACCTGTAGCGTTTATAATGAGAACACAATTCAGTTGCATTTGTAATTAGCACTTTTGAAATGTGCTCATTATTATTGCTATTATTAGCCACAAAACTATGCAACTTTGGCTCACACCCACTGGAATTTTAGGGTGTGGATCTAGCCAAAAGCAGTCAGTATAGACAGAACCCAATAAAAGAAATACGTTGCAGATTTTATGGAAGTAATTTTAAGTTAAATATCCAACCAGGAATATCAATTAGGTAGAAATTATTCACTGTCTTTGTCAAAGACAATGTTCACTTTTGAAGATGCAGATCATTATGAAAAATATCCTAAGGATTTGAGAAAAATGAACACACTCATAAATGGAATGCATTTGGGAAGTAATCCTGAAAAAAAGGAATAGTCATGGTTGAAGAGACCATATCCCAATGGAGCAGAAAGATTTCCAGAATTCAAAGACCTGTCTTCATTGAGCTTCCAGAGAAAGCTACTCCAAACACTTTCCAGAGCATAAAAGTATTCTCTGACTGACTCATTCCTGATGATTCAAGTAAGAAAAGTGACTGGACACCCAACAAGCTTGCAGTTCACTCCATTAGCAAACATTTATTGAGCAACCACAATGTACTGTACTAGGTCCTATTGGAGAAATATGGAAGGTCTGGTAAATTGGATACATATAAATAGGAGGGGATCTTGGGGCTAATCATCATTAAGTCAAAGCAGTAATCATGGGCCCAGTACTAATTACTGAGGGAGATGCTGAAAAAAAGCAAGCAGATGAGGACCAGGCTAATCAGGAAGAAAAGATTTCTGGAGAAGATTCATTTTGATTCGGATTCTAAATGATGCCTCAGCCTGATTGGTGGGAAGGTTAGGAGATGCCCTTTCAATAAGAGAACTGACATGCGTTAAGGTGTGGACTTAGTGTCATGTGAGCACTGTGGAGGGATGGCCACCATATTGGTTTGCAAAGAACGATAGAACTTAGCCTGGTACATAGCCTGGTGCTATGCTTGGTGCATGTGTTTATAAGTGCTCAATAAGAATAAATACTCAAAAAAGTATTTAAAGGTGCTCAATAAATATTTGAGAAATCAATGACTTTGACTTTGTTGTTTTCCCAGGAAGGTATATAAATAACACACTAGGGGGCTGTGACTCAACACTTAACAGTGATTTAGTCCAACTCTAGACAGGACGTGACCATTTGGTTGCAGTCTTCCAGGAATCTTGCGTCGGTCCAACTCTGCTCATCTGTATTACCTGCACAACTCTGTGTGCATTTGATTTGATTGTATGATCCTTGGTTTGGGAAGCATGGACAGAATGTGTATTAGGTTTACCTGTATGACCACAGTCCTAGATGTTGAGACCACAATGATATTTTCAAAGAAAACAAAATAAACACCTATGAAGTCTGCCGTGCCTTTCAGGTAATCTCTTGCCTCAATCTCAGGCAGGGATGGGCCCCTGGTTGCCCTATTTCTGCTGAGTTATCCTGCCCCTCACCCCAACCCACAATATATATTTTTTTTCAGTAAAGAGTTATTGAACTCCTTCTATTTGCCAAATGCATTCCTAGAAAAAGAACAAGACCATGGACATCTCAAGGATCTCAGTGGTAAGAGATGAGTCAGTGGAGCAAAGAGACAGTTCCAGAACAGTGTGATTTTTTTCTGTGAAAGGCTGGCTAGAGCAGCCCGCTCCCCAGAGATTCTGATTTCACAGGTCTGGTGTGGGGGAAGGCCACTGATATCTAAGCGCCACCCCAGGTGTTGCTAATGTGCCGTCCGGGTGGAGAATCACTGTGGTTCTCAAGTAGTGGTCTTTGGACCAGCAGCATCAGCGTCTCCTGGTAACTCAGAAATGCAATTTCTCAGACCTCCTGAATCAGAATCACTGGCGGCGCGGGGGGAAGGCCAGTGGTATGTTTCAAGAAGCCTTGCAGGTGATTCTGATGCACACTCAGATTGAAAACTAGTGAGCTAGGGAAATACAGATTGGTTCTGTGTCCAGATGTTGAGGAAGTCTCCCAGGCCCCCTCTCTGACTTACTTTCCTCCACCAAACCTCTATTTTGTTCTTTGCAACTCCATTAGTCTCTTCTCAACTTCCTCTATTAACCAATTTCATGTTTTTCTTCTTCTTCTTTTTTTCCATACCCTCTTATGTTCAGGCCACTGACGAGGCCAACTTAATTCAATCCCAGTTCAACAAGTATTCATGTGTGAACTCAATTTCATCATAGGAATTATACAGGATATTTTTTAAAAGTATATGGAATAGTTGCTGGAGCCTTTGAGGAGTCAGGAGTCATTACAACAGACAATATGCTGCTTGTATAAGTACTGGGTGCCTCAGGAGATCAAGGGAGTAATGGGATTTATATGGGGAACATGGGAAGAGCAATCTTGGAAAGCTTCATGGAACAAGGCAAACTTGATCTGAGCCTTGACATATGAATAAAGTTTGGACCATTGGGAAGACAGAATGGATATTACAAGCAAAGAAGCTCTATATGAGTACAATGAGGACGTGATCCTAACCAGAGAGGCAGACGCAGAGCTGAGAGGCACATCAACCTTCTCCATTAAGCATTCCGAAATGTCTGGTATCTCACTGACATCCCAAAATACAAGTCAAAAAGGCAGGTTTTCATTTTCCTTATTGCAAATCTGAATTCAGGCAACTTGGTCCTGGATGGTTAGCTGAGCTGGCTTCTTTAGCTTGTAAGAGGAAGCCTGTTACAGCAGAAATAGGAGAGGTCGGAAATCAAGCTGAGCTGGCTTAGAACCATCTCCTAGACGTGAGACTTAACCTCTCTGAGCTTTAGTTTCCTTTTCTACGCAGTAGGGAAAATGCATTTTCCCTAGGCTATTTCAAACGTTTAAATAAGCTCACAAATATAAGATAGCAAACACTGCACTAGGATAGTCCCAGGTGGATCCATGTATGTTATGGTCCCTCTTGCCCTCCTTTGACCTAAGTGGAATCGATCATTGGATTGGATAGGAAGGGAAGCAGTAAGTGGTTAAGAGTGAAAGCTGTGAATTGACAGGGCGGATCCCAGCCCTACCACTAAAACATTGTGTCACCTTGACCACGTAACGTAACTTCACAAAACATCAAATCCCTCTTTGTCATAATCTGGAATAATGATATTACATACTTCATGGGATGATTGGGAAGATATGACAAATAAAATGGCGAGCACCGTGCCTGGAACATAGGAAGCCCTCGATGACGGTTAGCAATTATCAAGGAGGGAAAAACTATCTGCTCATGAAATAGGGCACCAGTGCAGTCTGATGGTCCCCAAGGGGTTGTGTGCCTCTCTAGGAAGAAATCATGCACATCAGGGAGCAGGTCACTTTTCTCCCCTCTGCTTTCTTAGCCAGTTCCAAAGCCCCCCACCTTCATACCACCTATTAGTAGCTTTGCAGTCTTTTTTTTTCAGAAGAGCAATCAATGATTGAATCAATTTGAGATATGCTGCTCAAGGTACACAATGGCTGCCCTGGGAATATCTTTTTCAGTAAAATTAATACTTGCAAAGGGTCCAGACCTGCCTGCAATAATATTCAGATAAAATGAAAAATGAGAAGTCAAAAGACAAATGTTCTCATCTGCAGCGTGCTTGCTCTCTCCATCCGCACCCAAACCCCTCCTACAGCTCCAATCCCCGTTACCAACAGATCCGAATGGAAAAATCCAATCCAGGATAGCATTTTACAGCGGGTTTACAAATCCCTTAAAAGTGCCAGATTTAGCTCTGCCATTGTTCCTTGTACACCATAAAAATAAATGCACTGAGAAGCCTTTGAGGTCTTCGCTCTGTTGAAGAACTTCGTTTCCGTATTTTTTTTTTTTTTTGATTCTCATTTTACCTCTTATTACTTCTCATGAAGCTGCTGTTCTGGGGACAACTGCACGGCCTGCCCACTGGAAACCCCTGCTATTGATCACGTACTTACATGGTTGGGAGCATTTTATGTAAGAGGAATAAATGATATAGTTGTTTCTATCCATTAAACTATACTGTTATCAAGGGATTGAACAACTGCCCTGAACATGGCCATTCTTTTCGGAGGCTCTGTAGTGTTTAAATATAATTGCCTAGTAATCTTGTATTTACTGTGAGGTGGCAAAGTATAGCTAGCATCATGTTCGCACCTTATAAAACGTAAGGCTATGGAGCAAGTTTAATTTTCTGTTGTCTTCCTCCTCCTCCTGGCCTTTCCCTTTTCCTGACGATGCTTCACCCCCAGGCATTTGGGTATGTGGCTTCTAGAGACTTCCCAAGTGCTGTCATTTTTTTTTCCCATGTGAACGCATCCTTGGAGAGCAGTCACTTAGTATGATGTGGGGCTTCCCAGGCTTCGGCCATGTGGGAAGGAGAGCTGGGGTCTCTGAGGCACACAGGACTTTGCATGATTACTAGAGCTCTGAGAGCCGAGGAGACGTGCCTTGTGAGCAAATACCCTAGCCTGGAGGATGCTTAATTATAGTCAAGGGAGGCTATTCCTTCCTCGGCAGCAGCTGCCACTGCCCACGTGCGTACACACACTTGTACACCCACGTGCACACACGCGAGCGCACACACACACACCGCCTTTCCTTGAATTCTTTCTGGAAGTTCCTCCCACCCCCGCCCCCTAGAGGACCCCTAACCATGGTAACTGTAAAGCCTAGCCTTTCCATCTCCAGCTCCCAAACAAGCCTATTTCGGCCTCGCTTTCACTTTTTAAGTCATTGGTGGAGAAAGCCCTGAAACTTTTAAAGACCAAATACAACCAAATGATCCAAATAAAATAACGGGGAGCTTGCTAAACACGAGGCCAGGAACTGTTTCAATCTTCTACTGAAGTATAATAGAGGCTGAGAGTCTTAAATGTTTTTCTGTTTCTCTTTGAAGGTGCCAGGAATTTGCACATGAGATTTTAAATGTGCTTCTATTACTGACTCGCAGGAGGAGATTTCTAGACTGTTCCTGCTCGTTCCGATGGTGGCAATTTAAAATCCAAATGCTTGAGTCTTTCCTTCTATAGAACTTGACTTTTCCAGTCTGTGAAGGAGGAAAGAAAGAGAATAATGTCTTGTGCTGTTCCTATAAACAAGGTTTACAAGGGGAACCCAGAGGATTTAGTTTGGTGATAGGAGAAAGGTTTGGACCCCATCGCATTTTAGAGCTTCCGAAGGGTGCTGTCTTGTGCCTGCTTTTCCTTATCTGAGGTTCAGTGTGTCCTAGCTTTCCATCCCCTAGGAGACTGTCTGCTTCTGCCCGTGCACACAGTCACTCTCCAAGTCTCTGTTCTCTTTCTTGCTGCTCTCCCTCCAAGTTATTAGAAAGCAACCTTGGGATTTGCCTCCTCTGTTTTGCACGGGCTGGCTTGGAGGAGCAGTAGAGGGTCATGGATCAGAACACAGACCCTGGAATCAGCCGCTTAGGTTTGAAACCGGGTTCTTCTCTTTACAGTGTTTTATTGTAGGCAGATCACTTATCTTCTCTGTCTTAGTTTTCCCACGTGAAAATTGAGGGTACTGATAAGAACGACCTCCGAGGGCTGGTGTGTGAATGAGCTGAATTAACACGGGTGAAAGACTCAGGGCAGGGCTTGCTCCTACTGTTTCCTGAAATCCTTTTTTAGACCAACTTGGGCTCCATTTTTATTGTATTTTGGTGACTGCCCCTATTCCCAAGCCTTGACTTCATTACACCAAAACAGTCAGCTGGTTGATTGAATCATAGTGATGACAAGCATAAACGCAGTGGAACCTTCCCCTTAGAATGAGGGGAAGTGGAGTCAAGCTAAGCAGGTACTTGCTTGAATTTTTTCTCATGATTCATTCTCTCATATGGATGCGGGTTGGTTTTTCTAAGTTGCCTTTCCTCACTCCTCTGTTTTCATTTTCTCTCTTTTATACAGTCTCACCCCATGAGGAGTTTTACTACAATCTCCCATTAGAGTAGGACAGACCCCAGAACACATGCCTTCTCTCAGTCCCCCATTTTGGCTTTCAAGAGAGTCTGTGCACATTTTCCAGGATCATTCTCCCACCCCGGCAGAGATCCCTATGGGACCCAGAAGAAAGGATCTGAGGAGAGGAGAGAGGACAGAAAATTCTACTTCAAGATCACTCCCCAGGCTTCCTCCCCCTCCTCCTCCCAGTTCTAACTGGTTTATTGTTTCCAGTGAAGACTGTGGACCTGCTAAGACCCCCGTGGGTGGGATGCTGCATTTAAAATCTTTAAGCCCTTCAAGATGAAGGCTCTTTTTCTGGTCAGCTTCATTTTCCCCATTCTCTTTATGGAAAAAAAAAAAAAAAAAGGCAAGCCATTTTCTGGCAGAGTGAAAGTAAAAGAGAGAGAGGCTAGGTGTGTGTTTGTGAGGGGCAACGCCATTGTTTCCTCAGAGGGTTTCGTATCAGGACTGGTAAATTCACAAATTCAACGCTGCGTTATGACACAGATCAGCTGTTATTTTTCCAGTCTCAGAGGAAACCTGGAGGAATCTCATTCCTTCAATTGTATTAAATTATCTGCCAGTGTTGTCCTTTCCTTTCATTGAAGCATTTGGCCTGGGCTGCAGGAACAGCAAAAATCTCTTTAAAAGCATTGTTTCTTTGAATGTTTGGCTTACCTTTTGGTTCCACAACAAAATAACTTAATAAATGAAGGGCGAGCAGAATTGTTACTATAGCAATCCCCATAGTAACATCAAGATGCCAGGCACACTCATCCTTCCAGCCCTCTGGAGGCATTCTCCTAGCTCGACCCACGTTTCAGGTATGGCTTCCCAGGCTTCAGCTCTGACGGCTTGAGATTTTAGGATATTAAATTAAGTGCATTTTATTTCCATCCTAAAGAGTGAATAGACTCACAAAATGCCAAGAATTCTTATCCACTTATATCCCTTGCAGAAAAGTCAGAAGTGAATTTTCTCTGAGCTTGACAGTATGTAGGAACTGCTTGCATTTCAGTTGCTTTTCCAATTTTAGGTCTGTCCTTAAAAACAACAACAATAATCCCAGTCAAGGCATGAATTGTTCTTTGTTGATTTCAATAGTCTTACATAACTTACACGGGGGGCAGGACTAGGAGATGAAACATCTTCAGAATGCAGCATTGTGGGAACACACATGTTTTTAATCTCCTATTTTCCAGAAGATAGCCAGAAGTGATCCCCAAGAGGTCACTTGGAGAAGCCTTTTGCCACCTGGTAGGGTTATAAATTGATTCTCTGATTAAGGTTGCTGTTATTAGGTTGAATGAATGACTGAGAGGTTATAGGAAAATTAAATGGGAGGCAAAAACGGATTTTGAACATCATGTCATAACTTTATATAATAGGTATTCATGCATACATGTAAATATGTATATCACAGTTTGTTCATATTTAGCATAAATTTATAAACCAGTTGATGAATATCAAATAGTGGATCTGTGTATCCTGTTTCTTAGCTCGTTGTATCTTGAATATTAATAGTGACACCCTAAAGGCAGAAACTACAACTGGAAAGCAGTTGTGTTAAATTCAGAACCAATGGGGCTGTAATGTGGTGCAGCTTAGAGAACTCAGGTCAGACTACTTCCCAGGGAGAAAGCTTTGACAGGTAAAGAGAAGAAGCAGGAGAATAAAAAGCAAGTCACAAGCAGGCAATTCATAAAAAGAGAAATAAGATTATTAAGAAACACATGAACAATGTCCAATCTCACTGCTGCAAAGAAGTACAAATAAAAATTAGCATACCAGAATGTGGAGCCGGGCTTCGACTTTTGCCCTGGAATCAGCACCAGGTCCCCAGCGAAAAACAATAGGTGTTAACAAGTGAAAGAGCAATCAGACCCCAGCCCCACATCACCCTTATATAAGCAGAGGACAGGAAGGGGGCAGGAGGGAACGGGAAGCAAAGTTGGGAGTGGTCAGGGGCAATGTTACTCATCAGAGGTTACTCCCTCTCTCCCGTGGGCAAGGGAGGGGGTTGGCCTGCCTCCCATGACTCCACTCAACCTGGATAGCAGAAGAGATTCACAGAGAATCACCCGTTGAGACTGTAGGTGCTAACAGATAGGCAGACTTGGATTTACTTCCCTGCCTGGAACTCTGCTTGGGGAGCAGACAGGCTTTCTGATCTGCTCCCGTGCCTACCAGACAGTCACAAAGAGGTGAGAGAAGCAGCCTGTACTCCCCCCCAACTGGTATCCCCAAGGATGCACAAGTTTCTAGTGGGTGACGTGGGCACCAGAGACTCTAGCTAGTATTGATTTGCTCAAGAAGCTTGCCTAATGCATGAGGCCATCCAGTGGTGGGAACTGAGAAGAGATAGAGAGATACAGCCAGATCTCCCATGGAAAGAAGTGTGCAGAGACGATCCTACAAGGCCTTCCAGAGAATCTAACAAATTCAGAGAGACTTTGCATCCACCTCTTGGAAGAGCCAGCCACCCCTGGATGTCTACCACATAGAGATATCAATGTCTAGTTAGTCTAAGTCAGAAAAATAGTCATGTGCCCAAGAAAGAATATTGCCATTGCATCCATATGAATAAGAAGATACTGGTCCTTTTCCCTCACACTCCTCTTTTCTAAAAAAATTGTTTCATAGATGAACCTATGCTGAATTGAGATTGCCCAACAAACCAGCCACATAACGATGTGATATTGTTTGTCTGGTGAGTTACCATAACTTTAAAATACCTAGGTTGTTGAGGGCACAGCGAAGGAAGACAAATGTGCTGATGTGAGTGTACATTGGTTTATCTTTTCTGAAGGGCATTTTGTCAATTATGCATTTAAAAAGCCTTAAAACCAGGCAGGCTATTTGACCTACTGATTCTACTCCTAGGAATTACACTAAAGACATAATCAGAAATGTGCACAAATAAATACAAACAAAAAAAATGTTTATTTTGACATTATTTACGAAAATAAAAAGGAGAAAACTTGAATTTCAAGTTGAAAATGGCTAACTAAATGTTGGTGTATCCATAAAATAAAATACATGCAACCATTAAAATTGTGCCTTTAAGACCATTTAATGATACTGCACAGACCTCATAATATAAAGTTTAGTAGAAAACAAATAGCATAACATCCGCCATTACATAAGAAATAGGAGGGAAGAGCAAAAATATCTCTACTGGCAGAAGACATGAGTATATAACTGAAAAGTCCAAGACACTCAACGGAAAAGCACCACAAGTAATAAGAGAATTCAGTAAAGTAGCAGATAGGGAAGAAATCCGTGTAAACAGCCTTCATACATACAAACTAAAAGTAGTTAGAAGATATGTGATAGATATGTTTAAGATAGTAATAATGATAAACTTAGGTACATTAAATAACCAAAAATTGTGCAAAAACTGTACAAAGAAAACTAAAAACACCCCTCAAGGATGCAAAAGGAGATTTGAAGAAGTGGAAAGACGTATCAGTTTCTTGGCTAGATAAAAGTCAGTTCTCTCTTAGTTAATTTATAAATTTAATCGAAAATTAATTTAACTTAAACAATTAATATAATTTTAAAAATACCATTTGGGAGGAAAAATAAGCTGGAGTAGTCAGGAAATCCTTGTAAAAGAAGGGCAATGAGAATAAGGACTGGCATGACCGTATACTAAAATACATTCCAAAGCCTCTATAATTAAAGAACTGTATAGGCACATGAGTAGATAGATCAATGACTAGAAAAATCCAGAAATAGACCTAATTGCATATGGAAATTTAATATACAATAAAGATGGCATTTCAAATTGGTGGCAAAAGATGGACTTATAAATAAGTGGTGTTGGGATAAGTGGATAGCCATATGGAAAAAGATAAAATTGGATCCATTTCTCACATTGTACACCAGGATAAATTCCAAAGGCTCAGAGATCTAAATGTGAAATGAATGAAGCTATACATATTCGAAGAGAAGGGTATTTTCCTCCGATAACTAGGATGAAGAAAAGTGTCTCAACTATTTAACCAAGTCCAGAAACATTAAGTAAAAATCTAGCTAAATTTTATGGTATTAAAAAAAACTTTTTCAAGTAAAAAAATAAGCAATGTAAAAATGATGACAAATGGGAAAAAATTTGCAACTTTTATCACAAAGGGTTAACATGTCAAATATATAAAGAGCGTCTAAAAATAGAGAAGAAAAAACCTATAACTTGGTAGATAAATGGACTAGGGAAATGAACAGACTGTTCCCTATAAAAAGAAAGGCAAATGGCTCTGAACCATACGAAAATAGAGTGCAGCTTTGCTCCTAATAAGAGAAATTCAAGTTATAATACCCTGAGATACCGTTTCTCACATATCAGGTTGGCAACAATCCAAACGTTGCACACACTCCTACAGAAGTGGTTAGGACCAAGACCACTGGGAATAGAGGCCCAGAGGATGGGTCTGGCTGGGGCACTTGGGGTCCTTTTGGACAGTAATGGGGGTCCTGCTGCTGAGGCTGCTTCTCCCTCTGGTTTCTTCTGGGGTGAAGTCACTGGCTGCTCAGGGCGAAGACTGGGGCAGACTGGGCTGGGGAGAGAAAGAGCACAGGTATAGGAAACAGGGCACAGATACACGATGCCCTATATTTAGAAATATAAACACTGGCTGTGCTTATATTAAAATAACATATTAAAATAGACCTAATTCAACAAGTACTTATGGAGTGCCTTCCCTGGGCCAAGCACTGTTCTAGACACCGGGGATTCATCAGTGAACAAAACAGTCAAAATTACTCATCCTTCAGACGCTTACCTTCTAGGCTTCTCTACCACTTTTCAGTCATCATTTTGCAACCAAGGCTGGGATACATGCTAGAACTCAACCCTAATCACCCACAATGCTTACCGGAGAATTGCAGTCACCTCTTTGACAACATAATTTCGTAACTGTGACAAAATACCAAATTTGAGTTAAAATGCTCCAGGACTTAAAGATGGCCCAGTAGCAAATGGCTGACTTTTTTGGTTCCTCCCTTGTGAGTCAATCATCACTGATCGCTTGCCACGTTCATTTTGTAAACTTGTCTGTTTTCATTTATACAGGTGCAAAACACTACATTCTCATAGGCATGAGGTTGTGTGCATTTTGTTTGTTTGTTTGCTTGTTTTTTGTGTTTTTTAACACTGCCTGCATTTGGAAAGGGTCAAGCTGATTATTTTACAACCTGTTTACATGAACTCCCATACTGGGATGCAGCACGCCAAGTCTCACTCAAGTTCAGATGCCCACAAAGCCTCCTGGAAACTCAGAGTGGTATTTATAACAGGAAACGGTGACCCCAAGTCCACAGAGCCACACTATAAATGTCCTCAGAGCTGTCCTCTGGGTCCTTATTAGGGGTCTTTTTGTAAATGAGATTGCCTTATAACTGTCTTCTTTACTTCCAGAAATAACCCCTTTCTGGATGAGGCTCAAGACATGTCCTGAGTAAGAACCTGTGTTGGATTCTGTGCTGTAGCACATGGTGCGGTTGCAGTGTATTCGGATCTGGTAGAAATCGCAGACCGTGTTGCCTGTTTTTATTTTGATGCTTAGTGCAATGCTTTGCACATAACAAGTTGAGTCAAAGAACATATAAATGCAGTCAGTTCTTATTGTTCAGGCAGTCATCTTCTATAAAGTCACAATGAACACTGAATTCATGAATCCTGAACCATTGCTCCTAGAGGAGGTAGAGGGTTAGGTTCCTGTGAGTCTCTGGTCACAACATTTTGGTCAGCTGATCAATATGTAATGATGTTTTCTGTGTGTTTCTGCTTAAAGACACCTTATTTAATATGTATTGTTGATTCGTGACATTGAACTTGTGGCCAATAGCATCATAACTCGTGCCTGAACAAAGCTTATCTAACATGTATACTTTCTACGTAAGGCACATCACAGCCTTCTTGCTCTTAGGAACACTAGACAGCACTTCAGCTCTATACTTGGGGACCATTTTAAACACCAAAAGCATCAACAAAAAGCACAACAATGAAAAACGTGGCACTAAACAGGCTGTGAGAAGGTCACTCATTTTACAGTATGAGAACTAAAACAAGAAGGCAGAGGGTCACCTTGTTCTATCTCAGCTGCAAACGTACGTCTCAGAAGACTCAAATTTTTCACCGCTCTGTGTATGTCCATGAGTGACTATGCAAGCACCGTGAGTATGGACTTTGAGGTTAGAAATAAATATTAGCAAGTAGGCGAATTTGCAAATATGGAATCCATGAATAATGAGGATAGGTTATATGTAAATGTATGTGACTTTTAACTTACAGCACTTAAGGGCAAGCAAAGAAGAGCAAGTATAAAGTTTCCAGCCATTATAAAATTAAATCTGCTCTGAGCACCCACATATCTGACTAGTGGGAAATTCCATTTGCTTAGTAAAAAGAAACATGTTGATCTGTGTGTGTGCTGTGAGAAAAATCAAGGGAAGTTCCTTTCTCAGCATCTGGTGGTCCCCTTATTGCCTTTGTCCTTTAGTCACTTGTTACTGGTGCCGAGTGCTGGTATTCTAGCATCACTCAAGCCTCTACTCCAGGAGGGTGCAGAGGGGACCTTCTCAGCAGTCAACAAAACTGACCATGGTTATATAAACCCACTGGGAGGGTCACTGATGCCTTCCAGGCCAGCCTGGTACCAGGTGTGCAGTCTCTCTCTCAGCATCCCACAGTAATTCCTCACTGGAGCATATCCTCCAGGGGGCCCAGTGCTGGAAAGTCCAGTGCTCCTTGGTGCCTCCATCTCAGGCATCCCCTGCATTTCCTATGGACCCAGTTGTTCCTACCTCTTTATCTCAAAATCCTCAAAATTCTGTCTTCCTTTAACCAACTTTATGCTACTCAGAGGCCTAAGGAGGGTGGAATGAGGGGGATGAAGTAGTGAGAGGGAAGTTTTCACTTCCCCTACAGGAATGGGAGTAAGAACAACTCAGACATTTGGAACTATTGAAACAACACTGGCTTCTTATACTCAAAATGAGAGTAGGGAAAGGAAATGCTTATACTAATTACTTTTTGTTCTTCATAAATCATTGTATTACAAGTAATGTAATGTTAGGAATGGCTTTTTTTTAAAAAAATTAATTAATTAATTAATTTATTTTTGGCTGTGTTGGGTCTTCGTTGCTGTGTGAGGGCTTTCTCTAGTTGCGGCGAGCGGGGGCCACTCTTCATCGCGGTGCGTGGGCCTCTCACTGTCGCGGCCTCTCTTGTTGCGGAGCACAGGCTCCAGATGCGCAGGCTCAGTAGTTGTGGCTCACGGGCCCAATTGCTCTGCAGCATGTGGGATCCTCCCTGACCAGGGCTCGAACCCGTGTCCCCTGCATTGGCAGGCAGATTCTCAAACACTGCGCCACCAGGGAAGCCCCAGGAATGGCTTATTTTAACTTGGTATAATATTTCCATGTTTGAGCTTTTAGATGGGAGCCCAAGTTATCATAGTTCTTTCGTGAAAGGGGAAAAGGTCTACAGAGCAGATTAGAAGCAGATTAGGGGCAGAGACTATAGTTTGTATTTCTTTGGTGTTATTTATAACATTAGGATAGTAATAAGCAGAGGTAATATGTGATAGACGCATTTAGCAAGGCCCAAATCCTCTATATTGTAGCTATGAGCCGTTGGACAGGGGGGTCTTCAAAGCACCTTCCCAGTGTAAATTTCTATGGTGCATTCCAGAAAAGTGACACATTCATGGCATTTTGAAAATCACTTCATATAAAATAGAGAACTGGATATTTAGATGAGTCATGAATAATTTCATAAGCCATCTTTCCTAATTTATATCTTCTGTGAGTTTAAATTTCATTATGTATCTGTTCTTTTAATATGGGACTCATCACAAACTGTTTAAATGTTAGGCTATTCAAAGAATGTTTCTAAATCTTAGAGGAACTTAATAATAACAATTACTCTGATTATTGAATCACCCATATGGTCTAATTTTATGTCTCTAAATATTTCTAAACTATGAGCCCCAGCATCTTCATCTGAGAGATGGGATTAATATCTGCTTCAGAGAGTAGTTGTGATGAGAAATTGGATATTATACATGAAATTGCATGATGACTTATAAAGTGAGATGTAACTATGAAGAATGACTATGAATTCTCCCTCCTTTAATTCTTATCCAAATTCAAGTCACTGACCAAGGCCCATATAAAGTTCAACCTTCTCTTTGAAGCTTTTTACAACCACTCCAGCCAAGAGCTGTCTCTTTCTCCTCTGCATTCTAACCACGTGTGTTGCATACTACCCATCCTATTCTCAAATATTTGGTTGTTATTTCTTTAATGTGCTTTGTGCATATGTTCATTCTTAAAGTTAAAATCTGGAAGAAGGAAACTCTGTCTTGGTGCTTATTGAATGGATGGGTGATGAGAGGGATGGATAAATACGTCATCCTTGCTCTTTTCAGACAGGTGATTTAGGATGACTAGAAGAAACCCAGATGTCAGTGCCTGAGAGCTCCCTTTTCTTTACTATCCAAGTCAAATGGCTCAAGCCTCCAACCAGTGTCAGTGGAAGTCCTCCACGCTCTCCCTGATAACCTCTGAGGATTCCCAGGGAGAGGCTTACGTTCTCCTGGGTCCGTCTCTGTGTAGCCTGCCTCCAAACTAACTCTCTCAGCTCCAGTGGCCAACATCCTCCTTCTTCACTGCTTTGGTCCAGGCTGAGCACTGCACCACTTCTTCCATTCTGTCCCAATACCCCTAACACATCTCTAAGCAGATCTTTACAGTGACAGATCTTTACCGAAGCTTTCAAGGTAGGAAAGGGTGCTGTCAGCACAGAATAGGAAACAGTTGACAATTGAATATTAATCACCACTATTCTTGAAAGTCCATCGGCCATCATTTCACCTTGACTTTCACATTGGCTGTCTTTTCTTCTCAGGCTCCTTGCCAACTTCTTGCCAAGTTGCTCAGCCCTCTCTAACCGACAATGAAGCATCAGTGACCATTTCCCAAATGCCAGTTAATTTTTAATGTAGTGCAGTTTAACTCGCTTTTTTTCATCCTATCTTTTAAGACTGTGGGAGCATCATTTATATAAAAAGGGGCCCATCAGGCTATCTTCCCCAAACAAAGTGCTGTCTCCTCGGAGATGAATAATTCCACTTCTCTGCCAGGCAAAAATAATGGAAAGTCGGTGTTATATTTTAAATAGTAAATATTCCCTGAATTTGTCATTTTAAAAGATCTTTCACTTGAGATTTCCAGAATGGTGCGAGATACACTCATTCCCTCAGTAGCCTTCTGTCTGGTAGTCAGATATCCCGAGGACCATTTCTTCCATCCATCTCCAGAAGCCATCACAAAAAATTAACTTCTCAACTTCTCAGAATGCTGAGTCTTAATGGACAATAGTGATGTCATGAGGTTTGGTCTGTCTTAAACATATTCAGTAAGTTATTAAATGCATGCCAGACACTTGAGTGCAGATTAATTTTTCTGCACTCTAAAACATTGATTATAAGAAAATCAATTTCACGTCCTAAACATTGATTATAAGAAAAGCTTGTCTTATCACCACACTTTGAGCTCACCAGCCAGCCTCCATCTGGTTAAAAAAAATATTATTTAGCTGTAAGGCTTTAGGGCAAGAAACTCAATAATGTATATGCTGAGCCTACCAAGTTTTCAGTCTTAAACTACACATTTCTTTCCATTTTCTGCTTTCTTCATGACCCAGTTCCTGCTTTGTCTTTCAAGTAAAGTTTTGTCTTGTAACTAATCCCATGACACTCTTCCCTAATACTGAATATGCTATCTGCCTATGTCGAGTTACACCATTCTACACCAGCTTATACAATGCCTCCCACGTGGGCTATTCTGGCTCCACAAAAAAATTGTATGATTATTTATTGACAGAAGCATGTCTTAGGCTTATTACAAATTCATCTTGGTGCGTAGCTTAGTGCTAGGCACATAGAAGGTACCCAATAAATTCTGTTTAACATCTAAGCAAAATAATTGCCGAAAGAAGTTTTATCACTTGAGAATGAAATGTAGAAACGTGAAAGAAGAATGAAATTTAGTCCTCTCTACTATGCCAAGCAGAGATCTTGTGAACTTAGTCATTAGTGAATGAATATTGAGCACCATTGGTATACAGTTGTCTGTTAGGAGTTGGGGAAGATACAGATGCAAGAGAAAGTATGGTGTTGTTCTCATGAAGGCTGAGATGGCTATTTTCCTCTTGCTTCATTGGAAAGACATCCAGTTTGTTGTACATTTATAAGATATGAGCCATGAAACACCCATACATTTAAACTCAGGTAACATTACGATAAACAATGGAGAAAAAAAGGAAGTAGCATCCGTTAAAACATTTAGCAATTACTAATCCTTTCAAGGCTAAAAACAGTTTGTCTTCACAAAGTCATTTGAATCGAGTCCAATTGTTAGACAAAAACATTTTAGAGTGCAGACATTTTGGGGAGACAATTGACCATGCCTTTTAGAAATGTGTACTTTTAAAGCAAAGACAGTTGTGTGTTGAACTTTCTGTGGAGGTTGGCTCTCCAGTAGCGTATGTGATGATTTCATTACTATTCCGCCACAAATTCTTTTAAGAGATGGAAATGAGAAGTTTTGTGTTTCTTTTCTGAAATTTTCATCACCTCTGTTAGAGACAAAAATATGGTTTCTCCTTACAAATGATTCTTTTAAAATGTACAATTCAAGCAAGCCATGAACATTCTACCAGATTGTCAATACTGATGGTCATGAGAATTGGAGGCAAGATGGGGACACAGCACATGCAGTCTTTTTGGAAACATTTGCAAGGGTGGTCTGGAACCTGTGAGGTGAGAGAGAATTTAAGAAGTAATCTTATATGGCAAGAAAGCCAGCTTGGAAACTTCCTGGAAAAATAAGCAAAATCAAAGGCCATTGCTGTAAAATTTCCAAAGCACTCCACTCAAGTAGAATATTGCAGTCCTAAAGAAAATCCCTGATAGAAGGGTAACATGAAATATCAAATCTTATCCAAGTTGTTGACAATAAATCATAGCTATGTTAGGTGTTACTGGGGCTATACACTTTGTGTCATTAATCCTTTGCTCTATGAAACATTGGCAGATAATTTATATATTTCATATGTAATGGTGCAAACCATCATATCAGCTTATCTAAGTGTCTTCTATTGTTTTCCCATCAGCTGAGGTCTAGATGACACAGGCGTTGCCAAGGATTTCTGGGCACCGGCAGAAAAAAGTTTTTTTCTATGTAGTTTGTTTTCTCCCAGTAAACACCTCGACCTCACTTAGGTATTAGCCAGTCAGAGCTAATCCAACTGTACTGAGAAGGGAACAGTAACAAAAGTGTCTTATTTGATAACTTCTGCCCTCATTTGATTTCTTTTGAACACTTTATTAAAAATAAAATGCATTATCACCTCTTCATTTATCTTCCATATCCAGAAGGTCCGTCTGAAAGATTGATCTAATTGTAGATGCTAAGGGAATGTCACTCTGTGGCTGATCCTTAGGGGTCTTCTGGTGTCCTAACCCAGGGGTTTAAAATAGAGATGTGTTTTCCAATGCAGACTTTCCAAATGCAATTTCCTATCAGTGTGCGTGGAGAAACAATGCTGACAATATTTCTACTCATCTTTTAAGTCCCCGAAAGGTGATTATATAGCATATGGCTGTTAAGTTTAACTAAAGTGGGGCGGGGGGGGGTGGATAGGGCGAGTGGGGTAGGAGCCCTGGCCATGAACATTCCAGAAACTGGAGCAACGCCAGCTGAAGGAGTCAGGAGGCCAGTGGCCGGATGTGCACAGATCCCTGGAGGGGAAAAAAGAAGCCAGAGCGGCTTAAATGGTCAAAGAATCCAATGTAAAGTGAGCTGCAAGGGTCAGATCTGGATTGAAGCCCAAATTCTGAGTCTCCGCATCCGTCCGGGGATAAACTTGGCTCCTAATCAGGGCTGACAATTAGGCCGTACAGTTAATATTTTTACAGCTGTTTTATTAATAACACATACAGTGCATCCAGCCAGGATTTGTTGGAGACACCTCAGGAAAACGAATGATGTAAATAACAGATGGATGTAGAATATTCCTACAAACAGGCATAAAGATATTCCCTTCTTGTTTAAAAAGAATTTAAATAGACAGATTGTAGATAAACAGGCAGACAGAAAGGGGAAGAGAGAGAGGATTTATGATATTTGAGGTAGTGGCTGCATGCATTCACATGGTAGATGGACATAGACACAGAAGCTTTCTATAGGGGAGGAGAGGCTCAAAGCCTTGGCTTCCAGAAAAAATAAATTCCATGGTGCAAAGGGTTGAGCACAGCAGCATGGGGGCCATTAGAAGCAGGTGTGCTATGTGGTTCCTCTAACACCTCCTCTGATACATGTCGCAGGTTTAGAGACGACTCATGTCGCTTGCCCAGCCGTGCCAGAGCCCAGCGCTGACACACAGGTGGCCTGGGGCCGTCCTTTCCTCTTTCTGCATATGTCAATCTCCTATCCAAAGACCCCATGCACACTTGCCCATTTTGCATCCGAACTAGGAGCCGTGACATTTCACTCTGAAAAGAGAAATAAAAAATTCAGGATCTTTGTGTCTTTTGTTTTCACTCCTACTATTTTTTTTTTTTTTTTGTACTGCTTTTTCATGTGTCTGCTGCACTGTGCTCCTTCCATACTTTGCAACCAGATGGCTCAGGAACGAAGAACAAAGGCCACTAAAAAGTGGGCGGGGAGAAAAGGAGAAAGAAGCAGAGAACTGAAAGTCAAGAGGAAACCAGAGATCGAAGCAAAGCCCAGAAGCTTTAATCACCGATGACTTTTGGTTGAATTGTGAACCTAGAACAGTTATTCTTCTTGGTGATACTTTATGTGTGGTGTGTGTGTGTGTCTGTGTGTGTGTGTCTGTGCCATACACAGAAACATCCCCAGTCATTTATTTCACTGATAGGGATCAAAGTCAGAATCCTGTTTCCTTCGATCCATCTCCGTGTTTCCTGACGCATATCAAAAGGGGTGTTTGTTTCTTCCTCTGGAAATACCTACCTCAAAGGGATGTTGTGAATGTTAAATGGCTAACATGGGTGAAACTAGAAAGCACCAGATGAAAAGATTGTGTTTTTCCTGGAGTACTGCAACTTCTCCCAAAATGAAAGGTGGCCTAGAGTTGTCTTCAGTGCTTTTCTATGACCCTCTATGCTCTTGAGTTTCACACTGCACTTAGATCCCTACCTAAGCCTGCCTCTCCAGATTGTGCCCTGTACTATCAAGCTTTTCCTTGACCCCCAGTTGAACTTACTGTTTGCCTACCATTGGAATTTTGTTAGGTTTTAGGATGACCTAATTGTGGCTTAGGCTCTTAATTACTTTGTGTGTGAGCCATAGAAAGGTTTCATTTTTAATCAGGAACTTCTGTAGATATAATGCCTTAAAGCAAAAGGAATGACTATCTAATGCTAAAATTTCATGCAGGTTGAGGGGGCTCAATAACTTTAGAAGGGAAACAGTTGTTATTCTTCTGGTCAGGGATACACACAAAGGCCTCTTCTGCATCCTGGTAAGGCCAGGCCAGCATCCATGCATTTGTGGGAGTATCGACTAGGAAGAAAGGAAGGCTTTTTGTGTGATTTATAAGTACTTCTGCTAAAAGTCCCTTTACACCCTTTACATATCCCTTTACACCCTCCAGGTGGGCTAAGCTTTTCTTCTCTCTGCAGTATGTAGAGTCACGCTCCTCTTTCTAGACTTAGACAGGGTGAGGACACTTGTGAAAAGGCAAGACTTGATATTTTCATTTCATACGAAATCACATCCATGGCTTTTGCCTTCTCTCATATCATGGGGACTCTGCAAGACAGTGAGGGGAATTTGGGTTCCAGATGAGTAAAATGAAATGCAAAGAAAGTGACTGACTCCCTCGTCTTCCAAGGCCAAGCAGGCATTGGGGTGTGCATCGCACCTTCCCTAGTCAAGAAGAAGGGGCGTGGTCGGTTTCATAATCTAGACAGAGACCTGCGTCCATCTGTATCATGGGCTGAGCTGCTAACTGATGCTCAGAATCTCACACATTTGGCAGCAAATTGTAGAAAAATTAAGAAGGACTTGCAAGTCAGCCTACGAATTTCAAATCTTCACTTTCCTGCCAACTATAAGTTCTGAACCCCTCCAACATTGCTTAATTTCCTTAGTCCTTACAAAATGGCATCATGATTACCTAACACATAGGGTTGTTGGGAGTGTTCAATGAAATGATGCATGGAAAGCAATTAACATGGTGTCTGGAAGCCTAGAAAGTGTTAAAGGATGCTGCATTTCATATTCTCATTATGGGCTTAATGAGCATGCCCCTTTCCATATTCTAGAATCATAGAGCACTAGAGCGGATGGCAACTTAAAGGAGTGGTTTTCAAACTTTTTGACCAAAATCTCTAAGAAGAAATGCATTTTATTGTATCACTCAGGACAAAAAAATGAATATTACTTGCCATGGAATTATTTGAACATTTTTCAAAAATTGCTAAAAACTGGGGTTTGTTTGTGATAGCTTCTGATATTTGTCTCTTTATATTGTTTCATTTTTAAAATTTAATAAGCCTATTGTAGAGGAGCAAAACAATTTCAATATGCATACATACTGAAATAGAAATTGCATGAAATAAGACATACTGTTACTGCCTTGCCATGCACTCTGATATTTTCTTCTTGGTTTTTAAAAAATTTATCTATTTTATTTACTTATTTTTGGCTGCATTGGGTCTTCATTGCTGCGCATCGGCTTTCTCTAGTTGCGGCGAGCGGGGGCTACTCTTTGTTATGGTGCGCGGGCTTCTCGTTGCGGTGGCTTCTCTTATTGTGGAGCACGGGCTCTAGGCGCGCAGGCTTCAGTAGTTGTGCCACGCGGGTTCAGTAGTTGTGACTCGTGGGCTCTAGAGCACAGGCTCAGTAGTTGTGGTGCACGGGCTTAGTTGCTCTGTGGCATGTGGGATCTTCCTGGACCAGGGTTCAAACCCGTGTCCCCTGCATTGGCAGGCAGATTCTTAACCACTGTGCCACCAGGGAAGTCACTTTCTTTTTGGTTTGATTCTGGTTTTTTTCTTTTTCAAACGTTGGTCGTGATCCAAAAAATTGTTTTCAAAACCCACTAATGAGTCATTACTAATGATTTGAAAACACCGATATAGAGAAAGCACTTCTTTTTACAGATAATGAAGTAAGGCTTAATGTGACTTGTTCAGTATCACTCATATGACAAGGGCAGAATTGAGCCCTCAATCCAGGGCTCTGAGCTCCCGATCCCAAGAGACTTATAATCACTGAAAGGTACTAAGCTGCAGAGCCTTGCCCTTTGCTGTTTAATGTCTTGAATATCTAGAGCAAGGGTTCTCCGTGATTCATTACCACTCAGAACAGCCAAACAGACTATGTGTGGGTCATTCCGAACATTCTTGAAAATTTCCTGAATCTTAAGAAAGATCTGTTTTCTGCACTGCATTGGCAACACAGTTGGAAAGTTACTTGAATGTTTTTCAAAAGTTGTTTATAGATTTGAAAACTGTTTGGGGTTTGTGATTGCTTCTGTTGTTTGCCTCTTTGTATCATCTCGTTTTTCAAAATTTAATAAACACTTTGCAGAGGAGCAAGATAATTGGTCACACACTTGTGGGTTCCCAGATTTGTTTTACATGTGTATGCAATACAGCGTAACTCAAAACATGTTCAAGCCCAGTGCATCAAATCATCTCTGATGCTGTGGTCGAGACCAAAGCAGAACTCAAGCGAGTACCCACGGCCCCAGACCACATCACTCACCGGGCCTTTTGACCACAGCGCTCGGGAGCCAGATTCTGGCCCCAGTGACGTATGCGGTGCCATCGCGGCCACGGCCATGGCCGTCAGGTGCTGTGACAGGCTCGCACAGAGGGCCGAAGCCTCAGTCTGGGCCCGTTAGTGTTGAAGGCTTTGCCCAGCTCTGCCACAGAAGGAGGCAGCAGCCCCTGCAGGATGCCAGCGGTGCCAGCGGCATGTCTGCCCAGTTCCTTTCACCTGGACAAGCTCTTGCCCCACGGTGGGCTGCTAAGCAAGGTTTGTCTTGGGCCCACTTGTAAAACAGGTAAAGGCTATATTATCTCTTTTCTTTCTTTATCCGGCACCTCCAGGACCTTCTTTTTTTCCCCCTACAAACCATACAAGCCCATTTTTCACTGGAAGGGTGCTAAAGTCCTTGTGGGTTTTCTTTTTGTACCAAATCCTTGCGTGGTCTTTCTCTATAGAGATCATTGATCTCTTTTTACCTTGGACCATTCAGTTCTTGGTTGTTGAAATTCATAAGACAAGTTCGAAATCACCTTCCACTTCCATTCCATCCCACTTCATCACAACAGTTTGCACCTAATAAGGCCTGGTTAACTTGCAGGTGTTTGCTTTGCTTTAACTTCCCCATGAAGAAGGAATAGGTTGAGCAGATTTGCTGAA
Organism: Eubalaena glacialis; assembly: GCF_028564815.1. Taxonomy (NCBI): domain Eukaryota; kingdom Metazoa; phylum Chordata; class Mammalia; order Artiodactyla; family Balaenidae; genus Eubalaena; species Eubalaena glacialis. The sequence continues at coordinate 19,347,122 of NC_083730.1, read as the reverse complement.
AATGCCAACAGACCTTTAAATTGCAACAACCTGGTTCTTCGAGGAAAAAAAATAAGCAGCCAAACTATACAATCAATGTCAGCAACCCATCCGGGTCGTTCAAGCCCCCAATTTGGATGCCTCTGAAATCTGCACCAATCACATATTCATTTATTAAATCATTCATCTATCTATACATTTATTTATCCAACATTTCATTTAATGATGACGTTTAGGTCTTCACTACAGTGAAGTATACTTCACAGTAGATTAAGATCCAGGTTTATACTGATGAAGTGGATTGGAATACGGAAGTTCCAGCCACATGGGGACATGTATATGCCTTTGCCACAGAGTGAAGGTCCAGAAGTCCTGTGGCTCACAGTGTCTTATTAGTTATTCATAGTGAATCACAGCCGCAGATATTTTCTCCATTTCATATTATAATGGAAGGTCTGGTACCAGTGGCTGTAAGCCCAATGTTGCTGTTCCCCTACAACATCTCCAAAACAGTTTTAAAATGAAGAAAGCAGTGATTTTTATAACACAATACCTAGAATGTTCCATCTCAGCCCCGATTAGACATTCAGACCTGAGACTTTTAGCCATGGAAGTATAGCCCTATCGGTTTAACAGTTTATTTGCTCAAAATTGCTACCTGTTGATTATCTTAACTCATAGCCATAGCTGTGTAAATATAGACACCATGTGAACGGTCTGGCCAACACATGTCCCTTACATATGACTGTAAACTCCTTTCTCACTCCTTACCCACTGTGCGGTGATTAAGTTATAGTCTCTTGCTCCAGACCTAAGCTTCTGTAATCTGTTCTGTGATACTGGGATAACACTCTGCAAAGTAAGTTTTCCCTTTGTTTCCAGTTAGGTTCAGCCAATAGGAGATAGTAGAGGAAGGAATCCAGGAGGAGAGGAGAAGGGACTTCTTCTTTGGAATAGATATTGTCTGAACTGAATTGTCCCAGTAATGGCACCTGACGCCAACTCCTTTCAGCTTTCTCAGGACCAACTCCATCACCACGCTCCCAGGGAACTGCGGCGTCTAGGCACAGAAGCCACCCTACCTGAAGGTCTGTGCCCTTCCTCCTTGTAGCCCTTCCTCTGAACTGCCGGCTTTCTGGCAGTGTTGCCTTTTTGTTCTTTAACCCTCTAAATTCCCTTATTAGATTTTCCAGTTGAAACACTTAATGTGATTTCTGTTTTCCTCATGGACCCTGATTGTACAGTATTTGTACCAGGAGGCCCTCCAGGATGGGGTTATGGGATTGGTCTGGTTCTATGCCTGGGCTTGAATGCAGTGCTGGCACCTGCTCATGGGAATGAAATGTTAGTATTTCATGCCAAGCAGCAGCCTCTCAATTTATTGTGGCTCATTGTGATAAAGTTCCTATTAAGTCAGTGTCTTAGGGGACCAAATGCCTGCTGAACTTGGCCTTCATGGTAGCAAAGTGAGGGATAGTGATGACAGTTGATGACAATTTCAAGGACAGCGTGGTGAATGAATTGAGTGAATGGAGGGGCTTATAGGAAGACAATGAAAAGTTCAGGGCTTTAAGCTCTCGGCTTAAATGACCGTGAGAAAACTCAAGAACTTTCTCTATGGTAGACCCCAAAGGTTCTCTTCTTATAACCACAGGGCTGAACTCGTTGAAGACCAGACTCAGAATTTAGTTGTGTTGATTGCAAAATTACACAGACTCACCAAACATCTTATGTGAAAGTCAGGGCATTGGGGAAAAAAGGGGACCCTGACACTTGGGAGGTGACCTCTGGGTCAACTGAGCCAAAGCTGAGAATCTTGAACCCCCAAAATCTTAAATCTTGACTCCTCTGAGCCTCCCTTCCTAGTGGAAGCAACTCATTCTCCTGGGTTTGAGAAAATCAGCTTCCCTTTGCTCAAAGACTCTAGAATAACCTTGCTTGGGGCAGCTGCCTGGCAACAGATTGTCTATTCTCCTGAAGACTTACCCCAATTACCGCTTACTGTCCTCAGACCTATAACTAGATTCATATCTCAGCAAGTTCCAGAGGGACAAATGCAAAGTCTGATCTGGGAGGAGATAGCTTATACTAAAAAAAAAAAAAAAAAAAAAAAAAGTAAGATGTTATTCGCTTATAATGACAGAAAGCTAGCATATGTGTGAGAATGATTTCTAAGGGTGTTAGACCAAAGATGACGAATATAACGTTGGATTGAGCTGAATTTGTTGATATGAATACACTTAACAGAGACTTTAGATTTGTCATAATTGCCCACTTTCTTCTTACTTCTCGCCCACCCTCAAGCCTCTTCAACTACCACCTCCATCTTGTCCTGTTCCTCGACTCACTGGAGAAAATTAATCTTTCTCTTGGTCCACCTCCTCCATTGTACCACTTCTTTTTTATCCATTTCTCTTTCTCCTCCTTCCATTGCCTCTCCTTCTTTTCTCAAGACAGAAAAATTGTAGGACTAGTGCTAGTGATAGGCATATATCAAGGGAAAGGAAATTCATAAATTTTGAAGGGAAATTAAACAAAAATAAGAGGCCAGCTGATCAAGTGGCAGGTGTATTCGTGTACCTGAAACACCCCCTTCAGATTTTCCATTCTAGTTAGGATCTCAGGGATAAGGTCTTTCACAAACAGGGCAACCGAGGCCTAGAAACATTAAATCATCTTCCTGGTGCTATTTCTATTGCCCTCTGTGGTATTCCTCTTCTATTATTTATCATTAAAAATTATAATATTTTATTTCCATTAAAGATTTTATCTTTATTTATGTATTTATTGCTTGTCTTTAATGACCTAGAACAGATGCACAATTTTATAGCAGAGTTTTAGGGGGAAATGTATTCGAAGTGACAAATAACCAACTTCAAAGAGAATTTGAAATAGAATCTATTTTTAAGTTGAGCATTGCTTGGATAATCCTTCAAATAACAATTGAGAAAGGGAATCGGTAATTAGACTAAATGGTTAAGGTCACAGATTTGGGGGCCAGAATGCCTGGGTTCAGATCTAGTTCTGCCATTTCCTAGCTGTGAAACTTTGGGCAAAATATAATCTCTCTGAGCCTTGGTTTCTTCATTTGTAAAATAATACCTATTACATGCTGGTGTTACAAGAATGAAGTAAACTAATAGATGTTAAAGGGTAGGACAGGACTTGGCACATAGTAAGCTGTGTATCTGTAAGTTTTATTATTAACATCATTTGAGGGCATTATTTTTATCCTGACTTTATAAATAGGAAGCTTAAACTTAGTATCAACTGACATGCTCCAGCAGCATGGCTGGTAAATGAAAAAACCGAGATTTGAAATCACAGCCATTCGATTCCGAATTCCATGTCCTGTCTGTGAGGCCTTGTGGCTTTCCTTGTAATAATCAAACATACAGAAGTAGACGTACCACCTAAGAGAACCCACCGATTAAATAACTTCCAATGTATACGAGTTTCATTCACATAAGTGGCGTTTTTTTAAACTTGGAAGTTATTTTTAAATTGCTAAATAGTACAAATGAGATTAATCAGTTTTGGACAAAAAATAATTGTTTTATTAACGATATGGAGGAGAAAGAAGAGAAAGTGGGAAAAATTGCCCTTTACCTTATGATAATCCTCAAAAATGGGTCACAAAACGTCCTCAAGGAATCACATGATTTCTAACTTCTAGACTCGGAAATAGTCCCTCGTTGATGCTCTAGTCACTACCGCATCTCATGTTTTGGGGAAAGAGAAAAAAAACCCATTCTTTCTCCAAATTTATGACTTATTATACAAAAAGGAAGCCCTTAAATGTTATGAATTTTTAATTTTTTTTCATTTAGTTGATTCTCTTGCTGAGAAAAGTGACTGCCAAAAAACTGTGCCTAGTGTGAGCAATAAACATCAACCATATCTGCTGCATTAATAATTTAAACATAAATAGTCAAACGGAATGATCTGGCAGGTCCCACAGGTGAATCGCGCAGAGTTTTAAAGGTGCTGGTATGTTTAAACCAGGCAGCTTTTAAATGAAAATTTCATCCCAAGTGTGGTCAGAAATGTGTTAGAGAGCCCATGGATTCAACATCCATTCCACTACCACACTGATCTTACTGTTTTCACCAGGATACATCCCTACCCAAGACCTCACTAGGTTAGGACTTCCCTGGTGGCGTAGTGGTTAAGAATCCGCCTGCCAATGCTGGGGACAGGGGCTTGATCCCTGGTCCGGGAAGATCCCACATGCCACGGAGCAACTAAGCCCGTGTGCCACAGCTACTGAGCCTGTGCTCTAGAACCTGCAAGCCACAATTACTGAGCCTGCGTGCCACAACTACTGAAGCCCTTGCTCTGCGACAAGAGAAGCCACCCCAAGGAGAAGCCTGCACACCTCAAGGAAGAGTTGCCCCTGCTCTCTGCAACTAGAGAAAACCTGTGTGCAGCAATGAAGATCCAACACAGCCAAAAATAATAAACTTTTTTTAAAAATTAAAAAAAAAAGAGACCTCACTAGGCTATGTTTTATCCATGGGATTAAGGTCAAGGCCATCTCTAAAGTGGTTGTATCCCATTTACCCTGAACTGATGTCCAGCATGGACTTCTGATTGGTTGGGCATCCATTCTGACTGGTCAGTCTCTGTACCTTTTTTTTTTAAAGCTATTTAAAATACCATTGTATTTGTAGTTTTCTATCTCTGCAGTAAAAAGTTATCATAAGTTTAGTGGCTTGAAACAACACAGTTTACGATCTTACAGTTCTATAGGTTAGAAATCCAACACAGGTCTCCCTGGGCTAAAATCAAGGTCTTGACAGAGCTATACCACGTTTCAGAGGCTGTAGGGAATGATCCACTTCCTTGCCTATCTCATTTTCTAGAAGTTGCCAACATTCCTTGGCTTGTGACCCCATTCCTTCATCTTCAAAGCCAGCAACCATGGATTGAGTCCTTCTCACATCGTATCACTCCTAACTTCCTCTTCTGCCTCCCTCTTCTACTTACAAGTACCATTGTGAATACAGTGGGTCCACCCAGATAATCCAGAAATACCCCCCTATTTTAAGGTCAACTGGAATTCCATCCACAGCCTTCATTGATTCTGGAGATTGGGACATGGACATCATTGGGGACCATTTATCTGCCTGCCACAACTATTCATGCAGTTATCCCTGCATACTCTCTACTGCTCACCCAAATATGCCCTTTGCTGCAATCAAGCTAAGCTCCCCATTGACTCTCAAGGTCAGTGCATTTTCCCATCTCTGTGCCTTTCCCTGCTTGCTTCTTCCTCTCAGCTAAGCCCTTTCCCTTTCTCTCAGAGTCTGCCTATCCTTCCAGGACCAGCTTGAGTTTCGCCTCCCACACGGAGCTTTTCCCATTTTGGAGTGCTCACCTTATATTTGTCCCCCCCTCCACCCCTTTTCTGAACTTCCATTAGAATTCTGTTACGTGGACATATACAAAATTACCAATAGTTTTCTTACTTACAAAAAGAGAAATTGTTTACAATTTATTCTAATACTCACTTACCCACAATTTGTCATTTAGTTGTTCCTGAATTATTTTATTTGTATTTGTTTTCTCTTCCCATTTGGATTGTAATCTCTTTGAAACCAGAACTATGTCTCATACTTCTTTGGAATCATTCCCTTACAACTCTCACTTGCTCAAAAGATAGTGGTTCATTTGGTATTGATGTAACTGGACAATGCTGTACCTGTTATGGTTGTTTCTTTGCAAGCAACAGAATTACAATCTGGCCAATTTAAGGAAAGAAATTAATTTATTAGAAGAATAGTGAATTCAAAAAGCACACAATATAAAGAGCAGTCAAGCATCAGGAAGTAGAGGGTGAAAATAACTTTAGAAATGCATATAGTATTGACTGTGAGTCAGCCCCCAGAAGTTTGGTTCTATGACAAAATCCCAGGAGAAAGCTTATCCTGGCTTAGGCCATGTCCTTACTTTATGAATGGGGAGTGGAGCTAACAAAGACACTTGGATTGACAGCTCCTAGGACCACATAAAATGTGGGGAGAGCAGTTTCTCAAAAGAAAGGATGCTCATACCAAAGAAAGGATGTAGAGATACTGGGCAGACAAAATGACCAATGCACATGAAACTTCTATGTTAATTGGCAATGTCAATAAAAAAACAAGTAGCGACAGAAAAAAGTATAAAACAAAACACGGGCAAAAAAAAAAAACAAAACAAAAAAAAACACAGGCAAGGATGACTCTTAATAGCTTATTAAAACCTTTACCTCTCCTCTCTAAGTAAGCAACTACTTACCCTGAATTGTAAAAAAGAAAGAAATAGAATCTTCTTTTTATAGAAGCAGCATCAACAGCTAATATTTACTGAGCATATATTATAAGCCAGACGTTGTACTAAAATAGTACATGCATTTTCTCATTGAATCCTTATGACAACCTCCTGAGTTGAGTACAGTTGTTGTTCTCATTTGATGATGAAGGAAGTGATGCACAGAGAAGTTATGCAAGCCGCCCATGCCTTGTAACTGTGAACTGTAAAGGAGAAGTAGTGATGAGGCAAGGCAAAAGAGATGGAAAGGGAGAGGTACACCTATGTCATTTGGACATCAGTGACATTTGAGAAAACCAGGGTTAAGGAAGACAGCTTTAATTCGGTCATTCATTTAACTAGGCACTGTGCTGGAGGCCAGTAAGTGACAGAGGGAAGGGCATCTATTGTCTAGTAGATCTAGACTGACACTTGGGCAACTGATTCCAGTGCAGTGTGAGAAGCCCTACACTAGAGCTCCCTCTACTGAGCAGAAAGAACTCAAAGAGACCCATGACCCAGGACATAAGAGGAAAAGGGAGGTTGAGGGAGTTTCTCCAAGAGGAGGTAGGTCTTGAAGACATAGAAGATAGTCATGGTCAAGAGCGCAATCCTAAGAAAAGACATCAAGATGAGAAGGAACCCAGTGTATCTAGAGAGCTGCAAGCAATGAGGTATGATTGAAGCATGAGTCATTATGGGAATTTGGGGATGAGAATGACATGAGATTAGATGGAAAACATAGGTCAAAGCCACTTTTTAAAGGATTTTGAATGCCATGCTAAGTCATCTGCTTCTTAAACTACAAGCAGTGGAGAGATTCTGAATATGTTTAAAGCCTGTATATTAATGACAAGATCAGGGGGCACTATGAATGTTAGACTGGAGTTGGGGATGACCTCCAGCTTTCTGATTTAGGTCACTGGGAAACTGTGGTACCATTTATCCCAGGACTGGATTCTAAGAGGAAGGATGGGTTTGAAAGGAAATAAAATGAGTTTGGTTTGGGGACCTCCTCATGTCAATATCCAACAGAAAGTAGAAAAGGTAGGGTAGAGCCCAGGAGGCATCAATACATGGGGAACAAGAACTCACAACGATTGAGAAGGTTAGAGATGGAATAGTGGATGAGATTACCCAAAGAGAACATGCAAAATGAGAAGAGAGATAAGAACATAAACTCTGGAGGCACCAACATTGAAAGATAGGAAGAAGACGATAAGCCAGGCAAGAAGTATCAGAAGGAATTAAAGGGTTAAGAGAAATGTTAAAAAAAAAAAAAAAGTAATAAATCAAGAGACAAGGAAGTGTCAAGAACACAAGTTACTGCATACCCTTCAACTAAAGAGGAGAACTCAATCTTTTCCACAGGATTTGGCTACTAGGAAATTACTGGTGATCCTATTGGTTAGTTGGTGTTGCACGGTAGAGCCAAAGTCAGGGAGTTGAGTGTAAAGGGCAGTTGAAGAATTAGGGGCCATGAGAGTATTTTATGAAAATGAAGGAGAGAGATAGGTGGTGGTGGATTCATGGTAGGAAGAGTGCTTTTAGAGACAAAGAAAGAAATGGAGATGAGGAGTTGGAATGAAGATGAAGTGGGGGAATTGGCATCCCAGTTGGAAGGGACAGATAGAGGCCCTGGTGAATTTTTGGTCCAGAAGAGGTGGTATGCTCTTTCCCTGAGACAGAGATACTCTAGTTCCCCCAAGATTCTTTTCCTCCTTTCTTTTCCTTAACTTCTCTGACCTTTTAAAATTCAGTCCTAGTATGGAGATCATGACTGAGATCCTGTCTGCAAAGCACCTGGCCCTGTGCTGGTTACATAACACAAGGTCAAATAATGTTCTTTCCCTCTCCACTCCTCCTCTTTGGGCTGGACCACTCCCTTCCCATTTTCCCTTTGCTTATGAAGGAGATGAAATGCCCCAGGGCCAAACTGCCAAGATTGACAGATCAAGTAGCCACAACACATTAATTGTGAGAAGGGCTGTAAGAAACAGTTGGCTACAGCTCCTAAATTCCATCTTACGACGATGGACTTCCTATTGGAAGCATCCTCCCCGTGGGCTTCACAGAGTTGGCCTGTGAAGATATTCCCATCCTTTCTTCCACCCTCCTACTGTTTGAGGTCAGAAGTGTACAGAGCATGGGTGGGTCACGTAGCCCAGCCAGAAAGAGCTAATGTGAGTAGCAGGCCAGCCTCTGATGAAATAAACAAGGAACATAATTCTGATTGTGTCTGTTCCATTTGCCTTGGATTCCTTGGTCCAATTAAACTTAGGAAACACTATGTGTAATACAGTACTTACAATACATATTGGCAATAAAGAAAATAATTATTTAAAAAACACACATTTTTACAATTTGATCATGGATTCTGTTTTTAAAGCCACATTTTTTAGCCAGATTTTTAGAGCCACATTGGATAGAACAGGTATAGAACAAGATTTGATCATGTGAATGGTCATCAGTCCAAAAAACCCTTAAAATTAATTTGGGGATTCATTTCCCATCATAGTTCAAGTACGTACTATCTCAAGCAATCCAAAATCGAGAAAATTTGTAAATGGGCTTGTATTTGGTGGATTTGAATGAATAAAATTTCTATAGCTTTGCAAAGATATATTTTTAAGCCTATTTTTGGGAGATAGTCTTAGTTGGGTGTTCCATTTGGTTTGGTATCCAATATTCATAAATTGCCATCTTTTTCTGTTGTGCTTTATCCTAAGTATATTCCATAGTATGTGTTCATAATTAGTATGCAAATAGATGTATAGTTTGTAATTAATTTCAACCGGGCACAGTGAAAAACTTGAAAACCTCAGCGTGGAGGCATCTTTCTTGGTAGAAGTTCAATGAAATCCCCAAATGTCTTTGTTTTTGCAATCCATAATTTGCAGATTATTAATACAATAAATCCTTGTTGTCTGCGAGAGTTGGCATCATACCCACAAACTCCTGTGCAGAAAGCCCACAAACGAAAAATCCAAATGGAAAGAAAAAAACCATGTGGTTTCTGTGTATGCTCATTACCTGCTTCTGAAACCATAATATCTCGGCCTTTTATAGATCTTATAACAGGCTCTGCAGGAAACAGCTGCAGTCATTAGCCACAGGACAGACTAAACACACAATCTGCGTGGAAGGAGGCCTAGATGCTTTTGGACCCCCAATTTTAGGCACAGGAAAGATCACCATCAATAGCACATTTTGTACATGTATTTAAAATCAAACAGAGTGTAGTGTGTTTTATAACTTAAGGGATTTGAGAAAACAAAGAGTCCGCCCCCAAGTTCTGCCATCTTTGGTACAAGGTTTGGATTGGTCAAGGGGCTTGCCCAAGATCCCATGTTTAGCAGGAGACACAGCTAAGATTCAAAACCAGTTCTGGCTTCTGTGTCTATGTTCTTTCTATTCCCCTCCAGTGGCTCTTTCAAGGACCCTGGGAGAGGGACACAGCACAACTAGGTAGCATCTACCCACACACTTGGTGCCACTGAGCTTCTTCAAATCTAAACATAGAACTATAACCCCTGTGACTCCCAATCTAGAATTCCTCTCATCACACCCTTCTAAGGAAAACACTAAAATGAAGACAGCCCTTCCCCAATCCCAGGTTCAAATTCCACACAGCCGTGTCCTCCTTTGGAAACCACCCAACTTGTCATAAATTCAGCTGGACTAGTTAGAGTTAAAGCACTGACAAAACTGGTGACAGAAGTCATAGTTGTTTCGGGAGCTAGGGTTCACCTTTCTGAGACCTCTTTGGTGCCAACCCAGAACCAATATCCCAGCGTCCCTGGAGGGAAGGATGGCGCCCTGCATTTCAGAGAAGATTTTAAACCACGATCCTGACTGCTCATCATCATTAAAAATCTCCAGGCAGTTTTCATAAGAGCAAGGGGGTAGTTGCCTGAGGCTTTGGCTGACAGTCAACCAAACTAATTACATTCTGTCTACTGTGTCCTCCTGCGGTTTCAATTGGATGTGCTCTTTTTTTTTAACTTCCTGTCCTAATCTGAATGTTGCTGTTCTTCCTGGTAAGAGAGGCTTTTCAGATTTGTTTTTTTCTTACAGAAACTTTTTGAGACTTTAAATAAAAGATGTCTTCTAAATGATCCTAAGATCCCGGTACCAAATAAATTTTCAGTGTAATGTCTGCTGGTAATGGGCTATGTATATTGTTATTTTCTCTCACCAAGTATTGACATGAGCAGACATGCTTAACCCCAAGATGATAATGTCCTCCTTAGAGACAGTCAGCGTCATGGCAATGCCCTTAGCTTTCCCTGTCTCCTCTTCTTCCCGATTACAATCTCTCCTGTGGCTCTTCCTACCGGTGAATTTCAGGGACAACTCACACATTTTGTGGCACAGTTGTAATGAGAAAACCTTAAGCTAGTTTTATCTATCTGTCTATCTCTCTGCCCATTTATGTCTCCATCTATCCATATTGCAGTTAAAGAAGAAAGGGAAGAAATTGTTAAAATCCTGATCTTTTCTGGCAGAGCTCCTCTGTGAACTCCAGCATATAGCCATCAGTGGAATAAGAAAGCATTGTTTGGTGGGAGCTCAAAAACCCGGGAGACACGACTTTTATTCCTTCTCTCCCACCCACACTGGCTTCCAGCTCCATGACCTTCCATAAGGGCTCTCGCCTCTCTGAAGCACATGCTCTCCAGCACTAAAGAACTGAAGAGGCGCCAACGGTGGGTCTTCAAGGACTCCTAGGACATATAAGTTTATATACTTTCCTCCATGGATAGAAAATATGAGTTTGCACGTAAAACGCTGATAACGAACTTTAATAATTGGCGTTTCTGTATTGATAAAAACAATTACCAAAAATTCTCAGATATTTCAGTCAGATAGATTAAAAAACACTGGCTAACATTTTGAGAGGCTTATTCTATGCCAGGCGCAGACCTAGGCCCTTTATCTGTCTTAGCTCATTTGATCCTAACTTGTTAGTTCCACTTTAGAGGTGAAGAAACAGAGACACAAAAGGATAATTTTCCCAAACTAGGATGAGAGAGGCTTCACCATCAGGCAGTCCGATCTGGAGTCTACGACCCTCCCAGCTCTGCACGGCCGCCTCCTCGGGGACAGGCACTCGATCAACTTCACTTCACCTCAAACATTGATTAATGTCCATTGGAGTAAAAAATGCGGTCCCTTCCCACCCTCATCCTCAAATAAGGACTTAAAGAGAGACAAGTAAGATTGTCTTCAGTGATGAAACTGTAATCTACACATGAAGAATCAAAGCAAAGATATCCAAAGTCATTTAAAAAGATAGACGACTTCCTAACCTGCTCTTTTTGGTTCTGAATGGATGTGATTTTTAAAAATCATTTTCTTACTTCTCGGTGTAGGCTTGGTCAAGACTTGGGTCTCCCTTGTTTCATGGCTCACTCTCGTGGTCTCTATTTCCCGGGAGGGATGCCAGAAGAGAATAAACTATATAAAGGATAACTTATCTTTAAAAGATGGGTCATTCAAAAGGAGTTTGGTTGGCCATGAGATACTGAGTGTGTGTCCTTGAGTCAAATGTCACCAGTGCCTATGGGAGCCCAAGCCAGAAAGGAGGGGCCTCTGGGCAAAACTCTACTTGATTGCTGTGGTAGTATGTGTGTCCCTGTGAGGAGAATGGATGTCTTAGGTATCTTGACTTGAGTAGACTGTCTTCAGACCATAGAGCCACATCCCTCTGTGCTTACTCCAAGCCCATTAAACTTCCTCCTGTTGGCTACCTGGCCTGTCACGGCAGTGCCTACAGGAGGACAAGATGCAGCCCCAGCAGCGTGAGTACAACTTACACCTACATTTCCCATTGCCAACCAGTTATTGGCATTCTGATTAGACATAGTCTCAAGAACTGTGCTCATGTGAGTCTGTCCTTGGAACCATCCCTCATCACTGGGATTGCAAAGCTCGATTCCTGAGCCTGAAAGCAAAGGATCACCATGCCATGGCAAGTCCATGAAGTAATTGCTCCCTCCTGGGACCTCTGAAAAGTGCCTCTGTTCTCTCCTTATGATGTGCCTCTGTATCTGGGACCCTGCACATGTATTCCTTTAAACTTCCCCATCTGTGGTATGAGGTTTTCTATGATCCCAGTAGAAAGTCTCAACAGATGTGTCTCTCAACCCCAGTTTGAAGCCTTCAATACAGTAAGCTGCAGTTTTCAGTTAGGGATGAACATGGCAATACATATGTATTCTCACGGGTACAGATTGGTGTTTATACTCACATGTGTGCCTCCATTTGCAAGACAAAAAGAAGTATAAAATATGAAATAGCAAAACTGGAAGTGTGAAATTTGTCTTTATCAGAATATGTTAAATGTCAGGATAAAAATCTTCTCAAGGGAACAAACAGTCTCCTGGAGCATTCCTGGCTGACAGGCCGTGTGTGAGAGGCACACAACAAAATCCCTCATGCCTCCTCTTCGGCTGAACATCGCTAGTGTTTTAAAATTCAGACGTCGTGACACCAGTGACAAAGAGATCTTGAGAAAGACATCCTCAGTGCATCTGAGATATTTCCAGTTCATTGTAAGAAGGAAATGAATAGACGGCAATTAAAACCAAACTTTATATAACTCAGCTACTGTGTGAAGTATGTACGGAATTGTGATCCGAGAAAAGACAAAAACCCCAGCTTGAGTCGCGTTACATATTGTATGAGAAGGATGTGTTTTGAAGTAATTGACATTTCAAGAGTTAGCAGAAATAATTAGTCTTGATGTCACCTCTATTTAAGTCAATCTGAGTGCAAATCAGAAATTAAAATGTTAACCAACTAGCTTGATTGCCTGTTTTGAGTTAGGCAGTAAGTATTTAAGTGACGTCTTCATATCTAGCACTGCGCTCGTCGGGGGGTGGGATACAAAGATGGTCCCTGCCTGCAGATTCTTATAGTCTAGTAAAATAGACCTATATCCAAGAAACAGCTAGGAAATGCAACCTTCATATCCAGTCTGAGGTTACATCAGTGATTCTCAATCAGGGGCAATTTTGCCCCCCAAGGGACATTTGGCAATGTCTGGAGACATTTTGTGGTTGTTTCAGCTGAGGGAGATGCTACTGGCATCTAGTGGGTAGAGGCCAGGGATGCTGCTAAACATCCTACAAGACACGGAACAGCTGCCCACAACAAAGAATTATCCCGCCCCAAAGGACAGTAGGGTAGAGGCCACATATGCATACCACACTATTGTGGCATTGTTTTGGACTAGAGAAATTCAGTAAAGTTCCCAGAAAGGGAGACCTGAGATGGCGCTTCAAACCTGGGAGGACTGAAGCTGTCAGAGTACTTGTATGTGCCAGGAAACCCTCTCATTTCAGCACTGGGATTCTCAGCTGCTACCTAGCTCATTGCACTCAGCTGCCAGCCCAACCTCCTCTTTGCACTGTGTGGTATCAGCACATGTCAAGGTTTAACTAATATTTAATTAAGCATGTATTATGTACCAGGACCTTACAAATACTTTACAGGTTTTAAAGCATTCAGTCCTTGTAACAATCTTGTAAAATAGGCCCTATTGTCATCCCCATTTTAAAGATGAGAAAACTGAGGCACAGGAGGCTGAGTAATTTTTTCCTTGTTACATAACTGGTAGATGGCAGAGCTGGATTTAAACCTAGGTGGTTTCACTTCAATCACTATGCAATACTGCCTCGCTGTCGGATGACTTCTACACGGCAGGAGTGATCAGGTTTTTGGCAGGTTTCTTTCACAATAAAGGGTGTGCTCACAGAAACCACCCATAGAGGTACCCCCATAGGCAGCAAATGCACCTGGAAAATCCCGAGAGTAGACTTACATCTCCCCCAGGGTATCTCCCCTGTAATTTCAAGGGAAACTGGTGTGAATGTGTGTGTTTGTGGGGGGGGGGGGTGTTCTTTCCCCTTTATTCTTGAGTAAAATCCTTGATAGGAAGAAATGGACTATTAAGTTTAGAATCATAGAGCTTGAAGTACAATTGACAGAATGAGTTTCAGATTGTTAAAATAAGTTATGTACCACCTTACAATGGAATCGTATTTAAATAGTTACAATTAGGTGTACTGATAGGGAAGGATTTCCATGTTATCTTGTTCATTAAAAGCAACAAACAGTATACGCCAGTGCATATAACATAATCCTGTTTTTGTTAGAGTAAAATGATGCTATCATATGTGTAGAAATAAGTCCAAAGAATCCATACCAGTCTGTTACCCGTGATGGTAGAATTTTAACCTTAGGATGTGGAATTAAAAGAAGTTTAAAAAATAAAAAGTAAAAAACTTCTCTCCCATACTCCCATGGAAAGTTTACTGAGATGCCGTCATCCAGGGGCAGAGGTCCCATCCTTGGAGATCCCACTCAAACCCAGTCCATGGCAGAACTGGGGATGCAGAAAAGTGTGTCTCCAGGGAGCTCAGCTTTCTTTTTTATACCTGCTTTTACTACTGAAGATGCTTTCTCTACTCAACGTCAACTCCCTCACATCAAATTGCATCAAAAAGGAAGAGAGAGTACATCAACTCCATCCCCCTTCCACCTTCTGAAAAGAAAATCACCTTTTTTTACCTTTTGGTGTATTTACATTAATGCCTACCCACCTTCCAGGAATATTTTCAGGTTTAAACTTTATCTCTCATTGTAGCATGGGGGAATTTCAAACACTGCTAGTAGATAAAAGAGATACTTCAAAAGAATATCCAGCCTCCTATAAGTAAAATCTTTGCTATATTATCCCTTATACTCAGATAGATTCAATAAAAAAGAAACAACATTTATTTTCTTTGAACGCCTAACATCAAACAGTACTCATGGTACTATAGGGAATATAGAGGTATAATACTCTAGTTTCTGCTGTCAAGCAATTTTAAAAATTAGTTGGAACACAAAGCAAATACATAAATAAGGTACTTTAAGTGCTACAATAAAGGTGAGGCATACTAGGAGAGGTCAGAGGAAGGAGAATTTACACCTGCTTCACAGAGTTTGTGTTGGCTTCATGAAGGAGACATTTGAAATGGACTTTGAGGGAGGGTATAACTGTAACAGGTGAGGATGAGCAGGTGAGACCAAATGAACAGGGGGAGCAGCATGAATAAAGCCCCTGAAGCAGGAGAGCATGGGGCATATTCAGGGAAAAATCCAGAGAGCAGGATGGCTGGGGCACAGGAGATTGTATGAGAGAAGTAGGAGATGACCTGGAGAAGGGCCAGAAGTATGTCTCTTTTTAACCAGGGACACTAAGAAATACCTACCTAAAATGTTACTGGGCACACATATAGGACATTTGCTTCAAACAACAGAGAAGAGTATATTACCTGAAAAACCTCCCTCTATAAAGGAAGGAAGGGAGAGAAGGAGGGAGGGAGGGAGGAAGGGAGGAAAGAAGAAAGGAAGGAAGAAAGAAAGAAGAAGGGAAAGAGGGAGGAAAATAGGGAGACAAGGGGAAGAGTGGGGTGGGGGTGTGGAAATCCCTAGCTGCTGAAATACAGACGGAATTGAAAACTTGAGTGTTTGAGGAGAGTGACTGGTAGAGGTGTTGAACTTAGTAACCTTGAAGTTTTACACAAGCTAAGGAATTAACATAAAATGAAGACACAGACTGTTACTTCTGGGGTGCCAAATGGAAGTAAATTCAAAACCTTTTCAGAAAGACACACAATCTAACCAGGCCACAGATAAATCCCTGCTAAAGAAAAGCTCACAATTCAAAATTATAAAAATAAATGATTCTATATGAGGGTGAGTCAAAAGGCTTAAGAAACAGTGGGACTAGACCCCCAAGAACATCAGGTAACAAAAATTTTATGGAGGGTATAAAATAAATATGTTTAAATGATGGAAGATAAAAAAAAAAAAGAGAGAAAAAACCTATAGCTGCCCCCTCCCCCCTCCGAAAAAAAAATAGATATGGGGGGAAAAAAAGGAAATGTTGCTAGAGAACCAAGTGGAAGTTCTGGAAATGAAAGTTTTAATCATTGAAATTAAAAACCAAATGAATCAAACAGCAAATTAGATACTGCTAAAGAGAGAATTAATGAACTGAAGATAGAGGAGGGACAATTTTCTGGAATATAATAACAGAGATAAAAAAATAAAAAATATGTTAGAGAAGTTATAAGACTTGGAGGAAGCATACGTCTATGATGAGTTCTGGGAAACGAGACTAGAGTAATTGGCAGAATAGCAATATTTGAAGAGAAAATGGCTGAGAATTCTCTTGTGTAAGTGGTAGATACAAATCGTAAGATTCAAGATGCACAAGGATGTCATGTCCTAGCTGCCTCTCTCCTGACTCTGGTATGGACCAGAATGAAGCATGAGGGTGTATTCTGCAAATCTGACCACAGTGTAAGGAAAAGACCCATATAGAAAAGGATGGCTTCTGCAGCTGAACTGGCTTCAGCCCTACAGGATTCCCACGTTGTAAGCCAGATCCAGCTCCTTCTCTCCTCCACCCTCCTGCATGTGGGCTTTTGTCTGTGTTCTTTGCCACCAGACCTGGCCTTTAGAGATGCATTGCATTCTGACCAAAGTACCAAACAATCCCAATCTTTAATATCAACTGTGACCACATGAGAGTTTCACAAATGGAAAAAAAATTAACACTCTTATGTTTCTCCCATTTTGCCAAATCACATAATGCAAGAAACATTTTTTAGTTCAAATCAAGTAAAGGACACCTTCAAACTGACTTGTCAGGGACAGTTCCTGGGTACCCCATCTTAAATTCTCTTACTCTCTTTGCCACTTCTAACATAGATTCTAAATATCCTTGTATGACAAATTATGGAAAGAACCCTGTTTTGAAGACGAGGAGGCCTGAGTTCAGACTTTAGCTCTGTTGGTGTCTAGCTGCCTGAGCCTAGGAAATCTCCTGACCTAATAATAACCGTGACCCGTGTTGAGTGCTGGCTGTGAACCAGACCCCATGCTAGGTGTCTTGTGCACACACTCTCACTTAATCCTTACAGCATCACTTTTATGGCAGTTGTCCTTTATGGTTGTTATTGCCATTTATGGTTGAGGCCATTGAGGTCACCTGCCCACAGTCACATGATTAGAAGGAGGAAGAGGTCCTTGTGGCTACAAAACCCAGAATCTTAACAGCTACAGCCTCCAGCTTCGCTGGTCTTTTGTATTCTCCTATCTCAAATGAGGCCTCTTCACTGCTCTAAAATTCTATGATGTGGTTGTGTGCCTGTGTCTGAGATTGTGTGTGAATTTGAAGTTCCACTGAAGACAATAAGAAATTTGCATCTATCTCCAGGGAAAAGAAACCAAAGGTATGCCCTATTTTCCTTGGAGAGAATGTCTGATCACTTATAACCAAACATGGCTTTCAAAATTTAAAAATAACTATTGTAATTTGTAGATGTTATGATCTTATTTTGACAAATGATCAAAATATTGGTATCTGTAAGGAAAAGTCAATCAGCTTGGGTAATAACACACATCAATTCAATCACTTTGAAATCCTGCATTAGGAAATTAAAATTTTAGCCCATAAAGAGCTTTCAACTCAGAGATTTTGGGCCTTCCTGGAAGGAAAGGACTTTGAAAACATGTACACAGCAATTTGCAATCGGAATCCTCCACAAAGCAAGGTTGTTTAATCAGCTGCCTATTCCCAAAAAGCACCCTCACTGCCTTCTTCCTGTCTTGTATTTTCTTACTTCTTTCTCTCTCTTGTCCTTGATACCTGTGTAAATCCTACCTATTCGACTGTTGTGATGTGAGGCCCAATTTTTATCCTCTTTCTCATGAGTCCTTCCCTCAACTGACCAACCCAGTCTATAGGTAAGTGAACTCCTTCTTCCAACGTCTTTGGAGCCTTTGCAGTGGTTTCCTCTCACCGAGCACTTATCTTTCTTTCACTGCCTGTTTTGTTAATTAAGAGTCATATAAAAGTAGGGGCCAAGTCTTAGTCTCTGTCACTGTTTTAAACCTACTCTCTCTGCACATAGCATGTATCAGATATAAATCTAAATGATATCTACATGTATATGTATATGATCAGTATAGATGTATGATCCACACGGATACATATGCATTATCTTAGTATCCATTTGGGTTCAAGAAACAGAAATCCACTGAACCTAATTTAAGACCAGAGGGATTTGTTATACCAATGCAAGGATATCACATAGAACCTCAGTGCAGGAAGTACAGCCAGTCTTCAGAAGACTGAACTGGGACCTGGAAAACATCAGGAGCAAAAGCAACTACTTTCTCATTCTCTTTTTTTTCTCTCTGGGGCCACATGATCTACCATCTGCTCTCTTCTCTTGCTTTTCCAAGCAGACGGCCTCTCTCCGCACCAAGTTTTCATGGGCCAGGGAGCACCATGACCTCTAATCTCTTGTCTCTTAGTTTAAATTCTTAAGAGACAGAATGTGAATGGCCTAGGTCATGGGTCAGGTGTCCAGCTCTGGTCCCATCAACTGTGGCCAAAGAGGAGTAAAATCCCATGACAGAACGAAGAGGGGCCCAGCCCTTCAGCTGGGACAGACAGTTGTCATAGGAGCAGCTCTAATAAAAGGAATTTATATACACATGTTGTTTTCTTTGATTATATACTGAGTGTGTGCGTGTGTGTGTGTGTGTAATGAGCAAGTGAGCGAGTAATTTGAAGAGTTGCTTATTGCTTTTATGAGGAAGAAAAACGAGAAATGAGTTTTTTTCTAATGGAAAAAAAATAAAAGCAAGGAAAAGTTGCTGGAGGCTTGTAAGGACAGAGAGATGAAAATAGATAGGATATAAAATTCAATAGAAAAGCGCTCCTTTTTGAAGATGTTATTTAAGAAAGAATATTCTGACATCTATCTGCAGGGTGGGCAGAATCTGGAAACAACAGTGGGCAGGAAGCCCATTTGGAGTTTGGATTTTATACTATTCTGTTCATAATATAGAACCAGACCCTAAAGGTTTAAAGAGTGTGGGCTAAGTGTCCCTCGCCCAGCCGACAGCATTTTGTTGAAGATATTTAAAGATTAAAAGCAGAAGCAGTTAGTCTACTGTGTAATATTTACTGATTTGAGCAGCTCTACTATACAGACATCTTACACATAAATTTAACTATTATTATTGTGTTGCCCTTTTCCAAGAAAGGGTAAAGTAGATTTGTAGGAGCACTTAACACATGTAAATCCTCCACCTCTTTAAACCAAAGCTTGTTGTATTAAAGAGCTACATAAATTTTACAAGGATTCTGTCCTTTTGAGATCATAACCCTATTTTTTCTTGCAACACAATTAAAGTGATGCCTCTTTGTAAGCCGGTTCCGTGAACTCTGATCCAAGATATCTCATAAAAGCCACGGCTTTCGCCAAGTGCGTAATTGTACTGAGGATATGGCTATGTGCAGGGGTTCCAGACTCGGGTTCTATCAGCAAATAGCTATTTCATTGGCTACCACAACCTTCTTTGAACTTTATTTACTCTTTTATTGTGCTTTACCCATGTTTCTTAAGACTGGCTTTAAAAAAATGACTGAAAGCATGACTTCCTTCAAATAGCTAATAGTCCATAAAACAGCTTAGTGCTTGCAAGAGAATGTTCAAATTGATAGTGGTGGAATCTCAAATGCTATATTTTTCCACTGATAAGGGGCAACCCAGGCAGAGATAGCCTGATTTTTATCTGTCTTCTTACCAGTATGTTTCCTCCAACTCAGTTCCAGAAGAAGCAAAGGTTCTATTTCATTTTGAAGGTGGTCCATGCCAAATGAATGTTAAATTTTTGATCAGCTTGAATTATTAAAAATGTAATTCATCCAAGAGGTTAATGGACTATTATTTTGATTATATATATACATACACACACACACACACACACACACATACATACATGACCAAATCATATAATGTCCCCATAAATTCTAGTGGAAAAGGAACAAGTAAGATTTAATAGTCTTATCTAATCAAGCTTTATGAGAAAAGTTGGTTTTGGTTTGGCAAAGTCAGGTTTGGAATTCAGCTATTTCTAGACTCAGTGATTTAACATGTGCTATGTGATATCTGTATGTCTCCTAGGAAGCTACCTAATATGAGATCAGGAGCTTTGAAATATGCTTCCTAAATATTTCATAACAGAATTTTTGTTGAGTGCACAGTATTCCATCATACAGCTCTGCTGTAATTTGTCATTATGATTTATTTAGCTAATCCCTGCTTGTTACAAAATTTATATTTCTAATCTTTCACCATTATAAATATTTCTGTAGTGAACATCCTTGTAGATAAATAATACCCTTTAAATTTGTCTCCCTGGCTCAGGTCTCGCTCTGCTTGAATCAATCTGATCTACCTCTGACTTAGGCAGGTTATTCATCTGGAAACAACACTTTGTTAAAAACAAGATAGTCAAGTATTCTGGCTGTACTCAGAGCCTCCACAATCTAGTTTTTATCTTCTTTTTCTTTGTGATCCCCCAGTGATCTCCCATGGCTCTGCTACTTGAAGTTTGGCTACAACTACCAGGGGATCTCCACACTAGCATCCAAATCATTTCCTCTTAGTGAGAGCAAACTCGGGGAAGAGAGTCCACCAAAGTCCTTCCTGGGGAATTTTGGAACTAGAACCAAGGAATTGTTGTTTCTCCAGATGACTGAGGTAGTAATATGTAAACCTGGGAAGCTTACGCTGCCATGTGAACCCTGGAATAGGAGAAGGTTTGCAGAGGGACAAGAGTAAGCAGAGGTAGAGACAGACGGACAGACAGGTAGACTGACAGGCACTCTGAGATGAGAAGAAAGGGAAAGAGAAATCAAAGCATCCTTTCCTTGGAGGATTATTAGCACAGAACAACGGAGGGGAGGTGGGAAAGGGAGATGTAAGCCTTGCAGAGTGATTGAACTAGTTAATTAGTTCTGCTCATCTCATTGCTGCCCAGACATGTCAAGCTCACAGAGTTGGATTGAGGACTGGACCACCCAAGTAACTATATGGTACACCACTGTATAAATGTATTACAATATTCTTAGGGATATTTTACAAACACTAGAATATCCCCAGCAGTATTCCAACGACACTATAAATGTAGTGCAATGGAACCAATTTTATTTCTAAAACTCTTCTCAGGGAGCCTCCTACATGTGGAGGGAAGGCATTCTTTGACAAGCTGCTTGGAGTAGCAGAAGACACACCCTTCCCCCATGAGACATGCTTGAGGCTCAACAGATGGTCTTAAAATAACCTTGAAACAAGATCAGATCATCTTAAAATCAGGGTTCTCATTGTGTTGAGTGAGGTATATGTGTTTGGAGCCAAAGCTGAGTTAATTTGAGAACGAAGATCTTTGATGCTACCACTCACCTCCTTATTCTCTGCCCTTCCCTTCATGTAACTTCTGACGTTTTTTCTTTTCTGAATAAATTTAGAGAACAGCAGTTTGAAGGAGTGACAAATTAAAAGCCTGCCCAGAGCACCCCTATGCTAGCCTAAAGAAGGCACCCACACGTCTGGTCCTACATGGCCACCTACCTTCTCCTTACCTTTTCTTAGGCTATTCCCTTCCTTCTCTACATGATGCTTTTTTTTCAAGAACTAGCTAAAATTCTATCTAGTTTAGCCAACAGTGGTTTCATCTAAGCCACCATTTACACTGACCTTGAATCCTCTGTAGAAGGGTTAGAGTTAGAAACTCAACAGATCTGTACACTAGATGTGTCCCCTGCAAATGCTAGTTGACACAAGGGCATCCATGCTACTAGCTGTCAGCAGAAAGCAGGTCTGTCTCCTATGTAGGGACACACAAGAAGCTCCATGCCCATAGGGCACCTTACTTTTTTCTGGAAGACCCTGACCAGAAAGTTTAAACATCGTCATAATTAGGTGCTATTCTGCTTCTTATTTCAATCGACTTCTGACTGCCCCTTGAGTTTTGACAAAAATCTGTTCTACATTTTAGCAAATGCGGAGAAGGAAAAAAGAAAGATAATCACAAAACTCTGTCTCTAACAGGCAGCAGGTGGAGGCCAGTTGAATAGCAGGCATCCCTCCTAACTCGAGTCAGTGACAGCCCTGCCAATTCCTCCACATTCTCATGAAGGAAGTGAAAAGAAGAAAATGTATTTGGCAGTTTTAATCAGATAATTACTTTTAAAAAAAAAGGTACATTGAATATAATTTCCAGGTTTTTTCCATCTGTTTAAACTTAAGTAGAAGCGCGTCAGTCCTGAACTGACCATGCTACATGATGAATACGCTCTTGAAATGAATGCTTTCAGATGGTTTCTTTTTATGAAACTTGCACAAAGATGTGTCCTGTGGTGGTGGAGTCGGCCTTGGAAGACATCTGGCCACAACATGTGCCTTATTAAGTTACACCTGTAAGTGTGGGGTCATTTTTTTATACCAGTAATATTAATAATAAAGGGTTCATTGAATAGGATTATTAATGGTGCCAGGTGGAGGATGTGGTATTCCTTACAGCCTGGTAGGGGATTGGTTAATGTCTTCTCCCGCCAACGTTTCTGGTTTCATGTTTATAGACAGAACGCTCCAGATGATGGCTGGCAACGTAGCCATTGAGAAAATGAATTCCCCCTCTTTCCCATCAGCAAGAAAATTTACAACAGTTGGTGGAGAATTTGAATGAATCCATTTTCTAATTTTGAACTCATAATCTCGCTGGAGAGCAAGTAAGGTATTTACCAATTAATTCAAGAAATTAAAAAGTCAGTCTCAAAGTTTTACTTTCTCTCACTTAACTCAGATTGAAACTTTTCAGTTCTAGCCATCTCCTATCACTTATTTCAGCAGACGTTCATCTCTGCAGTTTCCCTTTGTGGTCACAAACTAGAAATTGGGGAAAAAAAAAAAAAAAAAAAAACGCTGAGAAGACATCTAAAACCTTTCCTTCCTTCTGTGGAATGTTTGCTTTTGCTGTTTTACAATGCAAGGCTTGTAACAGAAGGAAATAGATGCTTGAGGTAGGGTCCTTTTTAATGTGCATTATTACAGGTGTTAGCAAGTCTGGTAAATTCAGAGTATTGTTTGATTTGGCAACCAGATCTCAAGACTTAGAACACCAACCCATGTTTTAGCTTCAGATTACATGCAACTAGAATAAGATTTTAAATTTAACAAGGCAATTGTTGAATGTTAATTGAATTGCATTTGAGTAATAAAACTCAATTGATTACTAAGAGCCTACTTATAAAAGGCATAATAGAAAAATTATTTTGCATATCTTTAGCCATTCATAAATATATGTATACATCAATGTGTCCACAAACAATAAACAAATAAAAATAGTTTAAAAAGTCTATTTGTGTCACACTTTTGAATTTAAAAGTGGTGTTTCACATACATTATATTAACAGCTCCATGAAGTAAGTGGTGGTGTCATCATCATTTTGCAGAGAAGAAAACTGAAGTTCAGAGACTGATATTCTCAAGATACACAGCTAGCCTCTTCAAAACCGAAACCCACCCCCACTGAATCTAAACTTTTATGTTTTTTCCACTCCACCATCTGTTTCCCTTTTCTCAGCCAATTAACTCCCCTTAAGAAAATCCTAAAATCCAGGAACAAGTTCCACTGCTACCTCGTTTTAGTAGAAAGATATTTGCATAATCTGGAGGAATCTCATTGAGTTGATGAGTGGAGAAAGACAGACAGAAAGAATATATACTGTATGATTCCATTTCTGTGAAGTTCAAGTCCATCAAAAGTAACCTAAGGTGATGGAGGTCAGAGCAGTGGTTACCTCTTGGGGGAGGGTATTGACTGAGAGCATGAGGAAGCTCTCTGGGGTGTGGAAATATTCCATATCTTGATCTGAGTGGTGATGACACAGGTATATGCACATAAAAGTTTAGCTGAACACGATTTGTGAAATTTACTGTAACTACCTCACACCTCAATTAAAAACTAATTTTAAAAAAGAGGTTATTGCATTGCCCAGCAAATATTTACTAAACGTCCCTGAAATGTCTTCTTATTTTCCCTTTTGGGTAAAAAAATCATATCCCTTTCCAGATCCTCCAGGCTTTTTCACACCCCTACTATCTATTTAGTGCTCAGCTATTTCTTCTATCATTTATCACAATATTTTATAATTGTCTGAATCCATGGCTTTCTCTCTCTCAAAGGGCACATACCATTTGTTCCTTGCATGTGCATTCCCAGCATCTAGCATGGTACCTGGCATGAGATACTTATTCGACAATAAGTATCCTGTCTAAAGAAAAAAACAGTGAATAAATGAATGAATGAGCCAAATGGCTTTTCACTTTACTGTTTTATAACTTAGGCTTAGAACATGGGTTATATTAGGATAGCCTGTAAGACCAGGAAACCATCCCCTAGTTGGGGCTTTCCAAGAAGTCCTAGATCGCCTCTTCCAAAAATCTGCTCTAATTAAACGACCATCACCACCAAGAAGAACCCAGACATACAACGCAAGTGTCAGTGAGTCCACTCACTTCCACTGTGGGATCTGATTGTCTCCTTTCTAAGCTTTGCTGTTGCCATGGCTCCGCCTGCTTATGCCATAGTGGAGCCCTCAACTCAAATCCTGTCTCTGCATTTCTGCCTAGATCCTGGCCCTTTGATCAATTCTCCCCCAGATTCCTTTGGTGTGGAAATTTTACTCACACCCTGTCCAAAATGAAACAAAATCAAACCCTGGCATCTGTCATTCCAGCTTCATTTTCATCAGTCTCACCTGTCAGCCTTTCTTGTTCATCTAAGTTCCAAGCTCAGGATGAGCAAATGTCACCATTTCACCACTTCTGAATAATGGCTTCCCCTTTGGAAGGTTTGCAGTTCCTGTTATGGTTTTTGTGTGTTTTTTAGTTTTGTGGCTCTCCTTATAGCCAGATATATCCTTCTTTCCTTCTTTCTACTTTCTCCATCTGTCTCACTCTTTCTCTTCTAGACTGGGTCAAAAGAACTCCCAATGAGCCTGAGCTATTCCAGGGGAGTCCTTGGGTGGGTAATTCTCTGGTAACAGAATAGTCATACTGTGATTTTTATCCTCTAGGCCTAAGCCTACTTCATTGACTTGTTTACTGTTGTCATCTCTACAACCTGCTCTCCATTTGGAGTGAAAATTCTCTAGAAGATTATGTTTCTTTCGAGGGTCTGGCATGGAGGCTCTTTTGCTGTTTTGGAGCAGCTAAGCAACCTTAAACAAGTGCTGGCATTTACCTGTTTAACAAACGTATAAGTCATTAGCCAAGGCCATGTCACCTATGAAACCATGATTTGGTTTTATTTTGATTCTTCTTTATGAAGTTGCTTGGATTGTATAGATATTCAGCATTTACAGGGGTTCGTGCTCTTTATTCTTGGAGCAAGAATATCAGACAGTCTCATGCAGGGTACAGGAAAATGCCCTGGAGTGTTGTAGAAGTGATGGAATTTCAGGACTGAGGATCTGCTTTTCTTTCCCCCATTCATGCTCTTTATCTGGTTACCTGCAATGGGGATAAAGAAGGAGGGGGAAATGGACTTGAGAATGGACTAGAGAATGGACTTGAGGATGTGGGGAGGGGGAAGGGTAAGATGTGACAAAGTGAGAGAGTGGCATGGACATATATACACAACCAAATGTAAAATAGATAGCTAGTGGGAAGCAACTGCATAGCACAGGGAGATCAGCTCTGTGCTTTGTGACCACCTAGAGGGGTGGGATAGGGAAGGTGGGAGGGAGGGAGATGCAAGAGGGAAGAGATATGGGAACATATGTATATGTATAACTGATTCACTTTGTTATAAAGCAGAAACTAACACACCATTAAAAAAAAAAAAAAAAAAAAGAAGGAGGGGGAAAAATCAAGTAGGAGGTGAATTAGCCTCGAGAAAGGAGAATACACTCCAAATGTAAATGTCACAATTTTGTATGGTGCTAGTTCCTGAGTCTTTGTTAGACTAGAAAGCATATTGGAGTTGCTCCCTTCCCACTTTAAGCAAAATCTTCAATATCTGTCCCGTACACTTGGGCTATGTCATCTTTTGATGACTGAAGGCACATGGTTAGTGCCATGGTCAAATGCAGGATTTGGAGTGTGAGGAGACCACATTCCACTTCTGACAACTTCCTACTGGGAACATTGGGTCTCCTCTCTAAATCTCAGTTTCCTCATCAGTGAAATTGGGATAATAATACATGCCTTCACAAACTGCTTTAAATATTAGTTGAGGTGTTATATAAGAAAAAAATTCCTATAAGTGGAAAAACATTGCACGTATGTTCAAATATTTACTGTGATTCTCCTACCTCTTGCTGGCTACTTACAGTGCACTGAGGATTTTCCCTTGACTGGTCAGTCCCCTGTGAGAATGATTCCAAACCAGGACGTGACTCTATCTAGTAAATGTGTTTGTATGGGTGTGTTGGTTGTGGGGATGTGGAGAATGTAGGCAGTGGAATTGGATGGGTTCTTCTGCTATCTGCTCTGCTGTGGGACCGAGGGGCTTTCTTGCCAATCGTTAGGCACAGATTCATTTTCCAGACATGGAGACAATTGAAACATTTAGAAGCTCTGTGTGATTTTTTTTTAATTAATGGCAGGGAATTCTTAAAATATTATGGTAATGGATTAACAGTTCTCAATAAATGAGACCTGGTTGATTAAATTTCCCATACAATACGCGTTTGATGATCATGAGAGTTAGGCACTGGGTACATCGCCTGTAGGGCATTATTAAATCTAAAATGTGTGAAACATAGCTTGAGAGAGGAGCCCAAAGCATCCTCCCTGCTCTGCACTCGTCTGTTCCTGGCTTGAAATGAGATGCGGCTGGATCATTAGGGTGGCTGCGAACTATCTTTCGGCACACCTCCTACCCTAAAGATGGCAACGCAGGAGCCTCCAAAATGCCAAACCCAGCTAGAAACTAGCTGGGAAACTGAACCCAGCTAGAAGCTATCCCGTTGTCAAAGCGACACTTCCTTGCTTCATGTGAAAGCCTCCAGGAGCCCAGGCCAGTGACAGATCTTAAGAGAAGGTACAACACCCTCCTACCAACATTTGCTCCTCCATTCCTTTTGGCTCCACTGGAAGAAGAAAGGAGGTCATTGGACTTGCAGGTGGTTAGTGCACAAGACAAACAGGGTGAGTATGAGAGGTTAAGATGGCGCAAGGAGAGGAGAGTAGGGTCCAGTAGACACTTGAGGGTCAGCATTGGTGGAGACTCCACCATCAGAGGGGACCTTTTGGGCCTGACTTGCTTCCTTCCCTTTGGAAAGCACAGGGCGAAGAGGAAGAAGGAAGAGAAGGGAGAAAATCAAGTTGTGGCTGGAATAAAAGAATGATGGGGACTAATTCAAAGACGACTTATAGGAACAGAGAATACTTCCTTCTTTTTGCTCCATGTTCTGAAAGTCAGGGGGCGGAAGAAGAGGGAAGGAACATTTATCATGTGCCAATTCTGCACCAGACATTCTGCTCGCACTTTTAACGTTCCCTCATTTAAACTTCATGGGAATTGCAGTAGGCTTTTTAATCATTCCATGTAAAGAAGCCCAAGTCCGTAGTGATGATATTACCTTAGGTCATGCATGTGAAGCAGCCAGGTTGGACCAGGTGTGCCTGCCTGCAAAGCACTCTGCCATGTTGCCTCCCAGTGTCTATGACTTTGTGGTATTTCTACAAGTCTAGAAATAGACCTGGGCTAATAGACCAGGGCTAATGACATGCTCCGACATGTTCTTCCTTAGGATTTTCTTGGACTAAAAAAGGGCAAACAAAACATTCATAAATGCAAATTACTTACGTCGATAAACCAAATATATTTTTGTGAAAATGAATTAAAATTCTAAATGACAATAATTTTTTTAAACAATGGCTGGAAATTGACAACTGAGGCTTCGGTAACCTAATACATGGATAATATAAATTAAAGCCCCCAAGGCTGGCTGACTTCTAACAGCTTTGTGATAATCCCAAGATTTACAAATCAAATGACCAGGTTCCAGAGACCTCTTCAGGGTCAAACTAGACTTTCCCCAGAGCTTAACACATAACACATGTCTTGAGGTAGGATCTGGTTTGGGTTGGGGGCTGCATACTGTGTGTGTATAGAAATTATCATGACCCTGGGTTTACCTTGGAAGTGGCTATTGGGTTATGCTACCTTGACATAGTTGTAAGAAATTCAACTATCTTCCTTGACAAGTCTCAACTTCACCTGATATCATCTCCAAGTGTAAACTGGACCTCCCAAGGGGAGCAGATATCCAAAAAATAAGAAGGGGGGATTCAGTGGGTATTTGGGGAAGAGAAGCAGGGAATGGATGCTGAGTTGACAAAGAGTGAAAATCTTTGAAGGATATTCCACATCCCCATGGAACAAGGAATTCTGCCCACTAAACTCCCCCCTAATGGGTGTGCAAAGCTTTACAAACCACAAGCACGTTGTGTAAAGGAATCCCATAAGAGGCCATGGGGGATGAAAACTGCAAAACCAGGCCCGGAAATTCTCTTGCCTGAGATTGTTCACCCTTGAGAGATAGGACAGATCCCTGCAAAGTTACAGAAAATAGAATGTGCCTTTGCAGAGGTGTGGGGATGATTAAGTGAGATACTACAAGTAAAGGTACTTGTCTTTAACACTCAGTGCATATTGGCCTTTATAGTGGTGATGGTGATGATGAGGAGGAGGAGGAGGAGCGGTATGGTAGCTTGCAAAGCACTCCCAAGTAGTGTGTTATTTCATTGCATTTGGGTTGCATCCAATGAGGTAGGTGGCAGGAGTCCACACCAGAACCCCAGTCCCCTGACTCCTAGCCATCATTTTTCCACTACTCTCTGCTGCCTCCTGAGAAGCTTTTAGGGAGGTGGGAGAAGGAGGAGAAGTGGGATGAGAAATCAGAGCACAAATAGTAATTCTACTGAGGCTACACTGTGGTTCCATTCACCACATTTCTCAAATGGGGTGAAAAGCCCTCTTTGTTGGAGAAAACAGGACCCAGAGATTCACCAGCACCCCCCTCCTTCCCCCTACAGGGAAAATGTAGAAGAGTCTCTTGGAGATTTATGTCATTTCTAGGCCTGCAAGCCAAAGCTGGTACTCCACCCCCCTACTAATTTTCAGGAGAAAAATAATACTTTTGTCCCTTAAAGAGAAATAAACAACAAACAGAAAATTTAAAAATCCTCAATTTCTGCTTTTAAGTTCTGAAATGCATTAATCTCTTTCACTTGGTATGGCTCACTTTCATTCTTCCATTTTAATATCTTAGGGGAAAAAACAACCCAAATAACCAATAACAGTTTACAGCTTTGACGCAGAGCACTAAAGTTGCTTTTCTATGAATATAGATTATTACATTTTTTTACAAAGCAAGTAAACAGATGCATTAAAATGCATTATTTCAGGAGCACAAGAAAACCTGCAATAAGTATGGTGGTTTTAATTTGTTTTTATGATGACTTGTAATTAATTAGCATCAAAAGTAAATTATCAACATCCAAAATTGTACCATTGGATGTGAGCAGGGTTCTCCTTGAATGATTGACTCGTTCATCTTTATACCAAGGTAGGAAGAAGGATCTTTTATTTTACTTTTTTTTTTTTTTAACTATGGCTAAATGAAAGTGCCAAAAGCCAGTGGCAACGCAGAGGAAGAAATTTAAAAGCGACTGATAGGAAGGCCCAGTTTGTTGCATGATAAATGGTGTCAAGGGGTAAAAACGATGTATATTAGCCGTCACATCATTCTATCAGGTTAGACCAAGGATAAAAAAGTTTCCTTTAAAAAATAAAAATAAAAATGGATCAGCTCTGCTAAATTGGAGAAGGTTCTCGTACTTCCTCCAAACCATCATGCTTCAACGATAAAAAGGGAGACATTTTGACAGCTGTTGGTATTTTTTAAACCATCTCCTGCCTTTTGTCACCATCTTTATTTTCCCCCTTAAGATTAATGATAGAATTGTTTGCTATAGCTTTGGTCAGTTTAAAACTAACCAATAAGTTCAAGGGAGCTATCCCCTTGACCTCTTCCCACTTCCTCTGACATTTACTCCACAGCTCACCCTGCTGTGAAGCGTCCTTTGCTGAGGGAGTGCCAACAAGAAAGAAAAAAATGAGTATTTAGTAAGCAGACTGGCTTTTATCTGCAAGGAATATGTGCAGGGATTTAGAAGACTCACCCACCTCTATTTTATTAACGAGAACGTACTTGAACTGAGAACTCAATCTCTGCAATACAAATAGAATTCAACAACAGAAGGGAAGGGAGGGGAATAAATAAGATTAAATAACCACATTCTCCTTTCTTGCTTAGCATCTCTTCTAAGAGTTAGGTGCTCTCACAATGGGATTACGGAGCTTCCAACAAAGTTAAATAAAATAAATAGATTCACTTCTAACAAGTTTCATTCCATAGCAGGCCCTCCAAAGACACACAATTTTTTATTTTTGGTAAGCTATCTGAAATGAAACTATATGTCTGTATGTTTTTAAATAATCCATCGGGAGGAATAGAAAGTGTTACGTGTCAATGGGGAGTTGGGGATAGATTTGCACTTATGTTTACTTCAATACTGATGAAAGAATATAAGGTAAATTGCCTCCCAATCAAGACATAGTCAAGGAAGGATTGACCTCAGCCACACTCCTGATTATTCTCTCCTCTTCCTCCAGAGAATCTACTACAGGTAACCATCGTGCTACCAGTGAACTTGGCTGGTTACTAAGGAACCATGTCAGAGTTAACAGTCTCCAAAGAGAAAATGTCAAATCAAACCAAGGATGTCTGCATTACAGTTACCGTACTTGAAAAATCTCTACTAAATCACACTAAAGTAATACATAACGGTCAAATCTCAGGCTACACCAACTGCATCCTTGTTTAAATGTTTAAATTAAGGGTTTGTCACAAGTCTTGAATTGCTGTCATTGCTCCCATCCACCACTGCTGGAGACAAGGGTCAGGGAATACTGGGGAACCCATAAAATTTCTAGCCAGAATATTCCCACACTGAGCTTTACCAATGGTGGGCACATATTTCCAGCCCCCTGGCTTGCTGCCTGCCAAATTTGTCTTTGGAAGGTCACACCACCTTTCCCCAAATACAGTGCTCAGGGGCACATACGGAGAAGATGTTGGTTATTTTTTTTCACTGAAAAGAAGAAAATGAGAAGACTCTTCAAGGCAGAACCAAGGAGAAAAAACTGTTCCTTGAACACTTCCTCGAAGAAGTGGACCCAAGTACCAGGCAGCACTCACTGAAGTTCTCAACATGGGAAAAGCCCATGTTTTGTTTCTTATCATCATTTCTAATTTGAAATTTGGATTCCTGGTTAGAGCATACTTTGGCATTCCATTATAGAGCTGTTCCCCTATAGATCCAAAGGGGCCATTAAGCTCATTGGCCACTGGATGACCATTTCTTTTTAGTTTTTTGTCTTTTGTTATTCCTTTTTGTGTGAATATGTGTCTAGGAGAGGGAGGGTGATGGAGGAAGTGAACCACTCAAGTCTTGACTTCCTAGGTCCACCTGAATTTCAGATCCCAAAGATGGGTCAAATTTCCTCACTACACTACGGTGTCTAAGTACTAGGTCTACTTCAAGGTCTTTATGATACTTCAGTAGTGGGTACATTTGGGTGAGGACTAAGACAAATTACTTCAAAAGTTGTTTTATAGTGAAGAGTTAGAATAAGTTTCTAGAAAGCTTGCAGGGACTACCTTGGAAAAGATTATTAAAAAGACAATATTTGTATTTATCACCCACGCTGCTCTACTAGGCTCTTCTCCCGAGATGCTCTGTGCCCTAATGAAGCCCCATCTGAGTGAGGTACAGGATCCAAGCATTTTCCTCTCTGAGCAGATCCCTCAGGTCTGTAACTTTTAAAATATCCTTCCTCTGTAAAATGGCTCTGTCCTGGTACTAGACTCTCTGAATTCTGCACCCAGATTTCCAGGCTACCTAGTGTTTTTATTAGGTGAACTTAAGGCAATAACAGGTAATTTTGTATTGTTGTATTTCCCTTCTGAGTAGCAGATGTACATTCTAGCACGTCTTTCTAAATATATTTTGATTAAAAAGAGTGATCTTCAAGGGTTTTGATTCCAAAGTAAGGGAGATACTTGGGGGCAGATGAAGTCTTTTGGTTCCTTCTAAACCACCCTGGGACAAGGCAATGCCTACATACTTTGAGTCTACAAAGTCTTGCCCTAAAGGTTTATGTTCTATTAATACAAGACGCACGATTTTCCCGATAATTGCTTTTATCTACCATTGATATTTACCACAGAGGCACAGTCTCAAGAATTGCCTAGGGCAACTGCTTGTGTAAAACCAACATTGCTTTAAATCTACACATCTAAAAGCATAAAAGCACACTAGTCATATTTTACCCATTTCCGATTTATGAAGTTCCCTGGGGACACTTTTTACCATAAAGATCTTTGCAAGACGATTATACAAACTTCCTCCTCTTATCTTAGAAGAAATGATTGGTACCCAAGACTTTCTTCCAAATTCCTTTTCATCAGCATTTTACAATCCTTTTTAAAAGCTCCCTTTTATGAAATTCCTTTCAAAGTTACACTTTTCCCTGCTAATATTATGGTATAATGAACCTCAAAATGAACATATGAATACTTTTTTCCCCCTACTCTTCAAGATTCATGCTTCAGTCAGCAATTTCTTGTACCTTTATGCTTTCTCCTCTCTTTACCCTTTTCCTTCCTTTGACGGCTTTTTCTGAAACACACCATTGAAAATCTTTCCCGTTTCTCTAAACAGTGTTCTTTCCTTGATAATAAACTGTAGGGATTTCCCCAGCGGTCCAGTGGTTAAGACTTCACCTTCCAATGCAGGGGGTGTGGGTTTGATCCCTGGTGGGGGAACTAAGATCCCACGTGCTGTGCGGTGCAGCCAAAAAATTTTTTTAAAGTTAAAAAAAAATAAAGCTGTAGATGGTAGGGGTTCCTCAACTTACTTGTCTGTTCCATTCTTTAAGGAATTCTAGAGAGAGAGCAGGGATGGTGATAGAGCTTAGGGTTTCATGGGAAAAATCCAACAGAGAACATTTTGAAAAGAGTAAATGGTCTATATATTAAAATATGTGGCACTGAAAATAAATATTTTGAGGCTTAGAAAGATTAATGCCTTTCAGGACTAGACACACAGAAGTTCAAAGAACATTTACGGTTCTTCCAGTTCTAATGCTTATGGACTTATGGTTTTGATTGATTAAAGTCATAGATGCTCTCCTTGACAAAATTGTAACATGATATCTATCAAATAATCTTACAAGGTAATGTCAAAGGATATAAATGGATTCCAAAAGATTTTAGCTCCAAATTGCAACCTGAGGTGATTGTAGGAGAACTAAGAGTTACAAGTGTGGTTTCCTGGAAACAGTATAAGCCAACTGTGGAAGGCAAGCTGATTGGTCTGCTTTGCATGAAAGATCATAAACATTGCACATGGTTCAGCGTGGCATCTGCTGAAGAATAAGAACCTTCTTCACATTAGCCTAAAGAAATATCTGAGGCATTAAAACAGATTAATCATTTACTCATGGTACAGTTATTTTAGTTATTTCTGATTTAGATCAAGACCTTATTGATATGTTTCCATGCTTTTACTGTGTGTGCCTCATCTTGTTTTCCTCTGTTATATAGAGTAGATTTTTAGTTTATTTTGTTTTATTCATTTCACTATTAATGACTGCTCTGTATCACCTAGGCTTAACGGCACTATTCACCCAGTTGTCCATGGTAGGAAACCTGGACTCATTCTGGTTTAAAATTAATTTACTATATCTTATAATGTTTTTCATCAGACTTCCTATTTGCTCTTCATTTAGCAACAATGAATATGAGTATCCACTGGGTACTACATACCATCTATAAATTTTGCCAGTTGATACCCTCCTGATTTGATTGTTCTGTCTTCAGAGCTTACAGTGTGATACCATCAAAGTCCCTCTCCTGCTGACCCAGCCACATCAAATTCCAAGTTCCCCAGTTGTAGAAGCCAATTCACTTGACAGTCAGCAGATTCTTTATCAATTCTCACCTTCATAAGAAAATTGATGAGTCATAATTGTCTAGACCTGTCCTACTCAAGTGATGTTGGGTAATTGGCAGCAATAGAATGATTCAATTTCAAAGATAAATAATTGCATTTTGTTTCAATTCTCAGGACTCTATGGAACATAAGACTCCGTCAAAAAGCTTTTCCTTGGATGAGTAAAGATAAAGAACTAAAGACAAGTAGTCTAATTTGATAATCTTCCTTATGAGCTTTATTTGTTCACAAGAGATCTGTGTTTTGGGATACTAATTTCCTCTCATTTAGCATTTTAAGGAGTCAGGGTTTTTTGTTGTGATGGTGTTCATGTTGTTCACTGACTAGACAATGTAACTTGTAAGGGTGAGCTGGTCATGGTGATTTTAGTTAATATCAGTAGAACAGTGACTAAGTCACCTGGATCACAAACTCTGGGTTTATTGCTCCCAATCCTAATCTGACTCCTTCAAAGGAGCATTTCCATGGTTGGTGCAAATATAGAGGGCACAGGTTTTGTGTTTAAGATGTGAGTACATTCAAATTAAGATTCAGCCCCAGCTCCCTGAATTAGACTCACATATAAAAGCAGTTACTCAAAACCTGTATTTCAGGGTTATGCAGGGACAGGTGCATACTTGGAATTCAAGGGTAGGTTTTATTATCATTATTATGATTTCTCCTTCTGTATAATTCCACCAGTAAGAAGCCCGAGAGTTCATCAGAAGGCTAATCTGGACTTGGAAGCTCTTGAACCCAGGAATCGTAAGACTCAGCAATGTCAGGGTGATGGAAGGATTTGCTTGCTGATGCATATTCATCATCAGACCTAAAACAGAGTTTAGTTTTCATAGGCTTCTTTTCTAAGGCTGGCCATTGGTTTCCATTATGTGATAATCACAGTTCAATACTGCTCAATTGTAGCCCATCTGATTCATTCTTTCACATATATGTTTCCTACTATGTGCAACACGCTGTGTTTTAACCAATGAGAAACGTCTAGGATCACCTTTGCTCTCACCTCAAATGAAAATTTTTCTATAGGTGTTACTGTTTGTTATTATTATCTCTTCTCTATTTACCACTCCCCAGGATGAAGATGTGAAGATTACAAATAATAATGCTCCCACTAACTTTGCATTCTTTTGGTCTGTTTAACAAACTGGGATGGAGGATTGAACCAGTGGAAAGAGCTCTCTGGACATGTAATGGCCTTCACAGTTCAAAACGCCCAAGTCCGGCTACCTTCTGGGAGAAGCCTTTAGATAGATAATAGATTGAAACGCACCTTATCTAGGCAATCTGCAAGACTTATGTTCCCTTTTCCCTCAGTGGATAAAGCTGAGAAAAGTCATCAAGTAATACTTTTTTTTTTTTAACATCTTTATTGGAGTATAATTGCTTTACAATGGTGTGTTAGTTTCTGCTTTATAACAAAGTGAATCAGTTATACATATACATATGTTCCCATATCTCTTCCCTCTTGCATCTCCCTCCCTCCCACCCTCCCTATCCCACCCCTCTAGGTGGTCACAAAGCACCGAGCTGATCTCCCTGTGCTATGCGGCTGCTTCCCACTAGCTATCTATTTACGTTTGGTAGTGTATATATGTCCATGCCACTCTCTCACTTTGTCACATCGTACCCTTCCCCCTCCCCATATCCTCAAGTCAAGTAATACTTTTTATGAGATATACATTTCACTGAAAGGGTCTGGGCCTAGGTATTGAGTCATCCCGTATTTGCAGAGTTGGGCATCACTCCTGTTCAAACCATGGCCCAGAGTGAGCAATTTTTCTGGACTTACAGCACCGCAGTTTTATAAAGCAGTAGAGACATAGCATAAGTCACAGAAAGGGGAAGAAAATTTAACCCAGAATTTAAAAAATCCTTCCCTAAGTGGTATACCCCAAACTTACACAATGATTTGTTTCTAATTAACTTGCTAAGAAAGAGACATTCTCTCTCTTTTGGCAAAATTTTGACCCAACAATCAGCTGGATATCCTGTCTAGACTTGACTCCAGCTTCTACTCAAAAAGTCTGTCTAGAGCCTCCCAATCTAACATTTTGCCTGGTGAACGGAAAGACTTTAAACATAACTGCAGTTCTGTTGACTGTTGGTAGTGAAATGGAGTTAATCAAGAAAATGGTGGGGATCCATTAAAACTTTCTGCTATATATTCATTCATTGATTCATTTAAAATAAAATTTTGGAGCAGTGATAAGTAAATGAAAGGCGCTAGAAATATACAAATGACCCAGGCTTCATAATCCTGGGAGTCAGACACGCAAGCAAATATTTCACATTATGAAGTTTTGTGCCTTACAGAATGTTAGCTAAACTCAAAGGAAAGAGATATCTCCTGGAGGAGCTAGGGATGGCTTTGTATGGATCGCTTCCCATTGTGAGCCTAGGCTGAGGAGTTGCCCCAGGAATCTGGGATGTGGGAGCTTAGGGATGTGAAGTTTTTGTCGTGCACACAGCACTCCTGCTGCACTCCACTCGCTTAGCCGTGTGCCCTGGCGGGGAGTGCTGCCCGCTGGAAGGAAAGGACATGGAACCATGCAACCGTAAGGTTTTCACATTGGCTCGTCCCTCTGGGCAACTCTCTCTGATGCACACAAAGGTAAGCTGATGCCCTCCTGGATCTGTAGTATGTGTTACAAAGAAGAGAGATCCAAAAGTCTACCTTCTCAGGGAGAAGAAAAATCAAAAGCCAGCCAACTCTTTATGTGAATTTTCCATCTAAAAGTCAGAGAGAAAGAATCCAGGTACCTGAACCTGAAACCAGATAGAGCATAAAGGCTTGAAATTGTGGGTAGAAGGCAGAAGGTATAAATTCCCTGAACTGATCATTGAGCTGCAATGGATACAGGTGACCTAGTTAGTGGGTGGCATCGGGGGTGTCACAGAGCCAGCCTGATGGGGACAGGTGTCAAAGAGGGGGTGAATTTGATGAAGGAAGAAAACGAAGAAAGAGAATTCCAGGCAGAGGGGATACTTCTGCAAAGACTCCAGGGGATGGGAGGCCATGGAGTGATGAGATGACAACAAGACTTCTGGAGCAGCTGGGACGTAGAGATAGATGATGAGGGTCAGGGGCTCAGGAGCAAAGATGCAAGGGAGAGGAAGGCCAGCTCTTGAAACAATGCACATAATGTTGCTCAGTATCTCTCCGATAATCACCAGGATAACGATTTCCTCTTAGATGGACATACTGCTGTGCTTATGTGGTTCCTTAACTTAAATAATTGAATCTGTGCAACAGATCAGTTTCTCTTTTTGCTTTGGTTGTCGCAAAGCTCTGGGCTCTGTTGTAGACAGACCACAACTTGGTTCACCACATTTTATTACTAGGATCTTGTGTTATTGCCGTTGACCTAATGTAATTCCAAATCATCCATTGTCCTGTGTGTTAAAGCACCATAAATCCCTTTTAAAAAGTAGTCAAGATATGAGTGATATATAGAAATAACATGCAGTAGAGTCTTTTATGTAACAACCAAATGGTAAATGTTTCTTGAACACCTCTGAGAGTTGACTTTTTTATTCGGAGAGTCAAAACACAAGATTTACCAACAAGGACCTCTGTATAGCACAAGGAACTATACTCAGTATTATGTAATAACCCATAAGGGAAAATAATCTGAAAAAGCATATATATATATATATATATATATATATATATATATATATATATATATATAAAACTGAATCACTGTGTTGTATACCTGAAACGTACACGATATTGTAAATCAACTATACTTCAATTAAATAAAAGCACAAGATTTAGTTTCAACACTCAATTGTTAGCTTGTAATCTATCTGAGAATATAAGTCCTGTGCAGATTAATAACATGATAAGTAATAGTACAAGACATTCTATGCAGGGTTAACAGTTGATATTTTCCCCACTACAGGGGTACGTGCAATTAAAATAGTTTAGTACTTCTCCTTTGGGTGGTATATAATTAGTGCTCTAAGCTTCCTGAGTTCTCCAACTGCTACTCAGATCCCTTCAAACCTTCCCTTAGGACACCCACTCCCTTGCCTGACAATCCAGCAACTGAGGAGTTAACACTGGGCACAGCAGTGATCTCTGCTCCTTCTGGGATCAGGGCAGCTATTTGCTCTGATGGGATGGTGCCCATGCCCTGACTTTTATTAAATATTTGAATATCACCCTTGAGTTTGTATTAGGTGCTAAATCACCTGTTTTAGCGTTATTATTGCTATAAATAATCATGGCTACTATTATTCACTTACTGTGTTCCTATTTAACATTTATAATTACCCATTGAGGGAGTCGTTATTTGTCCTATTTTACAAACAAGGCAACAGGCTCAGGGAGTAGAAATAACTCAAGCCAGGGAAAGCGCCAGGGAAAGCACTGGGGAAGCAGGGGCGCCAATTTTCCAACCTGGGTCAGATTCCATGTTTGGAAAAGCTTTGTCATCCTGTGTGGGATGGTCAGAGAAGTAGCGTGGAGGGAGGAGGGGGCTTAGAGGGTTTGGCTCAGCAATGGAGGGGGAGGGAAGGGATATGTCAGGTGGGTGGGTGAATCTTGCTTCCACACTCTTCCCATGTTGTTCTGGATCCTTTCATTTTCAGACACTCCCTAGCCTAATCATAAATAAGAACTCTGTAAGTTGCATCTACTTTAAAAAAATTTTTTTATGTCACTAATACACTTCATAGAAGTTCAACCACCGCAGAGTAAATTGGGGCTTCTTGACGCCACAAGGCACCATCTGGTTTATAAAATAACAGTGTATGTATGCCCTCTGGATTATTTTCCCCTAGGAAATTCCTCCTTATCTTCTGTCTGGCTGCTAACTTAAGGATAATTTTCATACTTTCTGTTCTAATTATTTTGTGCTGTGGTTTTTCGGTTTAGTTTATTTAGTTTATGAAAGAAAAAAAAAAACCTCTTCAAAAATATACACAGGTTTATTCTGTCATACAGAGTGAACTATGAAAGAGAAAAACAAATATCGTATATTAAGGCATATATGTGGAATCTAGAAAAATGGTACAGATGAACCAGTTTGCAAGGCAGAAATAGAGACACAGATGTAGAGAACAAACGTATGGACACCAAGGAGGGAAAGCAGGGGGATGGGGGGTTGGGATGAACTGGGAGATTGGGATTGACATATATACACTAATATGTATAAAATAGATAACTAATAAGAACCTGCTGTATAGCACAGGGAACTCCACTTCGCTGTACAGTAGAAACTAACACAACATTGTAAAACAACTATACCCCAATTAAAGAAATATATATATACACAGGTTTAGTCTAGCAATAAAAATAAAAAACTTTCTCAGACTTCAAGGGCAGGAACAAGTCGATACTTCACAGCTAAGGGAAGATGTGAGCAATTCCGAGAACAATTTAGCGTGGATTAATTGGACACCCATTGTGGAAGCGAAGAGAAGATTTGAAACAGAAGGAAGAATCAAAGAGAAAAGAGAGGCTGTTTTTGGTGGTTGTTCCCTATTCTTGTTTTTAATTCTCTGCTCTCGTGAAAGAAGTGATGAGCACGCAGTTTGAGCTTTAGGCATAATGTCAAGGCTGGGAAAACTTTGAGGATGAGTAGGAGAGGTGGGGTCACGGATGCTACAATTTCAAAATAAGAATTCATCATGGAAAGTAACCTTTAAAAATTGTATAAAAATTTTAAAAGTTAAAAAAAAATTCATCGATTAAGGCAGAGATTAAAAAGGTCTTCACCAGTGGTACCCAACTCTGTGGTTTCATAAAGGTCTCTGGTAATTCTGAGTAAAATCTCCCACCACAATAACCAAGGCTCAGCCCAGCACTCAGTCACTGGTCAGTCTGATGCCTTATGAAAATGTTATTGTGCTCTATTCACTCACCACCTTTGGTGGCCACAGTTGGTTTTCTTTCTCACTCCGATACGAAAAATCCCAAAGCTCTCCCATCCTCCGTCTGTCATTGCCACCCACCAGGCCTTATGTCAGTCCAGAGTCCCAAACATCATTAAAGGGGAGGAAAAATATAATCCGGTCCAGATTGGCTGGCTCCCTGGCCTGGGCTGGTTCAGGCAGCTATTGGCTTAGATACCCTGTCTTCCAAACACAATCTGTTTTCAAGATTCCTGGGCAATTTCAGGTCCAGGAGAGAGTTTGGTCTTAGCTTAATCAAACTCAGTCTCCTCTGTGTTCCCCTCTGCTGAGGTAGTAGGACCCATTTACCCAAACTCAGTTTTTGGCCCATGTGACTTAGCTGTGTTCTTGGTTCCAGAAGAACCTCTTACCCTTTCCTGGCTTGGTGGTGTTTTCTTTCTTTCATAACTTTGCTCTGCCAGTGTGTTAAGCATGACTCAATTTCTACAACATTCTAGAGGATTTTGGAAATGGAAAACTACAGAAGATGCTGATTGGCCACATTTAAAGGAGACTGGGCTTTTAATAGGACAAAGTCAGAAGCTCCAGAATACGGGCCAAAACCTTACCTTTTCAGACTCCAGAGCACCAGATTCCGTCTAGTGTGGATCCTGCAACTTGCATAGTGCTAGAAAGTGCTAAAAAAAAAATGCAGAATGGTTTTTGAAGCGCTCTGAACATATATTTTTTTTAATCTAAATGAGTATAGTGTTGGCCCATTTTGTGTATGTGTGTGTTTTCATCCTATGTGAAGTACCTGACACCTTATTCTCTAGTTCTAAAAAGTAGAACTTTTAGAAAGTAGAACACAGTTTTCTTTCTCAATGTCTTTGGATACACTTTTAATGTCTCCTTGGGTCATCCTAAGAACATCCTTTTCTGCCTCTTCTGCAACACAAGGATGCCCTCAGAGGATGTTAGAGCCCCATTTGCCCCCCACTCTAAAATGACCCCAAGATGCTGTTCTTTCCTAATGCTCCTGTGGCGTCTCTCACTAGCAGCTCTGGCAGTTCTCAGGGTAAGGGCAGCTCCATTTTTAACCTTAGAAAACTTGTTTTCCTTATAAGTTCTTTCCTCTGCCCCCAAACCCCGTCATTTTCAGGATGATGGCTCTGTTCAGAAAGACTGAGGTTTTTAGGAATCAGACCTTCAAACAAGCAGGGATTTCTAGTATTATCTTTCTGGATTCCAAAAACGATTTAGAATAGTGTTCTAAAGTAATAGAGTAAATAAGTGATGACAATTTGATTCAAACCCCGGTAAGCTGGACCCCAACTTCCCTGGTCTTAACCACTTGCATAGAAGCCTAGATCAAACATAGGAGTTTTATTTTTGAAATATATTTTAAAAATAAAATCTATTTAAAAATTTAAAATATATTTTTACATTTATGTTAATTTTTAAAAATATTTTTGGAAAAAATGTTAATGATTAATCTTAGAAACTGCCAGCTTTTTATCAGAGTCTCAGTAATGACTTAATCAATCAGAAACCACTGGTCTAAGTGGACTTATCAGAACTCTAGTCCAGGGAAAGCAAAATAGATTCAATTCCCCTATGTGGCCCCTCTGATCTGTGGAGTGACGTGGTTTGGAGTGCTGTGTTGAGACATATTCTGAAGCATTACTGGATCAGCAGAAAAAAACATGCATAGAAATATCTGCTGTGACCTCATTTGGATAATGATTGGAGCAGCCTATTTTAAAAAATCATGAGACATCAGGGAAATCTGAATGCTGAACATTTAATGATATTAGAGAATTATTAATGCTTTAGATGTGATCATAGTGTTGTGATTATGTTTTGTGATTGTTTCTTTCAAATATACATTCTAAAATATTTACAGATGAAATACTACTACGTCGGTGATTTGTTTCAAAATGAGGGAGGGGGCGGGATATGGTGCTGGCTAGGGAGTAGGCGGAGGAATAGAGAAAACCAGATTGACCTTGAGTTGATCATTGTCGAGGAATCATTAAAACAATCCATCTTGCATAAATTTTTCCATAATACAAAATGTCCTTTTTTAAAAAGGTAAATCCAAAATGTTTTTAAAGGAAAGTAAAAGAGGTACCTACCATGGATATGGTGAGTGGGGTAAATTGGAAGTTTGGTGGATGGGGAGGTGAGGTCTCACTGTATATGAAGAGTGAGCTCTGTGCTAATCTCATCATAGTATTCTATAAATGAGGAAACAGGTTCAAAGAGGAAAGTGACTTGCTCAAAATCACATTGCTAGAGAACAGAAGAATTAGTTAATGTCCAGGACCCTAAACCTAACAGCCTCTCTACTACAACCACCCCACCCCATGGGTGTAATGGCTTAATGTCAGAGCATAAAACATATTAAAATATCTTTCCTGCCCCTCTGGGTCCAAAGTGTCCTGAAGAATTGTGCAAACTATTCAATGTCAACTAATCAGAAAGGGCTTTTTAGAGAGATTTAGTTTAATTGTATTTTAATTGTAGTTTTATAAATTGTAATTTCTAGAATGACTGTAGATTCATGTGCAATTGTAAAAAACAATACAGAGAAATCCTACGTACTTTTACTCAGTTTCAGTGGTAACACCTTACAGAACTAGAGTAGAATGCCACAGCCAGGAAATTAGCATTGATACAACCCATCAATCTTATTTGGATTTCCCTAGTTCTACATGCACTGGTGTGTGTGTGTATTTAGTTCTATGCCATTTTATTGCATGTGTAGATTCCTGTAGTCACCACCTTAGTCAAGATACACGAGCGTTCCATCACCACAAAGATCCTTGCAAAGGGGTGTTTTAATACATCACTATCACTGAGCCTGAAATTCAAAACCAAAGAAATTATTGCCAACCCATAAATACTTTATTTTCTACTTGGATAGGGACTTGAGTAACCAAGAGAATGAGGCTAACCAAATGTGCAATATGAGTAAAAGAAGATGAAAGAAAATTGGTCCAGGTACATAAATGGATCCCATTTAAAAAAGTCAAGAATATTTTTGAGACTATTTTATAAAGCTGTATGTAATAAAAACTCCAATTTTCACACATTCAAATAACCAGATTTGTCATTTTTTCTCCTTTA
Source organism: Eubalaena glacialis (assembly GCF_028564815.1). Taxonomy (NCBI): domain Eukaryota; kingdom Metazoa; phylum Chordata; class Mammalia; order Artiodactyla; family Balaenidae; genus Eubalaena; species Eubalaena glacialis. The sequence goes on along the minus strand of NC_083730.1, from coordinate 19,303,866 downwards.
GCAAATGACTTAACTTCTCTCAGATGGAGTTTTTCATCTGTAAAATGTGCATAATTATACCTATTTATGGGGCAACTTGTGAAGATGAAATAATATATAAGAAAGCACTTTAAAAATGGTAAAGTACTACTACTATCAAAAGTATTGTGATGATTTTCATGAAGATAACACAAATGATAAATAATTAGGCTGACATCAAATATTTATTTTTTAAAAGTATCTTCCAGGATATACCATATGCTCAATACTAGTTTATCCAATCTACCATACATCTTAATCCTATAGGTCTATAAAAAGGTCACTGATACTCTGTATGATAATTCAGGGAGGCTGAAAAATTCTGAAGCATCAGTATCTCACCCAAGGAAGAGCCCACTGAGAGTATTCAAACTTTCAGAGACAGAAAGGATTTTAATCTAATTGATAAATATATTGGCACCCAAAAATATCAAGGGACTTTTGGATCTGTATTGACATTTTATTCAGTTCTAAATCTTTGACATAGTCTCTCAGGCATACAGTAATTGTGAGTTTTCACTTTAATATTTGATTAACCAGGACACTGGATTCCTTAAGAAATTGGTACCCTGGAGAGGTAGCAGCATGGCAAAGTGTGGATGGATTGAGACCATGAACCAAAAGCTATGAGCCCAGAACAGGCCCTGCTACTAAAGGTAATACTTCACCTCTTCAAGTCTTATGAGGAACTAAAGGGGTTAACCCACCAAATTTCTTTGAGGTTTACAGTTCTATGTTTCCACTAAGTGTTTAAGCTCTTCTCTGCTGGTACTACCTGTCTTCATCAGCTCTCAGGAAAGTGGAAACACTAAATCAAGCACACTCCTTGGGCATGCAGGTCCACTTTTAAGGCAATTTATTAGTTATGCAAATTATTTTTATTTCTACCAGGTAATGGAGTTTCAGTTTTTAAAACAACTATTATGGAATCTTCTCTTTTCAAATACTGCCCCCGACCCCTGCCACCTCCCCAAACAGAAACCACCCTGGAAGGAGCAGATCTTAGTGAAATTTTTAGAAGCAGTGGCCTTGCCTGATAGTCTCTATTTAAACACCACTTCTAGAATTAAATGCCAAATCCTCAGTTCAATGCACTGCTTCATTAGTTATTAATGAGGCAACATATTTGTTCAAAATTTATGATTGTTGATTTGCTCCCATCACTGTATGAAATATTAACGTAGCATTTGTACTTGCAACCATTTGCAGACATTAGATTGTGTATTTGCATATTCATGAACACTCATAAATGTTTAAGGAGACAGCACAGAAAGCATGGGAGCTGTCAGACAGCCAGTAAAAAGGCATATTTACAGCGTTAATAAGTATTTGAGTTTATAGGCCAAAACGATGAGTAACAAATTAAGTGAATTTCTGGTTTGCCTATTGCAGAGAACTAGGGATTTTGCCATTTTTTTAAAGCTTTGTAAACTTAAAATTCATTTCATAGATGCTGAATAAATGCTTATTGTTTAGTCACCAAATGTATGGCTTTGCTGCAAAGAAATTCCTAAGCGTGTTAGGCTTTTAGAAATTTCATTTTCATCCTTGCTGATTCATAGTTCCTCTGCCTTGGGCTTCCCTTCTATCAATGTAGTGTGGAAAAGCATATGTGTCATATACTGAGCCATAATTATTTCCTATTTTAGTTCTATTGAGGAACCTGGGCAAATATATGCTCCCATGTTACAACACTAGCCAATGTACTTGACTTAGTCTATCAACCTATAAAAACTTGGGCCTAGAGGTTAAAGGGTGCATGGAGCATTAATGGACAATGAGAGAGAGAGGCATAAAGCATCCAACTAACAAACACCTGACTTACAAATAATCTACATATACAAATGGTCTCTGACATCCCATCAAACCTGCTCTATTACGGGGAACTTTACCCCTTGCATGATGAAAAACCAAGGAACTTTTGGAAGTGTTATGGGTCAATAATGGGGAAAGTGTTAAATTGGATCCCTACCTCATGCCATACACAAAAAATCAATTCCAGATACATTAAAATAACTGGAGATGAAAAGAATAGCTGTAAAGTTTATATTACATAAAACCAATACAGAAAAATGTCTTCATGACCTCAGGGCTGGGAAGAAAGAATCAACCCACCTTATGGACAGTGTTACTACCTGGGCCGCATCATTGTTAAATGTCTCAAATACCATCTCTGGGTAAATGGATGTGTAAGGTAGCTCACCATATCCTTGCACCAGCAAAAGAAGGGGGTCATGGTGGGTCATAGCTGGTCTCTGTGTAATGGCCTAATTGTTCTACTGGTCACTGCTTGCCCTGCTGGCATCTGCTACTGGAATCTGCAACTGGTGTATTTGGGGTCTTTTCTTTCTTGGCTCAGCAAGGACATGATGCCTACTCAGGTGACCCAGTCCCAGCCCAACTTTTGCTCATACTATTTAACTCTGACATCTGAAAGTGATTTCCATTTGATGTTTAGCCTGGGTAACCTCCTCAGCAGGCCAAGGCCACAGGGCCAGTTTACCATCATTGCAGTGATTCCCAGTAATCTTACCTGCCAGAAATACCACCGCCTTCCTTCTGTGTTTCTCCATAGAGCAAGTTGGAACTTCGAGATATTTTGGAGAGCATAGGAAACTAAGTAGGGTAGGAGACCTGGTTCAGCTTGTCCCCCTCTTAATCATGACATAACAGCAATTTTATTCTGATTCATAGATTGGTGTAGAGAGGATAGGAGATTACTGTATGAAACGGTGTTCTCTCAGAATATCACATAACAAACAGGGGGAAACTCCTTGTACTTTCAGAATTTTTGTGATTTCCACTGAGGTGGGAGGTTAACATAGAAGATGAGTCTGGTGTGTTTGTCTCTGATATCTTCTTTGCATCTCTTTGTCTCCCTTCCCTTCCCCACAATCATCTTGGGCTAACAGAGAGATTTTTCCTCCCCCTTCTGTGCAGCAATAACCTCCCCTACATCATATCATCTCTTTCCAGAAACACATTTACTCTGCTCCTTTCCCTGGGGCCATGATGGCAGAAAGGCTACAGAGAAAAACACATTGACTTTCTGAGAAGGGAATAAAATCTAACCTTCCATGCACACAGCCTTTGATGAGTCAGAGACAACACACACACACACACACACACACACACACACAGACCACACACACACACAGACCACACACACACACAGAGCACACTCACAGACAAACACATATTTTAACTTCCACTGATCAGAAGAAATTCATTTATTAATTCAACATATATTTGTTGTGACTCCCATATAGGTACAGTGGTGTAGAAAACAGAGAAAGCTCTTCTTTAAATGAATTATATTTTCTATTTCCAGGAAAGAAATAAGGAATAAACAAAACAATCAAACAAATAAATAATCTGTCAGGTTATTATAAAATGCTAAGGGAAAAATAAAGCAGGGTAAGAGTACAGAGACTGATGGATTGATGGAAAGGATGCTTTATTGGCTATGATGACCAAGGAAGTCCTCTCTTAAAAGATGACTTTCAAGCCGGGGCCAGAATAAACAGAAGGAATAAGCCATGTGGACATCTGGTGAAAGATCACTGGGGGCAGAGGAAATAGCAAGTCAAAGGCCCTGAGGCCAGAGCATGCTGGGCACAGTTCAGCATTACTAAGGAGGCCACTGTAGTGAGAGAGGAAGAGGAGAGGTAGATGAGGTCCGGAAGATGGTGGCAGGAAAAATCATAAGCTTAGGTCACAAATTCAGATTTTATTCTTCATGGTTAGAGAAGCTATTGCAAAATTTCTAGCAGAAGAGTGATACGATCTCACTCTGGCTGCTACGTTGGGAATGGACTCTACAGGGCAAGCGTGAAAGCTGAGAGACCAACTCAAAGGCTCCTGCAATAATCCAGGTGAAAATGACTCAGACCAAAGAACTGACTACAGACGTGAGGAGAAATTGTTGCATTCTGCAGATATTTTGAGGATAAAGCCAGGGGGATTTGGATAGAGAGTGTGAAACAAACAAAAAAAAGAGTCAAAATGATTCCGAGGCCTGGGACCTGAGGAACTTGAATAATGTTGAGATGAGGAAGACAATGAGAGAAGTAGTTTGGAGCTGGGGATCAGAGTTCAGTTTTGGACACGTTTGGGATACGTATCTCAACCAGAGAGAGATGTTAAATAGGCGACTGGATATGTGAGTCTGAAGTTAATAGCGTAAGTCAAGGATGGAGCTAAAATATGAGAGTCATTGGCATAGAGGAGAGATATGAAGCCATTGTACCGGATGAGATCACCTAGGGTGGAATTTTAGACAGAAGAGAAAATAGAGGTGAGCATTAATCCATATAACACTCTAATATTTAGAGGTCATGGGTCTGAGAATAATCTAGAAAAAGAAGACAAATCAGTCATTGGGGCAAGAGGAAAATGAGAAAAACGTTGACATAAAGAAAGTGTTTCAAGGAGCAAGGGTAGCTGGTTGGTGGAAGTGGGATGAGGGAGAATTGGCCATTGGCCTTTGCATGTGGGAGCCATCAGTGCTTGGTGAGGTCAGTGTCTGTAGTGCCTTAGTATGATGGTTCAACAGAGAAAGGAGAGGGAGAGAAAAGCTTTGAAAGCAAGTGAATTTTGACATAGACATCTTTCAACCTTGACCTATGGCCTAGTAAGATTGGTCCCTTCGAAGGACAGAACAAAATGGAGAAACCACCTCTCCTTCTCTCTGAAAAGAACGTGCCCCGAGCAGTCCAGCACAGGGAATGCAAGTTTCTGAAGCTCCTACAGCAGCAAGCAGTGAGCTCCGTCTGCACTGCTGAACCCGGATATGCTCCAGGAGTGGAACACATCTTTGTTAAATCAATGCCTCCATTACATCCTGTTCCCAGCTCCATCCTCCAGCCCCTCCAGCCCCTCCAGCCCCTCCACTGATGCTCCAGAAGCACAGTCCAAGTTGAAATGGGCAGCCTGCCGGTCGGGGGGAGATGGGCAGGGGAGTCTGTAGCCAATTCAGGCAGGTTGGTGGAGAGCGAAGGCTGAGGGGGATTGTTAAGTGGCATCCTAATAAAGCTTCTATTTATCTAACCCCACGTTCCAAGGAGCTCCATGGACCTTAAAGACATTAGCTCATGCCTTCTCCTCACTATGAAGTAGGCAGTCAGGTTCCTTGGGCTCTGTTCTACGTATGAATAAATAATGTGCGACACCAAAGACTGTGGCAATCTCAGAGCCATGGATTATTCAGCATGATTGGAGCACCTTCGTGGCTGAGGAGCTCACCAGGATGAAAGAGCCACATTAGAGTGTGATTTGCGTGAGGGAGGCAGGACAAGAGCGGTTAACCGTGCAATCTAAGGATAAATATGTGAAACTGACCTGAGCTCTGCGTACGGGGGTCAGTATTAGGTTGTGTGAGGGCGTAGCCCCTCGCTTTACATTGTGACTCCAGCCAGGACACTTGATTTAACTGTTATAGAACCACCTGAGGATTCAATGACATAACACATGTAAAGGACTTCGAATAGAGCCTAGCACAGAGTAAGCACTCATTGATGACATGTGAAAAAATAGGTTTATATAATACTACTACTAATAACAACTATTATTTAAGGAGAATAAAAGAATACATAGTATATATATATATATATACACACTTACCTTTCTAGCTCATTCTATCAAGAGAGAGAATATTCTACCAGTCTTCTTCTACTTAGAGAGATGGTTGTTTGAGAAAGGAGGGGCCTTGTCTAGGAACTTGGTGTCACCAAACAGAGAACTGTCATGTAAGTCAGAGTAATTCTAGCTACTTTAAAAAGTTAAACCCCAAATTTCAGTGACTTAACACACTAAATGATTTCTTGATCATGTAATAGCACCAGGCAGGCGAACAGTCTGGCGAGCAGTCCTCCTCCACATGATTGTTCAAGGACCTAGACTGATGCCAAAAGCAACATGTGGCTTTCAAGGTCACCCTGGAGGTCATGTCCATTTCCAGAAGGGGAAAAAAACATGGAGGAGCATGCAAGGTGTATGTGCTACAAGGAGAGATTTAGCATGGACCAAGTCTAAACATGAAACACAACATTTTCACTTCAGGGACTTCCCTGGTGGCGCAGTAGTTAAGAATCCGCCTGCCGATGCAGGGGACATGGGTTCGATCCCTGATCCGGGAAGATCCCATAGGCCACGGAGTAACTAAGCCTGTGCGCCACAACTACTGAGCCTGTGCTCTATAGCCCACGAGCCACAACTACTGAAGCCCGCACATCTAGAGCCTGTGCTCCTCAACAAGGGAAGCCACCGCAAGGAGAAGCCCATGCACTGCAACGAAGAGCATCCCCTGCTCGCGCAACTAGAGAAAGCCCACACGCAGCAATGAAGACCCAACACAGCCAAAAAATGAAAAATTTTAAAAAGATAAAGAGTTTTAAAAAACCCAACATTTTCACTTCATTTCATTGGGTAGAACTCAGCTGGAATACATATCTCAACCAGAGGAAGATGTTAAATAGGCAGTTGGATATATTAGTATCTAGAGTTCAGAGAACAGGTCCAGGCTAAAGCTGTGAACGTGAGAGTGAAGCCCAGACACTGGGAGGTGGGATCCTGGAAAATACAAACACTGGAGGGGCAACCACTTCCCAGTGTCAAGACTGTGCCACGGAAGCTCTCAGTGAGCCGCTGGGTCTCCTTCAGCTCCACTTCCAAGACTCTGCTCATCCGCATGTACCTGCGTGTGCAGATCAGAGGAAGATGACTTTTCTGATAAGAAAATGCTTGGATGTAAAAGACTGAACCTGATTTCAGTTGAAGTTTGAATCAAAGTTAGCTTGCCGAACAAAGTAATAGGGAAGCAGCTCCTTCCACTGGCTAACTGGGAAGGGAGGAAGATGGGGTGCATGGGAGCAGGGAGGAGATGGGGAGAAGGGATGATAAGTCAAGGGCAGGGCAGATACAGCGACCTTCTGGAAACAGTGGCCACTGAGAGCTTTCACGCGAGGAGATAGCCCAGGAACTTTAGGATATTCACTCTTCATGATTTCCTGCTCCGGCTTATACGGAAGTCCTTCTCTGTTTTCCAGGGGTAGAGCTAGGCTTTGAGAGCCCTCACACGTATACAATTTGGGAGCCCCTCATTTAAAAAAAGAACAAAAAATTACAAATACAAAATTTAGTTACAAAGTGAATATTTATTTAGAACAAGAAAAAGGATCACAACAAATTCCACATTTTAAAAGCAACAAATACCACAGACATCATGAAATCCAGACAAATAACACAATATTTTTATTAATTAGTAGCCTGAATCACTTCTATCATTCTTTTTTTTTTTGACATCTTTTGGCTACATCTGCTTTGATTGCCACTTCTTATAACAAGGGCTTTATAATACAATTTTTCATAGAATTAAAAGATAATTCAATCATTCCTCTAGGAGAGTTGATTAAAATACATTTTTATTGTTGATAATTTTAAAAGGTCAATGTCATGTAAATTTTGAGGATTTTTGTGAAATTTAGGAAAACTTCTACCAAGTTTGTTACATGCACTGTTACAGACGTACTTACCCTCTGAGGACTGCTACGTGCTTTTGCTCTGCAAACACAACAATAATAGTCTATTCTGCACAATTCCTACCAAGAAAGAAAAAATTATGGTGCATTTCTAATTGTATATGCTGAAGAAATAGAATATACTCCTGACAGATCACTTATCAGTCTTTAGGGAGAACTGAATCCTCCCCTTCCAATTTTAAACATCGATCTTTGGGAAACTGCGCACAGACTAGCTTCTGGCCTCATACTCTTTGCTATTTGTCCTTTATCACCCACATCCTTGCAGTGTCAGGTGCTGTAGGATAAATGCATTTCACTATACAGCCTCTGACTCCCTCCCCCACCCAGTGGGCAGTAGGAGGACCTTGGGTACCAGTCCCCTACTGGAACCTCCAGCAACATCACTGAACTAAACTCCAAAGTCCCTGTGAACCACAGACACTAAATTCCTCTAAACCAAACTAAGCTCCCCACCTTAGTTGAATCCAAAAATGCTCACAGGTACTTCAATACCTTCCGATTTGAAGGGAAGTGTGATTAAGGGGAAAGGATTATCGGTCTTAATCAATTGTTATTAAGATAGCTTGTATTTTAACATATTAAATAATTCAAAATTATTAATTTTATTTAATTAAAAATATGACTATGTGAGCACATTGCCAGTGCCTTAAAAGAGGCCAACGTAAGTAAGGGTCCCTTTGCTTCCTTAGCTTCATGGTAAATCCCCTCTGGTTCTCCCCACCCCCTCAAGCAACTGGTGTTCAGCACACAGCTTTATGTTAGCGCTTCGTTGTGTTCGTTTCCTAGGGCTGCTATAACAAATTACCTTAAACTGGGTGGCTTGAAATGAGAGACGTTTATCTTCTCATAGTTCTGGAGGCTAGAAGTCTTTAACCAGGGTGTCAGCCAGGCCACGCTCCATCTGACTCCCTAGGGGAGAACCCTTTCTCGCCTCTTCCAGCTTCTGGCAGCTCCCAGCAATCAATGGCGGTCCTTGGCTTGTTGGTGCATCGCACCAAACTCTCCCTCTGTCTTCACCTCTCCTTCTTTTCTGTCCTTTTCTGTCTCTTTTAAGGGCACTCTCATTGGATGTAAGGCCCACCCTAAGCCAGGATGATCTTGACCCTTACCTTAATTGCATCTGCAAAGACCCATTTTCTGTCAATGTAAATTAAGATATTAGTTACATTAATAAACAATGTAAGTCAATATATTAGCTTATACTGATAAATATGTGATATCTATCTATATTGTTATAGATATCTTTGAAGATAAAAAGGAAGGAAAAAGGTCCAATGAAGAAATCATGGCTGATTTAACTTTTGAGAACTCAGTAATTCCTAATAGTGATTTCATAAAGGTTAACAATTACAATTTATGAAGAAAACACTTAGCTGATGCTCTAATTGTAAGAGGGTCTTTCATGGTGGCTGATGGGGACTTCGCAGGTCAATCCAACACCAACACCACCCTTCCTTGGAACAAACGACTACGAGGCTGGATGCTGCAGCTGGAGTGGGTCAGAGTTATTCTGAGATCAAAGTTCAGGGCTTCAATGTCTCAAATCCTTCTCTTAGTGTATCAGCAAAATATGCCAGTATTTGAGGAATGTCACCTCCCATGGACTCTTTAGTGTCACAGCCCTCTGCCTGGTCGTCACCCCTCAATAAAGTGCTATCCCTAGTGATCACAGGTTTGCAGGATCAGCCTGGGCAGAACCAGGCTTGGAAGGCTTGTCATCAGTACATTTGGCCTCTCTACTGTGACCTCATTACAGTTTTTCTAGAGCCTTCCTTTCTTTCTTTTTTTTCTGAGCTGCTGTGGCCTTGAGATTTTCCACTTGGGATGAAAGACCTCATCAATGCTTTACTGTTAATTTAATTTGATGCCTCCTTTCCCAGGACTGTTTACATGCTTTCTCTGTTTCTAGGAGGAAAGAAGATAAAAAAGGAAAGGAGGTAAAAAAAGAAAATTCCAAATACCTTGTTACCTGTGTACGGGAGATATTTTGCAACCAGGATTTCCCATCATCCTTGGAATCACCTTTCATAGGAAAACAGCCCAGCCCCTTCCATGAAAGAACCCAGCCCTTCTCAACCTGAAATGCTAATGACATTGGCATTTAGCAGACACAGTATAGTGTAGACATTCATATCTCAGACCAGGATTTGTCATTCCTGACACCAGACGGTATTCAAGACATGGGATTTTCCCCCTTGCTCCTTTAGTACTATTCCCTCTTGCAAACAAAAGCTTTTTACATGGTGAGTAATTTGTAAAGCATAAACTGGACTCATAAATAAATATTTATTTTTATGTAAATCTTGGCAAACTGAAGCAGCTACTTTACAGAGGTGATTAAAATTTAAAAGGCAGCATTGTGAATAGAAGATAATAAAAGGTTATTTACAATGGCCCTATTTACGTAAAATGCTAAATTTATTTTAATAAATAATAATTTTATATTTATGGACAGTCATTTATAGACAAGCAATAAAAACTTCCATTTCTGCTTACTGGAATTTTCCGTACGGCATATAAATCAAATCCTTCACTCAACCCTGCATTCATACTTTGAGCTTGCTGTGTTTTATCTGAGTAGTCAAGTCTGTTGTTTCTTAAATCTGTTTTCTTTATAATAAATGACTTTATTGATTTGGTTTGAGCTCAGCTCCAAATATAGCAGAATAACACTAATGGTGCAAGAAAGAGAGGGAAGTGAGAGAGCATTTTATCAGCATGTTTCAGAGTTGCAGGTAAAAACCATGGTGGTTAGCAATTTCTTTGTACAGTAACCACTTACAAAGACTTTAAATAGGAGGCTGTTAATAGCAGAGTCCAAGTCACCATGTTTTCTTCTGACTTTGGGTGACTTTTTTCTTTTCTAGCAAGTTTTTTTATTTGATTATGTTTAATAACCTTAACGGATGACAAAGGGAAAGTTTTTCTGTGGGGAAAAATTGTGTGGTTGGAAGTTTTCCAAATTTCTGCCTTATTCTATCATAGAAAAGGGCCTATGCTAGTTTTAACCCCAAAGACAATATTGTCAAAATAGGTTTAATGGGTTAAAAAAAAATTCACTAAGTTGGACCAGTGAGAAAAGTCAACCTATGCGGAGATATTACGCCCGTCATTTTATTTATTCAGTCAAGAATTATTTATTGAGCACATACTATGTGCTAGGCTCTGCATTAGGTACTACAGTTAGAGCAAGTTGTCAGGAAGTTGGCCGATCCCTAGGAAAGAGCCGAGGGCAAATGCATGTCCAAAGGCATCCACTGCAATAATGAATGGATGATGTCCAAGAAGATTTGTGTCTGTCGACATAAAGAATGGGTGGGAAAAGTCAAGACACTAAGAAGCAAATTCTTTCTCATGCAAAGAGGGTAGAAGCAGTGGAACTTTGATGCACTTGATCAGGACTCTTGTTTTAACAACTTCTGATTATCATCACCCAGTTGGACCTTAAAGGTAACTCTGACAACTGAGTGAGAATCTTGTGGACACTTAGGGATGAACTTGGGACGCCTGACTCCTGCCTTGTGCTCCCTTCACCATCAAAATGTCATAATCTATAAAATGTTACAACCAAATATGAAATGTTACAACTAAATAATGAATTCATTAGCTCAATTTATCTGTTCTCATGGATGAACAATGACTCTAAACGTTAGATCTATTCTTATCTCCAATACTATAAATTCCAATACTATAAATACATACTTGATACGGGGACAAAAACAGGGTTTTCTTCTGATATTGCACTACGAATCCAAAGTGTATTAGACTGTGACCCCAGTGACTCACATCTCCCAGTAGTCATGCCTGTGTGATCCCCTCCCACACTGACTCTTGGCTTGGCCAACGGGATATTAGCAAACACAATGCCTATAAAAGATGAATATCATACTAAGTGAAGTAAGCCAGACAGAAAAAGATGAATATCATATGATATTGTTTTTAGGTGGAATTTAAAAAAAATGATACAAATGAACTTATGCACAAACCAGAAATAGACCCACAGACATAGAAAACAAACTTATGGTTACCAAAGAGGAAAGGTGAGGGGGAGGGATAAATTAGGAATTTGGGATTAACATAGACACACTATTATATATAAAATAGATAACCAATAAGGACCTACTGTATAGCACAGGGAACTATACTCAATATTTTATAATAACTTATAAGGGAAAGGAATCTGAAAAAGAATATATATATATATGTGTGTATATATATATCTGAATCACTTTGCTGTACACCTGAAACTAATACAACATTATAAATCAACAGGTCTATGAAATCCAAGAAAAAAAGAGAGAGAGAGATGAGTAAGTGCTTGCTCATTAGGGCTCTTGGAATGCTCACTATTGGAATCCAGCTGCCATGTAAGGAAGTCTGAAGTAGTCATGTGGAGGGAGAGAGAGAGAGAGAGAGAAATTCCAGTCTTCAAGCCACCCTCACCAACGTCCCAGACACATGAGTGAGCTATCTGGGTTATCCCAACCCCAGATACCATTTGACTGCAACCATGTGAGAGATCCTGTGTGAGACCAGCAGAAGAACCGCCAAGCTGAGCCCCAGCCATCCACAGAGTCCTAAGGAAGATTGTTGTTTGAAGCTACCATGTTTTGGGGTAGTCTGTTACACAATAAGAGATACCTGAAACATCAAGGGACTTTGAATAAATGCAAAAAAAGAAGAAGAAAAGAAGAGAAATAAGAGGAGGAAAAAACAAAATTTACTTCTGTACATCTAAAAGTTTACACCAAATAAACAAGTTGACAAGACTTGCTAAGAGCTTTTCAGATCTTAACCATTTCCTCGGTTTATATATAACTTTTAAAACTAATTATATTGTCACTGTCTAGTATATATCTTCACAAGAGGCAAATTCCAAAATCAGCCTCCCAGTGGAAAATTCACCCATGCAGATGACCAATTGTGAAAATCTGTGTGCAACTTTGTGAAAGAGCATCAAATTTAGAACCAATGACAAGGCCTTTGGAAGTAACTATTCCACCTCAAGGCCCACATTAGCTGAAAATTGCTCTGGTAGAGTTATAAGCTGACATCTGCAAAGAATTTACAGCAACCACTGTTATCTAACACCTCCTCTCCAATTAAGAATACTGACCTTGGGCTTCCCGGGTGTTGCAGTGGTTAAGAATCCGCCTGCCAATGCAGGGGACACGGGTTTGAGCCCTGGTCCGGGAAGATCCCATATGCCGCAGAGCAACTAAGCCCGTGCACCACAACTACTGAGCCTGTGCTCTAGAGCCCGCGAGCCACAACTACTGAAGCCCACACGCCTAGAGCCCGTGCTCCGCAACAAGACAACCCACAGCAACGAGATGCACACGCACCGCAACGAAGAGTAGCCCCCGCTCGCCGCAACTAGAGAAAGCCTGCGCGCAGCAACAAAGACCCAACGCAGCCAAAAATAAATAAATTAAATAAATAAATTAAAAAAAAAAAAGAATACTGACCTTTTCAAAGTTTTAAGAAATGGTAGTTTTTAAATTTGTTTCTCTTCCGTTATTTTTTTTTTTAATTAATTAATTAATTTATTTATGGCTGTGTTGGGTCTTCGTTTCTGTGCGAGGGCTTTCTCTAGTTGCGGCAAGCGGGAGCCACTTTTCATTGCGGTGCGCGGGCCTCTCACTATCACGGCCTCTCTTGTTGCGGAGCACAGGCTCCAGACGCGCAGGCTCAGTAGTTGTGGCTCACGGGCCTAGCTGCTCCACGGCATGTGGGATCTTCCCAGACCAGGGCTCGAACCCGTGTCCCCTGCACTGGCAGGCAGACTCTCAACCACTGCGCCACCAGGGAAGCCCTCTTCCGTTATTTTAAAATCAATCTTTACATCGTCCTTGGACATTCGACCCTAAATCACATAGTACAGTCTCAATTTAATCACACTGAAATGAATCCAGTAGTCAAGGAAGGGTTGTCAGAAATGGCTTACAAAGAAAGGCCTGGGGGTAACATGATGAAGGCAGAAAAAGCAAATATCGAACAGTTGTGGTCCTCTTTGTTTGACAGTAATTCCTCCACAGTTTTCTTAACAGAGAACTGAGAACGCTTCATCTTTGTATTTCTCAGGGGATTCTTGGAGTTTGAAGAGGCCAAGTTTTCCTACCTGCAGCTGAAGATTAAGGATTTAGAGACTTCTGGAGAGGCTGCTTCTCCCGGGTTACTGATAGATAGGACAAGAACTCCTGACTGCTCTGAATGGGAAAAAAACAGGCACAGTTTGGGGTCATCCTGCTTCGTGCACGGCAGCTGCCCACCATGACATGGTGGGATATTAATGGTTAGTAAATCTCTGGTGCTTGGGAAGAATTTGAAAGGAAAAGAGTGTGAATTGGAAATTCTTAGGTCTAGCTGGGGAAAGATATTTAGAAAAATACTAATTCATTAGAAGAACTGCTTTCAAATAAAATCGAAGTTAACCGAGCTCTTCAGGGAATGTCCATTTTGAAAATTTAACTTTCTCATTAACTATTATTTTTATAAGTTGTATTAGTTTCCTATTGCTGCTAACAAATTACCACAAACTTAGTGGCTTGATTAAAACAACAAAATTTATTATCTTACAGCCCCGAAGTCAGAGTCAGAAATGAGTCTTACAGGCTAAAATCAAACGGGTAGGACTGGTTTCCTCTGGAGACTCCAGGAGAGAATCTGTTCCGTGCTTCTTCAAGTTTCTGGAGACTCTCAGTATACCTTGGTTTGTGGCCACATCACTCCCACTCTGCGTCTATCATTATATCACTTTTGTCACCTGACTCTGGAACCCGAGCCCTAATCCTCCATACTTCACCAAATTGCAGTGACTAACACCCTGCCATGGGCCATGCCCAGCTCTCCCACAGTGAGTGATGATGGTCCCCCGGAGGGAGAAGAGGAGATGGGGTGCATGTTCAGATAGATAGAGCACTCATTTCCCCTGCTTGGTGTACCTTGACACACCTGTATTCAGAAAACTTGTCACTTCCTTATCGAATCCAAATATCGATTTATTGGGCATCTTTTGTACCACATGCTTTAACCCCAAGAGCTTCTTAAGGCCTCTTTTGAGAATGGGAGAGGGTGTCAATGCCTGTTAAAGAATCCTGTCTTACCCTCCTGAGTTCCATATGGATTCTGAGTGGCTTTGTTCAGGCCAGGCTGAGGGCAGTGACACTGGTCTTTCAGTGTCTACTGGCAGCGACAGTAGAGAGGGACAATTCACTTTGAACTTCACCATCCCAGCTCAGAGACAGAGCTGCCCAGAACAGTATGCTGGAGGGTGCTGGGCAAAGCAGCAGGTGTTTAAGAAGGCAAAGAGGCAAAAGCACGTTGTCAGGAAAAACTGTCCCCAAGCCATGAATTGGCCTTTTATCACTGTCACTGTGGCTTATAAACCCCTGTAACGTGTGGCTTTCAGGAAGGGGGAGCTAAGTTCAGTGCCCGATGCCCTGCCAAGAGCTTTATAATGCATAGAATAAAAAAGACGAAATGTTTCTCCAGCCACATGGCCTTCCCTCCCCACCCAACTCCCTTCCCTGGGGGAAAATCATAAACACAGACAGCAGAATGATGCACCTTTATTATTTCTCGAGTTCTTTCTCTGCAGATGACCTATAGAAGTGATTTAATGTAGATCTGCTGGAGTTCCTGCACTTTCCATGGGCTCCTCCAGCCGAAGCTGGTTGATTTCTTTGGGGTGTTATCACTCTGACCTGCTCCATTAAGTAGCAAACAAAGTCCAGCTGGATATATCAAGCTCAGCTGGACTCTTTGCTTTCACACAACCTGCTTGATGAGGAGAATCGCTGTGCCCTTGTCACAGGGCTCCTGGTACAGTCGGCAAAGATTGGGCTGCCATTGATTTCTGCATAATATGGATTTACACTGCCTTTCCACAGCAGCGTGGCTCTCACACCCCACAATAACCTAGCAAGGATTGTTTTTTTTTTTTTCTTTCCAGGCTTCTTCTGCTGCTTCAGACTTATACCGAGGTTGAATTCTAAAAACATGTCATTCCTGGAGGTAATGTGTGGCTTATTACCCAGCGCTTTATGCTGCATTAATTGCAGCTTGATCTAGATATTTCCCATTTGGTGACTTAGCTGCAATCGTACAGACATGTCATGTTCTAAATCAATAACATGGAAGCAGAAAGAGAGCCAAACAATTGTACGTGCCTCGTTCTTCTCAGGGGAAGGACCAGGGCAATTGTTACCGGAACATGATGCTATTTGTTTATTGGAAAGTGGTGTTTATCTGACTCCTTTCTTAGAGTGGTTATTCACCCTGGACCTGCCTTCAGGAGCCTCACCCTTCATGTCTATGTCTCTTTCCCTGTTTAAAAAAAAAAATCACAAAGTTTGAAAGTGAGTGAACAAGGTACAGAGGTTTTATTAAACATTCTAAGACATGCTCCATAATATGCAAATCACAGGGACACAATATGGATTTGGTGACCAAATCTTACTTTATTCAATTACTTATTATTTTAATTTATGGTGACGCTCTAGCAGTCATTAAGGAGGAACAATTTAGAGCCATGTCTTCATGTTCATTTCAGCATTATGCATATAGTGATTGTAGTATGTATAGTGAAAACTGGAAAATAACATAAACATCCAACAACGGGATGTAAGAAATAAATTACAGCTCCTTCATCCTGTGCAATTATATTCAGCAACTAAGTAACACAACATTGTAAAGCAACTATACTCCAATAAACATTTTTAAAAATATTCAGTCACTAAAAATTATATAAACCTATACTTTATTAGGTGTTCATAATATTCTTTAGTGAGAGAAAGTTACACAACAAATTTAGAGTATAATATATTTTTTTTCTTAAAAAAAAGAACAAAACACTTTAAATGTGAATATATGTGCATATTTTCTGGGAAGATATAAGGATATCACAGAAAGCATTTGAGAGATCTATATTCCAATATATTATTAGATGTTAACTCTTAGTTGAAACTGTGAATTTCAGTATGTTGAACTATATGAAATTGCTGAGCGCCTACCATTTTGCCCTACAAAAACATCGTTTTCATGTAGTTCATGCTAATTCCTTTCATTGTGGCTTTATGCATTTTCTGTTTTGTAAGTACTGATCATTTTTAAGCTTATAATAAGGAAAGTTTCACTTCTCTGAAATTATATTATGATGGCACTTATCATCTTGTATTGCAATTATGCATTTGCTTTCTTCTCTCTCTCTGCCCACCCCTGCAACTCATCTAACCATTAAACTAAGGAATCTAAACATCTTTTATTTCTGTATCCTCAATGCTTAGCACAGTGCCTGACCCTAGTAGACATCAATGAAATTTTGTTTAATGAATGAATAAAGCCTTATGATTGAGAAGCTAAGAAGTTGCCTTGAATCAGTGGGAGAGTGTCAAGGCATACACTTCCTGTGCATGATGATGACATTGAGCAGGAATTCATTTGGAATTGTTTATCTAAAGTGTGGATAGCATTGTCCTGATGGAGTTGTATTCACTGCCCATCTTCTCTTGATGAAGAAAAGACTAGACATAGAATTTCATTGTTATTATTAGTTTTATTGTTTAGTTTTTGCATTTGAAGATACGATATAACTAGCAGTTTATTAATTATATAATACGATTAAATAAGTCTTTGTTCTAAATGGAGAGGTATTAAAATAGATCAAATCTTCGCAGTCTGCAACAAATTCAGGTATTCTGAATAATACAGCTCATGTTAGTCATTAAAAAAAAAAATCTCCTAACAATGTTTAAGCCATTGCGTTAATAAAATCATCAAAACAATAGACTGATGAATCTTGCTTCCTCTTCCCTTCCCTCATCCATATTTGCTGGGGGGTGGGGGGGGGTGAAGGGGTCTACATTAAAGAAAAGTAAGTATCAGAAAGAGAAAGATAGATAGGCAGAGACAGAGAAGGGGAGGGAGGGGAGCAAAAAGAAAGAAAGAAAGGAAGGATGGGAAGAAAAGGTAGGAAGGAAGGAAGAAGGAAGGGAGGGAAGGAGGGAGGGAGGAAGAGAGGGGGAAGAAAGAAGAAAGAAATGAGGGAGGAAGGGAATTGAAGCAAAAATCAATGTCAGGTGATTCTATGCAATTGGATAATCAAACCCCACTCATCAGTATTTCCCTGCACTGATATATTGCACATTATCTACAGAAGACTGTCTAAATATCTACCTACCTCCTAAACATTTTCTAGAAGAAGCAGCTGACATGCTGGATTTAGAAAGCTGAAAGTGATTAACTGATTGGAAATGGATAGCATGAATAAGATGGAAATTAGCCAATGGAGAGCAATTCTAAGAAGCAAACTAGGTAAACCAAAAGAGAGTACTGATCAGGGACCAGTGGGAAAATGAGGCAGTCATGTGGGAGAATAAACAGCCAGCCTTGAAGTCCACAGTGAGGATTGTTAGCTTGATGGAGTGTTTTGAGGGATAAAATAATGGCATCAAAGATTACTTCTTTACAGGTATTGAGAATTGACTGTACGTTGGGAAATTATCCACAAATTCAAGAGAAAGTTGGATATGATGGCAGGATTCCAGCCAGAGTAGTGGGGGCAAAGGGGAAAGGACTAGATTATTTCAAACAGAAAAAAATAGTTATTTACTTAAACTGAATCTTAAAGAAAATTTACATTGCAAAAAAATATGGAAACATAACTGAACTGCTTCAAAATCTGGAGTACATGGAACATGTAGTTCAACCAATTTTCTCTTTTAGGTTTCAAGTTAGTTTGGTGTTTCACAGGAAGACACTGGGCATCTTGGAGGAAGTGTTGGTAGAGTGATGCCACATTTGCATCATCCTCTCTCTGGAACCCACTGAAATGGAGACCTGTCTAAAGACGGAGTAACCCCTGGATGGAATTTCTCTTTGCCAAATGTCAGTTCTCCCTCAGAGCCTCACCTGGGTTCACCAACAAGAGTCATTTTTGTTCTGAGTTCTGTCCTTTCATGTTGGGTTCTAACTGAGAGCTGCAGGCTACATGGGGCTTGATATAAACCTTTGTGCCTTCCCACATTTTGAGTGAACAAGTCCAAAAATAAATAGGAGGCAACATAAAAACCTGAGGTGAAAGAATAACTGGGAAATTTAATAAAGAAGAAACGGCATGTCCAATTTGAGAATGAAATTGCTTTACTGGAACAAAATTCAATCAGATTTGAAACCCAGCGCCTTCAATGCTACCACGGTACCCAACTTCCTGAGAGATGAAGAAATCTGCCTTCTGTTCCAAGCTGGAGTTTAAAAAGAGTGCTATTCATTAAAAAGTAAAGCAAAACAAACCAAAACAAAACCCAACTACTTTTTATAAGATTCCAAATCATCTGATATTAAAAAAAAAACTTTAAAAAGAGTGTTTCTTCAACACTTTTTTCTATGTTAAATTTTATTAAATTTGTTTTTCACACCACACACCTGAATGCTGTTCGTTGAGCAAATATTCCAACCATTCTTTTTAGATTCTCTGGTTTGCAGCTAAATCAATATTTTCTTGAAATGAAAATATAATTTGAATTCTCCAGACGTCAAAAGTATTTTGAGGAAAAATACCTGTTGTAATTGCAACCCACGAGTTTGATGCCAAAATCAATGGTAGCAACTTTTCACCAGGGATGATTCCATTTAGCATGGAGTTGCCCTCTGGCTTCCTTCTTTCCATGACTAGATTAGGCTCATTCAATCCAAGTTCAGGGCCAGCTGCTATGCAAGGAGCAGTAATACTTTACATTAGGCCTTTGTAGTTTCCTGAACTCTTCATGCCCATGCTCTCATTTATTTATTAAAATAGATTCTATGAATGCCTTGAAGGTAAGAAACATGTCTGACTCTCTTTACTGTCACCACAGCAAAGCACATAGGAAATATTCAATAAGTATTTGCAGACTCAATGGAATAAATATTACTAGCCTCACTTTATAGGTGAGGATACTTATATCTAGAGAAAATAAGGAATGTGTCCAAGAATCATGTAGAACTTCTGATTCCAAATCTTAGTCTTTTTTTCTGGAACATGTTGCTCCAAGATTTGCCATCCTAACGATTTTGCTGGCTAGGATGAGATGCTAAGATTCACATTCGATTCTATAGAAATGAGTGATATGGTAAACTCTAATCAGTCTTTTTGAAGAATGTGAGCCAATATTCATGAAAAAATGTAAGAATAGGCAGTCTCCACAGATTCAGCCTCCATTTGTCCAGCCCATGCACCACTGATTTATGGGTTTGTGTGATTTAAGAGTTCAGTTGAATTGATTAATAAGATGAGATAGTTCCATAGTTTCTGAGAAATACTTTCCTTTGAGAGATTATGGCTGTAATAGCATTGGGCTCCTGACTCATCCTGAAGCTTGGACCTCTAGAGTACCACATTCTAGCTTCATTGGAGCAATATTCCCATATTGTTTGGACTTCATGAAGCTCCAACTCTGCTGCTAATTATGCTGCAGAGTCATTTTGGAGATTGTTTCAAAACATTCTGCAATATCTGTAAACTCTTCCCAACTTGGTTAACAAAAAGAAAAAATATTAGACTCTAGGGTAGGGTTTCTTTTTATTTTTTGGAATGCCTTCTTATTTATTTATTTATTTTTTAAACATCTTTATTGGAGTATAATTGCTTTACAATGATGTGTTAGTTTGTGCTTTATAACAAAGTGAATCAGCTATACCTATACATATATCCCCATGTCTCCTCCCTCTTGCATCTCCCTCCCACCCTCCCTATCCCACCACTCTAGGTGGTCACAAAGCACCGAGCTGATCTCCCTGTGCTATGCGGCTGCTTCCCACTAGCTATCTATTTTATACTTGGTAGTGTGTATATGTCCATGCCACTCTCTCACTTCGTCCCAGCTTACCCGTCCCCCTCCACGGGTCCTCAAGTCCATTCTCTACGTCTGCATCTTTATTCCTGTCTAGGGTAGGGTTTCTTAAAGAGTGGCACCTGGACCAACATTATTACCTGGGAATTTGTTCAAAACACAATTTCTGTGGCCACACCCAGACCTACTGTATCAGAGACTGGGAAGTGGAACTCAGAAATCTGTGTTTTATCTACCAAGCCCTCCGGGTGATACTAATGTCCATTCAAGTTTGAGAGCCACTGTTCTACAGTGTAGACTACAACTTTTTTGGATCCTAAGCTAGAAAAAAATTAATTTAAAAAATTAATTAAATTTATAAAGATCTCCCTTAGTTAAAGAAGAAAACTCAAACGGAGAAAGAATGAGAGAAAGAGTGAGGTAATTTTGTTCTCAGAGGGAATTATCAAGTGTCCCCAAGAGGCTGAATTCCAGGGCTTATATTTGTAGCTAAATATTCCTTTGGGGTCCTAATAAAATGTCTCCTTAAAGAGTCCCTTTGAGATTCATCATCTCGTACGTAGTGCAGTACTGATATTATCTTAAGCAACATATCTTTGTTACTAATGTCAGGTGAACTTTGTTTTACAAAAATTGCCCCTGTTAAAATGTAAAACAACCATTTTTAAACTTCTAGCGCTTGATTTTGAGTCATCTTTTGGCAAAAATGACTCTTTTGGAAATGGCTGTAATTTGATGGAGCTTTTGCTACCAGATTAATTTCTAATGGGCAAATTATAAATGTAAATAAATGAGAATAGACCACTTTACTATTCAGGAGAAATTCCTTACATTCAAACAGTAACTTTATAATGTCAAAATAACCAGTAGGTATTAATCAGTATCTGGGCTATGTAAATATTTGCTTGTTTCCATAGTGATTGGCAAGCCCAGATACAGAAAAAAAATCCACACATGTTATCACTTCCTAATAATATGATCATGAAAACAAGACTCAGTCCAGACTGAGAGGAGAATAAACACCATTAATTAAAAGAGTTATAAAATAGAGGACGAGGTGACAAATGAAGTATTGAGAGCAAAAATGCACAAAGAAGGTAAAATATACCTTTTTTTTAATTCTGAAAGAAACTTGAGCAACCCTTAATTATCTTCCAAAATGCTATTTAGAATTTTCCAAAAATAAAACATCTGACAACTGCTCAAAGCACACCGCACCCCAACCCACAAAACATACACTTTTAAAGTGGATATACAGGCATGGCTGTGAAGTGTGTTTGAAAAAAAAGTGAGACTGTTGGCATTTCACTTGAAATCAACTGAGAAGTTCTTTACTAAAGAAGTGAGAAGCCTAAAGCTGTTTTCCCAAGCTTTAGGGGAGTACGGCATATTACGGAGGAGGAGCATTTGGTCAAAGAGTAAATTAGTAGTGTGGTTCACACATTGCACGAGAAATCTACACAGGAACCACAGTTGTCTTAAATAATCAGTCCCGTTAACGGGCCTTTGGTTATGAAATTTCTTCACAAAGCAGTCACCAGCGCAAAGGCTGTTTTTAGAAACACTGTGTTCTCCTGATCTCTGCTATGATAATAAAGCATCTTTTTTTTCCCCCTGAATGATTTCTAAAAATAAAAACAAACACAAAAAAGCACAAACACACCCTCAAGTAGCAGGAGAAGAAATGAACATACCACAGAAGGTTATTTCAATAGGTGCTTAGTTAAATAGACCCTCAAGGGGGAAATGCAGACACAAGATCCTAAGTGGAGAAAAGTCCAAAAATGAAGACTATTCTGAATGATCCTTTTCTGAGCACATGATAAGACCAAATTTAAATCATCATAATAAAGAGAGAAACTGAAGGAATTACACAATTATTGGATGCTATCTCATGAGATATATATATATATATTCAAATTAATTAAAAATTTAAATATCATTAAAACAAATTATATAAATTATAAAAGAAAATTTTCATTATGAGGGGTAGTGAAGAATTCCCAAAGAAGCACAATACCTGGATCACCAACAGATTTGACTCTGTAAAGCAATATAAAATTTTTAAATTGAAGTATAGCTGATTTACAATGTTGTGTTCACAATATAAATTTTTGACAGAAAACTTGATAAACAAAGTTAAGATAAGCAGCAAGCTGGAAGAAAGCATATGCAAATACTATAGTAGACAAATATTTTACATCCTTAATATGTAAGAAATTCCTGTATATCAATAAAGAAAAGGTAAGCAACAGGAGAAAAAACAGACAAAAGAATGTACAGGAAAGAGATAAAGCCAATACACATACGAAAATATGATTGTTTCACTAGTATTTTGTGACATTTTCACTAGAAGAAGAATAATACTATTTTCACCCATCAGATTGACAAAAATTTTAAAGATTAAAAATATTCAGTGGTGTCAGATATGGGCTCACTCATACATTGTTGCTACAAATGGATAGTATTTTTAAAGAAATCTTTGCGTCATCTTCCATAGTTTGAAGTGTTTTTGGCTTTTGATCCAGGAATTCAATGTCTAGGAATCTATACTTCAGAAATATAACATACTTGTTCAAAGATTCATGTACAAAGATGTACACTGTGGAATTTTGTAATGATGGAAAATTGAAAACAATCTAAATGCCCCTCAGGAATGGAATAGCTAAAGAAATGTGGTTTATGTAGAATGTAGACTATACAGAACCATTTTTAAAGGCACCAAGATATATTAACTATGAAGTAAAGCAAACTATTACAGGAATTACTCCTTAAGAGGAGAGTGAGATAAAGGAACATTGGGAGGAAGGGAAGGGAGACTTTTGATTTTTCCTTTGTTTAATTTGCAATCATTTTTTAAAGAATTAAACTATGATAGAATAACATAAAATTTCCCATTTTAACCATTTTAAAGTGCACAGTTCAGTGGCATTAAATACATTCACATCGTTGTGCAACCATCACCACCATCATCTATATAACTTTTTTCATCTTCCCAAACCGAAACTCTGTACCCATTAAACATTAACTCCCCATTTCCCTCTCACCCCAGCCCCTGGAAACCACCCTTCTACCTTCTGTGTCTATGAATTTGACTACTCTCGGTACCTTGACAGAGTTCTGGACATGCTACCCCCAAATAGGGCACCTTGGCATATTGACTATTTCAAGCTGAAGGAATGTGGGTTGCAGAAGGATTTCCTGCCCGTCTTCTGAAGCATGTTACAAGACCCTCATGTGAGAGGTGCCCTCCCCATACCTAGAGGAAAGGCACTTCGTTATCTCCAAAGACAGAGGAAAACCAAGAGGAATCTGAACGAACAGGCTTTGCTGTTTCCCACTTTACTACACTTAGCTCATACTTATCAGAATGTCCTATCACATTTTTCCATGGTTCTCCACTCTTCATTAAACTTAGCCTAAAAACACTCAGGTTTAACCATTTCTTTGTGTCCTCATTTCCTTATGAAGGCTCCTGTGTCACACAAAAATAAATTCGTATGCTTTTCTCTTGCCAATCTGTCTTTTGTTATAGGGTTCCTGGCTGAGAACTTCGAAGGAGAGAAGAAGATCATTTTCCTCTCCTACAACCTTATGTAAGTGGAATTATAAAATAGTTGTCCTGTTGTAACTGACTTATTTTATTTAGCATAAGATCTTCAAGGTTCATCCATGTTTAGCATGTGTCAAAATTTCCTTTCTTTTTAAGGCTGACTAATATTCTGTTGTATGTATTCTGCAATCATTTTAAACAATAAACATGAATTGCTTCTATAATATATAACAACGAAAGTACAAATAAAACTTAAAACTGTGCCTCCAAAGGTACACTTATGCAAATCCTTGTGTCAAAATGGGTTTTGGCAACAAAAATAACACATTTCAGGGAAATTAAATATTGATTGAATACGTATTTCTACAGTCTGTGAACATTTACTTGCTTGTTTTCACTTACCTGAGTTTGGTGATAACTGTAGAACCTGGTGGACTTTGAAGATTAAGAAATAAAGAAAAAAAGGAGAGAGAGAGAGAGGCAGGGAAGGAGGGAGGGAGGGAGAGAGAGGGAGAGAAAGAGAAAGAAAAACAGAAAGACAGAAATACAAAAAGGCAGAAAGAAAGAGGTGGGAGGGAGGGGGGAGGGAGGAAAGAAGGAAGGAAGAAAGGAAGGAAGGAAGGAAGAAAAAGAATGTCTTTTTATTGAATATTTAGTATGTGCCAGGCATTGTTCTAAGTATGTTAAAAATGTACCTTGTATTTTTAAACTCATTTAATTCTCCCAGTAACCCTTTGTGGTAGGTCTTATTATTGTTCCCTGCTTACCGAGGTTCTATAACTTTTCCCAGGTGATACGGTTATAACACTTAAACATCTGCCCTCCACACACTCTTAGTTTCCAGTACCCCTGAGTATTCTGTTTAGGAAGATACCACATCTGTTTACCAAGAGGCTTGGGAGGTGGGGTTTCCAGAAGGTTTTTATTAATTTTATGCTTCCTGTCAATTCAATTGCAGATCCTAATCCATGAAATGACCATCGGGGGAGATACCCAGAGAAAGAACTCTGACAAACCAGCCTGAAGAGAAAAACGGTGTAGAAGTGAATGTGGTCAAAGTCAAAATCTCGATGACCATGAGATGGTGAGATTTGTTTTTTCTCTACTTTTAAAATGTTTGTGAATTGACAAGTGAAGGGACATGGAAGTTAAAAACTGCCTTTGCTTCCCAAAGATACACATTCCAGAAACATCAAGAGGAGATTGAATTAACAAAGTAATTGACTCACTTGACTCAAATTAATTTTCATGTCTTGTGATTATAGATGTGGACCATATGGCAGACCCCACATCTACAGTTTTAATAAATACATTTAACCAAACAATGAGGTTGCTCATGATCTGATCCTTTCTCTGCAAAAAGTTGAACACCACAGAATATTTGGCAAACCCTAAGGAGATGAAAAAAAAAAAAAAGCTGGATAAATGGACTGAGAAATACTGATAAAAGAAAAACTTCCCTTATGACTCATTCTATGCCATAGATTTTTTTTTCTTTTTTTTTTGTTATTGTGTGAAGCTATAGGTTATTCATTTTCATTGCTGCACATCGGGGATGTATAGGGAATGTTCACAAACTTTCTTGTAACTGTATCCTGGTGCCCATAAGTACATATTTCTGTTGAGTGTATGTACCTAACAGTATAGTTAGAGGATCACAGTGTATGTGTGTTTTCACTTTTACTTCATAATGTCCACTGCTTTCCAAAGAGGTTGTACAAATTTACATTCCTACCAGCCAAATACGAGTTTCTGTTGCTCCATATCTTTCTCGATACTTGGTTTTGTCGCAATTTAGAATTTTCCTCATCTAACGTAGCCATAGCTTTCCCATGAACACCCTCATGGAGCTTATCATCAAGCAGGAAAGATGGCAGACTAACACATAAGTGTATATGATCACAAGGTGTGAAAAATTATGAGAAAGAAAATTACAGTGTGTTATGAGGAAAAATGAGAGGAGTGACTTGATTTAGACTGAAGGTTCTGGGGATGTTCACTAAAAAAATGACATTTACTTCCAGACTCAAAGGATAAGTAGGTGGAGGATAAGTGACATTTACATCCAGACTTGAAGGATAAGTAGATAAGCTGGGTGAGAGTGGGGAGAAGAAGGGAAGGGCATCTGGGGGAAAGGGGACAGCTTTGGAAAAGGCCCTGAAGTCAGAAAGAGGTTGGAGACTCAGAGAACTGGGGAAGGGCTTTGCCCAGTAGAAGTGGCCAGGAAAGTGGTGCAAGACAGCCAAGAGTCATGGTTTGTAGGCCATGTGAAGAATCAAACTGTGTTCTCTGTGCAACAGGAGGTCAGCACAGTGATTTGAGTGAAACTTGAGATCTAATTTGCAATTTTAAGAGAATCATTACGGCTGCTGTCTGGAGCAGAGATGAGAATGGAACAAGCATAAAAGAAGCAAAAGACCTTTTTCAGGGATCCTGTGAGAGAGACAGTAACTTGGACTAAGGTGCTAGCAGTGAAAGGTGAAGGTCAAGGCAGATCTGAGTGATATTTTTGAGGTGATAAATACTCCTATGACAAATCTCTACTTCTTTATCCAGATGGTTTAAGTGGCATTCTGTAATTTACTACCAAAAGAATCTGGACTACTGATCACTTCATACCCTTTCAGTCATCCACACCTTGAACTGCGTTGCTCCTACCCCTCGGAAGGCCAGTACCCCTTGCTGGGTGGAAAATTTCTCTATAAGACCCAAGTAATTTATGCAGAATCAGTCACCCCCTCTATTAAATCCCCATCGCACTGTATATGCACCTCTGTTTATTGCATGATATTTTTAGTCTGTCTACCCAGCCCCTTGCACAATGCCTGGCACATAACTTTACTCAATAAATGTTTGAACAAAGCAAGGATGCAAGGAGATAGGAAGAGAGGGAAAAGGAAAGAAGTAAGGGAAGAAGGTAGAAGAAAATTGGCTTTTCCTGGCCACTGCAGCTTTGGTCGGCACAGAGCTGTTAGCAGAAAGAAGTGGGAGGTCTTGTCAATCTGGTTGGCTTCATCGGCAGAGACCATGGTTTATTGTAAAAGGGGGCAGATCAGGGGCTGCCTTCCCTTGAGGCTCCTCTCTCCTGTTGGAAGCCCAGCTGCTTCTCAGATGTGGAAATGGGGGACATGTGTGTCTTCGCAAATCAGCAAGGTCCCCTCACTACCACTGCACAATGTCACTCCTTCCCTGGTCAGCCGAGAAGTCATTTGCTCCAAATGAAGCAGACTGATCTGGTGTCCTTGCTACTTTTCAAGTCTACCGTCAGCTTCAGAGGGCCTAGCAAGGTGCTCCTGTGTCCCCAGGGCCACTCATCAGAGATACTGGGTGGGCGTGGGGTTCTCAATGATGAGTGTCATTTACCAAGCCAGCCCCACCCTGGGGGAACCTGGAGCCTGGCAGCAGGTGGAATGTATACCCCCTCCCTCCAGGGACTGCTTCCACGAGTTTAGGAAAAAGATAGGTTGGAATCTGTGCTCTAACTCACTGGGCTGCATCAACATGAATGGACCCTTCAAATACAACCACAACTAGACTCAGACATAAGCAAGCCAGGCCATTTCCATTATGTTTAGACCACAAGCATTCAGTTATGTAGCATCACAGAGATCAATTGTTTGGACCACTGACTGGATTTTTCTCCTTTTCGATTGATGTTTTATAGTCAGGGTCATTGGGTGTTTTCTCTTCCAAAAGTCAGAGGAAAAGAGGGTAGATGGCTGCTCCTGGAAGGATCTGGAGTGAAAGGCCTCTCCATCCCACTTGGTGAAAATTGTGAAACAATATAATACCCGTGTATCCTCTCTGCTCTGTCCTCCTTCATAATTAAAGGTGATATACCTCCAGAGAACAAAGACCCACATTAAATATATTACAGGAAAGCTCATGCTTTTAGCCAGTGCTAACTCTTAGGTCCAGCTTTCAAGGTTACCGTGCTCCATTTTTCCTGATCTGGAGAACAGAACCAAACGTGGTGAGCTAATCTTGCCCAAGTCCAGAACCAGAACACAGCTGAGAGTTTTCAAAGGAAAAATTATTTAAACAAATGCTTCCTCCAGTCAAAGAATTCATTTTTTTTTTCCTAAAAGAGAACAAAATTGGGAGAGGGATGGTCAGGAAGAGAACGTAACCATATAGTTTGGGTGCTTTGTGGAAAGCTGGAAAAGAAAAATAGCCACAATTCTCTCTCTCTCGGAGCTCACCCTCTAAATCAAAAAATACTGATACAGGTTCATGACAAAAAGATACAGACAACTGCACTAACATTAAAAAAAAGAAAACAACCTAATTAAACAAGAGAATAAAAATACTGATAGAAACGTTTCCTTGGACTCGTACAATTTGCTCTTGCTACAAATTTATTTTTCTCACTTTTCTTGTACGGCCGAGGCATGTGGATGAAAAAGTGCAAGGAATGACAGATCAAAGGATGGCTGGAGAGAGCAGTGGCCCAGACCGGGGAAGGGCCGATGCAGGTCCTTCCTGAAGAGAGGCTGCAGAGTCCATTGTAGAATGGGCTCTGAAGAACTGAGTTCTAATCCTAGCTCGCCACTAATTTTCTAAAACTTGGGTTTCAGTGCCTTTAATCTGAGAAATGGGAGTGATAATCACCCACTCTGGTTATTTCACACAGATGTTTAGAGGATAAAAAAGAGGCAATAGGTGAGAACATAGTTTATTTTTTTATTGAGGTATAGTTGATTTACAATGTTGCATTAGTTTCTGGTGTTCAGCAAAGTAATTCAGTTATATATATATATATATATTTTTTCTTTTTCATATTATTTTCCATGGTTTATTACAGGATATTTAATATAGTTCCCTGTGCTATATAGTAGGACCTTGTGGTTTATCCATTTTACATATAATAGGTTGCATCTGCTAGTCCCAAATCCATCCCTCCCTCACTCCCTTTCCCCCTTGGCAACCACAAGTCTGTTCTCTATGTCTATGAGTCTGTTCCTGTTTTGTAGATAAGGAGAACATACTTTAAAAAACCATGTAAAGACCCCTGTAGGAGATTTAACCTTAGAGCCTGCAAGGCTGATTCTTTAGGCACTAGTTCTTCTATCCAGACAAAAAGTCGAGAATCTAGCACTGTTTTATGTTCACAATAAATCTAAACTCATCCGGAAAGGAAAGAATCTAGCTGTGTTTAACAACAAAAAAAGTATAAAGCGGCAAACATTGCTGCAGCCTTGCTCAGCAAAGAAGCCATTTATTCAAAGTAAATGACTCACTGAAGAGGAAGGAAGAAAGAGCCTGGAGGAGAGAGAAGATTCGCTGGCGGTGAGTTAACCCTCCGGGCTCTCTCCCTATCTTTCATCCTAACAGATATTCTAATAGGAAGATGACATCACCAAGAAGAATGTAAATGGAAGGGATGGTCCGGGGACTGGAAGAGCTTGAGAAATCCAAAGGGAGGTATTACCCCAGGGCTTATGAGGGTTGGGGAGGAATCTCTTTTCTTGGTGAAAAAGGAAGCATAAAGCTGGTTCTCTAGGGAAAAGTTAGACATTAGGATGAGAGAACACAGTGACAATAACAGAGTTTTCGAGTCCGGGGACTGCTGTTTACATCTTCCTTCAGCTTCACATTGGCTGTGTAATTAACTCTAGTTCAACTTCTTGTGTCTCTGGGAACTTTGGGGGCGATAACGTCTTGTCTGTCACAGGGCTGCGATGAGGGGTACATGAGAGATCACCTGTAATGTTTCTGGCACTCAAAAAAATTCTGTAACATAAACCATATAGTCTGGATGTTTTGTGGAAAGCTGCAAAAGAAAAATAGCCACAATTCTCTCTCTCCCTCTCTCTCTCTCTCTCTCTCTCTCGGAAGTTTTTTTCAGGAGAGGACCACAGGATCAGAAATTGTTAAATATCCATGAATTTTTCACTGATAACCATTGGTGAAATATAGCCTCTTATTTAAAATGTGCATATTTCAAAAGTCGTTGAATCAATTTTATATACGGGTATGATTTTACTTAAAGTATACTTGTTAGGCAAGAGTCACTCTGGGGAACAAATCCATTAAAATAATAGTATTTGGCAAGCTGAATTATTCTCCATCATCAGAAGTCCTGCAGAATATAGTTTGACTTTTCTAGTCATTGAAATAAACTTTACACCAAAATGTATAGGGCTGCCAGCAAAGCATTTGAAAAGTTTGGACTCGACATGGAAACACTGAAATTTGAAATTCACTTGCACAGATGAAGCACCTGTGAAGAATGAAAAAAAAAAAAAAAAAGATGTGGGTTGGAGAGAATGTTACAACAATTTAAATCAAAAGAGAAGGCTCAGGGGTCCTACTCCCAACTTATCATCCACTGTGACAGTTTGGGCTTTGATCTTTGTACATCTTGCTTCTGACTCCAGGTTTGAATCTCTGAGGGAAGCACCTGGCTTTGATTTTAACTGCTTCATTAAAAAGACTATGGTCCAAATGTTGGCCTGAGTTTGCCCACAGAGCCAGAAATACCAAGATGGCTCTGGGATCCTTGCAATGTCTCCCTGGTGAGCCTTGATAGACTGAACCATGCCAATAGGATGGCTTCCTGAAACTTCATTTGACAATATTGGGTGGGCACTTACTATATGCCATGGACAGCTCTAAGCCTGGAAGTGGGTTCTGCAAAGGCAGCTGGAAACGCTTAAAGCAAGATTCATATGTATGACCATTCGTGAATGTCTTTGAAATAAATCTACTTTAAACAAATAGTTACACACATGTGGACACACACTCACACGCAAACATAATTGGTGATTTCATCGATTCTAAGGAAGGTCAGCAATGAGAAATGAATGTAAAGTGTAAAATTCAGTTGCTACTATCCAATCCAATGGAATTCTGACTCCCTACACTTTCTTAAATCAGTGAGGTTTATGTGTTTTCCCCTATAACTTCAAGTTCAGTATGTTTTTCCATATCAGTAAGAAATTGCACTCTTATGCGCCACAGAGAGCTTGAAAATTTCCGTATTTTAGAGCCCTTGATTCTGAACAATGTCCTTGATCTGATGAAGCAACGCAATAAATCGCTTCAATAAGATGCTTGACCAAATCATCAGGCCACATTTAATTAAATAAAATCTCATTTTATAAGTCTCTAATCCTTCACAAATAAAGAATAGATTCCAAATACAAATAACGCAGGTCGAGTCACCCCCTCCAAGGTATCTTGCTATCTGGCCCACCTGGGAGCTCACCACTTCCATCACTCAGAACTGGACTTGTGGGCAACCGACAGTGTTCAGAAAGGCCCCGTGCTTCCGATTTAGGACTCTGCAGTTGTTTCTTTGAAATTCTTAATTTTATCTTAGAATATGTGGTTTGTAGGTAAAGTCCCAAAAGGTGAGATGGGGGAGGGGGAGAAGCAACGCGGGGCCTTGTGCATGCACAGTCCCACCTTTTTTGCAGCCCTCCCCCTCTACATGGGCCCCACCTCCTGGGGTTCCCCGGGCCCAATTGGCCTCACTGTCCCCACCCCCTGCCAGGTAAGACCATTGCTGCCTTCCACCCACTTCTGTACATACACACACCCCCGGGGGCCTAGGAAGGTCAAGGTTGGGCAAGACAGGGTCGTAGCACATTCTATGGGCAACTCGGCAGGGATGCTCGTCTCCATCCAGGTACTTAGTGCTCCCCTGTGCTTGGAGATGGTCATCTGCCGTGGGCTGGGGCAGCGAATCTATGGGAAGGGGAGATCCCTAGCTTATCTTCTCACCCTGGCTGGGGCCCAGTTTATAAATCCATTCCCTGGCTGGAGCGGGGAACCAGCAGTTGTCAGGCCGGAGTGGACTCAGTTTCCCTGAATTGCAAGGGATCCTCCAGGTGCCTGGAGAGTCCGTGCTCACCCCAAGAGTACCCGGAGGAAGGAGCATTCTTTCAGGTCTCCGTTGTGCCTTGAGAGAGACTCCTCCTTCCAACAATCCTGAATCTGGCTGGCTTTTGTCTTTTCTGGCCGATTTGAGGCACCCTCCAGAGACAAGCCACGAAAAAATATTGTGTAAGTTCAGTGATTCCACGTGGGAAATAAATGTTCTGATACTTGCATTTTAAACGGACATTGTACAATATAAAGATGAACAAGAAAATCCACGTTAATAACACAGACTTAATTTTTCTTTACTCAGAACAACATTAAATAGCGAATTAAAGAACACCTTGACAAGCTGAGAGAGAGAACAGAAGAAAGGAAAAAAACTTATATTTTAATACCTTTAATGGCAAATTGTTTCTACTTTTTGAACTAAAAGTCTTGCATTTTTATTTTGCACTGTGTCCTGTAAATTATGTAGCTGCCCCTGCTACCACAGTCCGGGCAAAAGCTGTGGAAGATGAGTTCGAAAATAATTAGTTTAAAACCCGTGCTTCTCAGTTGTGTGCTGAATTTTTGTCAGGACACAGGTCTCTCCCTGGTAATCTTTCCATTTCATTCCATTCCGAGATGATGACCTACATTTTTTATAGATCCCAAGGCCAGATCTTGTTTCCTTCTGTTTTCTCACCTTTTATGAACTATTTTACCTGTGGAGTTTTCTCTTTCTAGGGCTCCTGTGTGGTTGGAACATAACTACTTGTGAAAAATCATGACGTGGTTTTCTCTCAAAAAAATATACTCCTCAACTCTTTTTATTTTTTTAACTTTTAATAAATAACACTTACAAAGCTATCACCCTAAAACTCTAGCCTGACTGATTGAAGAAGTAGACCCCATTAATAAGAAATAAAGTTCGTAATAATTCAAATTCTTTACCTGTGTTTTTCCTATTCAACGAAGATGACGACGCCTGTTGATATTCTTGCAATTCCATGCCTTCCTCCCAGCCACTTCCCTCTGGCACTAAGTTCACCCAATTAGGAAGGGATAGCATCAGGATCTAAACCCAAGTGTTGATTCAAAAGTCGTGCCCTTTGCCATAACACTTATATCAGTGGTTCTTAAATTTTAGGAAGCCGAATCCAGAATCACGTGGATGTTTTATAAAAATGGATTGTTGGGTCCCACTCCAGAGTTTCAGATCCATTAAGTCTGAGATTCTGCATTTCTTACAGGTTCCCAGGTGATGCTGATGCTACTGGTCAAGGTCCACACACTCTGAGAGCCTCTGGCTATGTAGTAGTTTAAAGTCTGATGTTAAGTGAATCGCAGAAAGAAACTTCATCTTCCCAATGCTCTTTCTTGCCCAAAGGAAGGATTCTTATCCTTGTGATCGTCTTTGCATACAAGAAAGACACCTGCCAGCAAATAGTTTTCTTTAAATCTTCAAGCATGTTTCAGAGCTGCTTTTAAATCTCATCTGATGCTGCCTTTCATGGGTGATGGGGAGCAAAACTGTCCCTTGTCCCACAGGCAGTGACTTTGGGACAATTGCTCCTTTCTTGGGCAGCCAGATTTGCTTAGTGCTGCCAAGACTAGGTCTTATAAAGATATCAGTTGCCTATTAAGGTCATGGTGTCTGTGTGGAGGTGTAGAAACCAACCTGTGTACTTATCATCCAACAACTCCAGTGAAAAATATCACGTACTCTCACAAGTAAAGATGACAATTCACTTTGAAATTCTTTGAGACCACAGAAGATTGTTGAACAATAGCAGTCAGCTTGGAGTTTCCAGTTACACAGAACAATGAGAATTACCAATTGCTTTTCTGGAAGCTTTCTCACTTTGGTCTGGTTAGTGCAGTAAGTTCTCTTTTTTATGTGTTCATTATACAAATAATTTTAAAAATTTATGGGCAGTTTGTAAAAGAAGGGGTAAGTGACTCATAATCTCATCACTCTAACAAAACTGATACTGACATTGTGTTTTATTTCCTTCTGGTCTCACTTCTATTCATATTATTTAATGTGGCCGTAATTTGTAATTATGTTGTCATAAATCTCCTGTCACTTTACATTATAAAGTATAATAATCCATGTAATTACTTAGATTTTAAATACAGAAGAGTCTTTAAACATCCTCAGCATTTCCTCCAGACACTTAGGATATAATCAACAGTCATACTTAAGACAGACTCAACCTTTCACTTAGATTCCAGGGATTCTTCTGTTTGTTCATTTTTGCTCTGTAGTATTTATTCAGATGGTTCAATGCTTAACCCAAGAGGAAAGGGCTTTCTCAAGCCCTACTTAGATATCTCCAAGTTCACAGAGCGTAACTAGAGACCCGTCCTTTGGTTGGAAGCCAGCTTACTCCTTGGGTTTCACATTTCACTCCTTCACTTCTGTTACAGTCTCCATAGTACTGGGCAGCAAAGCAATTGATCATTACTATCTTCATAATGAATGCTTCCTTCTTTTATTTGGGGAAAGAAGCACCCTTTTCCACCAGAATTCCTTTACATTCCTATTCATCTACCTAAACCCTACCAATCCTACAGGCCACAGTGATGTGATTTGCATATAACCCCATTCAAACAAGATTGCGACCTCTCACAGCACGCTAACCTGCCCTGTGCTCCTGGTCATCCTATAGGCTCTATTGTCCCCGCAGAGCCTGGACAACCCCTGGGCTCAGTGCCTTCGTCCTCTAGTCTCTGCATTGTGCTGCAGAAACTGTGCCGTAAACCCCAAAACAGGGAGCAGGACTGAAATGAGACATGATCATGGCATGCAGTGTCCTGCAATAATCGCCGTCTGTTTTCTGAGGTTTTCTGTTAGAAAATTAATTTATTAGGTTTTAAAAATCAAATATTGAGTAGCAAAGGAATAAATTTTCATGATCAAGAAAATCAAGGGTAACTTTAACAAAGAATAATCACAGGAGAGAGCCTTTAAACCTATTCTTTTAGAAAAAGAACCTTTGTAAATAAAACTTGGGTACAAACACACAAGCACACACTCACACATTTATCAAGGTACCATTCCAGGTAAAGAGAACTGTGTAGGAACTAGGGTGAGAAGTAATGCTTCATGAAGAAACTGAGAAACTTGTTAGCAGTATGGAAGGTCTCCCCCAACTCTGACTCTGATCCCTCTCTCACTCTATACACACATCCCCTACACGCACACAAACATACACAATCTACACATAAATATACACAACACATACATACGTTTTTTAGTCTGGCAAAAATCAGGAAGTCTTTAGTACATGTATATCATCATTTAATGGGAAAACATCAAGTTTTCAGTACTTTAAGAATCTGTGGAGAATATTTGAGTCAGATGAATTTTTTTTTAAAGGCAGATAACTAAATTGTCATCAAACTGAGTTTATATCCTGCAATAGCGAGTTGAGCTATTAAGCAATTATTCAATGTTTTAACTCATACAAAACTCAGGTTTTCCTTCCTGCAATTTTAAATTGTTTATCTCAGTTATCTCAACACCTGAATCAATGCAACATTTTTGACTATGAAGACATATCCCGAGAGACCTTCAAGATGGTGGAGGAGTAAGATGTGGAGATCACCTTTCTCCCCCAAAATACATCAGAAATACATCTACATGTGTAACAACTCCTACAGAACACCTACTGAACGCTGGCAGAAGACCTCAGACTTCCCAAAGGGCAAGAAACTCCCCACGTACCTGGGTAGGGCAAAAGAAATAAAGAAAAAACAGAGACAAAGGAATAGGGACGGGACCCGCAGCAGTGGGAGGGAGCCGTGAAGGAGGAAAGGTTTCCACACACTAGGAAGCCCCTTCGCGGGCGGAGACTGTGGGTGGCGGAGGGGGGAAGCTTCAGAGCCACGGAGGAGAGCGCAGCCACAGGGGTGCGGAGGGCAAAGCGGAGAGATTCCCGCACAGAGGCTCGGCGCCGAGCAGCACTCACCAGCCCGAGAGGCTTGTCTGCTCACCCTCCGGGGCGGGTGGGGGCTGGGAGCTGGGAGCTGAGGCTCGGGCTTCGGTCGGATCGCAGGGAGCGGACTGGGGTTGGCGGCGTGAACACAGCCTGAAGGGGGCTAGTGCGCCACAGCTAGCTGGGGGCAGTCCAGGAAAAAGTCTGGAGCTGCTGACGAGACAAGAGACCATTGTTTCAGGGTGCGTGAGGAGAGGGGATTCAGAGCGCCGCCTAAAGGAGCTCCAGAGACGGGCGCGAGCCGCGGCTATCAGCACAGACCCCAGAGACGGGCATGAGACGCTAAGGCTGCTGCCGCCACCACCAAGAAACCTGTGTGCGAGCACAGGTCACTATCCACACCGCCCCTCCCGGGAGCCTGTGCAGCCCGCCACGGCCAGGCTCCCGTAATCCGGGGTCAACTTCCCCGGGAGAGCGCACGGCGCGCCTCAGGCTGCTGCAACGTCACGCCGGCTTCTGCCGCCGCAGGCTCGCCCCGCCTCCTCCGTACCGCTCCCTCCCCCCGGCCTGACTGAGCCAGAGCCCCCGAAGCAGCTGCTCCTTTAACCCCGTCCTGTCTGGGCGGGGAACAGACACCCTCAGGCGACCTACACGCAGAGGCGGGACCAAATCCAAAGCTGAACCCCGGGAGCTGTGCGAACAAAGAAGAGAAAAGGAAATCTCTCCCAGCAGCCTCAGGAGCAGCAGATTCAATCTCCACAATCAACTTGATGTACCTGCATCTGTGGAATACCTGAATAGGCAACGAATCATCCCAAATTGAGGAGGTGGACTTTGGGAGCAACTGTAGACTTGGGGTTTGCTTTCTGCATCTAATTTGTCTCTGGTTTTATGTTTATCTTAGTTTAGTATTTAGAGGTTATTATCATTGGTAGATTTGTTTATTGATTTGGTTGCTCTCTTCCTCCTTTTTTTAATATATATATATATATATATTTTTTTTTTCCTTTTTCTCTTTTTGTGAGTGTGTATGTGTATGCTTCTTTGTGTGATTTTGTCTGTATAGCTTTGCTTTTACCATTTGTCCTAGGGTTCTGTCTGTCCTTTTTTTTTTTTAGTACAGTTTTTAGTGCTTTTTATCATTCATGGATTTGTTTTTTGGTGTGGTTGCTCCCTTCTTTCTTTCTTTTCCTTTTTATTACTTTTTAATTTTTAATAATTTAAAAAATTTTTTATTTTAATAACTTTTCTCTTTCTTTCTCTCTCTCTCTTTCTTTCTTCCTTTCTTCCTTCCTTTCTTTCTTTCTTTCTTTCTTTCTTTCTTTCTTTCTTTCTCTCTCTCTTTCTCTCTTTCTCTCTTTCTTTCTCTCTTTCTTTCTTTCTCTCTTTCTTTCTTTCTTTTTTCTTTTTTCTCCCTTTTCTTCTGAGCCGTGTGCCTGGCAGGGGCTTGGTGCTCTGGCCGGGTGTCAGGCCTGTGCCTCGGAGGTGGGAGAGCTGAGTTCAGGACATTGGTCCACCAGAGACCTCCCAGCTCCATGTAATATCAAACGGCGAAAGCTCTCCCAGAGATCTCCATCTGAACACTAAGACCCAGCTCCACTCAACGACCAGCAAGCTACAGTGCTGCACACCCTATGCCAAACAACTAGCAAGAGAGGAACACAACCCCACCCATTAGCAGAGAGGCTGCCTAAAATCATAATAAGGTCACAGACATCCCAAAACACACCACTAGATGTGGACCTGCCCACCAGAAAGACAAGATCCAGCCTCATCCACCAGAACATAGGCACCAGTACCTTCCACCAGGAAGCCTACACAACCCACTGAACCAACCGTAGCCACTGGGAGCAGACATCAAAAACAACAGGAACTACGAACCTGCAGCCTGAGAAAAGGAGACCGCAAACACAGTAAGTTAAGCAAAATGAGAAGACAGAGAAACACACAGCAGATGAAGGAGCAAGGTAAAAACACTCCAGACCTAGCAAATGAAGAGGAAATAGGCAGTCT
The DNA here is from genome assembly GCF_028564815.1 of Eubalaena glacialis. Classification (NCBI taxonomy): domain Eukaryota; kingdom Metazoa; phylum Chordata; class Mammalia; order Artiodactyla; family Balaenidae; genus Eubalaena; species Eubalaena glacialis. The sequence continues at coordinate 19,266,161 of NC_083730.1, read as the reverse complement.
ACCTGAAAAAAAATTCAGAGTAATGATAGTAAAGATGATCCAAAATCTTGGAAAAAGAATGGAAAAAATACAAGAAAAATTTAACAAGGACCGAGAAGAACTAAAGAGCAAACAAACAATGATGAACAACACAAAAAATGAAATTAAAAATTCTCTAGAAGGAATCAATAGCAGAATAACTGAGGCAGAAGTACAGATAAGTGACCTGGAAGATAAAATAGTGGAAATAACTACTGCAGAGCAGAATAAAGAAAAAAGAATGAAAAGAATTGGGGACCATCTCAGAGACCTCTGGGACAACATTAAACACACCAACATTCAAATTATAGGGGTCCCAGAAGAAGAGGAAAAGAAAGGGACTGAGAAAATATTTGAAGAGATTATAGTTGAAAACTTCCCTAATATGGGAAAGGAAATAGTCAATCAAGTCCAGGAAGCACAGAGTCCCATACAGGATAAATCCAGGGAGAAACACACCAAGGCACATATTAATCAAACTACCAAAAATTAAACACAAAGAAAAAATACTAAAAGTGGCAAGGGAAAAACAATAAATAACACACAAGGAATCCCCATAACGTTGACAGCTGATCTTTCAGCAGAAACTCTGCAAGCCAGAAGGGAGTGGCAGGACATATTTAAAGTGTTGAAAGGGAAAAACCTACAACCAAGATTACTCTACCCAGCAAGGATCTCATTCAGATTTGATGGAGAAATTAAAACCTTTACAGACAAGCAAAAGCTAAGAGAAATCAGCACCACCAAACCAGCTTTACAACAAATGCTAAAGGAACTTCTCTATGCAGGAAACACAAGGGAAGGAAAAGACCTACAATAACAAACACAAACAATTAAGAAAATGGTAATAGGAACATACATACAGATAACTACCTTAAATGTAAATGGATTAAATGCTCCAACCAAAAGACATAGACTGGCTGAATGGATACAAAAACAAGACCTGTATATATGCTGTCTACAAGAGACCCACTTCAGACCTAGGGACACATACAGACTGAAAGTGAGGGGATGGAAAAAGATATTCCATGCAAATGGAAATCAAAAGAAAGCTGGAGTAGCAATTCTCATATTAGAAAAAATAGACTTTAAAATAAAGACTATTACAAGAGACAAAAAAGGACACTACATAATGATCAAGGGATCCATCCAAGAAAAAGATATAACAATTGTAAATCTTTATGCACCCAACATAGGAGCACCTCAATACATAAGGCAAATGTTAACAGCCATAAAAGGGGAAATCAACAGTAACACAATCATAGTAGGGAACTTTAACATGCCACTTTCACCAATGGACAGATCATCCAAAATGAAAATGAATAAGGAAACACAAGCTTTAAATGATACATTAGACAAGATGGACTTAATTGATACTTATAGGACATTCCATCCAAAAACAACAGATTACACTTTCTTCTCAAGTGCTCATGGAACATTCTCCAGGATAGATCATATCTTGGGTCACAAATCAAGCCTTGGTAAATTTAAGAAAATTGAAATCATATCAAGTATCTTTTCCAACCGCAACGCTATGAGACTAGATATCAATTACAGGAAAAAATCTGTAAAAAATACAAACACATGGAGGATAAACAATACACTACTTAATAACCAAGAGATCACTGAAGAAGTCAAAGAGGAAATCAAAAAATACCTAGAAACAAATGACAATGAAAACACGATAACCCAAAACCTATGGGATGCAGCAAAAGCAGTTCTACGAGGGAAGCTTATAGTAATACAATCCTACCTCAAGAAACAAGAAAAATCTCAAATAAACAACCTAACCTTACACCAAAAGCAATTAGAGAAAGAAGAACAAAATAACCCCAAAGTTAGCAGAAGGAGAGAAATCATAAAGATCAGATCAGAAATAAATGGAAAAGAAATGAAGGAAACAATAACAAAGATCAATAAAACTAAAAGCTGGTTCTTTGAGAAGATAAACAAAATTGATAAACCATTAGCCAGACTCATCAAGAAAAAAAGGGAGAAGACTCAAATCAACAGAATTAGAAATGAAAAAGGAAGAGTAACAGCTGACACTGCAGAAATACAAAGGATCACAAGAGATTATTACAAGCAACTATATGCCAATAAAATGGACAACCTGGAAGAAATGGACAAATTGTTAGAAAAGCACAACCATCCAAGATTGAACCAGGAGAAACAGAAAATATAAACAGACCAATCACAGGCACTGACATTGAGACTGTGATTAAAAATCTTCCAACAAACAAAAGTCCAGGACCAGATGGCCTCACAGGCGAATTCTATCAAACATTTAGAGAAGAGCTAACACGTATCCTTCTCAAACTCTTCCAAAATATAGCAGAGGGAGGAACACTCCCAAACTCATTCTACGAGGCCACCACCACCCTGATACCAAAACCAGGCAAAGATGTCACAAAGAAAGAAAACTACAGGCCAATATCACTGATGAACAGAGGTGCAAAAGTCCTCAATAAAATACAAGCAAACAGAATCCAACAGCACATTAAAAGGATCATGCACCGTGATCAAGTGGGGTTTATCCCAGGAATGCAAGGATTCTTCAATATATGCAAATCAATCAATGTGATACACCATATTAACAAATTGAAGGAGAAAAACCATATGATCATCTCAATAGATGCAAAAGAAGCTTTTGACAAAATTCAACACCCATTTATGATAAAAACCCTCCAGAAAGTAGGCATAGAGGGAACTTACCTCGACATAATAAAGGCCATATATGACAAATCCACAGCCAATATCGTTCTCAATGGTGAAAAACTGAAACCATTTCCTCTAAGATCAGGAACAAGACAAGGTTGTCCACTCTCACCACTATTATTCAACATAGTTTTGGAAATTTCAGCCACAGCAATCAGAGAAGAAAAACAAATAAAAGGAATCCAAATCAGAAAAGAAGAAGTAAAACTGTCACTGTTTGCAGATGACATGATACCATACATAGAGAATCCTAAAGATGCTACCAGAAAACTACTAGAGTTAATCAATAAATTTGGTAAAGTAGCAGGATACAAAATTAATGCACAGAAATCTCTGTGCATTCCTATACACTAATGATGAAAGATCTGAAAGAGAAATTAAGGTAACACTCCCATTTACCATTGCAACAAAAAGAATAAAATACCTAGGAATAAACCTACCTAAGGAGACAAAAGACCTGTATGCAGAAAAATATAAGACACTGATGAAAGAAATTAAAGACGACACCAACAGATGGAGAGATATACCATGTTCTTGGACTGGAAGAATCAACATTGTGAAAATGACTATAATACCCAAAGCAATCTACAGATTCAATGCAATCCCTATCAAACTACCAAGGGCATTTTTCACAGAACTAGAACAAAAAATTTCACAATTTGTATGGAAACACAAAAGACCCCGAATAGCCAAAGCAATCTTGAGAAAGAAAAATGGAGCTGGAGGAATCAGGCTCCCAGGCTTCAGACTATACTACAAAGCTACAGTAATCAAGACAGTATGGTACTGGCACAAAAACAGAAATATAGATAGATGGAACAGGATAGAAAGCCCAGAGATAAACCCACGGATGTATGGTCACCTTATCTTTGATAAAGGAGGCAAGAATATACAATAGAGAAAAGACAGCTTCTTCAATAAGTGGTGCTGGAAAAACTGGACAGCTACTTGTAAAAGAATGAAATTAGAACACTCCCTAACACCATACACAAAAATAAACTCAAAATGGATTAAAGACCTGAATGTAAGGCCAGACACTATAAAATTCTTAGAGGAAAACATGGGCAGAACACTCTATGACATAAATCACAGCAAGATTCTTTTTGACCCACCTCCTAGAGAAATGGAAATAAAAACAAAAATAAACAAATGGGACCTAATGAAACTTCAAAGCTTTTGCACAGCAAAGGACACCATAAACAAGAGGAAAAGACAACCCTCAGAATGGAAGAAAATATTTGCAAATGAAGCAACTGACAAAGGATTAATCTCCAAAATTTACAAACAGCTCAATATCAAAAAAAACAAACAACCCAATCCAAAAATGGGCAGAAGACCTAAATAGACATTTCTCCAAAGAAGATATACAGATTGCCAGCAAACACATGAAAGGATGCTCAACATCAGTTACCGTTAAAGAAATGCAAATCAAAACTACAATGAGGTATCACTTTACACTGGTCAGAATGGCCATCATCAAAAAAGCTACAAACAATAAATGCTGGAGAGGGTGTGGAGAAAAGGGAACCCTCTTGCACTATTGGTGGGAATGTAAATTGATACAGCCACTATGGAGAGCAGTATGGAGGTTCCTTAAAAAACTAAAAATAGAACTACCATATGACCCAGCAATCCCACTACTGGGCATATACCCTGAGAAAACAATAATTCAAAAAGAGTCATGTACCACAATGTTCATTGCAGCTCTATTTACAATAACCAGGACATGGAAGCAATCTAAGTGTCCATTGACAGATGAATGGATAAAGAAGATGTGCCACATATATACAATGGAATATTACTCAGCCATAAAAAGAAACGAAACTGAGTTATTTGTAGTGAGGGGGATGGACCTAGAGTCTGTCATACAGAGTGAAGTAAGTCAGAAAGAGAAAAAAAATACCATATGCTAACACATATATATGGAATCTAAAAAAAAAAAAAGCTTCTGAAGAACCTAGGGGCAGGACAGGAATAAAGACTCAGACATAGAGAATATACTTGAGGACACGGGGAGGGGGAGGGTTAAGCTGGGACGAAGTGAGAGAGTGACATGGACATATGTACACTACCAAATGTAAAATAGATTGCTAGTGGGAAGCAGCTGCATAGCACAGGGACATCAGCTTGGTGCTTTGTGACCACCTAGAGGGGTGGGTTAGGGAGGGTGGGATGGAGACACAAGAGGGAGGAGATACGGGGATATATGTATACATATAGCTGATTCACTTTGTTATAAAGCACAAACTAACACACCATTGTAAACAATTATACTCCAATAAAGATGTTTAAAAGGAAAAATAGACATATCCTGTTAGCTTTGTCTTCTACCAGTTTTGGGAGGGCGGCTAATCAGCCTTATATAAAACAAAGACAAATTCCTCCTTCAGATATTCACCCATAAGTCCCTCTAATTTCATGTCAACATGCACACATTTTTCTGAGCAAAGAATTTGGCCAAGACCAACCAAATGCTAATTTAACGTTCCTGTCAGATTTAACAAATTATGTGTAACTCGGTGCATATGCTCATCAAGTTTTTAGAGATGAAGAGCATATTTACCCTAGTCAATATTCATTTCTTTGAAAAAAGCTCTTTTTTCTTTTTATCTTATGTAGTGGTGCTTTGACACAAGCTCAAGTGAATCTGCTTATTTATTCTAAGAGGACCGTCTTCTTCAGGCCATCGGAAACTAGCAAAGATTCGCCATCTCCTTAGGATGTTTCCTTAATCATACCTGAACTTAGAGCAGCAATCCTGATTGGTTAGCTCTGCATTACAATCTATAACACCCAGAAAATACATATGGGTTGCATGAATTTGAAATCTCATCTGACATCTGAGTAATGTTAATCTTGTTTATATGACAACCTCATTATGGTACATAATTGCTCAGCAATCTCCTAGCAAATACTGGGTTAAAAATGCCTGGAAGATGCTTGTTCTTCTCATTATTAATTAGTATGTGTCCACTTCGCCAGATCCAGTGCCCAAACTTCATTTGTTATGTTCAGCCAAATGCATGAATAGCTTTGGAGTAATTATTTTCCAACATCATCTAATACCTCTCTGCACATCAATTAAAAATCCTCTTAACAAGGAACTGCATTTTGTTTGAGATCAAATGCCTGGTCCAAAGCTATATCAATCATGTAGAGCTAATTAGTGGCTCTGCTTTATATCATTTGTTTTACTTTATTATTTCATTGTACACTTCCTAATGAAACCAATTGAACAATTTTAAAATCTTTGTTCAATTAATTGAAAGCTTAAAGGCCAGCTACCTAGTCAGGCTTTCTTCCCTTTGAAAAGAAATACATGTAAGAGTGGGCGGGGAAATCCCAAGATGTGTTATAATACCTATTTACTTTCTGAAGTGCCCGCTCTATAGATACAAGTTTTAAAAGGTTTATCACCGTTTTTATACTGCTTGCAAATAATTCATTGCTCGCCATATCTTTACAGATTTGTGGCCAACCATTTCTGAAGGATGAGTTGAAACAACAAGAGATGTAGGGCAGTTCATCTTGAAGACTGCACATAGAGGCTCTCTAAAGTACTGTGTATTTCTGTCAGCATTTTATAAACTGGTTGACCAGCTTTCTTCCTTAGTGCAAAAAAAAATGCTGAGCTGTGAAGACCGTTGAGTAGCAACTCCTTTGGGGTCTGGATAGAGCAGTGGACTCCAATACAAATATGAATGGATTAAATGCATACTAACTACCCAAAGTGGGGAAGCTATAATGAGAGGAAGGGCAAATTCCAGCTCTTTAGAATTTCCGCTTGTTCATCAGAACCAGGACTCAGCGCCAGCCGGGCAGGCAACAGGGTTGCCTCATTTGCCCCAAGTGTACGGCATCCCAGACTGCGCCCTCTGTCACACCCACCCTCCCTTTTGGAATTCATTTTGATTTATGAAAACATCCCCAATTCACCAAATCCTTGTGTGAAGTGGTTTCCCCAGTCACAAAGCGTATCACAATTAATGCAAATTCAGGGGAGTAAATGTTGGTAAAAGTAGAACTAATTTTCTCCAGTGCTAGCTCCTCTAAAGGCCCCCTTCCTCACAAAAGTAAATCCATTTTAACTAAACAAAACTGACAAATCAGCAGATGTCAGGGCCTTCAACAAATGGGCTGTGGTTCTCTCTTTGGTCTGTGCCAGACGGGGAAAAATTAAGACCAAATTTTCAGAACAGTTAGGCTGGATTAAAAAATGCTGCAGAATTGCGCCAGTCTATAAACTTACAGCATGTATTTACACATTTATTACTTTTAAAATAAACTTATGGGAGGAATTCTATCCCAGGATAATAAGGATGAGAGTCTTTTTAAAGCTCTTACAAAGTAAGAATCCTCTGGAATCACTGGGGGGTCTAGATTAAAAGACTTGGGAATCCTCTAATTTACTTGTTCCTCTGTTCTTTATAACGGTTAAGTTACTAACTTTTATTTGTCAGTAAGAATTGAATTTTACACCGAAGTGAATTATCGTAACGCATGAACTGCTCGGCCACAATTTTAAATAGCCTTCTTTGCAAATTATCTCTCATGATTTATATTCATCCTATCGGGAAGGCAGAGAAAAATTGTATGAGGATGGATGATTTGGATTTAATGTGAATGGATAAAAGTATGTGATAGCTTCTTGCGGTTCTGCCAATGAATTGAACACTTCCTCCTGTCTCCAGTATTCATTTCAAAATCTGGGTAAGCAAGTTAGAGAGAAAGAGAGAGAGAGAGAGAGAGTACTTAAGGTCACATTACTTTCATTACTCAGAAAAACTTGGACTTCGAGGGTTAAGCACCTCTATAAAATACACTTTTGCAACTTACCCAGGGACTCATTTAGTTGTATGTTTCCCTTTTCCTGCCGATATGTTTCCTCCAAGAAGTCTTCCTGAACACTTGTCCTGTGAACTTTCTGCCTAATTTCTGCCCATCTCTTAATGTTTTTCTCATGTTCTGGCAACTCCCAATATCTCCCCTGATCATTCTAGCTCAGAGTTTCCCAAACTTCTGTGATAACAGAAATCATCTGGGAAAGAACGTTTCCCCAGGCCTCTTCTCTAGAGATTCTGAATTAATCAATCTGGAATGGGGCCCAGGAATCTGTATGTTTAACAAGCAACCTAGGCAATTTATAACATCAAGGAAGTTCTAAAAGCATACTGGAAGAGGGCATGGGCCATGTTCTCTGAATGCCTAAGCAATTATAGCATTTACCACACATTTCTGTCCACAATTTTTACTGCTGTATAATATTCTATAATTATTTCATTTATGTCTTCTCTGGGGAGTTATAAATATCTTGAATGTGGAGAATACTTTATTTTGAATACTTCTACTCAATCTGATCCTCCTAGAAAACCAAGAATACCTTGTAGGTTCTTAATAAGAAATAATTGGATATACTGTAATTTAAATGAAAGTGTTGTCAACACTTAGAAATACTGCAAGAGACACAGCAGTGAAGACGGTGGCCAGGAAGAGCTAGAGGAAAAGGAAGTGTTTTCTGCCTTCTGAAGGTAAGAAAATTTGTCATACTGTCCTCAAAAGACCAGTGGCATTCACCCACTTTTTCTGATGAAGTAATATTTGCAGAAATATTAGAAAACATGGAAAACACAAAACTTCTTTTTTTTTTAAAAGGGGGAGATGGGAGAAACAGGTGAAGGTGGTCAAAATGTATAAACTTCCAGCTATAAAATAAACAAGTCCTGGGATGAAATGTTTAAAAAAACAAGTTACCATGGCAACCACCAAGAAATGATTATTGTTAATATTTTGGTATTTATTTCTCTAATTGCAAATTGTCATTTGTTTCATAGGAAAGCCCCACGTGGAGTTGGTGAATTTGACCTTTGCCTGTGATGGGGACAGTCAGGGGAGCTTATCTCACTTGTGTCTTTGGAGCTTACGATGTTGGGTCCCATAAGCCTGATACTAAAAACAAGCCCTGGAAAACAAAAGATAGCAATGGCCAACCAATAAAATGGTATGAAAGGCAGAAACATGGGAAATGTAGCATTAGTCATACATTAATTTGAGGATGCAAAAGAGGATTTAAAACCTAAAGGGAAAAAATCAGAATGCAAATTTCAAAAGTACCTGAAATTAGAAGGCCTTGAAAAGTGTCTATAGTCATTAGTATCTTAATGTAAACAGATGAAAGTAAAAATTCTAGTCACAGAGATACGGATGATAAATTGAACTTTGGGTCATTTATTTAGATGTTTGATATTGGGTAAATCCAGCCACATATTAAAGGAGCTCTTATCCTTCGTCCTGCCTTCTTAATATTACAGTTACACAGATTTTCCAAGAGGAACATTATTTCATCAATATTATACTTACTTTCTACGCAAAGCTCACGTCTTCATGATTAATATGTACAGAGACAATGTCAACGTATTTGATTTGTGTCTGTGTTTATTTTTAAAATACATTTAGGCCTAGTTCAAATATGAGAAGTCTCTTCAAATTGGAGGGTCATGGAAAAAAAGCATAGATTCATCCATTTAATAAAGTCTTCCTGAATGTTAGAGGATATTTTGAAACCTAAATCTGCTTATAAATAAAAGTTCCATCTTTGAGAAAGAATTGGAGATAAACAAAAAGAAAAATGTAGCTAAATATTCTGTCTAGTATTTGTACTGTTGAAAGATAATTGTCTTATTTTCTTCACCCTTCAAAATTCATTGAAAAATTTAAATACTTAAGGAAGTGTTTCCCAGAGTTCTTCTTTTCAGAATTTCAATGGCTATTTTTGCTCTGTGTCTTACAAATAAACTTTATAACCAACATGTTTTGCCGAAGGAAAAAAAGTATGGTATTTTTACTGATATTAGATTAAATTTATCTCTGCCGTATTGAATTTTCCTATTCATGAAAAAGGTGGGTCTAAAATGAAGTCTTCCTTTATATCTTCTTTTGGAATATTTGTATAATCTATTCTTTTAAAGGTTTGTTTTATAACATGTTTATAACATTTTTGCAGTTTTCCCATGGACTCTCAGTTTCTCCAGATTTATAATCATATCATTCACAAAAAGAGATAGTATTTACTTCTTGTACACCAGTTCTTTTGCCTTTAGAGCTTTTTTGTATAATTATATGTCAACTAATACTTCTAATTCATTATTACATAATAATGATTATAGTCGGCATCCTTTACTCGTTCCAAGATTTAGCAGACAAGACTTTGGTGTTTCTCTAATTATAAAGAAGCTAGCTTTACCTACCATCGTTCTTTAACCAAGTAGCCACCCATTCCTACATTACTGAGTATGTTTTACTGTGAATGGGTATTAAATTTTTCAAATATTTTTCATTTATCTGTGGAGAGATTATATGAATTTTATTTCTAGCACTATAAATATGATGAATTATAATAATCAATTTTTTAAAAATATTGAACCTTTTTGCAAACAATCTCATTTAGTCATGGTATATTATTGTTTTAATGTGCTCTGGATTCTGATTACTAATATTCCCTGTATGTTTTCCATTGGTACTCATAAAAGAGATTGTTGTATCGTTTACATTTTGGGCTGTAATATTCCTGGGTATTCCTCCTTGAATCTCCTAAAGTTGTTGATGTATAAAAACTGTTAATGAGTCATTGGGTACATATTAATAACTGTTCTATCTTCACTGCAACTTTAGCTTTTATGTTAAAACTTATTTGTCACTTCTACTGCATTTTGATCTGATTTCAACCTTGTCAGGAAATAAGATTGCAACTCCTGCTTTGATATAGTTTTGTCTATTTTTTTTTTTTTTAAATCTTTCTGAGTCTCTTGACTTTAGGTATATTTTTGTAGGTAGCATAGGGTTAATTTTTGGGTTTTTTTGGTCAATGCCTTTCAACTTATTTTATCTAAAGCATGTTTACAAATAAAGTCTTTAAGAAATGTTCATGGAAAGAACATTCCTTGGATTCTTTCTTGCATATTCATAACAGTTTGTCCATTGCCTTTATGTTTGGAAGTTGTTTTAGCTGGGTATAAAATCGCTGACTCCTTTTTTCCCTTTAGTCTCTAAATGAACGTAACTTACTTCATTATCATCTACCATAAACCATCACAATCAAAAAGTCTAATGAAAAAGTGATTTTTTTCCTTTATAAGTAACTTTTTAATTTATATTTGTTTTGTTCTGGTTGTTGGGATGGTGGTTCCTAGATGTCCAAATGATTTTTTTTCTTTTTATTCAAGGTCCACTAACTAATTTTACTAGCATACATCTTGGTGTTGGCTGTTCTAAGTTCATGTTCTCAGAAATATGTCCCCTGAGGTGTCCCCTTGCAATATACAGTTTTGAGACTTCTTTCATTTCAGGAATATTTTCTCAAATTATAGTTTTTAGGATCTCTTCTGTCCCATTGCTTTTTCTGCTATCCTTGCTCTCTCTTTTTTTTTAAAATAATAACTTTGTATGAGAATCATGGTGGTATTTAATTTTAAGATAAATGTTAAAACCTGGTTTTTGAACTCAGTGGTGGTGGTGATATGGGGTGAGGGAATCATGGGGTGAGAGGTTTACGCGGTGAAAGGAGAGGAAGGAAACATAATACTCATTTTGGTTCAAAGAAATAACACTACATTCAAAGCTGGCAAAAGAGTTTGAGTTCTGGCTCTGCCTTACCTTCTCTGAACCTTGGTACCTCATCAGTAAAGTGAAAATATAGTTCTACTTATTTCATGGGGTGGTTGTGAGAATCAAGTAAGATATTGAATTTGAAAGAGCTTTAAGAGCATTAGAAAATGCAGAGGACCACACAACTCTTAAGTACAAATAAGAAAGTGAAAAGCGGCCCCCACCACAGGAGTTGGCCTGAGGAGAAAATCATTTCCTGCAGGGGAGCAGAGGCACACACACAATTGACTTCTGCTTCTGCTTTTCCTTTCAGCCGCTTGCTCGAAACCCTACCCTCTGCTTCTCCCACCTCAGAGAGCTCATGAAGAAAACCACAGGCTCGAATCTTTCCTAGCCTCAACAGACTGAGGACATCTGTTCAAAAAGGGTGATTATAAATGCAACCTTTGCCTCCAGTTTACTTACTAACTCTTTATCTCAGAAACTGAGCGTGAGAAGGTGTCCTGGAAAATCATCAAATATCCATCTTTTTTCCTTTGGGCAGAATTACGAAAAGATCTTTCTTCAATGGGTACTGAGCAAAATAAGTAGTGAACAAAACTATTCTATGATCCCATTTAGGCTTTATACAAACATGTATTCATACTGTGAGTACTAAATGAAATGATTTTGAAACACAAATATTTTACTCTCAACAAATTGTGACTCTTTATATCATGGTATATAAAGGAGAAACCATTGTATTTTTCTAAAAACCATATGAGAAAGTAATTCCACACCCTTCTTTATGAGTTTTACTTGTTATTTAGCCTTTCACTTTAGAGTGTTCTGATATTCTTCTATCATTGGAACATTAATATTCAGGGTTACTTCTTGTCAGTTTCCCTTAGAGATATCGTCAGTGAAAAGTGGAGACTAGTTGATGGATGCCATTTTAGCATCTAAGCCCCAAGCATCTGATATCTAGTCCCTGCCAAATGCAACACTAAGAACTTGATGTTTCTATTCTATATCCTACAACATCCCTGATGCAATATGGGGACTGGGTCTCAATGAAGACTATAATTTTTATCATTATCAACAATAATTGTTATTAGAAAGAAGCTATTTTAGGGGATAAAAAAGGGAAAGAACATTTCACTTGAGACAACTAGAGAGGTTTATAGGAAAGATGATGATTGAAAGCAGATCTTAAAGCAAAATGATTTAAATGCAAAGTATATTCTGATTGAGAGTACACTATTTACACCAAAATGAATTTGCAAAACATTTTCAAACTATTAAAAAAATTTATCTGTAAATATACTAAGAACCACTGAATCGTACACTTCTAAAGGACAAATTTTGTGGTATTATATTGTGGTTGACTATATTTTGATAAAGCTGTCACTTAACCATAAAAAAAATTTAAGGTTAATTCTGTATGAAAATAGGAGAATAATCATTTGAGTAAGTAAAGAAACTTAGAAATCACCTTGGACAGCTACTTTTTTATTTTATTTTATTTTATTTATTTTCAGCTGGGTCTTAGTTTCAGAAGGTTCAGTTCATTATACTTCTCAGTTCATAGCATACAATCATTGTACAAGGCATTTTTCTTGTTTTATTTATTTATTTACTTCCTTTTATCCCCTTTTTGTATTCCTGTTCTCCAAACTCTCCTGTGATGGTCACCAGACATCCTGCCTGTCTTGGCATGACAAAGAATGTTTCAATGAACATCCTCATACATGGGCCCTTATATGAGAATTTCTCTGGGATTAAGAGCCAGGAGTGGAGTTGATATCTGTATTTATAATTTGTCTAAATACTACCAATTTGCTGTCCAAAATGGTTGGATCAGTCTACATTCCATTAGAACTGCTTAAAGGTTCCCCGTATCCCACGAACCCTTGGCATCATCCATCTCTCTATTTTTTGTCCACTTTATGTTTTTGGGTTAGTTGTATTTTCCAGACTACCCATTATTCTATTTGGGTTGCTGCCTTATTCTTATTGATTTTCAGCAACTCTCCATATAGTCTAAATATCTGTTTCTTGTCTGATTTAGATATTGCAAATATATTCTCCCAACCTGTCATCAGTCTGTTAACTTTTCATAGTGTTGAAGAGATATCCTTAATATTGATGTAAACACCTTTATTTACAGGGTTTTTTGGGTTTATGCTTTGTTTAAAAAAAACCTTTCCTCATTCATCCATTCATTCAACAAATTTTATTGAGTGCTCACTATTTGCCAGGTACTGTTTTAGTAGCTGGCGGCACATCAATGAATAAGCAAACAAAAAGCACTGCCTTTCTGCAACTTACATTCTAACTGGGAAAGACTTGTCATAATCAATAGACATAATACAGAGGTGAATTACATAGTATGTTAGGAGGAGTAGACCTAGGGAGAAAAACATGAAGCAGGGTAATGGAGATCAGGACTGTCAGGGTGCAGAACTGAATTTTTAAATGGGATAGTCTGGGCAAGTGTTATTGATTTAAATATATAAATTTTCCTCTAAATGTTGTTTTAAACTTAGACTTCCTTACCAGCTGCACTGGTGGGCGAGATTCCTCTTGCGTCCCTTGGAGTAAGGTCCTAAGATCCAAAAGACACACTAAAGCGCTTTTGTTCATGCTTGGATGTCTAATTTGTTGACTAAAAAGGGGGATTAAAAGAAGGAACATCTTACGCCACCATGTTGCTGATGTCACTGTGCCTAAATTTAGACTTCCTGTGAGACCTAAATCATGGTCTGTTTTTGTAAATGTTCCATGTGTACTCAGAAAAAAATGTGTTCTCTCAGTTTCTTGAAGATATATACATATACATACACACATACATATACGTGTCCCTAGATACCCACAGGTACCAAAATCCATGGATGCTCTCAAGTCCCTCATATAAAATGGTGTAGTATATGCATATAACCTCTGCATATCTTCACATATATTTTAAATCATCTTTAAATAAATATTGTAAATACAATGTAAATGCTATGTAAATAGTTGCCAGAGTGAGGCAAATTCAGGTTTTACTTTTAGAGCTTTCTGGAATTTTTTTCTTCCAAATATTTTTGATCTGTGGTTGGTTGAATCCATGGATGTGGCACCTGCGGATATGGAGTGCTGACTGTACATATCTATATCTATATCTATATCTAATCAAAACTTGATTCATTTCATAGTTTATTTCCCTATACTGATTTTCCCTTCTTGATCTTAGTTTCTGAGAGACATTCGATAGAGCCTCCAAGTACAATATTTGATTTATCTATTTTCCCTTTCATTTTATAAATTAAAAGCCCAGGTAGGATTCACTGAGTTAAAACATTGATTCACTTTCATCTTCAAGCACTAGCTCAAATTGCAGAAAAAAATTTTATTACATAAGTTTGTAGAAATGGACTAGCTATTGTGTTAATGAAAAGCAAAGTAAGTTTAAAACATCATTCTAGTATTGAATATGCCCTCAACGAATGACCTCAGCAGATTTTGAAACTACAATTATATATGTAGTCATTGGACTATATGGTCCTAAATTACCTCATACAGATTAAAGTGGATATGAGATGCAATACATTTTGTGACATAAATCTATTGTATAAATAGGATGAAATAGAAGAGTCTCAAAATCTGCCACTGTTAATTCAAATTGTAACAGGAAAAATTACTAAATTTAAATGATAATGTGGTAAAGACCTCTGGATGGGTATATCACTAAAGAATACACTTATTGAAGTTATTGTTTCCATGCAATGAGTTTCAAAACTTATACCACTTGGGTACCAGATTTTCTCTTCCTCCTTGGAACCCTTCCTGATTGATCAGTCATATTGCTCTTTCCCTTTTCTGAGCTGCTATTGCCCTTACTTAGAATCAACACCACCTAAAATGATGCTTAGCTGTTTCCTCTTTGACTCCATTTAACAGAATTTTTTTAAAGATCGGTAGCAGATTTTTATTAAAATGAAACATTATATTATGTATTATGTAACATGTAATATGGATGAAAATAATAAATGTGGTCCTCAAAACACTTAAATCATCATTGTTTGTTTGGAAATACTTTCTTGTTTGTAACCTTGAGGCACCTTGGTCCAACTACTGAAATTAACAAATAAAAAAAAAAGGAAAGCCATACTCATTGGTTATTTGCATGTATTTCTAACAACACTATCTCTCATTACTTTAACAGAATTATTTTGAACTGTCACTCTATGCAGAACACAATGCTAGACATTAATGAGTATGTGGATAGGAGAGGGTCAGGAGGGCTGGTGCAAAGACAGCTGAGCTCAGAACCTGGTGATGGTGCAGAAAGATATGTCACCCAAATAGTACAGGATGTAAAGAACAAGGGAGAGGAGGCAGCCTGGTGCTGAGTGTGACCTGAGACTCAAAGCAGTTACCTAAAGAGTAGTGAGAGAAGGGTAGCTTTTCAGTCTCATTCCAGCTGCTCAGGCAACAATAGACAGCCCTACCTGGATCTGGGCATTCCCAAGTGGCATGAACATCAAAGAACACAAGAACAGACCAAGTGCATGGTCTTTCTGGAGAGGAGGGAGCATGCCTTAGGCTGCCTATACTACCTATGCTAAGTACCTAGTAGATTCACAGAAAATTGAAAACCCATGAACTCGTCTGTAAGTCTGTGATGAAGCCCAGGCATCTGCTGGTTTAAGAGCTCCCCAGGAAATTTTGATATAACCTGGTTGCAGGTTATGTGTTTCAGAAGTGCAGGAACTTTGGAGTTAGAAATGTGTGAGTTGAGTTGGGATCTGCCACTTATTAGTTGTGTGGCCTTTGGCAAGTTGCTTAACTTTTCTAAGCTTTGGTTTCCTCATCTACACAATGGGACTAATTATACCCTCCTCAAACATTTGTTATGAGGATTAAATGAGATATTACATATAAAACACTTAACAGAGTGCCTGGCATGTAGTAAGAGTACAGTAAATAATTTCTATTGACAATATTTCCCATAGGATGGACCTGCCTGTTGCCACAGTTATGAAATTGAATGAGATAAAGTGTCTCCAAGACATCCTTCTCCATTCCTGTTGCCCTCTGGCAAGGAGCTAGGCCGGCTGCTAAGGATATGGCAAGGAAGGGACCTGACTCGTGGTCTAGCCTGGCTAGCACAGTTAGATCTGTTGGAAAAGAAGATAAAAAGAATAATGGAAGAAGTAGCTCTTAGACCAGAGCAGTTCAATAGAACTTTCTGCAATGATGGAAGTGGTCTGTATCCCTGTGTCCATTACGGTAGCCACCAGCTACATGTGGCTATTGAACACTTGGCATGTGGCTAGTGCAACCACAGAATTGAATCTTAATATCGTTTAAATTTAATTAATTTAGATTCAAAATTAAATAGCCACATGTGTCCAGTGGCTACCATATTGGACACCGTGTTCTAGAGGAAGCTGTGTACATTGATGAGCTCCTCTGAGGGCTCAGTTCTAGAGAAGGTGACTGAATGAAGAGTCATAACTGGAATGTTTCAATGGTGCCTACACATCAGAAATAAAGGATGTAAGTTTACACTCTGTTGATTACCAAAGGAAATAACCCAGAGTACAAAAATTGACCTGGGCTCTTGAACTTGAGGCATAGTTAGTCTACCTGTATGGATCAATGCCTTCAGAAGATGAATTAGACCTAGATCAAAACCGTCTTCTCTCTGGAACCTTAAACAATTCTCCCAGGCAGAGTTGGCTTCTCCCACATCTGTGTCTCCACCACTACAGCTCTCCTATTGCACAGCACCAGAGTAAACAATTTCCTAACCTACCGTCACGTGAGCTCCTTGAGGACAGGACCTATGTCCTATTTGTTCTTGTGTCCTCAGAGACACAAATGATATAGATGATTAATCAATGTTTGTGAAAGGAAAAGGAGAAGATAAAGGAGTTATTAATGGAAAGAGGAAGGAAGGAAGGAAGGGGGGAAGGAAGGTGTCTGAAAGGACATTGGTATTACTGTGGTATTAAAGACAGAACCTCCAGGTTCCCAGCTATGTTCATTCCTCTACACCACAATGGAACTTCCTGTTAAAGATTCTAAAAGGAAACACTCTTCAGACATGACCACAGTGTTCCTGTTTCAAGTTATGAAGCACTATTTGACCACAACATTTTCTTTTCCTTCAGTAGCTCAGAAATTCATTTCTAAGAGCAGAGGAAACATGTGGTTGGATGATCAGGAAGCTGTGTCTTACAGGGTAAATGTACCTAAAGACCAAAGAGATAAGGGAGGTGATCAGCTGGTGAACAATTGAAATGACATATCATTGAGATCAAAGCTAGACACATAAGTAAAAATTAAACGGTCCAAAGTCTGGAGGACTCCATGAGGCTAATGAACACATCTAATGGTGGTACAAGACTGAGTTGGGAGGACAGAGAGATATAATTAGAGGTTCCAAAGGTGGAACCATTCTGAGTATGGCCAGAAAAGTACGCTACTGTAACAGATATGGTGTAAAGGTCTTTGGAGCTGACAATTTCAAGGGAAAAAATGAGGGGGGTTTAGACAGATTACTTGAACATACATTGAAGATGCTTATTATGATGGCTGGCAGAAATTTAAATCACAAGTCAGAAAGCAAAATCATGGTTTGGGGCATAGAGTGGCATGGACTCCACAGATGAGAGAGAAAATAAGCTATACATTAGAGGGTAGTCTGGAGGGGTGCTGCCATAAGTATTCAAATAGATGGAGACTTTCTGCAAGGGTGGAAGAACAATGAGGGCAGAGGGGCCATGGGGGTCAAGGAGCATGCCCCAGTCCTCCCTTCCCCTCTCTTGCCCTGGGTCACGTGGAGCGTAGGGAATGAACAACCTTTGCTCTTTTAAGCCCCAGGAGACTCTGTGGCCCCAGAGAAAGCCAATTTCAGTTAAGGCAAGAAGTCTAGTGAGGATTCCTGGGAGACATCCACTTAGAGGAGGAGGAAATAGAAGAAAGCCCAAGTCACGGCTGGAATTAAGAATGGGAGAGATGGGTTCAGGAAACTGGGAGGAGAGAGTTTGGTGAAGTGGAGTTCCCAGGAGCAGGTGTGTTTGGACTGATGGGTTGACAATGGTCCCTGCGCAGCCTTGAATCCAAGTTGAGTTTGGACTTCTATTGTCAGCAACGGGCTGTCTTCCACTCAGTGGAGGCCTCTGAGTGGGCGAGTAGTGTGACAAAAGCTGATGTTTCCTTGAATATAGCCATCTATACATTTTGAAAAATGTTTTAACTCTACCCACATATGAGTTTCTGCATAATCTCTGAAGGCTAGTCCACAGAAGCAAAGCATTGTGGCTTTACACTTTTCATAAAATGATTGATCTTTGAATTAAATACCTACAAAATATCTATATATGTGAGCCCAGATAAAAATGAGTGAAGAATTATTGGCAACGTATTTCTACTTTCATCTGTACAAATAACTGTGCTTTGACTACATGTATTAAAAAGACACTACTAACAATTTACCAAAAAAAAAAAAAAAAAAAATGCTGATGTTTCCAAGAAATCAATTTGGGGTGCTGTTCAAGATGAATGAAATAAAAAAGAAATTGGAAGTCTCCCTCCTGGGGGCTGTAGAAACACCATTAGACTTCACACACCAGATTTTTAAAATAAGACCCTATGGAGCTATTACCTATAACATCTTCCATCTTGGTCTTATAAAGATGCCTACATCATTTTAAATACACTGGGTGTGGCTTCAATGGGCACTGATTCAGCTCTGCTGAGTAGAATCAGTTGTTTTCAGGCATCTGAGTGGTTCAGAGCAGAGCAGTGGCTCCTTCAGTGATGTGGTCTGTCCAACCCAGACATCTCAACAACTGAGTTATGATGGATAGCCTGACAGGTCTCCACAGTCATTGCCCAGAACACAGCCTTCTCATGGACAAGTCAATGCACCACATGGCCAAGGCATCTGCCTTAAAAACCTAGAACAGAGAAAAGGAACGCTGGCACAGGTCACTGTCGGGGTGAAACTTTTTACCTTCAGCCTGTCACATTATTTGTCATTTCCATATGGGCCACTGACAGCTGTCAGTCAAGCAAGACTTACCCTGCCACTGGCAAGTCTCAAGGCATACAAAAGAAGAGACTAATGCAAGTCTGCCTTAATTAAGTGATAATTAAACATTCTAGGCAGAAATTTCCAATCAATCTGACAGAACACACCCATTCAAAACAAGGTTTTACAGCCATATTCCAACCGACTGATAAGGTTTTGCCTGTCTGGGAATAAAAAAAAAAAAAACTAAAACTTTAAAGTCCTAATCAAGTCTCTGGCAGATTTGAGGTGAGGATGAAGCAGGAAGATACCCAAAGGGAATCGGGAAACTGGGGCATCCCTGGGGAGTTGTGTTCCTCTTCCCCTGCAAGGGAAATTGGATTACAATGAACATTGTGAGCAGACTTAAAGGTGGAAAAGGGAAAGTCTCCTCACAGTGAGAGCGGTGAGCGCAGCTCAGAGAGAGTGAATTACAATAGAACCTTTGCTCCCACTCTGCCTCCCTAAAGATGAGGAGAGGTACACAGGCTAATTACCCGTGTACCTGTGAGCCTCATCTCCTTCACAACCACTCGCTGGCAGTTACCATTCGCATCCCCACAGAGCATCGCCTGTGTCCAGACCCCGGGCAGCTCAGCTCAGCTCCCACCAAGACGTCTAGAGAGAGCGCTTCTGTTTCTTAGAACACAAGTCAAGGTATAGGTGGTGCTCCTATTAAGAAGGTTTGAAATATTATTAAACTCAGAATTTCCTATCTAGCAAGTTCATGGCATGCAGAGTTAAATATAGAAAGAGCGTTTAGACAAAGCCTGTATTAGATGGGTTCCCTGCTTAACTGATATAATTAAATATTGAATTGACCCAGAATGCTAAATATTACTTTCTGGTGGGACCAGTGCCACCAAATATCTAAAAGTCTTTTGTTGTTTCCCTGCTGCAATGGATCAAATTAAGCTGCAGCTCCCCAGGCCTCATTTGACCTAAAATTATTCTGAGGCCGAAATGCTTTTCCAGGTTATATGTGATCTAAGACTCAATTGGACGATCGCTTGAAGTTCGTGGGGCAGCCTGGATGGGGCTGGATGGTTACCGTGTGACACTTCTGAAAGAAATTCCTAAGTTCTATGTCTATTTTGTAGCTCTCACTAACCTACACACACACACACACACACACACACACACACAGAGCAGAGTGGGGCATTATCAGAAGTGTTGGTATTATTCCATAGAAATATTACCACATAGGAAACAGACATTTTCTCTTTTCCACTAATCTCTAGAATTAATAAGAGGCAAAATTATAAAGAGGAAAACTAAAGTCTTTGATGGACTAGGGCTTGAGGACATCCAGAGAGGAGACCCATTGGACTAAAAGTTGCCCACATGATTCAGATGGGGCAGTTTCTGAAGAAAGATTTATAAAGATTTAACAATTTCCACTAATATTATGAAAGGTGGCCTAATTCCATGCCTCCCTCTGAATATTCAGTTTTTCACTTTCTTCTCCTTTGTTTCCTCTGAGATAAGAGCCTAATGTCCAATTCTTTCATTTTTTTCATTCACAGACAAAAGTAACCACAACACTTCCAGTCAACTTCAAAAGCTTTTACGTTGCTGTGCTGAGTTGGTGTGTTTTTCACAGTTCATGCGATTGAAATCACGTTGTGAAAGCTGAGAAAACTTGATCTGAATTTTTTAAGAGGTTCGTTCAGAGTGTCCCACCAGAAAACTCATCCATGGAGAACAAGAAGACGTGCCTTACAGCTTCTGTCTTCTAAGAAAAGAGTTTATTGCTGGCTGAAGGAAAAGCTCTGACTGCCAGGGTGTTTTCATTCTCCGAGGACACTGAGAGGTTTCCACTTCTGAATCTAGCATCTTGTGTCCCAAATAAAATGTTTCTACACTGAGGACCATTTCCTTTAGGGGGTTGCCCTCCTGTCCCCTCCTTCAACCCCAATTAATTTGTGGTTCTGAAGTTCTCAGTGTTCTTGCATTTCCACGACCTCACCCAAGAACAATTGATCTGACCATGTGAAGAGGTTTGGGGGTCAAAGGACACACACCTTAAGTGTTTGCCAAAAAGTCTTCCAATGACCTCCAATCCCTGTCCCAAATAATTACTCATCTATAGGGGAAGTGGTGTACCTCACTGTAGCCTTGATATGTAGACATGTATTTGAGGTTTTATATTTGTTCTGGTCATTTGTCTGTGGCTCTTAGGTCCATCTTCCATCCTTCTCCTCTTTGGCTCTCTGGAGAGCTGGTCTCTGTAAGTTATGTTTCCCAGGCTCCCTTGCTCGTTGACTTCCATTAAGGTTATGTCAATGGCAGCACTGGTGGAAACTGGAGGGTGGGAGGAGGGAAGAAGTCCACTTCTTGACACCTCAGGAGGTCCACCAGCAGCTCCCGTGTCATTCCAGCTCCTGGCATGGTCCCAGCTCCCACAAGACATTCTCCATGGTTCCAGCTCCCACATGTTGGCTATCTGGACCTCCATCTCTTCCCCTTACCCTATCACCCTAAGAGTAGCAGCAACTCACTATTTTCAGCTCTTCCAACTACTCTATAGTGAATCCCCTTTATTAAATTCCCTCCATTTCTATACCTGTCTTGGTTTCTCTTTGGATTCTCACTGATAGAATTTTATTCATTCCAAAATTTAAAAGTGTTTGACTATTGATAATTTAGAAAACAAGTAATGATGATAATATAATAATAAAATAGAAACAGTGCCCCACAAACACATATGGAGAAATATATATCTTTGCAGCAAGTATGAGCCAGTTATGCTGTGAAGGAACATAGCAACAAGAATGAGCTCACTACCTTTACTTAGAAGTGAGGAACTTGAGGTCAGGAATGGGCAGGCACATATGGCCTTAGGAGTGGCACCATTGTGAGAGCTCAGATCTCCTCTAGTGCTCGTTGATGGGACCTTGTTTATTAAAAGCATGAGCACATAGCACAATGGAGAATTCAGATAAGTTTCTTGATAGCACGAGCCTTAGAGCCTTTGTTTGTCATTGTTCCACTGACTAAAGGTTACTAACAAGCTATGGGTTGGCCAAAAAGTGCCTTCGGTTTTTAAGTAAAAATAAGACACATTTTTCATTTTCACCAAGAACTTTATTGAACAACATATTCACCTTTTTGTTCCACTACCTTCTGCCATTTTCCAGGCAACTTTATAATTCCATCTTCCCAAAACATTTTATCTTTTTGGGCAAAGAACTGTCCCAGGTGCCTTTTACAGTCTTCCAGGGAATTGAAATTTTTTCTATTAAGAGAATTTTGTAAAGACCTAAATAAATGGAAATCTGAAGGTGCAATATCTGGTGAATACGGTGGATGAATCAGAACTTCCCAGCCAAGCTGTAACAGTTTTTGCCTGGTCATCAAAGAGACATGCGGTCTTGCATTATCCTGATGGAAGGTTATGTGTTTTCTGTTGACTAATTCTGGTCGCTTTTCGTTGAGTGCTGCTTTCAGTTGGTCTAACTGGGAGCAGTACTTGTTGGAATTAATTGTTTCATTTTCTGGAAGAAGCTCATAATAGAGGACTCCCTTCCAATCCCACCCTATACACAATATCACCTTCCTTAGATGAAGACTGGCCTTTGGTGTGGTTGGTGGTGGTTCATTTCACTTGCCCCATGATCTCTTCCAGTCTGCATTGTTGTACAGTATCCACTTTTCATCTCCCATCACAATTTCTTTTAAAAACAGAATGTTTTCATTACATTTCAGTAGAGAATCGCATTCAGAAATACGGTCAAGAAGGTTTTTTTTTTGCTTAACTTATGTGGAACCCAAACATCAAAGCGATTAACATAAGCAAGTTGGTGCAAATGATTTTCGACGCTTGATTTGGGTATTTTGGGTATGTCTGCTGTCTCCTGTGTGGTATAACGTCGATTGTTCTCAATTAATGTCTCAATTTGATTGCTATCAACTTCAACTGGTCTACCCGACCATGGAGCATCGTGCAGCAAGAAATCTCCAGCATGAAACTTCACAAACCACTTTTGACACGTTCTATCAGTCACAGCACCTTCTCCATGCACTGCACAAATCTTTTTTTGTGTTTCAGTTGTGTTTTTACCTTTCTAGAAATAATAAAGCATAATATGCCGAAAATGTTGCTTTTTTCTTCCATCTTCAATATTAAAATGGCTACACAAAAATTCACCAATTTTGATAAGTCATTTTTTAAATGCATGCTGATATGACAGCTGTCACATACAATCAAACAAAATTGTTTCGAATGAAGTTAAAGACAACTGAGTGCTACAAGAGCCAACTTACGGAAAAAAACAAACGAAACTTTTGGCCAACCCAATACAATGTTTACAGGCTAGAGTTATCCAAATTCAGCAGTGAACTGCAAGTGCGACTAGTATGTATCCAGAGAGCCTCTTTTCCTAGGAATAGAAAGATTTCTTTTCCTCTCTCTGCTAAAATTAATTTCATATCTGAAACATAGGAAGAAATAAAACTTATCCCCTTAATTTTTTCTTAAGACTTTATTTGTTTAGAGCAGTGCTAAGTTCACAGCAAAATTGAGAGGGAAGTACAGAGAGTTCCCATATATTCCATGACCCCAATATACACAGCCTCCCTATTATCAGCATCACTCACTAGAGGGTATATTTGGTACAACTGATGAACCTGTTGTCAAATCGTAATCACCCAAAGTCCATAGTTTACCTTAGGGTTCACTTTTGGTGTTGTATTTTCTATGGGTTTAGCTAAGTGTATAATGACATATATCCATCATTATAGTATTTTTAAAATTTTATTTATTTTTTATTTATTTATTTTTGGCTGCATTGGGTCTTCATTGCTGCACGCGGGCTTTCTCTAGTTACAGCGAGCAGGAGCTACTCTTCGTTGTACTGCGGTAGCTTCTCTTGTTGCGGAGCACGGGCTCTAGGCACGCGGGCTTCAGTATTTGTGGCTTGTGGGCTCTAGAGCGCAGGCTCACTAGTTGTGGCTCACAGGTTTAGTTGCTCCGCGGCATGTGGGATCTTCCCGGACCAGGACTAGAACCCGTGTCCCCTGCATTGGCAGGCGGGTTCTTAACCACTGCGCCACCAGGAAAGTCCCATCATTATAGTATTGTAAGAGTATTTTCATTGCTGTAAAAATCCTCTGAGCTCCCCCTATTCACTTGTCCCCACCCCAATCCTTGACAACCACTGATCATTTTACTCGCTCCATAGTTTTGCCTTTTTCAGAATGTCATATAGTAGGAATCACACCTACTAGAAGCCTTTTCAGATTGGCTTCTTTCACTTAGTAATATGCATTTAAGTTTCCTCTATACTCTTTCATGGCTTGATAGCTCATTTCTTTTTAGCACTGAATAATATTCCATTGTCTGAATGTACTACAGTTTATTTATCCACTCACCTACTGAAGTACATCTTGGTTGCTTCCAAGTTTAGGCAATTATGAATAAAACTGCTATAAACATCCATGTGCAAATTTTTGTGTGGACATAAGTTTTCAACTCCTTTGGGTAAATACCAAGGAGGGAGATTGCTGGATCGTATGGTAAGAGTATGTTTAATTTTGTAAGAAACCACCAAACTGTGTTCCAAAGTGGCTGTACGAATTTGCATTCCCATCAGCAGTGAATGAGAGTTCCTGTTGCTCCGCATCTTTGCCAGCATTTGGTGTTGTCAGTGTTCCAGATTTGGTCCATTCTAATAGGAGTGTTGTAGTATCTCACTACTATTTTAATATGCATTTCCCTGATGACATATAATGTGGAGCATCTTTTCATATGCTTATTTGCCATCTGTATTTATTGTCTTAATTTTAAAATTTTTAATTGGGTAATATACGCATAAAATTTATCATTAACCATTTTTAAGTGTACAATTCAATAGTGTTAAGTACATTCACATTGTTGTACAACACATGTCGAGAAGTCTTTTCATCTTGCAAAACTGAAACTCTGTACCCATTGAAAAACTACGCCACATTTCCTTCTACCCCTGATGCTGGCAATCACCATTCTACTTTCTCTTTCTGAATTTGACTATTCTAAATACCTCATATAAGTGGCATCATACAGTATTTTGTTACTAGCTTATTTCACTTAGCATAATAGCCTCAAGTTTCATCCATGTTGTAGCATGTGTCAGAATTTCCTTCCTTTTGAAGGCTGAATAATATTCCATTGTGTGTAGAGACCACATTATGTTTATCCATTTACCTGTCAATGGACATTTGTGCTGCCCCCAACTCTTGGCTATTGTGAATAATGCTGCTATGAACATAGGTATACAAATATCTCTTCGAGACCCTGCTTTTAATTCTTTGGGGGTATATACCCAGAAGTGGAATTGTTGGATCATATAGTAGTTCCATTTTTAATTTTTCTGAGGAAACTCCATATGTTTCCAATAGCAGCTACACCATTTTTCATTCCCACAAACAGTGGAGAAGGGATACAATTTATCCACATTCTTGTCTACACTGTTATTTTCTGTTTTTCATTCTTGAATGGTATCCATCCTAATGGGTGTCAGGGGATATCTCACTGTGGTTTTGATTTGCATTTCCCTAATGATTAGTGGTGTTAAGCATCTTTTCATGTACTTATTGGCCATTTGTACATCTTTGTTGGAGAAGTGTCTATTCAAATCTTTTGCCCATTTTTTAATGGGTTGCTGTTGTTGTTACGTGTGTGTGTATGTGTTTTTGTTGTTATTTGTATGAGTTCTTTATGTACTCTGGATATTAACGCCTAATCAGATATATGATTTGCAAATGTTTTCTCCCACTTTGTAAGTTGTCCTTTTACTCTTTTGATAGCTTCCTTTGATGTATAGACGTTTTAAAATTGTTATACAGTCCAATTTATTATTTTCCTTGTTGCCTGTGCTTTTGGTGTCATATCTAAGGAATCATTGCCAAATCCAATGTCATAACACTTTTCTCATATTTTTTCTTCTAAGTTTTATAGTTTTAGCTCTTAACATTTAGGTCTTTGACCCATTTTACATCCATTTTTGTATATGATGCAAGGTAAGGGACTGATTTCATTCTTTTGCATGTGGATATTTACTTTTGCCAGCACCATTTGTTGAAAAGACAGTTCTTTCCCCACTGAATCATTGTGGCATCCTTGTCAAAAATCATTTGAGCACATACGTGAGAGTATATTTGTGGTTCTCAGTTTTATTCCATTGATGTCTATGTCTGTCTTTATGCCACTACCATACTGCTTTGACTACTCTAGCTTTGAATTAAGTTTTGAAATCAGGAAATGTGAGAAATACAGCTTTGTCCTTCTTTTTAGATTGTTTTGGCTATTCAGGGTCCCTTCAGATTCCATATGAAATTTAAGATGGATTTTTTTCTATTTCTCCACACACACAAAAAAAGCCATTGGATCTTCCTTAATTTTAGCAATTTTTAAACACCTAGTAAAGTCCAGCCTTAATCCACCACTTTCAGAAGCCTTCTATGACCTTCCAACCTCCTGAAAATGATATTTTATTAGGATATTTCACTCTAGCTGTCACACAAGCAAATCAATGGCTTAATATAAAGGTTTATCTCTGGTTCACATCATAGGATGTGGTGGATTGAGTGACTTCACAGAGCACCAGTCCTCCAAGTGGTGACTCAGGGATCCAGGATGCTTGCATATCATAGTTATACCATGGTCTCTAAGTTTGCCCCAGCAGAGGAAGAGCAAGATGGAAGGGTCATACTGGCCTCCACCCTGAAGATCCTCACAAAACTGCATTCACATTCCATGGAATGGAGCTAGCACTACTGGCTTGGTCCTGTTAACTATGAGGGGGGATGGAAAATGTGTAGGAGTGTTTCATTTGTTAAACACTGTCTCTGACACAAGCACAGACTGTGGTACCTTTAATTGGATACTTTGTATGCTTTTGAAAGACATCTCTTGTATTATTGGCTTCTCCTCCTATTTCATTTTGTGTCTGTCATGGCTCCCAGTTCTACTGTAAGTACTTTGAGAATAGAAACAATATGTCACACATCTTTGTGTCTCCCTATCTCCAGCAAAATGTCTTTCCTATAATTGGTTCATTCAACAGTCAGTCAATAAATAATTATTGAGCTCCCATTATGGGCACTGTTTTAAACACCAGAATACACAAAATTCTCCATACTGAATTTACACAATCAAACTGACACTATTCACACAAATAAACATAAAGTTGCAATCATGCCGAATATTAGGTAGTAAAAATACATTGTGTTTAAAAAATACTCTTGTAACTAAATTTAAAAACTGATGTTGTTGAGTAAACTGAAAAAAATCATCATGTGGATTGTGGGAACTTTTGCCCCATGGAGATCCCAGGAGGAAGTGGGTGAAGGCAAACGCAGTGGTGTCGGGCAATTAGCAGGTGCTCCTGAACTCCCTGGAGGAATGAAGTTTTCAGATAACATTGCCCAGTCTCCTGTACTCTGCCTGGTGTGATAGGCAACATGTCAGGAGTGATAAAGAAAAAAGGCAGTGTAACTACAAACAGAAGAAACACACCTTTGTTACATTTCCATCCTGTCAGCAGTTTTCTGTCATACTCTAATGGGATCATGTGAATAATTTTGTTTTCTCTAATAGGAACCAAAAAAATATATAATCTCATCAAGTTGTTTTTATACCACTCTATGAAAAGATGAATACTAACATGATGAAAAGAAAAGATAAGCAATAGAAATACAAATAAAATAGAATATTTGTGGACATGATTATTTTAGATATTCATGTGGCATCTGTGATAAGAATGTTGTTTCTGCCCGCTCCTCTGTACTTGATGAGCTATGGGTAGTTATCCAAGCATAGCAGGCATCTTTGTCTTCCTATGTTTTTATATGGGGAAAGGAATGTGTCTCCTTGACTTACATATGTTGCTTTATTTATTTATTTAGCGCAATAGTGCTTATAAGCTTTCAGTCTGCTCCCCTGGCATAATCCAAATGACTTGGACAATTTGTCATTGTTGGCTTTTGAGATGAGAACACGAAGGCACCCTGCAGCCCTAAAAGCTATCAGTTCAAATCCTAGAGATTGTCATTTAAAATTATTTCAGCAAAGCCTCCTCCTTTTCTTCCAGAATTGTCTGGGGAATTTTATTTGGCTTTTGCCTGAGTTATTAGACAAGTTACTAATGGGCTGGGTTGAAATCCAAAACTGGATCAACCATAATTCACATACTACAGTGAATGCATATAATAGGCATTTAATAAACACTGGTTGAAATTAAGTCAGTTGAATTGAACTGAACTGAACTGAAAAATGAAAGACTTGTGTGGTTCAGCAAATTAGAACATTCTGTTAAAAATGGACAATCCAATTGCTTGCCCTACAGCGACATGGTCTGCCTCTATACAGAGTGTAGCTGTATAAGCAACCACGTGCTTAGCTAGTCATGTATTCAAGCACTAAAGGCAGGTTATTTCTGTTGCATAATGTCATTGTGAGTTTCCTGTCTTTGTAACTCAAAAAATATGGGTCTTCACAAGCCAAGGAGGAAGGAATGAATTATTCAACAATGGTGTTGGGAAAATTGGCTCATTATCTGGAAGAACAAAAAAAATTTTCAAATAAGGTTTTCACCTCAGACCACACAACAAAATAAATTCCAGCTGATGTTAATTAATGAAATGTAAAAAGTAAAATCATCAAAAATTGGAGGCGTGTCTGTGGATCAGGATTGATAGAAGGGAGGGGGTGGGAAACAAAAGCACCTCTGTTTTTATATTATATTTCTCCATTGTCTTTTTAAAAACAGTAAGCAATAAGTTCATGCATAATTTTCAAAATGAGGAGGAAATGTAGGTGAATATTTTATTGATCTTGGAGTGATGACTTTCAAAACTTAAAAGCAATGGAAGAAACACTAAAAGAAAAATCAACAAATTTGGCACAAATTCTGTATGTCAATAAAAGCATCAAAATGTAAAAGATACATGACAAATTGGGGAAACATTTGAAACAAATATTAACCAAATGTTGATATCATAAATGTATAAAGAACAATTACAACATAATAAGAAAAACATACACCCTAAATCAGAAAAAGATAAAATTGATGTTGCACAGAATATATTTTTTTAAAAGTCCAATAAAGTAATAAATAAATGTACAACAATTGTTGCACTAGGATGTTCATCATAGCTTTTATTATGGTATTAAAAAAATAAGGACTGATCTCAATGTGTAATAAAAGAACATTAAGTGGACTCTTGTTTAAAGAATATGTACAATGGTATGGGGATATTCTAATTATTTAATATATTCTAACATTCTAATTATATTCAAAAAAGACTTCAAAACGAAATACAGTAATATTTAATTCTGTGAAACATATATGTGTGTGTTTTTATGTGCACATGCATGCAAGAAAATGTTTAGAAGGAAATATATCAAAAATATTAGCAGTTCTTATTTCTTGGTAGTGAGATTATTGTTATTTTGTTTTTTTACATTGTAATTACTGTTTTTTATAAAACACATGCATTATTTCATAATCAGAAAAAACAAAAGAAGCATTTATCTTAAGCTTAGTCTTTTTTCCTTTCAAAAAATTCCACATATTAAGTTTAACATCTTTAACTAGAAAAAATACTCTGGAAACTTTGAATGAAAGACATTGAACATTATTTCTGTGCATCTAACTTTCATGGATTTCTGGTTTAACATAGAGCATAAAGACAGTGAATTAATTTAATTTTAACCTGACCCATTTACTGTCTATGCCCACACTCACTCTTTTTTCACTGTCATCTCCTTTCCTACTGGTCTGCTTATTTTTTGCCAAAGTGCTAGCTAATATGGAATACCTTGAGAGTGTAAATTACACTTTTTGAAATAGATCATGTCTTTTTTTTTGCATCCCTTGGAAGTTTTTAAATGAAATAAGTGGTACAAATAGCTGAAATGTAAGCCCTTAGGGATAAGTTCTGTTAAATTTTTCCTCATCAGGAAAGTGGAGTTAGGCCCATATTATAAATTTTTTTCATCATTTAGACAAGTCCTATTAATTGAATGCTTTCTGCTCCAGGTGTAAAGCATCCAGATCATCCCTAAATAAACACAAGTCACCCTCATGCTTTAGCCACTTAATATTTTTCTTCAATAGTTTCACCTCTTGTCTTCCTGGACCCCCTGTACAATTATTGGCTTCCAGTGTGTTTTGTTTTTTGGTTTTTTTGGGGATTTGGGGGGATTGTTTGTTTGTTAAGTAGAACAGAAATATGGCTGTGAAGAGTAGATAAAAAGCAGACTCGAAAACAAAACTGGCAGAAGACACTTTCCAGTCCTATGTGCCATATTGGTTTTTAAAAAAGACAGTCATCCATCTAACATGGGTGGAGTCCATCCCTGAATAAATGTATTTCCTTGGTAATACCCAGAATTTGATTATTACTGAATGATCTTTTGCAATAAGCATTGCCCTTTCCAGATAGCCTCCTTAAAAATATAAATACTCCTAAAAATGGACTAAAATTTGGACTAAATACTCCTGAAGTTGGACTAAAATTTGGACTAAGTATGCCTGAAAATGAACTAAATAGTCCTGAAAATGGACGACAATTTGGGCCAAATGCACTTGAAAATGGACTAAATACTCCTGAAAATGAACTATAAGTTTCAAAATAAATTCTCCTCCTACTCACACAAGAGATGGGTTTTCTTTAAGTTTTCATTTGTTATTAGCAAAACTTTGTGGGCCCAGAGTGAAAGGTTCCACAAAAGGAGGATGGGAGAAACAAAAACAAAAACAACACAAACCTTGTAAACTTTATAATATGTACTGGGTAAGCCCCATACACGTCCTGGCAATGTGCTCAGTACACTCACTCCCACCTAAGTGAGTGCTGTCAGGAGGTGGTAAGGGGAGAGCCAATTCAGGGGGACAGCTGCAAGAGGCCAGGGGTAACCCTTGCTGCCCACTGCTTCTGTACCATTAACGTCCAGGGGTATACCAGTGGGAGATGGGCATCTATAGAGCAGTCAGATATGAGCCTCTGGATCAACCTCTTTATCAGAACAGGAAGGGTAAGACAATGAGACCACTAATGAAAAACTCACATTTTGTCAACCCTGGCCCTGCCTCAGCTAAAACAATACAATGTGAATTGCAGAACATGCTCAACAACAGGAAACAACACCAGTAATGAGGGTGTTTTGAGTCAACAATGGCAGTTTTCCCCACCGAGGTCTTGATGAATGTCCTCAGCAAATCGAGAGAAAAGGATGAGGCTTCCATATCGGGAGTGCTGACCACACACTCACGTAATGATGTTCATCCATCTCTGACATCCCTGCCCAAGCCATGCGCTTGAGGCAGAGCCATACACCTTGTCCTAGGACAGGTGATGAAACCTGATGACAGTCTTTTCCTGCTCCCCTTCCAGCTACATCACATTGGCTGCTAACAAAGATGCATAGCTTGTATGCTGTCCATCTGTGTCCCAACAGCAAATACGGAATTGTGTTTTCCTCTTTGGGAGGCTCCCAGCCTAGAAAAATGTCCTAGGAAAGACAAGCCAACCTTCAGCTGACCTCTAACTGCTTTCACTAGGCTAGACTTCAATACTTCTAACAGTGCTTCCAGATCTTTTGCTTCCATGAAACCTATTTGTTTATTTTTAAAGTACAAAAGAACTATAGTCGTCTTGCTAGCAATCCAATAGAATCAAGCCTTGCTCACAGAAAGCACTTGGAGTCCAGTGTGTGTGATTTTACTCTGGGTTGTTTATTTTCTGTTTAATCCAAGAGATTCCAGAGGGTGGGTCAAAGTTTTAAAAGCAGGGTTGGAAAAGGACTTGGAGAAGTTTTGCTTTGGAAGCCCAGGAAAAAATTTGAGATTATGATCTACTTTACAATATTATTATTTTGAGCATCTATGAGGATTGATTGGTGTCTGAATGTAATCATTCTCTAAGGCGTTTATGTCCTGACAATTTGGCATTAATGTTTTGGGGGACTTTTAAGCTAAACAACAATACTAACACCTAATATTGCCAAAGCAAATAGCACAGACATATTGGCCTTCTCTTCCCTCTTCTCAGAAGCAGATGAATCAAATCAACTGAATTTCTACCAAGAACCTTGAACAGGAGAAAGAACGTAGAAGATACAGTTAACTCGGAAATCTCTCCCCCTTCTCCAGCCATGGAAATGGCATTTATGGGAATAATCTTTATGGGAATAATTTTTAAGGCAAAATAATCCACTCACATGTGGCACTGGAAGGGGATCCAGACCCAGGGCTTGCTGGGCTGTGACAACAAGGCCACTGTGCAGACGATGACAGTAAAGAAGTACCTAAATATGGGGGGATGGGGGCGGACAGATCCAGGACCTGCAAGTAGTCAAGGAGCAGGGGTAGCAAAGGATGCTACTTGGAACACAGTCCACACACAAATTAAAAAGATGTCTCCATATATATAAATAGATTGGCAGGTGTCCCATATAGAAACAGAGGGTAGCCAAAAGTATAACTTTTTCGGCTTTTCCCATAGTGGAAGAAATATTTAGAGCTCTCCAAAGCCATCAAAGTCATAAAATCTGCTTCAGACAAATAGGGTAAACACATTCTCTGCAGGCAAAGATGGTATGTATGCTGTTCTTCTCACTTTTCCTCATAGTTATACATTCACAAAAATGTCAGAGTTAAAGAGACCATAGATACAGCCTGGCTGACTTAATGGTGGCACAAACCAAGATCTGATGGTTTCTCAAGGCCCTTTAAATGATTCTCATTAGATTTGAACACAAGCCCTTATAATTCTTCATTTGATTCATTAGAGCAAGCCTCCTTTATTTAAGAAATGTTTTATAATCTTTAAAGATTTTCCTATTTTGGGCAAGACTTTTTGGCCCATTCATAGTACTTATACACACTTGCAAGTGTATGGTGTTAAAGAATATATATATATGTGTGTATATGTATCACACATACACACTCATATAAGTTTATGAGCCTCTATCCTGTACAGAAAGAGTTCATAAGAAGAGTTTGTAAACTTCGGCCATGTCTCCTGCCCTGCCCTTTTCATTCCTGCTTCTTCAAACCCACATCTCTCTAGGTACTAGAAAAGAATAATAAAGTTGCTTATGATGAGACACCTATGAGATTTATGCTGAGTTTTTTGTTGTTGAATTACATTTTGGTAAGACAGAGGCATTGTCAATGCTACACGATACAGTTAGTTAATCCCCTGTGCCTCAGTTTTCTTGTCTATAAAGGAAGGATAATAATGGTACCTAACCTACCTCATGGGTTTGTCGTGAGGATCAAAAGTGATAATACATGTAAAAGACTTGGAGTAGTGTTTGACACATACTTAACACTTGAAATATTGTACTATTATTAGTGTACAATGCCATAAATTACAAGATGAGTTACCACTGAATTGGGTTAGAATTCAAATCAAATCAATAAATATGCATTATCTACTCTTTGGAATCACTATTGCAGAAAATACATATTCATCAATGGACACTCAGTTTGTACACCATTAAATGTTTATTGGTTATCTGAGTGGACCATGGGAAATCAGGGTTAGGGTATTATTCTGCTTTCACTATCTGGTACTAGGAAAATTTAGACAGGAAGAATTCACTCATTGAAATTGGGACCTGTCCAGAATACGAGATTAAAGAAATCTATTAATAAATGTGACTTCAATAATTAAAGGTATACACATAGGCATCATGCATGCTCAAATGACATTTTGTTAATAGTCTGTCCTGGCAGTTTGGGGTGTTCTTTTAAGCGTTTTAGCAGCAACAAGCTGCTTCCTAGTCAGACATCTTAAAATAACTATGTCATTACATAAACATTCTACATCCACCTTATGCCAACCCGTGTTCTGTTTCTTTTGGAAGAGAATGAAATAAGATGAATAGACATGACCCAGAAGCCTGTGTTATAGAATGCTAACGTTTTTTAAGAGGGTGGATATTCCTAAATTGGTGAAAGAGGACCAGTGTTAAAGGTATGACTGACCTTTGCAAGATTATTTTACTGCAAAGATTCTTTGGTTTTACAAGCTGACATACCAGAGTCAACGTAAATAAGGTGCTAGGGGAATATTGCCACAGAGGAAGGAACATAAACGTATGTAGCTATCTCAGAATGACCAACTGGGCCTTGGGGAGGGGACCTGGGGACTCTGAAATAAATAAATAGCAAATATGGCCTGGCCAACAATTTTATTGTCTTCAGAATTAAACTGCATTAGAAACAAATCAGATATAGTGACCACCCTTACATAGGCAGGCACAGGTTCTAGGCAACTAAGTTCAGCCTCCAAGCAAAGCTCTTGCATTAGTGGAACTCAGGTAGTAGTGAGTCAGTTCAGACTGATATTTGGATCCAAGTCAAATAGATCCCAGAAGGAGAAATCAGATTTTTCAATGAATAAGAGGAGACCCAGCAAGTGGGGAGTTGACATTGAGAGAGACAGGGAAAGGGGAAAATATCTAAGGATGGTTTAGGCAGTTAGCATGGAAGAAGCTGAGCAGCATCTAATTTGTAGTCAACTAGATGCATTAGACAAGAAGGTCAGAGGCCAATGACTGAATCTGATATCTCGGTAGTATTCAGCTACAAAGAGCAAGTCAAGGGACCAGGGATTAAAACTGGAAGCAACAGACAGTCTAACCAGGTCTGAGCCACTAGCGTAATCCCTCCAGAAATTAGGGCTTTATTGCTAGAAGAAAACTTGCTTGATATTTGAATAACAAGTCCTCAAAGATGGCACCCTAATTGAATTTGGATTGGCCTTGTGACTCACTTTGACCAATAGGATTTGATGGATGTGACACTGTGTATCTTTGGAGCAGGGCCTTAAGAGACTTGCAGCTTTCACTTTTACCTTTTAGGTTCCTCTCTTGAAACTCAGTGGACATGCTGTGAGAAGCCCAAATTGCCTAGACAGACCACATGGAGGAGAACAGAGTCCCTCTGATCAACGGCCCCAGCTGAGTTCCCAGCAAAGCCAGCACCAGCCATGGAAGGAAGTTATCTTGGATGTCCAGCCAAGTCAAGCCCCCAGGATGCAGCCCCCATCACATTACATAGAGCAGAAGAGCCACACAGCTGAGCCCCGTCAACTCACAAAATCATGAGAGGTAGTGAAATGATTATCGTCGTAAGCCACTCAGCTTGGGGACATTTGTTACACAGCAACAGAAAAGTGAGTCTGTGAAGGTTTCAGGGAACATAAAAGCAATAAAAACTAAGCAACAATTATATCAGAGGCATTTGAAATGACGAACTTGAATCTTTGTTAAAAAACTTAAATTTCATTTAACATACCCTCTTTAGGAAAGACAGGGCTTTGCATAATATAGGAAAGAAAGGCTTCTATCAAAAAAATACTTAAACAATGTTATGATGGAAGGGCAAACTTAATTTATCTAAATAGTTTACTTGTTGTGCTACTATGATGCAATTGAAAGTAGGATGTGGTGAAATAGAGAGGTTGAAAGAAAATGTCAGATTTTACAGTTAGTTTCACACACAAAATCGCCACCAACAAATGAATGTGAGTATCATGTCTTCTCGACATTGCTGTTCCTTAATTTGCTGCTATAGCTAGACATATGATTCCTTGCATTGAAATTCGCAACCTTAAGAAAGGCCTCTGCTCATCATAGTTATGTGCCATTACCTCTGTGTCTGTTCCAGAGGCTGCCAACTTACAAAGCATCACATCAAGCGTAAGTGCCAGAGGATAGGAGAAGATCAGAAGAACGGGTCAGATTTGGGAACAAGTTAGAAAGGAAGCCCAGGTTCTAAATCAGCACCCTGATGGTTAATGTCACAGCCTTTGCCAAAACATCAAAGTGAGTCACAATGGGCCACGGTGAGTCAAGGTGGGACAGGGTGAGAAAAGGTTTCAGGAAATCAGGAAGTCAAGATAGAGGTCAGCATTTCCCTGATTATCTAAGGTCAATAACCATCCAAGGGTCTGGAAACTTTGACATCAAATAAGGAAAAACTTAACTGTCAGGTCTCAGAGTCCAAGCTTGCTAAGGTCTAGAATCTAGAAATCATGGAGATCAAATCAATTACCCCAGCAGTTGGAACTCAGAAGTAACCTCAAGGTTCTTTCATACTCTTTCTGAGAATAGCAAATGGTGACCGGAAGAGAACAGAACCATGGCTCCTAGGTACTTATAGAACTGAATGCTTTTCCCTTATAATTAAAATAATCAGGCTGATTCTAAAATGGAGGTTGAAGTCCTATTACTTTTTATTCTCTATGACTTTTAAAGTATGGAAAAAATACTGCTGGAATAATTCCATTACATCTGTTCCCATCACTTGGCATTCACTGCCCATGCAGAGCACGCCTTCGTTGGCGCAGAGCACATAACTTTGGAGGGGGAGGGTTCCTCCTTTTGCAGAATGATCATGACTGATGTAGACCTATATGACTACACTGTTGTCTTTGATTGTCTTCACTATAGTGTGACTTCAGGAAGTAGGACAATTCCTGAAGTCACGTATTAAAACCCGCATTCTTTCATCATTTGTTTCTCAAAGGAACTACTAGATGAAAATGAACAGCCACTTGGAGGGCAACATTTCTGAAGAATCTTGACCAAAAAGGCACTTTGTCTGAACCAAATACAGACCATGTTTCGAATGGAAGATTTCTCACTGCAGATCCAAATCTTAAGTGACAGCTTCAAAGTCCTCTCAGATGGTATTGGCTTGAAGTCCACTAGGATGGGCTGGGCACCCAAGTGGACACACTGGTAATTCATTTCATAAGGGAATTATGACTTAACCAAATGATGAATCAGGAATATTTCTGCAGAATGTGGTGGCAAAAATCTGTCCCTCTCCTTCAGAAAGCTTACAAATGAAACTCAGTTCAGTGGCCAGAAGAGTTATTGGGTTTTCATGCGATCCTCATGACTGATTACAGGTCTGGAAATGGCATATCTCCAGGTGTGAATATCTTAAAATCTCTTAAATTTGTACTAATGAGAAGAGTAACCAATTTGTAAATGATGGGGTTTTTAAACAAATTAAGCTTACAAATTTCAAATGCATACAGTAACTCTAGGTTAACAAAACACTGACAAGTGAAATGCATTAGGGACCTGCTTTAATGAATAGAGGGATTAATTTTAATTAGTATATTAGTTGTTTGCTTATAAATGGCAATAACACTCTAACTCATAAATTCCAAATTAACATAATCCAAACACATTTTTATTGTAAAGAATTCTCTAGTATCTAGCTCAACAAACTTTTATGGAGAATCAACTCTCTACTAGTCTCCATGGTAGATACTACACTTGCAAAGATTAATCAGATATAGTCTCTGCCCCAGGAGTTGACAGTATAGTGAGGAAGGATGTAGTTAATTATTATATCATGTGATAAATGCTATGCTTTTGTGATAAATAGTATGCTTTCAGAGGACGGAGGGATGAGATTAAGTCTACATGGAGAATGCATAAATATTTCATAGGAGAAATAATATCGGACTTGGGTCTTAAAGACTAAGTAAGAGCTCACCAAATGGAGAAGGGTCAGAAATGTACCATAGTGGAGAATAAGCATGAACAAAGGGGTGATGTTGTGAAGAAGTGAGGCATCTTTGGGAAATGACTGCAGCAAAGGGAGCCTGGGAGGGAGGCAGGATATGAGGCTGGAAAGAAGTGTGATGCAGACCACGAATGTCTTTAAATCTCTTTGGAGTTGGGACTTTATCTCATAGACACTGAGGAGCTAGAAAGAGTTAGAAGACAGAGAGCAATCAGAAGAGATTCCTATGCATGGAAATGATAACTCAATCAGAGGTCTCCCCGGCTTCAGAGAGAATTAGGATTTTTGTAGTAAGAAAGCGACATGAAAGAGTCCATTTCAGCTTTCAACTTCTAAAATATTAGTGAAAGTCACTGCTTTTAATTTTCAAGAACCAAGATTTTGAGAGGAGAAAAAGTTTTTGCATATCAAAAGGCAAAGCCTGGATAGAGCTGGCAGAATGTGTGAGAAACAGTAAAGAATTACTAATTACTGCCTAGTCCCTGAATCACTATCCCCAACGCCCACATGGCTTAAGACCAATAACTCACTAGTCCCATACAACATTCTTTCATCAATCTAGAGTCTCTCTGAGATGATGATAAAATAACAAGGACGAGATGATTGGGTCCAATCTAGAAGTGTTAATACACCCATAGGGCAACTCAAAAGTTTATCCATAAACAAACTGAGAAGAGACTAGAAAAGAAGTAGAAGGGGCTTCCCTGGTGGCACAGTGGTTAGGAATCTGCTGCCAATGCAGGGGACATGGATTTGAGCCCTGGCCCGGGAAGATCCCACGTGACTCGGAGCAGCTAGGCCTGTGCGCCACAACTACTGAGCCCTCGAGCCACAACTACTGAAGCCCGTGCGACTAGAGCCCCTACTCCACAACAAGAGAAGCCACCGCAATGAGAAGTCCGTGCACCACAACAAAGAGTAGCCCCCGCTCACCACAACTAGAGAAAGCCTATGCACAGCAATGAAGATCCAACGCAGCCAAAAATAAACAAATAAAATAAATAAATTTATTAAAAAAAAAAAAAAGAAGTAGAAGAAAGAACACTGTGTTGCCCAGATAGGCATTCTACAAAATTTGTGGGCGGTGAGGAGACCAATGGGGCTCCCTGAACCTAAAGGACCACTTGGAGAAGTGGGACTCAACCTGGAGAGAGAACCCAGCCTCTGAGTGAGCACCTCCAGTGGCCAGAGCCAGGGAACTTGGAGGGAGCTAATCCTGCCTCCTCTGACTGTCTCCAGTTGA
Source organism: Eubalaena glacialis (assembly GCF_028564815.1). Lineage (NCBI taxonomy): Eukaryota > Metazoa > Chordata > Mammalia > Artiodactyla > Balaenidae > Eubalaena > Eubalaena glacialis. The sequence continues at coordinate 19,226,995 of NC_083730.1, read as the reverse complement.
GTGAGCATCACCAGTGTTGCTTCCCCAAGGGGGCTGCTCGAGCTGTCCCTCAAGGACATCTCGTGCATAACTGCCTGCACTTGGACAGCAGTGGAACATGCCGAGGCCTCCAGACTGCCCCATTCAGCCAAATTCCCCTATGTGGAACAGCCCCCCTCTTCAAAAGTCTAGGACACTTGTAAGCCTCAAGGAAGTGAGACCTTGACTCCATAGAGGAGAGTACCTTCACACCTCAATTTAGAGGAGAGGGCAGGGAGTTGGAGACTGAATTGAGACCAGCTTGAGATTTCATCTCAGGTGCAACACTGGAGAAACCCACTTCTGCATAAAAGCACATGAATGGATTTCAAGATATATCCACCCGTATCCCTGTCCTCAGTACATTTTTGTAACCCCACAAAGAATTTTATTTGCCTCTACCATAAGAGAGCTGGAATTCTGACCTCAAACAATTCCCCCAGAAGGCACCAGTGGATACTGCCACTTCTCAGTTGTCCATGGAAAATCCAATTGTGTCTTGGGGAGAGCATTATGTCATTCAGGTAGTCACATACCTTTAAGCAATTGATCAAAACACATGGGACACGTAAAGGCAGTTCTTTGCACTCATCAGTTATGAATATTTGAAAATACTTATTCCTCATGTCCAGTCCTGAAGGCCACCAACTCCCTAACAAAGATTCAAGGCATGAGTACAAAGTCCTAATCTATTTTAATGGATGAATCAGGCCACAAATATACATGTTTATACTTTACCAGATTTCTTTATTCCCACCAAGATGAAGGAATGCATTGAAGGCCAATAGTAGTAATATTCAATTGAATAAAATGGTTGCCCAGTTCTGTTGCCAGCAGATAGGCATTGAATACCCAGATTTTCTTCCTAGTTGTTTTCCACGTACAAATGCCTGAAAAAAGAGAGAGGAAAAACAAAGACACAGCCATGTCCTCTGCTCTGCTCTCTAGGGCTGTAGAATCCTACAGGATCCCCCAAATTAAAATCTAAGGGTGTTGATCTTATGAACTCCCTGATACTAAGGCATAGGAGAGCCTTAGGAGGAAACACCAGCCTAAGAGAAAAACTTTTTTACTTCCATGAATGGGGCATGGATTGTGTTTAAGAGAGCAATTTAGGAGAGAACTAATTAACTCTTGACCTTTCTGGAGGATGGCTAAGAAGAATAAAGTGTATAAACTAAAAAAAAAAAAAAAATGGAATGCTCATGCAGTAAAGAATTACTAATCACTGCATAATCCCTAAATCTGTATCTCCATGTGGTCTAAAACCGACAACTTTTAGTTCTATATACACACCATTATTTTATTAATCTTAAGCCTGAGATGATGATAAAAAACAAAGAAACAAAAACAAAAAAAGAAAAAAGAGAAGAGATGGCTGAGTTAAATCTACCACATTGGGTCCAGAGGAAGAAGGTAAGGTTCTTCTAGGATCCTAGAGGAAAATAAAATTTCTTGGGGGCAGCAAAAATGAACTTGGGAGAGAAATTCAAACGAACTATTGAATAATCTCACACCATGAATGGAGTTCGTCACATACCCAGTGGGGAGAAAACCTCAAACTGTCTCTGCTCATCCCCACTCTAGTAGAGGAATCAGAGATTTTCCATCCACAGCAGCTGCGTCTCCTCCAGATGTCCCACTTTTTAAGTTTTGCTTTGTGGGGTTTGCAGATGTCTTGATCATTAACAAGAGGTTTTTCTATATGGGAATGTAGCAGGGCTGGGTCTCTAATATGGGGTCATGACTGCTGCAAGACCAACAAGGGAAGGGCAGACAGGTGTTGATGGTATTAGAAAGCATATAGATATTTCAAGAAAGTTCTTCCTACAGGCGCTTGAGAAAAATGAGTCGTGCACAGAGGAATCACGGGGTAGACTGGAGGTAGGAGAGGCTAGATACAGGGCAATGCGAGAAAGAGGACCTTGAACTGGCAATGGCTGTGGGAATGGAGGTGAAGAAGAGGAAGATTAGGATGACTTTCAGGCTTTAGCTTGGGTGACAATAGATTGCAACGTCATGTTCCAAAATAAGAAACAACTGGGTAAGGAAGAAAATAATTTGCAATTCTGGCGACAAAGCCAGATTGCATTGGAAAGAAGGATGAATGTCATTTAAGGAAATGGAGATTTGAATTACCGGTTCAAAAGTCAGGACATGAAGGGAAGGTGAGAGGTGTAACATACAACCGACGGCACACTGAGAAATCTACTCTGCTGCTCTTCAACTGACTCCCCTTTCCAACCCCTGGTGGTTGGAGAGGCAGGCTAAGATCCAGGAGATCATTCATTAACCTCACAAATTATGGCCCAACCCTCTCTTCTTATTAATGGAAGCAGGTTACACACACACACACACACACACACACACACACACTTCAGACTCAACAGATACTTTCTACTGCTGCGATTTTTCTTGTTTTACCTCCAGCACAAAAAAAGAAGGAACTGATCAGCATTCTCTGTAGAATTTCCCTCCTTGGAAATCAAAGTATTAACATCTACTGAACCCTTCCTGGACACAAGGCACAACACCAAATTCCTAAAGGAAAATGAGGATGGATGGGTAGGCGTGGTACTAAAAACACATCAGAGAAAGAGCAAGCCAGTTTAACAGGTTAGAGCCAAGTTAAGCACTTTTTCTTCCCATGGCTGTGAGACTCTGCCCCATCAATAAACAAACATACTCATAATAGAAAGCATTTGCATGCATAAATGCATGGTATTTAATTTCTTAAAATCAATTCATAAGCTCAAATACTGAGCCATCTCTAATCACCTCCTTGCAAGTAATAAAAAAAACTGTGAGTATAACATTTTAAAAATTGTTCACACTAAAATCTACAAGCCCCATCAGTCCCTCACACACCATAGCACTTGGAGATCAGCAGGTTCACCCTAAACTACAACACACATAAACACTGATCCCATGTTCATTGGCTTCTCTTTGCTTATGACACTGGCTCTCAATGCAGGCTACCATTAGCATGATGGGGTGCTTAAAAAAATACAGATGCCTGGGTTGCCCACCCACAGACTTTATATCTATGGAAGTTGGACCCAACTAATGATATCTTTGTTAATCTCCCAAGAGGATTCTAATGTGCAAACCCATGGGATACCCTGTATCTCTAGGCGTATCAGTCAAACCTGAATCCCATCGACTTTTTGAAATCTACCTTCAACTACTTCCTACAAATACTAGTCACTGAGGAAATGGCCTGAGGGTTCCTGCTTCCCCCATTGCTCATATATCTACCTGGGGCATCCCTCCATTTCCCCTCCTTTCCACAGACTTCTCTTCAAGTTCCAGTTCAAGCCAGGCAGAAAGTAAATTTATTTCTAAGCCATATATCCTGGTGCCAGGCTATTTCAGCATTTCAGTTTACTGGCAAAGAAAGTTGTCACCAGAGTCATTGTTCAAAGAGATCATTGTGACAGGGAAAGACCCACAGCTATTCAGTCCCTCCCTGTCTAGGTTTGGGTGTGGGGTGATATTCACTATGCACATTGCATACAATTCAGAGACATCCAGTGTATGTTTATTCCCCCAAATTTAAGTTTCTCTCTCATAGCTTTCAGTTTTAAACTGACTTATCTATCTTGCACTCAAACTCATCCCCCCTGAAAACATGTTTAAGGCTCTTCAAACTGAATACTTCCCCATAGGGCAGCAAGAATCAGTGTACAACCAATAGGAGGTGTCCATCACTGGCCTTTGGACCAGATGAAGTGCCAGTGGAGGAACTGGGATAGAGAAATTAGGGAGAGCCTCATGATGGTCTCACCAAATACTTCGATCTGAGAAGACTTTTTAAAAGTTTTGACTTAAACAATGAGAGCAACAGAATGGTACTCTGATCTGGTCTCTTATCTGAGGAATACACCCAATAGGCACAATTACCCAGTTTCCAGTGAAACTTCCCTCCTAAAGTGTCAGGACCCAAACAGCCTGCTCTCTGCATGGAGACCGCTCTGGGGAAGAATATCTCCCACTGCCTCCTACCAGATGTCCACCTGCGTACAACGAGTGGCATCTAAGCCTGGTTTCTGCCCTATATTTCGAGGCTCTGGATAAACAAGGATTGTATGGCTGAGAAAGAAACTCAGCTCCTAAGGCAGTCGTGTCCACCTCGCCGGCACTCCGAATCTCTATAATTAGCCCTGAGGAGGCAGAGGAGGTGGAGCTGGAATCCTCGTCAGGAGGATCCCTGAGTGGCAGGTGAGTGTGGGGCTTACAAACATGGGGACGTGAAGGGTTCCCTGCCTGCCTCTGTCTCCGGTCCAAATACCAGGCTTGTAAAAGTCAAAACCATCTCAGTAACAGGCATTGGAGACAGAAATACTAGAAGGGAGTTTCCGATGTCAATCCCTCCCTGGAGATTTTTTTTCCTGTCACTGAAATGGCCAAGTATCTGAATACCTGTAGACTGAGTTTGTCTTTATTTCACAGCAGGAAATAACCATATTTGTAAGTTCCCTTTCTGTAAGATATATAGATAGATAGATAGATAGATAGATTATTCCTCATGCCATCATTACTCCTGAGGACTTCGGTGATACACGGTGACAGCACACGTTCTCAGAGAGCAGACTTGATTTGGGTCTCCCAGTGACTTAAGGAACTTGCTTTGGGGAATGTGAGGAGAAAATGAGGAGAGGCGTATAAGTATCAAGAACTATAATCTGAAAGCTGGAAAGGCCAATTAAAATGCCCTGCATGAAATTTGAAAGGAAACCATTGCAAAGGAATAAAACTTTATTAAGTATCAGACCTTCTGCTTTTGCACACGCTCTCTCTCTCTCTCTCTGTCTCTGTCTCTCTCATATCCATGAGTACACACGTGTACATGAATGGGCACGCACGTGCACCCACACACGCAATGGAATGGCTTTTATTCGCTCTCATTTTCCAGATGATGAAATTAAAGCCAGGCAGGCAATGTCAAGGTCATAGCTAATAACTAGCAAAGATAAGTTTCCAACCTACCCGTGTGCACATCTGTGTTATCCCTGCTTGCCGAATTGCTTATACTTCCTTGGTGTGTCTGTTTTCCTTCCCCCGCATCAAACAGCTCACTGGCTCCCATGCCTAAACCAGGAAAAAGTAGAGTGCAGAGGTTACGAGAGAAGGCTCTAGGGTCAGAGTGCTGAGTTCAATGCCCAGTTCCCCTACTGTCTAGCTGTGCAATCTTGGGCAAATTGTTTAATCTCTCCATCCTTCAGTTTCCTTACCTATAAAATGGGAGTGATGAGGACACCGTCTGCTTCAGAAACCATTTAAAAGATTAAAGAAGACAATACAGGTAAAACATTGAGAACAGTACCTCGCATTGTAGGCAAGACATCAGCTTTTACTGGGTTAAGCCACGGTGATTTTGGAGTTGTCTGTTTCTGTAGCCATTGCCTAGCTTGTCATAACCAATATATTGATAGTTCAATAAATGTCAATTAAATTAATTTTGATTGAGTCATTATGTATTAAAATTTTGTGGCAAGAACTGTTCCTGAAGGGGACTGTGGTTTTTGGCTTCTATTGTATCCCTAAAGTCAACCAACTGTCCTGTAAAGAATAATTTTCAGTTGTGTTCTAAAGATCAGATTTTTTCTGATGAATAACATTTTCTATCAATATATTCATTATTTGATCATCAGTGCATCAGCACACCACAGAGCACATAATAATTTTTTCTCTTATTTCACTCAAGGATTTTAGCAGCTGATGCTAATTGATCCCATTAAAAAAAAATAGCCTGTAGTACTCACAGATCTTCTATTTTAAATCTTCTAAAAAATATTATGCCTCTAGATGAAAGACCATAGAGATATCTGAAACTAAATAAATAATAAATTCCTAAGAAGTCCATTTTCAATAAATGATGAGAATCCAGAAAGTGAGAAAATCTGTCTTGGGTATTCGCATCTGAACTGACAGCCCCATTTTAATTTCCATGAATGTGCCTTACTTACAAATTCTAACAATCTCATCTAGAAGAGAGACTTGCCAGCCTTGACCCTGGGTTTCTATTGTTTCCCGGTTGAATTCAGGGAGTTGAAAGTGTAACACTTCCTGTAGCAAGCAGTTGGCTTCTGTAGGTTTATTTCCCTCAGTTCCTTGAAGGAGGGGAAGCCCAAATAAGAAATTCATCGGATGCTAGTCAGAATGAAAAGAGGGACCCTTTGCTGTGTCTGCAAAAGGAGATGTGACACAGGTCTACCGCTGTGGCTCATGACAAACCATAGTAATCCTCTGCAAAGATAGAAAACAGTGAACTTTATAAAAATGACCATCAGTTACCCACCCATCCATAGCACATAAATACATAATTAACTTTCTAAACATGGATATTTTGGGCATTTAAAAATGTATACTAATTACTTGATATTCTGCTCATTCCAGGCCATTTATATAAATACTGAGTTGACAAACTTCTTAAAATGCACAGAATTAACTTGGTCATCTTCAAGAGTAATTGACTAAATACATAATTAGAGTCTTCTTAAACCAGGTATTGTAGACTCAGTAATGTTTAATGAATTTTGCATCATTTTAGCCTAAGGTGTCAAGGCTTAAATAGAATTTGAAATGTACAGGTCATTGACCAAAGCACATAACTGGCTTGGGCAGATGCACGACTGCAGATCACCAGTGAGTGGACTCCTTCGAAACACCACTCAAAATAACATGATAAACGTGAGTTGAGTCGTCTACTTGGAATATTTCTCATAAAGAATTTACCATTTTAACATCTTTAAAGGAGAAATTAAAAAATTTTCCCAGTTGTTGTGGGAAAGCTCCTCTTTACCAAAGAATATCAACTAATTAAAGTAGAAGTGATGATAGAAATGTTTTAAATCATCATTGTGCAATTGAAGCCCCACCCATGAAAGCATTGATTCAGACGAGGAACATCAATGGGGAGCCAAAGCCATTGGATAAAATGTTGTGAGGAGAAAACGCTAGTCCCAAGGTGTCAAGTGCCATCCCATTGACTACTTGCTAACTGCAAAGAATAAAAGAGAAACCTTGACAATGGAAAGTTCTGGACATCTTATATTAGCATCATTATTGGTGGGTCCTGCTCAGTGATGTGCTGAGATGTAATATGCAGTATCCAGCAACACCTATGAGGTCTTCTTGTTAACAATGTTTAACCTTGTGCGAATCAAGCCTTTAGACTTAACCTGCAGCTTTCAGGAAGTAGAACAACATAAATCACTCCAACTGGAAACAATCAGGCTAATCCAGGATGGAGGATAATCCCCTATGGGGGAGAAGGAGGGGAGAGAGAAGAAAAGACAGAAGGATCCATGGATGATAAAAGTGCCCCAGGCTCTGAGAGTAATTTTTTTAGATATGTTCCATAGAAGCCAGTGGGATAATTGCAGAATCTCTCAAAGTAACTATTTTAAAAAAGGATAAGTTCCATTTGAACACCCAAATCTTGATATATAAAAGAAAATTAGTCTTTTATATGTATGTATGTATCACACATACATACAGCACACAAAATATTAAAAATGGTAAATACAAGTCAAATAGTCCATCCCATATGACGCAACAATGAGAATTCACCAGAAAACCTAGATCGGCCATTTTCAAAATTTATTGCGCATCGGCCACACTTGTGGTATTTGTTAAAAGTGCCGATTCTTGAAGCTTACTGAGTCAGAAACTCTGTAAATATCCTGTTGCTGTGTAGCCGAATGAAACACAGATGAAATTTCTGGAAGCCCATACTACCTGGGCTCTGGTCCTGGCTCCATCTTACAAAATCTGGTGATCTTCAGAATGCCATCTAACTTCTCTGGCCTCTGGATCTCCTGTAAAGGATGGAAGCTGATTTCTAGATACAAGTTTTTGTTTTTGTTTTTTTGACCACACCTTGCAGCAAGCAGGGTCTTCCCCCACCGGGGATCGAACCCGTGCCCCCTGCACTGGAAGCACGGAGTCTTAACCGCTGGACCACCAGGGAAGTCCTGGGAGCTGATTTCTAAATACCTTCTTGTTCTAGAGTTCTTTGCCTATGTCATACTCTGCTGCTTTTGCTCTCTGAGTGGCCCAGCATACTAAACATTATTCTTAGTCCATGTGTATAGACACTGAACCCCAAACTGTCCTCTGATTGGCTGGACAACCTGAACTCTGACCTCATATTTATTCTCGTGACTAAGATAACCATACCATGACTGGCCTGGCCCAACTGGCAGTCTTACACTTGGTTTCCCAAACCTCCAAACTTGATAATGATACCACAAAGGGAAGGGTCATGGAAAACTGGGATCAGGTATTTCAAGGAAGCCTCTAAGGGTGGGAAGGGGATAGGTTAGTCAAGGAGAGGAAGGGAACTCCAGGCTAGGAGAACAGCGTGAGCACAATCGTGAGGACAGAAATGGGCAAGGAAGGCTCAGGGTCACTCTACCATGATCAGAGTGTTTGTGTCAGAAAGTGGTTGGATTTAAGAGAAGTATCCTAGAATTCAAATCAAACTTTAGTTTTGCTTATATTCCAATATCAGAGCCAGAGTTGAAGAGAAGCCTCAATAAAGAATTTTCCAAGTGTGAAACAGTGCTACAATCATGCACGAGAATAAGGTTCTCTCATCAGACAAGACAGTGATGGTTAAGCTCACACTTGGCATATGCTGTTTAAAATGCATCGTATACATCCGCAAATATAAACATCTGCAAATGAACAAAGGTAACTAAATGGGGAAGAGACTGCTTGTGCTTCCAGAGACCTCACTGTCTCACAAGTGGGTAGAGAATTCGATTGTGAGGGCAGGAGACATTTGGTTGGGAAAGGGTTTCACTGCCAACTCAGCCTCTGCCATGTCATGAGTCACAGAACTGGCAGGTTCTGAGTACACAGGCAGGCTTAAGACCCTCTATGCTTGCCAGTTCTCCTGAGTAGATTGTACCCAACCAATGCCCACTTCTCTGGGGAAGATTCTTCTGAATGAAATTTTTCCTTTGAGGGCAAAAAGACATACACAACTTCCTTTAGAGCAGGTTGATAAAATGTTCCCAAAATTCAGAGGGGGAGGAGAGTCTACTTCATCCATGGCTGGGATTTTCCTTTATCCAAGATATTTAGACTGAAGGGGAGTTTCTTGGCTGCCAAGGCTCCCAGGACAGGCTGCTGGCAGCAAGTTCCCTGAGAAAAGCAGCAGATGGCCTCTGGGGAGCGGAGGGAATCAGCCAAGATTTCCCTGGAGAATCACTGGATGGATGTCCCAATTACTTTGGGCACACAAGCCATTAGGTCCTAACCAAGTCCAACCTTCATTGAGAGTTTTAAAGCCTAGGGTATGCGTGAGCTGTATGCCACAGAAGATGCTGGTCCCATCCATGTAAGAGGAACCAATTCTTCTCCCCAGAGCCAGCCTGGCTAATGTGAGGCATCACAATGCCTAACTTCTCCCAGACCAAGCCTTGAATCAAGTGCTAATACTGGTCAGTTGACCTTATGGGTAGTTTAGAGGGCTCGTCTGCCCTAGTCATATCAAATTGGCTAATTGGTTTATGCACAATATTTGCTAACTTAAACTAAAGTGTCATGAGTTTGATTAAATTGGATAATCTTTTCTGGTGGCAGCTTTGTATTTCTGGAAGGGGTTCACAAAAAATAAAAAGAGAGTTCTGTTTTTACCTAGAGCAGACTGGACTTAAGGTTAAAGTAGGATTTAGCCTGAGTCAACTCACAAACATTCATTGGATGCTCATTCCTAAGGCACCTACCATTCTAGGATGAAGCAAAAGCAAACAAACACAGAACATCACCAAAAAATGAAGCATGGCCATAGCTCTCTTTTAAAAATCATCGACAAATGAGTATTGATGAGTACTGATTCTGATCAATATCATATTTCAAGACGTTGAGTGAATGGGGAGAGTGTGTTCTCAAGGATGCTTTAATTTATCAGGGGAAATAGGACTCACACAGAAAATACTGTACTAGGAAATAACACCAAGCATAGTTGGATAGATTGGTTCTAGTGCCTTAGAATAGACAAGGTACCATTTTGGAAAGTGCCTACTACAGTATGTGTTTCATTTCAGGATTTTGAGGATTGGTGTAGTTGGCTACCTCTTCAAGGAAAGCCTCTCATATCCAATAAACTAAAGAATTTGGATACCTATTGGAGAGGTTGGATGCCATGGAGGGAATCATTCATCCATCCCTCAAGACAGGAACTGTTAATCATCTTAGCTGAGCATTTTGAGCTCAGTGCAATACTGAGTTGTTCCAATCTAGGCTGTCAGACCCTTCATTTTGGAAAGCTTCAGATGTACTGCTCTTTGCTTGATAAATGTGAATACATTTCGCATTTTAAGTTTTTGTTTTCCTTCTTGCTCTTCTACTTTTAAAAACATCTTTATACTGAAGGCAAAGAGATCACATAACAGAAACAGGATCACATAACAGAAACAGGAAGTAAAGCAGGAAGTAAAGTAGGCCTTGCATGTGCCTGGCTCTATCACTTGGTCATACTGCTCTCTCTGTCTTCATTGCCCAAAAGCTTGTATCTGGATGTCCAAATCCTCTTCATCATGCAAAACCTCCATCAGATACCACATCTAGGGAGTCCTTTCAAATCTCCATCTCAAGCAAGTACAATCTTTCCCTAGAACATTCACTGATTCTCTCACAGCATTTAGCACTTCTTCCTATATATAAACTTTTATGTATATTGACTTCTATAATACATAAACCACACATCTTGTAAACATCATAACATCCCCTGCTGCATCTAAAATCTATTACAGTGTCTAAAAGCACTCCACATTCAGTAAATGCTTATTGGAAATATTTACTGGATGAATAAATGAATTAATTAATCAATGCTGGGAGATGCTCCCAAAGAATCTAACATGTATATCCAAACAGGGCACAAAAATGGGGACAAAATCTTGTGTACAATTTAAGCAGACATACATCCTAGATAAAAGTGGTCAGTACTTCAAATCATTGCTCAGTTCATTTGCCTTAATCTATTGCTTTGCTAGGCATAGAGATTTGGCTAAAATCAAACAAAGACTCAGTATACAAGCAGAGGGACTCTATTTAGACCATCCATCTCAAGGCTCTGCTTCTTTAATAAGAACTTCTTCCTTTCTTTCCCTTGGAATTGGTGGGAAAATTGGGAAATGGCCTTATTAAAATGTAAAAACTTACTGGGAATTAATTGTGGACAAAGTTCTCTTCTACGATTTCAAACCCAGTTCTATTGATAATTTTTTAAATGAGAAAATAAAAAAAGTGAACTATCAATAAAACAGCAATATCCCACCCAACTATTAAAATAAATCAAAGCAGATATTAATAAAATGGGAGAGGGAAAACATACAGGAATGTAATCTACAAGTAGATTAAAATGAATATTTGTAAAATGGTATGAGTATTAACTGGAATGCCTTTTCCCTAATGACCAAATTTCAGGAAATATAACAGCTACCATTCCTTGAGTACCTACTATGTGCCAGGCAAGTGGAAAGTACTTTTTATATATTGTCTCACTTATTCATCATAACACTTCAAAGTCAATATTATTGTTCCTATTTTACAGGGGAGGAAACAAAGGCTCACAAAGGTTTAGAAACTTTCCCAGCTAACACAGCGAGAATGTGCCACAGACATTGTCAATTACCACCTTCTGCCATAAAAGCAAATCATGGGATTCTCCATTTCTTCAATATTCACAGGCTTAGACACACACATATCTCATCTAAGTCTCACCCCACCTCACCCAACAAGCTTCAAAGAACTGACTTGTGAGGCTGTAGCTGAGAAGTGGAAAAAGGCCCAAGAGCTGCTGTCATCAATACATGAAGTGAATAGCTCACATCAAGGCATCCCATTGTTGGCTATAGCGTTCATTAATATTCCTGGTTCCAATGAGCACTCCTACTATGCCAAAGCCGCTTCTATACTGCATGAAAAGAAAAATGCAATCAAGGCCTGCATTCACCATCTATAGATTAAGATCCTCCTGCTATTCAAGAATGCTTTGAAAAAATATGACAAAGTCTTTTTCCTTTCACCTTTCTACCTCCTCCAAATTGCCCTTCTCTATGTCCCATTCCACAGGAAAGAGCCCACAACATTTGGCCCTGGGTGACCCTGGGAACCAGGAGGCTTGGTTTGTCTAGAAGAAATTCAGCTGAGTTTGTAGCCTAAAAAGAGATGAATCTGGAAAAGCTTCAGCTAAGCATTCAAAGTTCCCTCTCTTTTATCGGCCATAACTGAGTTTTGATCTCTCACCTACTGTTCCAGCTGCCTTGAACAGAGCCTGTAAATCCATCCCAGATCTGGCTGTTGGGTGAAAGTCCTGATTAAGCACACAATAGGCCAGTGGGAACAGCAGCCTTTCACACCCAAGAGCTCCATGCTGCCTGCTGGAGAGGGAAGGAGGATTCTTCATGCACAGGGACCATCACTTCAGCTTCTGTGTGCTCTGCTCTCCACTCAACGTGCCTGCAAAGGACACTGGGGCAGTTAGAACAGATGTGAGCCTGGTCACCATGGTGTGTAAATCCTTGCGTTTTGAACCACACTGCTCTGCAATAATGTGTTTTGCTCATCAATACATCAAGAGGATGTTTTCTTATTTTCCTAGGCATATGGTCATGGCAGCTTTTTATGTGGCCCAAATAAAGTCCTAAATATGATATCACAATAGCAAAGTCCACAAAGCAAGAGGCAGTTCATCTCTGGGTGCTCAAATTTTCGTCTCAATGTAAGAGGCAGGATTTCCAGGACTTCGGAGGTCAAGGATTAATAGAATGAATCACCTTATTTCCCCTAAAGGTTTGATCCTGGGTGTGATTTGTGCCCACTAAGCTGATATAATGATGAACAATCCCTTTTATTAACATAGCTAAAAATGGAACCCGTGGTAAGACCTTACGTAACCTGAAATGACACATGACAACTAAAGGCTGCTTCTCCCATGAGCTCTTGGAGCCAAAGTTAAGTTGGCAGCTAATGAAAACTGTAAATTTGGGAGCATTTATCCTACTATCTGCACTGCACATTTTTTTTTTTAACATCTTTATTGGAGTATAATTGCTTTACAATGTTGTGTTAGTTTCTGCTGTATAGCAAAGTGATTCAGTTATATGTACACATTTATCCCCATATCCCCTCCCTCTTGTGTCTCCCTCCCGCCCTCCCTATCCCACCCCTCTAGGTGGTCACAAAGCACCGAGCTGATCTCCCTGTGCTATGTGGCTGCTTCCCACCAGCTATCTATTTTACATTTGGTAGTATATATATGTCCATGCCACTCTCTCACTTCATTCCAGCTTACCTGCACATTTCTCTAAGTTAGATCTTTAAGCTTTAAGAGCATAAGAAAAACACGAACACACAAGTTAAAGCCAGGTTATATTAGATAAACATTTTTAACATGGTCTTTCCAACTTAGTCTTTGGTGCCAAGCGTTAAGTGATACTATTATTAGAAATAATTATATTATTATTAGAAATAACAATAGCAGTCAATTTGTCAGATGTCTATCATTCTGAAGACCCACATTTTATATAGTAAATAACATTACTTATAGAAAAATCTTAAACAAAGGTTATGTTGCAGGGTAGAATATTGTTTTCGGTTCTCTGAAACCAGAAAGTTACAAAAAGCAAGGTGAGGAGAAATTATTTGTGTATCATAAAAAGTTGTAGGCTTGTATATAAGTCTGGGGAAAAAATATGCATATATACACATGAATCCCATTTCAGTTACACCTTTGCTCATTTAGAACCTAAGATGTGTTTAGGTTTTGAAATCACTGGATGTGTTGTTTCATTTGTCAATCTTTCCATGACATTTTAGGAAAGAGATTTTTAAAGCCTAAGACTAGTCAAACAGTTTCTTTTGAATTACTTAGTTCTCGGGTATCATGTAGTTGCTTGATTGACTCTGACAGATGATTTTCCAAAGAACTACTTGCTAAATTAAAACTGCAAATTTTTCAAACAAATTGGCATGTCTAGGCCAAAGGGTGTACATCTGGTCTGGAGTCACATTTTGCTTATTCAGCACAGTGGGTTTTAAATTTTTTTTAAGTTTATTTGTTGCTAACTTTTAAAAATCAAGTGGTTTTGATTTTTTTTAATTTCTTGATTTCTTTGAAAAAAAATTCATCATCTGACAATCCTGGACCTCCATTTCTGCAACAAGCAGGAGCTGGAACCTTGACCTTCAATTCATCGTCACCCTGCCCAGTCTGCCCACTAACATATCTCCCGCCTGGGCCCTATAGGCACTTCAGTTTGCAGGTCCTGGTGTAGACACAGCTTGAATGTCTTCCCAGATTCAGGGGTCCTGCCATGAGAGGCTCCACCACACCCAGGAGGCAGGCATCTTTCCTGTGTAAAGACATCCAGCCCCTGTCCAGATTCCTGTTCTCTCTCTCTCATTATTAGACTTAGACCTAGACCTGATCAAGACCATCACAGTACAAGTCACATGACTTCACAAAATATGGGAAAACCTTTGAGATGAGAAAATGTATTTACTCCACAATTATTTATGGAATGTTCACTTTACACCCAGGCACTGATCAAGGTCCTGGAGACACAGCAGTGCACCAAACAAACCATAACTTTGCCCCATAAGGCTCACATTCTAGCATCATTCATGCTTTACTATGGTAAGTTTGCCATCCCCAACTGCCCTCAGGATGGTAGAAAGTAGGACCTCTAGGTCCTCTCCTCTTTCAGATCAGTACAATATCATCAAATCATTGAAAGTTAAAATTGTATCTGCAAGAGGAAAATAGATTCCATCTCCTTTGTTGGCTCTAAATAATTGACAGGAGCTGCCTGACGCCAGTGTTTAGAATAATTCCCAGTCCCTTTCTGGCTGCACTGGGAGAGCATGCCATGGTGGCACTGGTGTGGAAGGGCATATGGAAGCTGGTTGGTTGTAACTTTGTTGACCCTCAGTGCCAACTTCCACATTTACATATGAGAACAGTGAAGTTCATCAGGGTTAAGTGACTTCCTCAAGGTCACACAGCTTAGAAGCAAATGGGAAGAAACCCAGATTCCCCACCTAGCCCCAGTTTTCCTCGAGACTACCTGTGTTTCTCTGGTCACTGAACCCAGTCCAAAGAACGATTTCACCAAGCCCCCAGCTCTATTGGTGACCCATAGGAGGCTGCAGCCTGAGTGTTGGGATTCTGAACCACCTCATGCCTCAGCTGTTTGAAATTATTTCTTGGACTTTCTCTTTTGAAATGAAAATTAGTTAATTCTTTAAACCATGTCAAGCCTATAGTTAACAACAATAAAATTTAAATTTAGAAAAATCAATAGCAGAATGACCACAATCGAAAAGCAAATCATTGATTCATATCTTTTACAATAGATATGGAGGATTATTATGAGTCAAGCATTGATCTTAGTAAATAAAAAGCAGAAAAGGTCACTAATCTCTTCTAATGGAAAGATAAAATAACAAGACAAATACCAAAGTGAAAAATAAAATGTAAGCTAGTGACATAAATGAATGGCAATCTCTAAAGAGGTTTCACTTAAACTGAGACCTGAATAACATGAATATCTGGGCAGGGAACATTCTGGACGGAGGGAATATCTGGTTCCAAGTCAAAGGATGAGGATAAGTGTGGGGTGGCAAGAAGCAGAAAGGTCTATAGACTTAGCACAGGATGAGTGAGGCAGAGCGTTTTTCAAGATGGTGTCTCTGAGCTCGGCAGGGGTATACCTTATGGTGCTCTCATAAGAGAATTCCTTATAGAATTTGAATTTTATCCAAAGAATGATAGGAAGTCCGGAGCAGGTTCTAAACAGGGGAGTGACATGAAAGAATGTATAGGTTATAAAGCTCACTCTGGCTGCTAGATTGAGAAGGATTGAGGGAAGATGGGGAATGTAAACTGGGAGACCAGTTAAGAGTCCAGTGCTGTGCTATACATGAGACATGATAGTGGCTCACTCCTTGTGCCAGAGACTGCAATTTAATTGTTCTGGAACAAGACCTAAGAAAATTGAAGAGTCTCCCCAGGGAACTCTAGTGGCCACCCAGTGTTGAGAATCACTGGTACAATGTAATAGCAGTGAAAATGAAGAGAAAGAGACAGATTTGGGTTTTGTTTTCAGGGTCGATTCAAGAGGACTTGATGATGTGTTAGATGTAGGGAGGAAGGGAAAGAGAGGATACAACAAGAATGTCTAGGCTTTGGACCTGAGAAGCTCGATTGATGGTTACATTTTGTGAAATGCTGAAGTCTAAAAGACTAACAAGCTTGGGCAGGGTGGTAAGCAAGCGTTCTTTTTCAAATATATTCAACTTGAGATTTCCAAGTGAAGACGTCACATAGTCAGTTGGATGCTCAACTCTGGAGACCAGAAAAGAGGTCCGAAATGGATATGTATGTGTGTGTACATGTGAGTGCGTGTGTGTGCATGCATGTGTGTGCAGGTCATTTATACAAAGATGGTATTTAAACTTTTAGTCATAAGAGGGCCAATGATGCTAGGGCCACTCATGCTAATCCCATGGCCTGTACTACCTCACTTGAGTTCCCTGACACCTTTGTTAAATAGAGCCATTATTAAATTCTTTGTAAATTAAAAAAAAAAGAAAGGCGCGAGCTCCTGAATCAGGATTTCTTCTTCCCTTGGTAGCAGAGTGATTAGCGAATAGGGTCCATTAGTATTTCATTTTTAGTGTTTCTAATAAAGGTAGAAAAGTAAAAACAAAACAAACAAACAAAAAACAAAGATGGTGTTTAAAGCTTTGGGGACTGGATGAGATTACTTGGAAGGAGAGTGTGTTGAGAAAAGAGGAGAAGCCAAGAATGAATCCTGGTAAACTTCAGAATTTAGAGTCCTGAAGAAGGGGAGAGGTGGTAGGAAAATCAGCAGGTACTATGTCTCCAATAGAATAAAAATTATTTCAGGAAGGAAGAAGTGGTTACTGTGTCAAATGTGGCTGAGACATCAAGTAAGATGAAGACAAAGAAATGGACACTGAATTGTCATTAATACTGAAATCACTGGGGATATTGACAAGGGCAGTTTGTGGAGAGCAGGAAGGAAGGAAGCTAATGGGAGAGAAAGAAGAGTTAGCTGAGATAATGACCGTAAAGATTTGTTGGGAAGGAAAACAGAGACATGCCGTCATAGCATTGGAACAGGAACTCACTTCATCCATCTCTTAAAGCAGGAAAGAAAACCCAGAGAATAAGCATAGGTATGGATTCTGGTAGGTGGGTAGATAACTTATCCGCTGCTTGATACAGTTTTCTGAGTAAAGTTAAGTGGTGAAGTTATAAGTTGACGGAGAGGCAGAGTAGGAGGTGAGATAGTCTGCCGAGAGGGGGAAAGTATGAAGCAGTGGTTTTGGAGACTGGTACAGCAAAAGCACTGCAGAAGCATCATAGGAATGCTGACTGAGTGCCCATCAGAGGCTAATTGTGGTTGGGAATTTTAAATAAGAACTGTCAGCATAGGTGTGGGTTTTTCTCTCTAACAATATTCAGTTGTTTGGATTGAGGGGCAGTGTGTGTTGGTAACTGAGTTTAATGAGCATTTGAGTTTGCCAACTAAATACAACAAAGTGAGAAACAGGGCAAGGAGAAGTGTTGGCAAGGGATCCCGACGGACCAGAGTAAATAAGGAGGAAAGTGAGAACACCGCTGGGAACGTGGAGTGATGACGGACAAGGACAAAGTAACAGCGTCAAGGATTGAATATCTTGATTAGTAACACGGAAGGCAGAGCCAAGAACTTTTCAAAAATATATCACAAAGTGATAAAGAGAAAGTTCTAAACGGAAAGGGCCCACTGCACACTGCTCAGAATAAAATGTGACTACCCAATACTTCAAGAAAGGGAGGACACATCTCAGCACATGAGTAAAACGAGACATCTTAAAGTGATTCACAATGGAAAAAAAACAAAAAGAGCTTCCCTACACAAGGAAAAAGAACAAGAAGCAAAAAAAAAAAGAATCAGCATTTGATTTCTCACCACTTTCCCGGGATTCAGGAGGACAATGGTGTGAGATTTTCAAAATGATTTGCATCATCAGTGTATTTTTAAAAATGCAACCTGACTAACGAAGACTAATGTCTTCGTTACCTAGAGTGTAAACCTGAACTTCTTGGGTTTACAGGGTCAAACAGTAAAAGCTCATCAAGGGTTCCACTCAACATGGTGCTGAGAGTTCATGCAGGATTCCCTTCCCAACCCCAAACAGAAAGAAATAAAGTAGTGAAATATTTATTTAAAAACCATAGCAACAAACTAATATCATGCGCCTCCTGATGTCATGTAGTAAGAAGTAGAGGACATCACCTATGTGGTACTCTGACAAAAAAAAAAAAAAAGACCACTTAACCTGACTCGAATCATAATAAAACAATCAAAGAAATCCAAATTGAGGACATTCTGCAGACAAACTGTCCTGGCCTCTTCAAAATCTGTCAATACCACAAGGGTCCCCTGGTTGCCTCTCCCCACCCCATGAAAAAAAGTCTGGATAAAAAAGACTAACGAGATATGAAAAAAAGGCAATTCATGACCCATGATGGAATCCTGGCTCAAAAACATATTTATAATGGGCTATCATTGCGAAACTCTGTATTTGGTATGGATGACAGATAATAAATTTTCTGAGTGTGATAATTATATTTGAAGTTACGTAGGAGAATATTCTTATGCTTACAAGATACATGACTGAAGTGTTTATGAGTGAAGTTCCAAATAATGATGTTTACAACTAACTCTCAAATGATTCTCAAAAAAAAAAAAAAAAAAAAGAGAGAGAGGGAGGAAGTAAATTTGCCAACACGTTAACAATTGATGAAACTAGGTGAATCTCAGATGTTAATTTTACTACTCTTACCATTTTTCAGTAGATTTAAACTTTCCAAAAAAAAAGTTGGGATAGCTAGTGGGAAGCAGCCGCATAGCACAGGGAGATCAGCTCTGTGCTTTGTGACCACCTAGAGGGGTGGGATGTGGAGGGTGGGAGGGAGGGAGATGCAAGAGGGAAGAGATATGGGAACATATGTATATGTATAACTGATTCACTTTGTTATAAAGCAGAAACTAACACACCATTGTAAAGCAATTATACTTCAATAAAGATGTTTAAAAAAAAAAGTTGGGGAAAATAATAATAAAAGACATAGCAATGCTCAAAAACAAGGTGAATACTCCATATATCGAAAATGGAAGCACAAAAACAAAACACAGTAATAAGCAGGGAGGAAACAGAAAACCTACTGGCTTCTGGGTCTAGCAATAGGTAAGGTTGTCTTGGAGATTATTAATGCCTGTGGGGTAGAGAGGAAGGAATCTGCTTACCAAAGAGGCAGAGAACGGAGCTAGGTGAATGGTACGAAACCTCAGGCTATGGAAGAGGTTCCCCTGTAATGAACAAATTTTTAAAGTAGCAACACTGCTGGGGACGCGGCATCTCTATTGCACTGCCGTCTGAGGCGGAGGGCTTATATAAGCGGCTCACAAGGCACATCAACAGAAAGCTAACCATCAGAGACTCTAGTTTAGCGTCTGAACCATCCTGAGGACAGGAGTTTCAGATTCAATTGCTATTAACTGAGCCATTGCTATGTGCCAGGTGACCTGAGAGAAGCTTTTCCAGGTTATCCCCTTGCATCCTCACAGCAACTCCTAGTTAGGGTGGAATCCCCACTGCATAGGGAAGCAGACGCTCAGAGAGGTCACGTGACTTGCTCGAGGTTATGCAGATAGTAAATGGGAAAATGGGGCATTTTGAAAGCCAGGTTTTCATTATTATCATTATAACTGTAATACATGATCATTCAACTCACATAATGGGGTAAAGAGGAGGGCAAAAGTCAATAAAAGTGGTTGGGGGGAGGAACTGAAACTTGGCGGGACCACGAAAGATGAGTGGCATTTACATGGGAAGAGAGGGGAGGGGAAGCTTTCCGAACGGGGCACGGTTAGAACGAAACAAGAGATGCGAAGGCACCAGATGTGTTCAGAGGACTTAGCAGAGCCCGTCCGGCTGCAGTGAGGGCTCATTCTACAAGAAGCAGAAGCAAACACATGACGCCGGGTGCCAAGCAGCGAATGCAGTAGCGTTTGCATTCAGCGGCAGTGAGGAAATGAAAGGGATTCTTCTCGCTGCTGTCAAGGGCATTCTCCCGGATGATGATTAATTGACAGCTCTGCAGCCAAGCCCCGGTTCCTTCTGGAGGCCGTGACTCCCGGTGTGCACCTGCCACCGCAGAGCAAGCAAGAAAATGTATTGTCTTCTTCTTTTTCTTCTGCAGCTGCTGGATGGCTGTCTTTGTTACCTAGAGTGTAAACCTGAACTTCTTGGGTTTACAGGGTCAAAGCGTCACATTTGGGGCAGATTCGGGGAAGCGGTCCTTCAGAGGCTGATTAGCAAAAGCCCGTTACTCACATGGCAGTGAGTGCTGTCCCCTCCTTCTTGCCTTTTTTCACTTTGCGGCTTTCGGACCACATTCCTCAACGCCACCCCATGCTTTGTGACAGCTGGAGTGGTTGCCTGGAATCCTGAGGAGAAGGCAGGGCCTCTCGCATTTGGGAGCACAGAGCCATTACCCTAAAGGGAAAGAAAACTGAACCGCTGGTGCATAAATTCATAATTTGTCCCTCCATGCCAGACGGTTCCAGAAAGACCAGGCCAGTACGGTACGTCTGCCTTGTTTCAAGATGTTTGTGGCTTTCAGAGAATTAAAGTTTTATATTCCAGTCAAAGAAACACTAAAAGTTAAGTTTCTTAGGCCTTATTAGCAACATTTGTGATGACTTCGAATTGGGGCTGAAGGACCTACCATGAAGAATTCTAGAAGCCAGAGACTTTGAGGAGTTAAAAATAAGAGCCACCACCCCATGAGCGCTTACCGTATGCCTCCATGTTGCACATAAGTTATCTCAGTTAATTTTATTTAATCCTGACAACAACCCTTTCATTCGTTCATTATTTATTTGTTAAGTGCCTGTTATGTCCCAGACACTCTATTCTAGCAGATGGAGACACAAAATAAATAGAATGAATAAGTAAATCATAGAGTGAGGTAGGAAGTGGTAAGAGCTATGGAAATAATTGATTAGGAGAAAGGGGTTCTGGAATCCTGGAGTGTGACAAGGATGGGGTCCCCAGATCTCACTGAGAAGGTTCCCTTTAAGAAACACAGGGAGAGAAAGAGGGTGACCCATGCCATGTAGTGGGGGAAGAATGATACAGGCAAAGGCAACCAATGTTGATTTGGGTCAACACAAGGAGGGAAAATAAAAATAATTTATTGGAAGACTATTAGAGAGTTTATTGAATCTAAGATAAGGTGGAAATTGGGTATTATTTACGTGGTCAGCAGAATAATGGCCCCCAAGGGTTGCCCTTGTCCTAATCCCAGGAAGCTGTGACTAGGTTCATTTACATGGCAAGGGGGAATTAAAATTGCAGATGGGATTAAGGTTGCTAATCAGCTGATCTTAAAATAGGGAGATTACCTTGGATTATCCAGGTGAGCCCATGTAATTGTGGAGGGTCATTAGAATTATAAGAGGGAGGCAGAAGAGAGAGACCCAGAGAGATGGCAGTGTGAGAAGGATTTGTCCCAACATTCCTGGATCTGACATGGAGGGAGGGGCCATGAGTCAATGAGTACAGTGGCCTCTAGAAGCAAAAAAATGTCAGGAAACAAATTCTCCCCTAGAATCTCCAGAAAGGAACACAATCCAGCCGAAACCTTGATTATAGCTCAGGGAGACTTCCAACCTACAGAACCATAAGATAATACATTTGTATTGTTTTATGTCACAAAGTTTGTGGCAATTTGTTCAACAGCTACAGGAAACTGACACAAGCATATCTACAGAAAACTTCCCAAAGATTCATCACCCTCAGGCTTCAAGACACACAGGCACCAGGGAGATGGTTGATCTCTTGGGATCACCCAGGATGAACCCGCTTCAGCCATTTTCCTTTCTTGGGTAACTTCTCTCTCCATTCAGATGGTGCCTGGTCTGTTTGAAGAACATCATGGTCAGCGTGGGTGGTGCTGAATGAGAAAAAGGAAAGTGGAGGAAGATTGGGTCCACGCGGTGATGGGACCCTGGGCTTGCCAGGTCTCCCAGGCAACTGAGATACATATGTACTCTACCGGGGAGAGTAAATTGTAAATTGGAAAATCCCCAATTTACAGAGGAGGAAACTGAGAGATTAAATAACTTTCCCAAGTTTAAATAAATGAGATTTGACTCCAAGCCTCTTTGCCTTAAAGTCCTTGATGTTATGAGCTCAGCCAAATGGTTCAGAATAATGGGAGGACGAAGACTGACTCCTAGTGATGTCATTGCAACATCAATGTGACACCAACCTCAGTGATGGTATGTTAAGGTGGTCCCACTTGTTGAAGTCACTGGTTAGTCAAGAGTATTGCACCATCTATTTAAAAAAAAAAAAGTCCTTATTTCAGGACTTTAAGTAGTGCCAGACCACACCACAGCATAGACCTCCATTCACTCTCATTCTCTTCCTCTCTCCCTTTCTTTTTCCCTCACCCCATGCCTTTCTTCCATTACTGAATGACCAAAGGGATCTTTCTGATTTTCCAGCTATAGGTTTTATTCAATTAAATAAGGAATTTCTACACAATTTAACTAAACTTGCTCATGAAAAGGTCTCTGTGCTTTTTCCCATCCTTTGAGGTTCAAGTTGAGCTCCTCTCCGTGTGTATGTAGGTAGCAGGCCATCTGTTATTTCTGCCTGCCAGCGTTCCTTCACTCTTCTCTTGCTAGGAGTGTCCTAATTTTTCTATGGGAACCACCCCACCCCCAATATATCCAGTCTTGGTAGCTCTGTCAATCAAGTATCACATCCTCTCCCGGCTCTAGACTCAAGCTTAGCCAATCGGACTTCCTGCAGTGAACCAAGCATGGTAAATGGTTGAAGCTGGTTCATCCCGGGAGATCTAAAGAGGCCAGCATATTCCATGCTGAGTGTCTTTCCCTGAGGCCATGAATTGTTGGGGAGTTTTCTGCGAATATGATGATCCCCAGTTTTCACTTTTTCTTAGATTCAGTAATCTCTCCATAATCTTGCAAAAAATTATTTTTAATTTTCCCTGCTTATGTTAACACAAGTCAATGTTGGCTACTTGAAATTCAAACAAACAAACTTAACTGATAAAATCTTAACTCTTGAATAAGTAGCTTAATTTACTTGGGCTTTAATATTTTGTACTTCAAAGGCTCTTAGCTCTCTGTGTAACTAAATATGACTCTACCCACCATTAAGATGTAGATTTTGCTACTTAACATGGAGTATATTTTTCTGTACATGTGTGTTTTTTTCTAATCATAAACCCCATGGTTGGAATAAAGCAGTTCATCTTGCAATTTATCCAATAACCAAAATCTTACCTTTATGTAGCTTTTTTTTTTTTTTTTAAAGTAAGTGAATTGAGATTTGGTCCAAAATTTTAAGCCAGGATCCAAAAGAGAAAAGTTGAAAGTCATAAAGACCTTGACAAGGGAAAATTCTGCCATTGGAGGGGACCTCCAGGGCCCTTGATGGAGACCATCTTTCTAACCATCACGGAAAACCAAGCTCCTATTCCACGATATGAAGAAAAGCTATTAGGTACAAAGATATAGATCATCCTCATTACTCATCCTTTTAACTTAAAAATAGTTTTGCACCTAGTAGGTCCAGTTTTCTCCTTAGAGGACAGCGGCAACATCTTCCTGAAAGAAGAGATACTGGCAGCTGAAGATGGCTTATTCATTTCCTTTGCCTCCAATCCATCTGCGCTGGTTCTGCTGCCTGCGTTCACCAACCTCTATCAAGTCCTCAAACCTAATCAAATATACTGAAATGAGGTCAAAAAGCCCTCTCCCAACTGGCCAGGAGAAATGCTCTCTTCTCAGCCTTCAAGGACAACACTAGACTTCCTGAAATCAGGAGTTTGCCTGCAATGTTTTGCAGATGGGTAATCTCTTTAAAAAAAAATTATCCTTAAATTATTTTACCACCTTATAGAGTAATCTTCAGGAATTTTTCTTATTAGAGATTTCTAAAGTGTCCTTTTAAACAAATGACCATCCATAAGACATGGCAAACAATTCTCGGTGAAATTTTTTTTCCTGATTAATATAAAATTATGACGGTGGAGAACTGAGAACTGGAGGGATTTGAGCTGCATGACATTTTTTTCCTTAAGGAAAAAACAATCCAGCCCTCATTTAACTATGTCTCTTCGTAGCTTTGAACCAGTTCCTTCTCGGCTTTAACCGATTTTGGCAAATTTACTGGGAAGACAAGATTCCAGTGCCCACACTCTTCAATCCTTCTGGAACCTTATTTGTATCTCTATGTCAACATAGTGAAGAAAAGGTAGTGTTTCATTTGGAGCAGCTACTGGCAGGCTCCTTAATTAGTGTCTGTGACCAGTTAGCATTGTTTAGATTTCTTTCAACACACTTACCCAGAAACGTGCTTCGTGGCTGCTGTGTGGGCACCAGCTGTCTTTAATCTCTCAGGACCCAATTCACAGACCAAAAATTCTGTTATGAGCACAAATATCTGAGAGTGGGTATTTGTTTATTTTCTGCTTAAGAGACAACTTTCATATATCTCTGCCATTAAAAATAAATAAGTCAATAAATAAATACCCAAACCAACAAAACAGACAAAAAATGGGGCATCTCACTTCCAACTAAAAGTTTGGCTCATGTAGAAATGGCACATTTTTTGGTCAAGAAAATACTCCTCCTCTCTTAGAAATAATAACCTCATCTCTAAATTCCATTTTGAATACTAAACATATCTGTGACAAAGAAGGACAAAGAAGCTTAGGGTTTCAGGAAAGAGGTCATAATTTCTGTTGGCCAAGCCATGCACATTCCATTTCTTGTAAAAGTATGCTACTGATTGGTACCTTCATCCATCTTCTATTGTCCTAATTGTGTGAACAGAAATGTCTGTAAACAGTGCTTGCCTGAGGACCGGGATGCATTCCATTCAGTGTAGTACTACTTGGGACAACAGGGCCCGTGTCAATCCTCGTCAAGGTTATATGTGCAGTTGGATGTTGGAAATGAAGAGATCCCAGGCCCCTTTGGGTGCCTTGACCCTGCATGAGGCACACTGCATCATGACCCCTGTTTTTATGACTTCATAATTTTATAACCCCAGCACTCAGGACAGTTTCAGGCATACAGTGAGTAGACAGCTTCTATAAAAATACAATGACTAGAACAGACAAGAAAATCACAGGTGATCCCAATTCTTCCAATATCATTTCAATGTAAAATTAGATCACAGGTATCATAAGGATTCCTAGAGCTCCATTCAACTGCTGCACATCACCAAAGATAGCTGGGGACCTATGGCAGCACAAAGGGCCCTTAATGATACTTGAGAGACCAGAAAGTGCAAGGTCAATCCTGAGCCAGCCACCCGGGAAAGCATGAGGGAGCACTGAGAGGGAAGAGAGGGGGTAAAGGTTGTAAATGTGTGTATGTGTTTCTCCCAAGCAACTAGAGTATTAAAAAAAAAAAAAAAAAAAGGAGAGAAGGTCCATGGCAACAAGTGGAACACAGAGAGGAAGTAATATTTTTTAAGATTTATAAATACATCTATAGTTTGCAGAGAAGTGACCTGTTGATAGTGAGAGGTGGAAAATGCCGGGATGTGGGGTGGGTCACATATAAAATATGCGTCTGGTCCTGGTTAGAAAGGAGGGGGTAGGATGGAGAAAAATAATTTTCTTGAGAAGGATGGGCACCTTTTCCTTTTACAAAGATAAGTGAGAAATGGTTCCAGGTGACCTCAGCTCATTCACTCCTCAGAATGGAATGTTGGGGTAGGGGCTTAGAAAATTGACAACCATCTTTGGGGGCTCCACAAATAACTCCTCTAGGAAAAAGAAAGGAAAAGCTAGTTGCAAAATGTTAGTGGCCACAGTTCGATATATTCAAACGGGGTTCCCATTTTATAGCTATTACAGATATTCGTGGAGAGAAACATGAAAGTCTGGGGAATGGGATGCAGCCCTCAATCAACCATCTGCGTCCTTAAAGAAAATACGTGCACAGAAAAGAAAGCAAGGCAAATTTTTTTATTCCGTGAATGTGTATTAAATACCCTCTATGTGTCAGGCACAGGTGCTAGGGATACAACAATGAACAAAATTAAGTCCTGCTCTCATGGGATTCACATTCTATCTCCAAATTCATCAAGAAAAGTCTGACCTCAGATTATCAGCCCAAGCTGCCTATTCTGGCTACACCTGCCATTCTCAGTGGCAAACTAGAGAAAATGAAAGACAATGAACGTTTGCCCTCACAACGAAAGCAGAACTGGCGAAGGCCACCTGTCCCAGCAAGGGAGGAGGGGAGGAAGCCGCCCACAGCCTGGCGATGACCTGGGAATGCAGAGCAGGGGATGCTGCTGGGTCTCATTCCCTGTGCAGTCACCCTAGATCTAGTGCCTTCTCTGGCCTCAGGGACCCTAGAGAGATTAGTAAGCGTCCACATTCATGCATGCTAGGACCCTAACTCAGCCCAGCAAGATAGCTGAAGCCTCCAGACAGTGACAACTTAAATGTCCTAAAACTGGACCAATCCATAAAAACTCCTCTTTGGGTAGTAGAGAGAAGTTGTAAAGAAAGAAGAGAGGGGCCATGAATATCTTAGCTCTCAAATGAAATTCACTCTCAATTTGTTCTTTGTCCTGTTAACCAATGTGTTTGACAGTCACACCAATGATCCATAAAGTTTGTTGTTGAGGGACTCATGGGGAGAACAATTCTTACCATGATTCTGACATTTTCTCCTGCAGCCAACAAGATGGTCAGTCTGAGCCCACAGTGCTGTTTAAATACTTATTTAAAGTCCCTCAATTCTCTTACCCAAACTCCAAGGTCAGTATTCACCCAAATAACAACAGTCAGTAACATAAAATGCTTCAAGGTGAGATAGAAAACAGAAGATACCCCATTATTTTTACCTCATCCTTGGGTTCCCAAATCATCACGTAAAAGAAATTAAATTGGTCATCAACACTGTTCGTGATCTTGACTCAATCATCTTTTTGATCTTGAGCTACAGTTTGTCCACTGTACATTTTGTGCACTGCAATTTTCTTGTTGGCTCCAGTTCCTGGCTTCACCTGTGTATTCCTTCACCATGGCTTCAAAAGGATAACTTCCCACCTGGTCTGGCCTCTCTTCTTCCCAACCTATATACATAGTCCCTTCTTGCATCCTACCTCTTCCATGTGGCTTTCTCCAGCCAACCCCAGCCCATGGCTGAACTCACGGAATGCCCACTATTTGTAGTTGTAAGCGTTCTGGACCCCATTCCAATGGGTGGGTGTGTGAGTTTCCTCACCATCCCCCCGCCCGCCCCGCCATCCAACAGGTAAGTCTCCAATACCAGCTGGGTGTTCTACAATTCCACTTAATACTGACACTATCTACACGAAGATGGTATCAGATCCCACAGGTTAAGGGCTCAGTCCCATAAGACCATCCCCCCACACCACCACTTCAGCCGCCAGTTGTAAGTCCAGGTTATTACCTGTACTTCTGATCGACTGACTATTGATGGGAGGTTTCCACGACCTCCTCAGATTCGATTAATTTGCCAGGGCAGCTCACAGAACTGAGAGAAACATTTTACTCATTAGATTACTGGTCTATTATAAAAGGATATAACTCAGAAACTGCCAGACGAAAGAGTGGCATATGCCAAGGTATGGGGAAAGGGCTCAGGGCGTCCATGTCCTCTCCAGCCAGGCCATTCTCCCCAAATCTCCATGTGTTCACCAACTGGGAAGCTGTCCAAATCCCATCCTTTTGAGTTTTTATGGCAGCTTCATTGCATAGGCATGATTGATTGATTAAATCATTGGCCATGGGTGATTGATTGGACCTCCAGCCTTTCTCCCCTCCCCCAGAGGTGTGTGTGGGAAGAGGGGAAGGAAGGAGGGGGGACTAAAAGTTCCAACCCTCTAATCACATAGTTGAGTCCCCTGGCAACCAGCCCCCATCCTTATGTTACCTAAGTGCTTTCCAAAAGTCGCTTCATAGCGTAACAAAACATAACTTTAGAACTCTCATCACTTAGGAAATTCCAAGGGTTTTAGGAGCTCTGTGTCAGACATGGTGACAAAGACTAAATATATATTTCTTATTATAAATCACAATATCACAGTAGCTCTCCCTAACATTTAGCATTTACAGTCATGGTACATATGCCTTGCTTCCCCTGATAAATTACAACTCCATAAGGAAGTGCTTGGTGAGCCCCAAACATGTAATACAGCATCTTGCATATATTTAGTATGCAATAACCATTTTCATTTTTGAAACTACATATACCTTGTTTATCTTATAGAAGATTTAAACATGTGGCTTCCGTATATCGATTGATTGATTGGCTGATTCATTAAAGGTATCGCTCATCTTTTATTAAAAAATAAAACAACCCTTGGGGTTCATACAGTATAAAAAGCCCTCAGTAAATGAAACAGATCACCATTGCCAACCTGCTCAATCATGGGATGCAAAGTTTTTAGGTAAATTACAGTACAGCATAGACCTTTTTGCTGCACAAGTGTGAACTCTGAGGTTAAATTTCCTCCTCCACCTATAACATACATAATGAAACAAATATAGAAACAAATAATAGGGAAGTAAGTTATAGGTGGTCCTTTAGAAGTCAATTTCATCTGCGCACCTAACCATAAAGGCAGCATCTGCTCTGCTAAATACAGGTGTTTTATATCCTTGTCATTAATTGGAGGAGACATTATGTCATCATACATAAACAGTTAAGGTTGGTTAAAGTGCCACTTATCTCAGGTGCTGTCATTAATCAGGTTCTTTTCAGCTTGGTGACTCCAGAGGCTTGGCTCAAAGCTGCTCTATGTGAATGAGTTTCCCTATGGGTTTAAGGTGTCTTTTTATTATCATTTTGAATGAAAAACTTGGGACCCCAACATAAGTGGCCATTAAGGTAACTGTTCTGATGCTTCAGAGAAGAGAAACATTTTCTCCCACTCCATCATCATTCCTCCCCCCGCCCGTCTCCCCCACGCCTCCACCAAATAGCCACGTTGGAGAGAAAGGCACATCGGCACAAGCTGTCGCTTCATCATGCTTTAACCCATTAATGGATCTCAAAACACCAACAGTAGTACATCTGGCACTTAAACAGAGCTGGAGGGCAGCAGAATCCTGTGGAAGGCAGCACCTTCTCTTTCTGCCTGACACCCACATCACCCAAATGTCTTCCTGACGACTCCAAACCCACAGTGTGATGTCCACTCCAGACAGGCTTCTAGGAGGCAGTCTTCCTTAGTCTGTGCTTTCACTGAAAATGCCTGTCCTTTGTCCTATTCCTTCAGGGCCATTGGAAGTGGCATAATTTGTTTTAGGTTAAGTTATTTAGGGACAATAATGGTAGCTTTTAAAATACTGGCCTTTGTACTTTCATCACCTAAACTCTAAAAGTTAAGGTAAAATGTTCAGGCATTGGGTTGATAATTCAGGCAGGGGACCATTTAGTCCATATCAAATCTTCATTCAAGGAACCCCTACACTGCCCTGAAAATAAAATTCTCTACATATCCCAAATTGGGTCTCTGTGATTGTCTCAACCTGTGCAAGAGATTAGAAGAGTAAAGGGGAGGGTACATTTATCATTCATTCATTCATTTATTCATTCATTCAATGGATATTTTATTGCCTATGAGGCACTGTGCTAGAAGTGGAAGATGCAATGATGATAGGAAAGCCACACAGCCCTTGCTCTCAAGAGTTTACAGTGTGGATGGGATAGAAATGAAGCAAATAGCAACTCAAAAAAAGATGTAAAATTATAACTGTGATTAGTTCTCCGGAAGAAAATGCTAGGTATCCAGGCAATCATACAAACATACGTGATCTGAAGTATGTATAGAGGTTGGCCAAGGGAGGATGAAGAGTGATGAAGAGGGTTCCTGCAGAGGGAACAACAGGCACAGGTGCTGTGATAGGAGGAAGCAAAACAAATTCCAGACATGGGGCCCCTCTTGTAGGCAGCGCTCTAAAATGGCACCCAAGGTTCTCACGCCTTGGGTGCACACACCCTGCGTAACTTCTGAGACTGTGAATATGATGGATTTTGCTCCCATGATTAGGTTATGTTATATGATATAGTTAACTTCCAGAAAGGAAGACTAAGTGGACCTGATCGAATCACATGAGCCTTTTAAATGTGAATCCAGACGTCAGAGGCAGAGAAAACCAGAGACTTAAAACGTGAGGAGGATTCAATGCAGCATTTCTGGCTTGAAGGAGGAGGGGGCCACATGACGAGGAATATTGGTGACCTCGTGTAGCTGAGAGCAACCCTGGTTGGCAACCAGCAAGGAAATGGGGCCTCGGTCCTACATTTGCAAGAAACTGATTCTGCCAACAGCAGGACTGAGCTTGTGCATTAGTTTGCTAGGGCTACCATAATGAAGTACCATAGACTGGGTTGCTTCCTTGAAAAGTTATTGTCTCACAGTTCTAGAGGCTGAAAGTCCAAAATCAAGGTGTTGGCAGGGGTGGTTTTTTCCCTGAGAGCTGTGAGGGAAGGATCTGTTCCCATCTTCTCTTCCTGGCTGGTAGATGGCTTATGTCTTCTATGTTTCTCCACATTGTCTTCCCTCTAAGAGTGTCTTATCTCTGTGTTCTAATTTCCCCCTTTCATAAGGACATCAGTCACATTGGATTAGGGCTGACCTTAGGACCTTATTTTTAACTTGATCACCTCTGTAAAGACTCTGTCTCCAAATAAGGTCACATTTTGAAGTACCTGGTTTGAATGTGGATCACCTTCAAGATATTGGGTCACATTCCGAGGTTCTGAATTTGGGAGAGGGAAGAGGGGAGACACGATTCAATCCACAGAGCTTGGAAGTGGACTTTTCTCAGAGCCTCCAGACAAAGTCTAGCCACCATTTTGATTCTGAACAGAGAAGCCAGCCACACATGGCTGGGCTCTGACCTACTGATCTGTGAGCCAACACATGGGTGTTTGTTTAAGCTGCAAAGTTGGTGGCAATAGAAGTGCTGGAGCTCATTGACAGTACGGGGGCGGCGGGGGGTGGGGTGGTGGTGGTGGTGGGATTTGGTCTTTGTCCTGAGAACAATGGAAAGCCATTGAAGGGGTAAGGATGATAATGACATGATCAGATTTTGTTTCTCTTTTGGGCCTTTCTTTTTGCTCTTTGCTCTTTTCCTTTCCTTCCAAATGAAAATTCCAAAGGACTAGGTGGCTGCAGAGAAAGATGGGCAGCTCCTTGTCCCTCAATCCTTAGCGCCTATTGAAATGGAAGAAGGAGAAAGATAAAGGGGAGAAAGAGATGAAGATAAATATTTTTTTAAGGCTCACTCTCAGCTCAGTTACTATTCTGAGGTTTTGGGTGCACTTTCAGGTTTAATTCTCACAAAAAAACTCTTCATAACCTTATTTCATCAATGATGAATCAAGACATCCAGAAATTTAGTAACATCCTCATAATCATCAGCTCAGAGGGGGTGTAACTGAGACTTGAATCCAGGCTTGACTGTCTCCAAGGTTTGTTCTTTGTACTCAATGCACTGAAACCATGACCCCATCCTGCCTCTGCCGGTGCTGTTTAATAGCAAGTATATCTTGTACAAGACTTGGAAGAGTCCTGTGGATTAGGCAGGACAGGTATGAGCACAGAGAAGGAGAATGCCTCGGCATTAAGGGTCAGGTGGGTGTGCGGGGGGAGGGATAGATTGGGAGATTGGGATGGACAGGTACACACTGCTGTATTTAAAATAGATAACTGACAAGGACTTACTGTATCGCACAGGGAACTCTGCTCGATATTCTGTAAAAACCTAAATGGGAGAAGAATTTGAAAAAGATTAGATACATGTATATGTATAACGGAATCACTTTGCTCTACACCTGAAACTAACACAACATTGTTAATCAACTATACTCCAATATAAAATTTAAAAAATAGGGTCAGGTGGATTGCCCCAATTGAAGATGAGCAGCAAAAATTGTACAAGAGCCCAGTCGCCCACCTGGCTGGTCCCCTTCCTTCCCCATCCTTTTCTTGTCTGTATCAACTGTCAGTGCCTGAGGACTGAATGGGTGGATGTGGTAACAGATCCTCTCCGGTTTTAAGGTGAGGTAAAGGGTTTTAAAATCCTTCTCAAGAACATCCAAGCTCTGAATTGTCCTCAGCACCACCTGGAGGCATTGCATCCTCATCCGGTCAGTACTGAGGATTGCTGGATGCAGAGCTAGGAATGAACCCTGCTGATCCTTCCCAGGGCACTCTCGAAGATTTGAAGAAAACATTCAAGTTCACCCATCCATGTAGCCATAATCACTAACCATGAGAAGTGTACATCAAGCCAGTCAAGTGCCCTTAAAACAATGGTAAACACTTAACATATTTCCTTCAGTGAATTACAAGAAGTCACATATCTTATTACGTTCCCTAGAGAATTATTACGTTTTGTGTTCTTTACCTTCTTATAAAAAGAATGGCCCACTACTTTTCTAGCTTTCATTTACGTGCCTTTGATAAATTACTGTAACCAGATTAGGGAGATAAAATAACCAGTCTATTAATTACAATGATTATTATTTAATGGAAAATGGGATTCTAGGCAAAGTGTGTAGTTAGAAGAAAGCCTAGCAATGCATTATATAGATGTGGTATTTTATCTTAAAGAGCAAGATAAGTGTCCAGTCTGTTCCACAATCTAGAGAATATGTTCATTAACTCTCTGCAAGATTTATATGTATAATTGACCATTATATTTTAACACTATTTGCTTGATTTGGCGGTACATGATGAACAAGGAAAAACTGTAACTTCAATTAAATTGAGTAAATCCCTCATTGAACATATGAAAGGCCAGGAAACCTCAGCAATGTGGGAAGCAGAGTGTTGAACAATGGTTAAAAAAATTTTTTTAATGAAACGAGATATTGTTTAATTTGAGTTCATTGGCAATTTATTTTTTAAATGACGGGGGTTGGAAGGAGTGCACCCCTCACATCACTTAGCCTCATAATTAACCTCAAAGAACAGCCAAAATTATGATTTTTTGGATAAATGTTGATACTTCCTAAGAGTAGTTTAGCATCATGGTCAAATTCTGACTCAACCACCAGCAGACCTCAGATCTTGCCTCTTTCTTCAGCTATTAAAAATGAGAATAATAGTTGCATGTGCCTTTGTGGAGTTAAATGGATTAAAACAGGAACCTGCAAATGATGGTCAAATCCAGCCAGCTGCCTGATTTTGTATGCCTCGATCTATATTTTTAAATGGTTGAGAAAAAAATTTTAAAAAACAAGACTATTTTGTGACATGTGAAAATTTTATGACACTCAAATTTCAGTGTCCATAAATAAAGTTTTATAGGAACACAGCTACACTTATTCACTTAACATTTTGTCTCCGTCTGTGTGAGTGCTACAATGGCAGGACTGAGTAGTTGTGACAGAGACCCTATGGCTGGCAAAGACTGAAATATTTACTCTCTGGCCTTTACAGAAAACGTTTGACAACCACTGGACAAAAGGAATAACACAGGGGTTCTCAAAGTTTGCTACTTATTAAAATCACCTGAGGAACTTTAAAAAAATGCTTTGTCCATGTCACACCCCAGACCAATTAAATAAGAATCCCTGGAGGTAGACTCCAGGCAACAAAAAATTTTTAAATTTCCCAGGCGATTCCAACGTGCAGGCAGATTTGAGAATGAGTGGGATAATGTGCTATGTCAGGTATATGAATTTAACACATTGCAAGACCTTGATCACTGTTAGCTGAACTGATAAAATAAATCCTTCTTTTTTATTCTTCAATGCATTTCAGTAAAAAGTTATTAAACAAGCATTGGGTGCAAATATTGTATTTCCCTTCCCTCTCTCTTTCCTGCCTCTGTTCTCACCTGTGTGCAAGAATTAAGACTGGAAGAAAAACAAAGTTTCCTTCCATGTTTTGAGCTTCTACACTTTCCCATATTCAGTATTTTATATTTTTATTTATTTATTCCACAAATTTTTGGTGTATAATATCCGTTCTGTACAATACTCATGGCGGGGCTCCAAAGATGTGCTCTCAAATTTCTAAAGAGTGCCCCAGTGTTCTAAAAAATAGCCCCTTATGTTTGGGCAGAAACCCTTTGAATCTCCTGGGGTTCTTGTAAACAGTCTTGTAAATATAACCTGACTGGCTCAGTAGTAACTTTCAGGACTAATAAGTGCATGGCACCTTCAATAGGCAATAATGAAAAAGAACACCAGAATGCACGTGTAATCGAGAAACCAAGTAATTGATTTGGTGGATACATATATTCCACATTAAAATATATCAGAGAATGGTAGAGGAAAAAAACTCAAGGGACAATGATTTCAAGACAGCTGTGATCTTGTTAGCAAGACAGGATCAATGTACATTAAACAAGCAGATGATTCCAGTTCCACAGTGAATAGTTCTCTCCTTTGCCACAACCAACGAACACCCACAAAATCTCCCCAACAGGAATATGAATCTGTACAGGGATGGGGATAAGACTAGGACAGAGAGATTAAGTTTATGGGTTTTGAATTCATATCCCCAGGGTTCTAATTTCAGCTCCATCGTTCACTAGCTACATGACCGTGGACAAATTACTTACTTCTCAGTGCCTTGATTTCCTCAGCTGTAAAATGGGGATAAGAATTTCTATCTGAATTTTCCTGAAATAATTCATTTTCCTCAGATAATTAACAATAAAAAAAGAATTTCTATCTGATAAAGTTGAAGTAATTATTTCAAAAGTATATATAAAACCTGGGTTGTTTTTTCCCCTCATTCTTTGGCCACAGGGCTGGAAGACGGTCTTTCCAGCCCGGCTCACAATGATGGACCCCTCCATGCTATGAACCTGGCTCCATGGTCTAAGCGCCTCACTTGCACACTGTCCTTCATGGCCAAATATGAATTCTTAAAGGAAAGGATTACAATTATACAGACACTCCGCAAATTATGTCACTGTCCTTTTCAAGAAGGCCTTGCAAAGGCATGAAGTTGGTGTACATAGAAAATATATGTACCTAACTAAGCTCTTTAAATTACCCGTGGATCGTCACAGTGATAAACAGACAACAGTTTCTATTTGCAGTTTCCCACTACATTAGCCCCAAGCCCCAGTATATCTTTGGAAACGTTCAGTCCTGGAGTTGGTTTTAACTCTTGAAAATGTGTACTCTTGTTGACATGTTTTCTCCAAAGTAATCTAGTTTCATTCATATAAAGACTTTCTATGCTATGTAATCTTTCAATATGTATTAATATTTCCACATATATTTCTATTGCTTTTCTATCCATTCTAGTAGTCCCACAACCTATTTTTTTTTTTTGACATTTAAATTTCTACATGACCCACCACAAGTAGCCCTATTCTGAATGAGATCACTGGGCTTTTTCTTTCCTTCATCCAACTTTAAGACTTTGCTTAAATGGTCATTAGGCTAAGTGACATGAATTTTCAACTGATTCAACAGTCTCATTGTGAGTAAATCCTCCATTTCCATAAATAACTTTTCCTCCTGAACCCTATTTTTGTTGCCCCTGTAGGTTTAAAGGTGAAAAACATTTTTCATGCTTTTTAGACATAATTCAAAATACTTTTCCTTGATAAGTAAGCGAAATAAGATTCATGGACAATAAAGGCAATATGTATTTTCATATTTGATGTTTTCATCTTCAATTATAGATTATTCTTACACTTACAAACTGGTCCTCTAGTCTTGCCATAACTTTGTCAATTTTTAGTACAATATAAAATAAGGCAAAGAGGAAAATAAAACAAATAAAATGAAATAATGCAAGATAATTCAATGAGAATTCACATGGTAACAGAAACCACCTGGGACTGAACAGAAGGGCCTTCTCTCTAGTAAGTGTCAGCTGCCACCCCCTCTCAACTCCTAATATTCATCGCTGCCATGAGATACTTTACCTTTCCATGTATCACACTATTATTTTTGCATTGCTAAAATTATATTCAGTCCCTTACTGAACAGCTTATAAAGGGTTGACATTATGCAAATCAAGAGTTGTACATTTTATATATATATATAGATAGATAGATATATCACTAAACTTAACCTCTGCTTTGTACATTTTATTAACTTAGTGTTAATTGATTGATTTATCTATAACAATAGAACTCAGGGACCTTCATGCCTATCCACATAAACCAAATAACAAAGGGTAATGAACGTCCAAGAAATCCAGTCATGTATTATATTAGTTACCTATTGCTGAGTAACAGGTTATCCTAAAAGTCAGTAGCTTAAAACAGAAAACATCTATTATCTCATAGTCTCTGTGGGTCAGGAATTCATATACAGCTTAGCAGGGTGCCTCTGTTTCAGAGTCTCTCAGAAGACTGAAATCAGGGTGTTGGCTGGATGTGTGGTCCCATCCGAAGGCTTGTCTGAGGGAGATTCAGTGCCCAAGCTCACTCAGGTTATTGCTGTCAGAATGTAGTTCCTCATTCTTGAACCACATGGAATTCCTCCATAACATAGCTCACAACATGGCAGCTGGCTTTCCTCAAAGCAAGCCATCAAGAGAACAAGAAAGAGAATACAAGATGGAAGCCATGGTTCCTACATAACTAAATCTCAGAAGTGATATCCCAACATTTTTGCCTTATTCTATTGATTAGATGCCATCACTTGGTCCAGCTGCACTGCGGGCAAGAGGATTCACACAGGGTGTGAATATAAGAGGTGGGGCCGTTGATATTGGTACATTGAAGGCTACTTACCATACATACCCGTCCTAGACCTGTCTATCACATACGTCCTCATCTCACTGGCTCAACAGCATAATTCATACAACTTGCCATGTTATTTATGCCTATTCTACAAGGCAGCCATTTGCTTGGGAAAATCTCAACAACTACTATATCTATCAGTCTAGTAATTCAAATTAATATAGCACATTTTGCAAAACAAAAATGGTCTTTCATAAGAGTTAAATCTCTTAAAATAGAGAGTAAATTATGTCAAAAATAAAATCTTTCTCCATGCCCTCCAAAGAAAGAACAACTCACAAATGTTAAAAATAAAAGGTTGGATAAAGATAGATCAGGTAATACAAGGAAAACATAATTCAGAGGTTGCAATATCAACATCATAGAAACAGAGTTCAAAGTAAAATATTAAATAGGACAAAGTAAAATATTAAAAGGGACAAAAAGGATTATTTTATTTTTATAAAGGCCACAAAGTAAAATAAATGTATAAAAGTATTGTATTCACCAAATCACACAGTATCCAAATGCATATCAATTTATTTTACAAAACAAAACCAATCTTTTTACCAAAACCTGTCAAAACACAAGAAAAAAACAATTGTTTAACCAATCACACTTATGCCTATTAGTTATAAACATACTAAATAAAATATTAATAAATGAAATTCAGGCGTATAACACAAAGGTTATTCACTGTGACCAAGTAGGGTTGATGAATATGATAGTTCAACTTGGAAATGGATTAATATGTTACCATATTAATAGCACAAAGGAGACAATCCATCTTGATAGAGGGTGGAGGTAGAGAATGTGATAAAATTCACCATCAATTCCTAATTTAAAAAAATTATTAATAAATTAGATTAGATTTTCCTCAATATTATTTACAGAAGTATCTACTCCTGACAAACTTTTCTAATAAAATCAGGAGTAATATAAATATTTCCATTATCGCCACTTCTACTTAAGATTATCCTGCCGTTCTAGTTAATGCAATTAAACACTAAAACAAAATATTGTAAAGGAGGAAGAAAAATGGCCAGAAATTATGGATGTTACGGTTACTTACCTATGAAAGATATTGGAAAAAAGAGATTTATCTGAAAAAGGATTAGAACTGACATCTGGGTTAGTATTCAGCTGCTATGCCATAGAAAGTCTGTAACAAACTATTCACACCCAGGGTCTGTGCTGCCTGGTTGGTTCTCAGGCTGCACCAGTGATTAAGTATTTCTAATTGTGGCTGCTAGTAAGATACATCATTAAGAAAGCTAACAATGAATCAATAGGTGAATCAGCAACTTTCCTACCTACCAATTATGATCAGTTAAAAAATATAATGGTAAAGTGATCTTAGTCACAGTAGTAGCCAAAGATATAAAATGTCTAGGAATGAACTGGACAAAAAAATATGCAGGAACTTTTAAATGAAAAGTATTAAACTTTACTGAGGATCATATAAGCAGACTTGAATACAGAGAAGTTGTTCCTGTGGTAAGAATACCTAATGCTGTACAGATTCTCTGCAAATTAATCTTTAAATGTAACTCAAACCTTCTGAAAATCCAGTGGAATTTCCTTTTGGAGCTTGATAAAATTCTGGTAGAATAAACATGCAAAAATATTTTGAACATGAACAGTGATAAGTTGGGATTTTCCTTAGCAGATATTCCAATGTATTATAAATCCACAATACTTAGAATAATTTGACATTGGTGCCAACATAGACACATCAGTGAAATCAAGTAGAAAATCCCAAAGCAGCTCTATGTGTATTTCAGAATTTAGTGTATGATAAAGATGGCATTTCAAATCTGTGGGGAAAAGATAAATTATTCAATTAAGAGCTGACTAGTTTTTATAATCTTGAAGTTGGGCAGGGCTTTTTAACATGGCACTGCAAGATGGAACCATGTAGGAAAATCAGGACACTTTTAACCTCCAAAAAATTCTACTCACAAAAATTAAAGAACAAAGAATAAACGGGGAAAGACTGTTTAAAAAAAGAGAATATTTCCTTGTTCATCAATCTATTTCTAGATCCTGCAAAACTGCCTCATACATAGTATGCACTTGAAAAAAATGGCTACATAAAGAGGTCTTGCAAGTCAGTAAGGGAAAAAATGGACACTTTTAACAATTTTAACAATTAGCAAAAGACATGAGTCAAAAGGAAAAAATGTGAAAAGCCAGTAAAAAGCTTGAAAAATTATAAATCTCACCAGCAATAAGATAAATACAAATTAATAGTTCACCTCTTTTCGCTTATTACTGTATTTCTTACTATTCTGAATTGGCCAATATGTGGAGAAAAGAATATTTGTCCACTGCTGGTGTAAATTCATAAAGCCTCTCTCATAGAAATTTGTGCAATGTAATTCAAAATCTATATATAAAACTGCAGACGTTCTGACCTAGCAATTCCACTGTTAGGAATTTTCCCTAAGGAAATTATTAAACAAATGTGCACAGATATAGATACAAGGATATTCATTAAGTTTTGTTTATAAGAGTAAACAGCTAGAAACAAGTGCTCAAAAACAGGGACTTGGTTTCATAAATTTGAGTACACTTCTTCAGTGGAATACCTCCCAGCCAGGATAAGCAATGATGCAGTTATGCATTAATTAATGTCAAAAGATGTTCATGACATGCTGCTAGTTCATAAAAGCTGGTTTCAAATCAGCGTTATGTAAAAATCATATCTTTATATGCTTAGCAAATGGAAGATAAATATTAAAATCTTAGGAGTGGGTTTTATGGTAATTTTATTTTCTTCTTCACGGTCTACTATATGGTCTAA
This sequence comes from Eubalaena glacialis, assembly GCF_028564815.1. NCBI lineage: Eukaryota > Metazoa > Chordata > Mammalia > Artiodactyla > Balaenidae > Eubalaena > Eubalaena glacialis. Next base: position 19,187,324 of record NC_083730.1, on the reverse strand, counting down.
TTATTTTCAGCAAATGTGCTACTTCTATAATAAAAGTGCTAATTTTTTAAAACAATAGAAAAGTAGTACTTAATATTCTGGAAAGAAATCTTTAAATTTCTTCATTGATGTTTCTATCTCCTGAGCTTACTGTTTTACTTTGAATGGCTTCTTTTATAACCTACAGACATTTTCTAGAAGGTAGCATCTGGTTATTATTAAGTGGAAACCCCTAAATTATTTTCCACCTTCCACCACTATATTCATCTACCACCTCCACCCCCTTCATTACTCTGTTTTATTTTTTATTTTCTTTGTAACCTTTCATGTGAAATTATTTTATTGACATATTTGCCTACTTCTTTATTACTTACGTTTCTCCACCAGAATGTAACCTCCATGAGGGCAGGGACTTGAATTGTTCATGTTCAAAGCTATTTCCCAGTACCCAGAGCAGTGACTGGCATATGGTAGATGTTCAATAAATACATGTTGAATGAACAAATGTGTTTGTTTTGGAAGAGTTAGTTTACTTTGTATGATTAGGCAAAGTTTCACTGCCTCTTGAGAACCTCTTGGAATTAGATCTGCTAATTTCCCCTATCAAAGAGTGAAGCCAGTCTACCAGGCAATAGTGTCTGGTAGACATCACTCAAATCTAGAGGTCAGTAGAGCTGGGCTACAGTTCTGATATTACCACAGACAAGCTTCCTAAACATGTCAGTTTTGCTGTCCTTTCTACACAAGACTGGCCCTAACAAAAGCTGAAAAAGAACAAGATATCAAGCTGCTATCCTTGTTCCCCTTCTGGGCTGTTTTACCTCTTCAGCAGGGTCCATACTCTCTCCTGTGTGCCTCATCCTCTCTCAGTTGATGGATGGGAAGGTTGCTTCAGCATCTCTCGGGTGCACTCTGCCCACCTCCAGGGCACAGAGACTCACATCCTCACACTTATGACCTTGCCTCTCATGGAAACCCACTTTCAGAGCAGTAACCAAAAAACCTCACACAGATTGCCCTGCTCTACCTGCTTACTCATCAAATCAAAACCATTTTTTTTTTTGGTCTGCAAAACAGGAACCCTTGGGCAGAATCATTGGCACCTTGTGACTTACAAAACTCAGATGACGAAAATATGCTAGATAATTACAAGGCACATTTACCAGTCACTCGTGTGCGATCCAAGAATAAAGTTATTTTAAAAATCACAATACTTTCCAATAAAGAATAATTTAATTAATAATAGATGTTATCACTAAATAGCCATCCAAGTCTTTAAATGCTTTGTGGAAGGTATAAGAAGTTGGATCCACTCCTAGCTCAGTGGGCTCAAGATCTAAATTGTAAATGTGAGATATCATTATCTGAACCTCCAGGACTGCCTTGGCACTGGGAGGAATGGTATTGCAATCTTCGATTTAATCCTCCCCTATTTTTTCCCAGATATTTATAACAGCTGTGAAAGGTGCTTCTGGCAGCAAGCTGGCATGCAATTTCTCAGGCAGGGAGCAAATATCTGAATCAAATAGAAAAAAAATCTAAATGGATGAATTTGTTCAAATTTCAGAGCTGGAAAAAAAAATCACAGAAGAGTTGAAGCTCAGGTCCAGAAAGCATTAAGTGATGTCAGGAAATAGGTAATTATCTGAATAACCCAAGTTCCAAGCCCCTTTTTCTTCAATTTTCTAAGGAACACAGGCCCAATCTGATTTCCTCTCATGTGTGGAATCAGTGATCCCTCCATCTGAAGATGCTGCATACAAGATTACCAAGCACTGACTTGACTTTCCCGAATCAGATTTTAAAAGACTTTGGTACTTAAATAGAAAGTCTTCATTTGTAATAGACTACCTCTTTTCTTTTTGTGGAGGCGGTGGAGGTCGGGGGAATGGAATTATGTACTGTGTGTTTTTTGTAATTTAAAAACATATCGTAAAAAATGTAATTAAAGGACTTTAAGAAAGATACTGAAGGTACTTATGGGTCATGGGAGACTACCCGAGCTGGAGGGAAAACAGATGCCTTAAGACTGGAAGACGTAACCGTTCATTTCTATGTGCAAAATCAGATACTCAGGAAATAGCAATTAATGGGACAGCTTAAAAGAGAAGACAATCCTTGAAACATGCATTCTGGCCAGCCAGAGAACTACTAGCAGTGATAACATCTTCCACTCAGGCCAAGTAGCCAGGACGCTGCCCACATCCACCCAGCAGTATTGTGCAGCATCCCACAGTTACCAAGGCACTTTAATAGCCCACATCTCATCTGATCTTCCATTTTTCTTTTTAGAGGGACAGGCAGAAGTTACTTCTCTGGAGCATAGAACCAGCTTCACACTTGACCTATGAATATCTTCAACTAAACCAAATCAGTCAGTTACATGGGCCAGAGTAAGTGTCAAGGCTGGAAAGTCTCAGAATTTCAAGATCCTATGGGCATATGAATGCTGTGTATACACACTTCTACAACCTCCACTGCACCTACAGTACTATTTTACAGAATAAGTAATTAGTTGCTACTCTGCTACTAACTGATACTATTGAGCAGTTCCATGTAATTTTCTAAGCATATCACATGTTTTACCATATTTTATGCTCATAATAACTCTAAAAGACACTCAGTAAATACCCATCAAATCAACGGCCCGACTTAAGTCCGTTAAACAGCACTTGGTGATACTACTTTCCCTTCACAACACATAGCACCCTGACTTTCATTTGACTCCTACTGGAAGTATCTGGAGGCTAAAAAAAAAAAAAAAGGGAATATAGTAAGAACTATATATATGAGCTATTATTACCGAAAGATGAGACGATTTTGTGGCTTATCATGAATATACTGTAGTTGTAAGCAAGAAAGACATTGCCCCTGTCCTATCAAAATGTAATCTAGTGGATAAGACAGATTTTTGAAAAAGCAGGAACACTAAGGTTCCATCATAACTGAAAAGGAAGTAGACAGATGTATTAGTCAGTGTAATTTATGTGAGCTGATGTAACAACCAATCCCCAGATTTCAATGGCTTATCACAGCAAATGTTTATTTCTTACTCACAATTACAGCTGCAGATCGGCAGCTCTCCTTCCCAAGGGTAACTCAAAGATTCAAATCCTTTCTTCTGGCTCCATCTACCCTCCAAGACCTCCCCAATGTATTTTTTTTCTAAATTCTCTCCATCCAGCCAGTCAGTGAGAGGAAAGAAACAGCCTGGAAGATAATGCACCTGACATTTAACCTCTCCTGGATGTGATACACATCACTTGAGCTCTCATTTCAATGTGGGAATGAACCATATTGTTCCACCTAGATGCAAGGGGGTGGGAAATGAAGTTCCTGAATTGAGAGCCACTTATCAGCCAAAACTCTATTCAATAGAAGGGAAACACCACTTGTAAGTCAGATCCGGCTCTGTCACAGGGATGTATGAGAATATATAGGTAGGGGGAGCCTAGCTGACGCTAGAGATGGGGGAAGCTGCTCTGAGGAAGTGATGTTTTAGCTAATGCTGATAAGCCATGCTGAGTAAGCTGAAGTTTATCCTAAAGCAGTGGAGGCAAATCTTAAGCAGGGGAGCAACATAATCTGTTATAAATTTCAGAAAGATCACTATGACTCCATCATAGAAATTGGACTCATGGAGAACGGAACTCTTGGAAGAGGATGTCATGACTCAGATAAGAAATGATGAAGATCTAAACTAAAGATGTGGTAATTGTGTTGAAGAAGAGAGAAAGTACTCAAGTCAACTGGACCTAATGATAAATTGGATAGAGATAGGGAAAGGAAGCAAGCAATAATGGTGGTTCAGGGTCTGATTTGTATAACCTGAGGGAATGTAATACAGTTAAAAGAAATGAAGGAAGATGGTGCTTGTGGGGATGAGGATGTTGATTTCCATTTTGAATGGTTTGAATTTGAAGTACTTACTGGGCATCCAGATGCTAATGACCAGTTGAGTAAAAAAAAAATCTGAAATCTCAGGATTGAAATCTGGGATGGAAATCATCAGCTTCCATCACTCTGACTTGGGAGTCATAAGCTGACATGGAAGTCTTGAGGGAACCATGGAAATGCATGTGACCACCCAGGCTACACTTTTTAGACTTTATCTTACAGTTAAGGAGCCACTGGATTTCCAGGTTTCTCTCACCTGGAAGACCTCACTGCTGTTTGCGATGTCCTAATGGCATCCTGTCTTCCCCAGCTCTCTCCTTCCTCAGCCACCATCTGGGTGATTGCCACCATGCCTTACACAAACTCTATTCTTCCTCAGAGTTTTGTTCCTCCTCTTCTCCTTTTTATTGTTTGAAGCATAAGCTCTCCATGGCCTTTACAGACTGTTGATGGGTGCTATGTGTTTTTCCACTACAGAAGTACTCCCCCACTCCACCCAAGTTTCCACCCTCATGTCAGGGTTGACATTTCTGAACAGCTAGTCCTGCCACTCTGCCCCAGGTTCAAAAATCACAGTGACTCCTCGATCAAGCAGAAATGAAGAGTGCCATTTCCCCAGTCCTGTGTGCTCTGTCTTGCACACCCACATTTGCATTAGTTTTCAGCTTGTTTCCACTCTGCCAGTTTAGCTTGCATGTCTGGCACTAGGGGTGGCTCCCGGGACATTTTGCAGCCCTCTTCTTTCACCCAGAAGGAAGGTGGACCACTCTGACCCCAATTTACTGTTGAATGCCAACTGGCAGGTGGCTGGGGTGAAGGAAGGGCGATAACCCTGCAGGGCACTCCCAGCAGGCAGGGAATTGGAGTACCAGCTTGGGACCCACAGTTGCAGCTTAAAACCGTCAACAACAGCCAGAATCCTGGATGCTGAACTCTCCTGTTATTTCCTGCAATCTTGGCATCTTCTCAGTGTGGTTTGAATACTAATGCAAGGAAAATTTCTCAGAAGCCACACTCAGTCTAGGAATCAGAGAGTTGAAACAGTGTCTCACCCTTTTCTAAATTCTTGTAATGTACAGATTCACTCCCCAAACCAATCTTAATTTCCTCAAAGATGGAGGAGAGAGCAACTGCTAGACATATACCATGAACAACGTTCTTCATCTGGATACCTCCCAGCTCCTACATTGTTATTTCTAATATATTGGGGTGTGAGGTCCTATTGTTTGTGCAGCTTTCTAAGACTCCTCCTGCAAGGGTAGAATACCCTCTCCAACATCATGGATGTCCAAGGGCCTTTCACAGTAGAATGCATGAAGACCATCAGCATCTCAGCTTGACACTACGCTTTACTCATGAATGCACCTTTCTCCAGCTCTAGCTTCCACTTTCAGAAACTCACCTCCTTTCTTGAGAGAGGAAGATTTCTCCCTTCCCTGCCCCCAGGGCTGCTTGACATCCACATAACCCCTCCATAACCTTTCTCTCTCTCAATCACACCACAGCAGCTTCCCTTTATACTCCATTTAACCAGATCTCCTGATGCCTTTTGGGCTACTTTGTGAGTAAATGGCAACAGCTCATAAGACGGGTTCCGGATATTTCCTGTTAGTCTCTCCACCATTTCCCATCCTGCCCTATGCCTTGGGAGGCTGAACCTTGAGGACTGCATTATTGGGCTCCCTTGCCTGATAGCAATGGGAGTTTGGCCAGTGGCAGTTCCCAGCAGGAGACAGAGGCTAGAAAGAGAGTGAGGACAGAGTATGTATTTCCCGTCTCATCCCCAAGCATGAAAGTTGGATGCCTCCCTCTACTATAGGTTACAATCCCTGTTGGAGGCCTTCTCCTTATAGCCACCCTCTCTGGGTTCTCCACAGCTGCTCCTCTGCTTCTCCCTTCAGGCCTGGGGGACCCAATGTCTCTGTGCTGTTGCCGCATAATACTGCAATATCCCTCTTTGGCTTCCCCAAACCCTTCCCACACCTTTGTAAATATTTTCTTGATTAAACTCTCCACAAATACCAAGTTTGAATATGCCATCTATTTCCTGCCAGAACCCTGACTGATACAGGAGGCTTTTACTACACTGTGATGAAAGATTTTTGCTAATTTATGTCAATTTCATTTAACAAATATTGACTGAGTGCCTACTGTGTGTCAGGTCCTGTTCTTTTCACTGAGATTATAGCAGTGAACAATACAGAAAAAGTTCCTGCCTTCATGGAGATTATATTATAATGGGGGGGCGGGGCACGGAACAAACAATTTAAAAAATAAATAAGCAAACTATGTGATATAGCAGCAAGTGATAAGTACTATGAAGAAAATATAAAACAGGCAAAGGGAAGAGGAGGGGCAGGAGTTGGGAGGCAAAGATGGTCTCAATGAAAAGGGACTTGGATGTGAGTGCAGTGAGGACACAAACAAGTATGGTACATGGAATGATGCCCTGAAAGAGTTTACACCCAGATTGTTGGTAATGAGCCAAACAACAATATGTTAGATGGGTTATTAATTGGTTGACTAAATATCTAGAAAATTCTGCTTAATTAATTGATAGGTACCTAGAAGGGATTCCAAATGACTGCCATAAGGCTGTGTCTTCATTGAAGCATTCAAAACTCTTGTCAGTGACTAGACTGTATGCCTGTGAAAGTAGCTATCACGTCCACCTTATAAAGTGCCACACTTAATACATAGTTTGGCAGATAGTAGGTGTTCAATAAAAAATTAAGTGAATGAAGATACAGGTTTTGCAGATAACATGAATCCAAGAAGGATAATGATTTTGATGGATGAGAGAATTAGGAATGAGCAAGGTAAAATTATTATATTTTATAAGAATAAATGCAAAGTTTTGGATGTGGGTCCAAAACACCCACAGGGCATCTTAAGAGCATATTGAATAAAGAAATTTAAGAGTTTTCCTTGATTGTGGGCTCGAGAGTCAGCAGCAAGCTGATGAAGTTGCATAGGAATCGATGCAGGCTTAGGCTGTGTTAATGGAGATATAACATCTGAAGAAGATGCTGGTCCTGCTCAGGGGTATACCAGTCAGACCACAGGTGGGAAATCACATTCATCTCTGGGTACTACCTTTAAATAGCAAAACACAAACTAGAGTATATTTACAAGATACAGGCCAAAATGGCAAAGTGACCAAAAGTATTCCAGAAACACCAGGTAAATAACTTGTAGATACAAACTTACAGCAGATAGAATGGTGAATAAAGGCAGCCTTCAATCCTCTAAACAGTTGTCGTGAGGAAGAAGAATTTGACTATTAGGTCTCTCCCAGGAGAGGAGAAACTAAGACTCATGGATGGAATCTATATTCTATCCACAAAAAAGTAATTGAGCATCCTACCTTCAGGTAATCACTATCCTGGTACTGGTGTATCGTGCTGAACAAAGCAGTCAATCTCTGCCTTTATGAAACTTATAATCTAGAAGGGATTCTTTTCCCATATAACAATCCCTGGGTCCATCCATGTTGCTGCAAACAGCATTATTTCAATCTTTTTTCATGGCTGAGTAATATCAAACATACCCCAATAAAATTTTTTTTAATTAATAATAATCTAGAGGAGAAACTGACATGAAGTAAAACATCGTGATATATATGTATATGAAAGGCTATGAAGGACAAGCAGACAGTGTGATCAGAGTTCTCGGAGGTTTTAGGGAATGATTTGTTTTGATTTAATTTTTTGTTTTGTGTTATTTTGTTTTGTTTAAGAGTTCACAGAACTGGAAAACAATGTTGCTGAAGCCTAGTGAGTAAATGGGAGAATAGCTGAATTATTGGGAGACCAATTAAGTGCTAGAGCAGATCAGGGAAGAGATATTCATTAATGGCTTAAACCAGGGTGGTGGCAATGCATATAGAGAAAAATCGTTCTGTTTCAGATATACTTTGGAGTAGAAATCTAAATAACCTCAGCATATATTGGACAGGTAAGTCACACATTCATTAATTCACACTCCTTGATATTTTGTTATTATGTGGAGAAGAGCTGGTGTGAAATGTTTTACAGAGAGTATCTGTAAAGAAAATGCTCATTGAGTCAATGAAACAAATATGAGGGGAAAGGATTGGGACGTAGGACTCCAGTGGTCTTTTTTTGTTTGTTTGTTTTTAATGTATATATCAGTTTTTACTATTTTTTTTAATACAGTACGTTCTTATTAGTCATCAATTTTATACACATCAGTGTATACATGTCAATCCCAATCGCCCAATTCAGCACACCACCATCCCCACCCCCCTGGGGTTTTCCCCCCTTGGTGTCCATATGTTTGTTCTCTACATCTGTGTCTCAACTTCTGCCCTGCAAACTGGTTCATCTGTACCATTTTTCTAGGTTCCACATACATGCGTTAATATACGATATTTGTTTTTCTCTTTCTGACTTACTTCACTCTGTATGACAGTCTCTAGATCCAACCACGTCTCAACAAATGACTCAATGTCGTTCCTTTTTATGGCTGAGTAATATTCCATTATATATATGTACCACATCTTCTTTATCCATTCGTCTGTCAATGGGCATTTAGGTTGCTTCCATGACCTGGCTATTGCAAATAGTGCTGCAATGAACATTGGGGTATGTGTGTCTTTTTGAATTATGGTTTTCTCTGGGTATATGTCCAGTAGTGGGATTCCTGGATCATATGGTAATTCTATTTTTAGTTTTTTAAAGAACCTCCATACTGTTCTCCATAGTGGCTGTATCAATTTACATTCCCACCAACAGTGCAGGAGGGTTCCCTTTTCTCCACACCCTCTCCAGCATTTGTTGTTTGTAGATTTTCAGATGATGCCCATTCTAACTGGTGTGAGGTGATACCTCATTGCAGTTTTGATTTGCATTTCTCTAATTATTAGTGATGTGGAGCAGCTTTTCATGTGCTTCTTGGCCATCTGTATGTCTTCTTTGGAGAAATGTCTATTTAGGTCTTCTGCCCGTTTTTGGATTGGGTTGTTTGTTTCTTTAATATTGAGCTGCCTGAGCTGTTTATATATTTTGGAGATTAATCCTTTGTCCTTTGATTTGTTTGCAAATATTTTCTCCCATTCTGAGGGTTGTCTTTTCATCTTGTTTATGGTTTCCTTTGCTGTGCAAAAGCTTTTACGTTTCATTAGGTCCCATTTGTTTATTTTTGTTTTTATTTCCAGTACTCTAGGAGGTGGATCAAAAAAGATCTTGCTGTGATTTATGTCAAAGAGTGTTCTCCTATGTTTTCCTCTAAGAGTTTTATAGTGTCCGGTCTTACATATAGGTCTCTAATCCATTTTGAGTTTATTTTTGTGTATGGTGTTAGGGAGTGTTCTAATTTCATTCTTTTACATGTAGCTGTCCAGTTTTCCCAGCACCACTTATTGAAGAGACTGTCTTTTCTCCATTGTATATCTTTGCCTCCTTTGTCATAGATTAGTTGACCATAGGTGCGTGGGTTTATCTCTGGGCTTTCTATCTTGTTCCATTGATCTATGTTTCTGTTTTTGTGCCAGTACCATATTGTCTTGATTACTGTAGCTTTGTAGTATAGTCTGAAGTCAGGGAGTCTGATTTCTCTAGCTCCGTTTTTTTTCCTCAAGACTGCTTTGGCTATTTGGGGTCTTTTGTGTCTCCATACAAATTTTAAGATTATTTGTTCTAGTTCCGTAAAAAATGCCATTGGTACTTTGATAGGGATTGCATTGAATCTGTTGATTGCTTTGGGTAGTATAGTCATTTTCACAATATTGATTCTTCCAATCCAAGAACATGGTATATCTCTCCATCTGTTGGTATCATCTTTAATTTCTTTCATCAGTGTCTTATAGTTTTCTGCATACAGGTCTTTTTTCTCCCTAGGTAGGTTTATTCCTAGGTATTTTATTCTTTTTGTTGCAATGGTAAATGGGAGTGTTTCCATAATTTCTCTTTCAGATTTTTCATCATTAGTGTATAGGAATGCAAGAGATTTCTGTGCATTAATTTTGTATCCCGCAACTTTACCATATTCATTAATTAGCTCTAGCAGTTTTCTGGTGGCAGTTTTAGGATCCTCTATGTATAGTATCATGTCATCTGCAAACAGTGACAGTTTTACTTCTTCTTTTACAATTTGTATTCCTTTTATTTCTTTTTCTTCTCTGATTGCTGTGGCTAGGACTTCCAAGACTATGTTGAATAATAGTGGTGAGAGTGGACATCCTTGTCTTGTTCTTGATCTTAGAGGAAATGCTTTTAGTTTTTCACCATTGAGAATGATGTTGGCTGTGGGTTTGTCATATATGGCCTTTATTATGTTGAGGTAGGTTCCCTCTATGCCCACTTTCTGGAGAGTTTTTATCATAAATGGGTGTTGAGTTTTGTCAAAAGCTTTCCCTGCATCTATTGAGATGATCATATGGTTTTTATTCTTCAATTTGTTAATATGGTGTATCACATTGATTGATTTGCATATATTGAAGAATCCTTGCATCCCTGGGATAAATCCCACTTGATCATGGTGTATGATCCTTTTAATGTGTTTTGGATTCTGTTTGCTAGTATTTTGTTGAGGATTTTTGCATCTATATTCATCAATGATATTGGTCTGTAATTTTCTTTTTTTGTAGTATCTTTGCCTGGCTTTGGTATGTGGCCTCATAGAATGAGTTTGGGAGTGTTCCTTCCTCTGCAATTTTTTGGAGGAGTTTGAGAAGGATGGGTGTTAGCTCTTCTCTAAATGTTTGATAGAATTCACCTGTGAAGCCATCTGGTCCTGGACTTTTGTTTGTTGGAAGATTTTTAATCACAGTTTCAATTTCATTACTTGTGATTGGTCTGTTCATATTTTCTGCTTCTTCCTGGTTCAGTCTTGGAAGGTTATACCTTTCTAAGAATTTGTCCATTTCTTCCAGGTTGTCCATTTTATTGGCACAGAGTTGCTTGTAGTAGTCTCTTAGGATGCTTTGTATTTCTGCGGTGTCTGTTGTAACTTCTCCTTTCTCATTTCTAATTTTATTGATTTGATTCCTCTCCCTCTTTTTCTTGATCAGTCTGGCTAATGGCTTATCAATTTTGTTTATCTTCTCAAAGAACCAGCTTTTAGTTTTATTGATCTTTGCTATTGTTTTCTTTGTTTCTATTTCATTTATTTCCACTCTGATCTTTATGATTTCTTTCCTTCTGCTAACTTTGGGTTTCGTTTGTTCTTCTTTCTCTAGTTTCTTTAGGTGTAAGGTTAGATTGTTTACTTGAGATTTTTCTTGTTTCTTGATGTAGGCTTGTATAGCTATAAACTTCCCTCTTAGAACTGCTTTTGCTGCATCCCATAGGTTTTGGGTCGTCGTGTTTTCATTGTCATTTGTCTCTAGGTATTTTTTGATTTCCTCTTTGATTTCTTCAGTGATCTCTTGGTTATTTAGTAACGTATTGTTTAGCCTCCATGTGTTTGTGTTTTTTACGTTTTTTTCCCTGTAATTCATTTCTAATCTCATAGCGTTGTGGTCAGAAAAGATGCTTGATATGATTTCAATTTTCTTAAATTTACTGAGGCTTGATTTGTGACCCAAGATGTGATCTATCCTGGAGAATGTTCCATGCGCACTTGAAAAGAACGTGTAATCTGCTGTTTTTGGATGGAATGTCCTATAAATATCAGTTAAATCTATCTGGTCTATTGTGTCATTTAAAGCTTGTGTTTCCTTATTAATTTTCTGTTTGGATGATCTGTCCATTGGTGTAAGTGAGGTGTTAAAGTCCCCCACTATTATTGTGTTACTGTCGATTTCCTCTTTTATAGCTGTTAGCAGTTGCCTTATGCATTGAGGTGCTCCTGTGTTGGGTGCATATATATTTATAATTGATATATCTTCTTCTTGGATTGATCCCTTGATCATTATGTAGTGTCCTTCCTTGTCTCTTGTCACATTCTTTGTTGTAATGTCTATTTTATCTGATATGAGTATAGCTACTCCAGCTTTCTTTTGATTTCCATTTGCATGGAATATCTTTTTCCATCCCCTCACTTTCAGTCTGTATGTGTCCCTAGGTCTGAAGTGGGTCTCTTGTAGACAGCATATATATGAGTCTTGTTTTTGTATCCATTTAGCAAGCCTGTGTCTTTTAGTTGGAGCATTTAATCCATTCATGTTTAAGGTAATTATCGATATGTATGTTCCTATGACCATTTTCTTAATTGTTTTGGGTTTGTTTTTGTAGGTCCTTTTCTTCTCTTGTGTTTCTCACTTAGAGAAGTTCCTTTAGCATTTGTTGTAGAGCTGGTTTGGTGGTGCTGAATTCTCTTAGTTTTTGCTTGTCTGTAAAGCCTTTGATTTCTCCATCGGATCTGAATGAAATCCTTGCCAGGTAGAGTAATCTTGGTTGTAGGCTCTTCCCTTTCATCACTTTAAGTATATCATGCCACTCCCTTCTGGCTTGTAGAGTTTCTGCTGAAATATCAGCTGTTAACTTTATGTGAGTTCCCTTGTATGTTATTTGTCATTTTTCCCTTGCTGCTTTCAATAATTTTTCTTTGTCTTTAATTTTTGCCAATTTCATTACTATGTGTCTCAGCATGTTTCTCCTTGGGTTTATCCTGTATGGGACTCGCTGTGCTTCCTGCACTTGGGTGGCTATTTCCTTTCCCATGTTAGGGAAATTTTTGACTATAATCTCTTCAAATATTTTCTCTGGTCCTTTCTCGCTCTCTTCTTCTGGGACCCCTATAATGTGAATGTTGTTGCGTTTAATGTTGTCCCAGAGGTCTCTTAGGCTGTCTTCATTTCTTTTCATTCTTTTTTCTTTAGTCTGTTCCGCAGCAGTGAATTCCACCATTCTGTCTTCCAGGTCACTTATCCGTTCTTCTGCCTCAGTTATTCTGCTATTGATTCCTTCTAGTGTAGTTTTCATTTCAGTTATTGTATTGTTCATCTCTGTTTGTTTGTTCTTTAATTCTTCTAGGTGTTTGTTAAACATTTCTTGCATCTTCTCAATCTTTGCTTCCATTGTTTTTCCGAGGTCCTGGATCATCTTCACTATCATTATTCTGAATTCTTTTTCTGGAAGGTTGCTTATCTCCACTTCATTTAGTTGTTTTTCTGGGGTTTTATCTTGTTCCTTCATCTGGTACATAGCCCTCTGCCTTTTCGTCTTGTCTATCTTTCTGTGAATGTGGTTTTTGTTCCACAGGCTGCAGGATTGTAGTTCTTCTTGTTTCTGCTGTCTGCCCTCTGGTGGATGAGGCTATCTAAGAGGCTTGTGTAAGTTTCCTGATGGGAGGGACTGGTGGTGGGTAGAGCTGACTGTTGCTCTGGTGGGCAGAGCTCAGTAAAACTTTAATACGTTTGACTGTTGATGGGTGGGTCTGGGTTCCCTCCCTGTTGGTTGTTTGGCCTGAGGCAACCCAGCACTGGAGCCTACCTGGGCTCTTTGGTGGGGCTAATGACAGACTCTGGGAGGGCTCACTCCAAGGACTACTTCCCAGAACTTCTGCTGCCAGTGTCCTTGTCCCCACCGTGAGCCACAGCCACCCCCCACCTCTGCAGGAGACCCTCCAACACTAGCAGGTGGGTCTGGTTCATTCTCCCCTGGGGTCACTGTTCCTTCCCCTGTGTCCCGATATGCACACTACTTTTTGTGTGCCCTCCAAGAGTGGAGTCTCTGTTTCCCCCAGGCCTGTTGAAGTCCTGCAATCAATTCCCACTAGGCTTCAAAGTCTGATTCTCTAGGAATTCCTCCTCCCGTTGACAGACCCCCAGGTTGGGAAGCCTGACGTGGGACTCAGAACCTTCACTCCAGAGGGTGGACTTCTGTGGTATAAGTGTTCTCCAGTCTGTGAGTCATCCACTCAGCAGTCAAGGGATTTGATTTTACTGTGATTGCACCCCTCCTACCATCTCACTGTGGCTTCTCTTTTGTCTTTGGATGTGGGGTATCTTTTTTGGTGAGTTCCAGTGTCTTCCTGTCGAGGATTGTCCAGCAGCTAGTTGTGATTCTGGTGTTCTCGCAAGAGGGAGTGAGAGCACGTTCTTCTACTCTGCCATCTTGGTTCCTCCTTTTTTTTTTCCTCTCTTTTTCTTCGTGCTTCCTCTAGTTTCACTTGCTGACAGGATGCCGCACTCAGAGGCCTTGCACCCAGCTGGCCCTTCAGACCAGAGTTCCTCTAGTGAAATGGCTGTTCTGGACACCTCAGCTCCATGGCCTAGTGCAGATTCAAAAAAAAAAATCTCCAGTGGTCTTAATGTTCAGATTTCTGATCATTAGACCCTATTTCCATTCCAATTTTCTTTTCAACTTGGAGTGATATTGTCCTTTTGTAATTAAGCTTGTCTAGATACTCCACCAAGTACAATTTCCCTTGATAGGCCTTTAAGATGCCAAGTGAGCCCATAGGAGTTTACTTGGGGCACAATCATGTGAGGCTCTCCTGAGCTTCTGCATGTCTATTTTTTCCTATCAATCCCAAACAAGGCTGCATACTTCCAAGGAAGATGTGAGTAGAGCCAGCTCTGGGGATTCCATGCCCAAATGGGGTCAAGGAAACGTGGGATCAATGGTTACACACACAGAAAATCATCAGCAGACATTGCTCTTGCTGCCAAAAGAGCTGATCTGTATCCTTTTGTCCAGAAATCCAAGATAATTTTTTTTGAAAGACATTCCCCCATAATACGACTTTCTTTCTTTACAAACTGTGATTTTTATTGTCCAACTGTCAGCGCCTATTTCTTTTGAGCACTTTACCACTTTAAAAAATGACTCTTCAGGATCAAGAATAAAGTAGGACTAACCCTACACAGGACAGAATCTATGACCGTGACTTCATTATTGCTCTGTCCTAACCTGAGCTTTCCAGCCTTCATAATTAGGTAATAAGAGTCAAAAGTCTCACATCACACACAGCAATCAGCTGTCTCTGGCAGCCTCGTCTTTATGCCAAAGACGTCACCATTTGTCTGGACCTAGGGAGCTCAGTGCCTGCATTTCCCTTGAGGGCCACCTAGGGAGTTTCCCACATGGAAGGATGGTTTATTTAACTTATCACAGCAAGTTCTAGTGAAAGATGGTGAGGTTCACAGAGTAACGACCAACTGTCATCTCTTATTAGCTAGATATTTCACGCTGGAAATTTGTTATATTAAGGGTACTGAAATTACTTACATCAGATAACTGAATTATAATTAAATGCTATGTAGATCATTAAAATACCATTGTTCCTATTATAGAGAAACATAAATAATGGCTTCAAAACAGGCTGATTGCAAAATTAACTTATTTCTAGACACTGTCAGTTTGTCATGAAGTGGAAGCTTTGCCAGACCTGCCTGACCTCACAGCTCTTCCTCCGTCTCTGCTCTGCTGAGAGCCCCATTTTTGGTGGATGGAAAGAGTACCACAGTGAGCTGGTGAAGTAGAGAACTCGAAACAGAGATCTAATAGCTACTGCAGGCCCTTCCCCTGGAGGCACCACTGAGCCCAAAGAGAACCCACATAAAGATGGACTCATCACCCATGAAACCGGAGGATTTTACTTCAGGAAAAAGAATTCACAAAAAGCTCAAGGGATGGTAAAAAAATCATCATCCTGAAGTGTTTCTCCATTTCAATATCAGTTCAAAATCCCCCAGGGAAAATTTGAGCATGGGGAATAAAGTCTTCATCACACTCAAGTTTGGCCTTCTCTCTACACCATTTTCCAGTTTGATCTCTTCCCAGAACAGCCCAACTCACCACAGGACTCCCTCCCCTGAGTTCTTGGAGCATATGTTGTTCATACCATTCCTAACTCCTTTGTAGACCTCTCTAGAACCACCATGCGGTACTTCTGTTGATCTCTTCCACTGATATTTAACTTTCACATGTCAATGACTTCTAAAAGTATAAGTCATGGCAGGGAAACACAAATATCATGATATTGCTTATATGTGGCATCTAAAAAGGGGTACTAATGAACTTATCTACAAAACAGAAGCAGAGTTACAGATGTAGAAAACAAATTTACGGTTACCAGGGGGTAAGGGAGCGGGGGAGGGAAAAATTAGGAGATTGGGATTGACATATACACACTACTATATATAAAATAACTGAGGATTAACCAAGATGGCAGAGTAGAAGGACGTGCTCTCACTCCCTCTTGCGAGAGCACCAGAATCACAACTGGCTGCTGGACAATCATCGACAGGAAGACACTGGACTTCACCAAGGAGGATACCCCACATCCAAGGACAGAGGAGAAGCCACAGTGAGACGGTAGGAGGGGCGCAATCAGAGTAAAATCGAATCCCATAACTGCTGGGTGGGTGACTCACAGACTGGAGAGCACTTATACCACAGAAGTCCACCCACTGGAGTGAACGTTCTGAGCCCCATGTCAGGCTTCCCAACCTGGGGGTCCGGCAATGGGAGGAGGAATTCCTAGAGAATCAGACTTTGAAGCCTAGTGGGAATTGATTGCAGGACTTCGACAGAACTGGGGGAAACAGAGATCCCACTCTTGGAGGGCGCACACAAAATAGTGTGTGCATCGGGACCCAGGGGAAGGAGCATTGACCCTGGGGGAGACTGAACCAAACATACCTGCTGGTGTTGGGGGGTCTCCTGCAGAGGTGGGGGCTGGCTCTGTTTCACTGTGGGGACAAGGACACTGGCAGCGGAGGTTCTGGGAAGTACTCCTTGGCATGAGCCCTCCCAGAGTCTGCCATTAGCCCCACCAAAGAGCCCGGGTAGGCTCCAGTGTTGGGTTGCCTCAGGCAAAACAACCAACAGGGAGGGAACCCAGCCCCACCCATCAACAGTCAAGTGGATTAAAGTTTTACAGAGCTCTGACTGCCACAGCAACAGTCAGCTCTACCCACCTCCAGAGCCTCCCATCAAGCCTCATAGATAGCCTCAACCACCAGAGGGCAGACAGCAGAAGCAAGAAAAACTACAGTCCTGCAGCCTGTGGAACAGAAACCACATTTACAGAAAGATAGACAAGATGAAAAGGCAGAGGGCTATATACCAGATGAAGGAACAAGAAAAAACCCCAGAAAAACAACTAAATGAAGTGGAGATAGGCAACCTTCCAGAAAAAGAATTCAGAATAATGATAGTGAAGATGATCCAGGACCTTGGAATAAGAATGGAGGCAAAGATTGAGAAGATGCAAGAAATGATTAACAAAGACCTAGAAGAATTAAAGAACAAACAAACAGAGATGAACAATACAATAACTGAAATGAAAACTACACTAGAAGGAATCAATAGCAGAATAACTGAGGCAGAAGAACGGATAAGTGACCTGGAAGACAGAATGGTGGAATTCACTGCTGCGGAACAGACTAAAGAAAAAAGAATGAAAAGAAATGAAGACAGCCTAAGAGACCTCTGGGACAACATTAAACGCAACAACATTCGCATTATAGGGGTCCCAGAAGAAGAGAGAGAGAAAGGACCAGAGAAAATATTTGAGGAGATTATAGTCAAAAACTTCCCTAACATGGGAAAGGAAATAGCCACCCAAGTCCAGGAAGCGCACAGAGTCCCATACAGGATAAACCCAAGGAGAAGCACACCGAGACACATAGTAATCAAAGTGGCAAAAATTAAAGACAAAGAAAAATTATTGAAAGCAACAAGGGAAAAACGACAAATAACATACAAGGGAACTCCCATAAGGTTAACAGCTGATTTCTCAGCAGAAACTCTACAAGCCAGAAGGGAGTGGCATGATATACTTAAAGTGATGAAAGGGAAGAACCTACAACCAAGATTACTCTACCCGGCAAGGATCTCATTTAGATTTGATGGAGAAATCAAAAGCTTTACAGACAAGCAAAAGCTAAGAGAATTCAGCACCACCAAACCAGCTCTACAACAAATGCTAAAGGAACTTCTCTAAGTGGGAAACACAAGAGAAGAAAAGGACCTACAAAAACAAACCCAAAACAATTAAGAAAATGGTCATAGGAACATACATATCGATAATTACCTTAAACGTAAATGGATTAAATGCTCCAGCCAAAAGACACAGGCTTGCTGAATGGATACAAAAACAAGACCCATATATATGCTGTCTACAAGAGACCCACTTTAGACCTAGGGACACATACAGACTGAAAGTGAGGGGATGGAAAAAGATATTCCATGCAAATGGAAATCAAAAGAAAGCTGGAGTAGCTATACTCATATCAGATAAAATAGACATTACAACAAAGAATGTGACAAGAGACAAGGAAGGACACTACATAATGATCAAGGGATCAATCCAAGAAGAAGATATAACAATTATAAATATATATGCACCCAACATAGGAGCACTTCAATACATAAGGCAACTGCTAACAGCTATAAAAGAGGAAATTGACAGTAACACAATAATAGTGGGGGACTTTAACACCTCACTTACACCAATGGACAGATCATCCAAAATGAAAATAAATAAGGAAACAGAAGCTTTAAATGACACAATAGACCAGACAGATTTAATTGATATTTATAGGACATTCCATCCAAAAACAGCAGATTACACGTTCTTCTCAAGTGCGCACGGAACATTCTCCAGGATAGATCACATCTTGGGTCACAAATCAAGCCTCAGTAAATTTAAGAAAATTGAAATCATATCAAGCATCTTTTCTGACCACAACGCTATGAGATTAGAAATGAATTACAGGGAAAAAAACGTAAAAAACACAAACACATGGAGGCTAAACAATACGTTACTAAATAACCAAGAGATCACTGAAGAAATCAAAGAGGAAATCAAAAAATACCTAGAGACAAATGACAATGAAAACACGACGACCCAAAACCTATGGGATGCAGCAAAAGCAGTTCTAAGAGGGAAGTTTATAGCTATACAAGCCTACATCAAGAAACAAGAAAAATCTCAAGTAAACAATCTAACCTTACACCTAAAGAAACTAGAGAAAGAAGAACAAACAAAACCCAAAGCTAGCAGAAGGAAAGAAATCATAAAGATCAGAGCGGAAATAAATGAAATAGAAACAAAGAAAACAATAGCAAAGATCAATAAAACTAAAAGCTGGTTCTTTGAGAAGATAAACAAAATTGATAAGCCATTAGCCAGACTCATCAAGAAAAAGAGGGAGAGGACTCAAATCAATCAAATCAGAAATGAAAAAGGAGAAGTTACAACAGACACCGCAGAAATACAAAGCATCCTAAGAGACTACTACAAGCAACTTTATGCCAATAAAATGGACAACCTGGAAGAAATGGACAAATTCTTAGAAAGGTATAACCTTCCAAGACTGAACCAGGAAGAAGCAGAAAATATGAACAGACCAATCACAAGTAATGAAATTGAAACTGTGATTAAAAATCTTCCAACAAACAAAAGTCCAGGACCAGATGGCTTCACAGGTGAATTCTATCAAACATTTAGAGAAGAGCTAACACCCATCCTTCTCAAACTCTTCCAAAAAATTGCAGAGGAAGGAACACTCCCAAACTCATTCTATGAGGCCACCATCACCCTGATACCAAAACCAGACAAAGACACTACAAAAAAAGAAAATTACAGACCAATATCACTGATGAATATAGATGCAAAAATCCTCAACAAAATACTAGCAAACAGAATCCAACAACACATTAAAAGGATCATACACCATGATCAAGTGGGATTTATCCCAGGGATGCAAGGATTCTTCAATATACGCAAATCAATCAATGTGATACACCATATTAACAAATTGAAGATTAAAAACCATATGATCATCTCAATAGATGCAGAAAAAGCTTTTGACAAAATTCAACACCCATTTATGATAAAAACTCTCCAGAAAGTGGGCATAGAGGGAACCTACCTCAACATAATAAAGGCCATATATGAGAAACCCACAGCAAACATCATTCTCAACGGTGAAAAACTAAAAGCATTTCCTCTAAGATCAGGAATGAGACAAGGATGTCCACTCTCACCACTATTATTCAACATAGTTCTGGAAGTCCTAGCCACGGCAATCAGAGAAGAAAAAGAAATAAAAGGAATACTAATTGGAAAAGAAGAAGTAAAACTGTCACTGTTTGCAGATGACATGATACTATACATAGAGAATCCTAAAACTGCCACCAGAAAACTGCTAGAGCTAATTAATGAATATGGTAAAGTTGCAGGATACAAAATTAATGCACAGAAATCTCTTGCATTCCTATACACTAATGATGAAAAATCTGAAAGAGAAATTATGGAAACACTCCCATTTACCGTTGCAACAAAAAGAATAAAATACCTAGGAATAAACCTACCTAGGGAGAAAAAAGACCTGTATGCAGAAAACTATAAGACACTGATGAAAGAAATTAAAGATGATACCAACAGATGGAGAGATATACCATGTTCTTGGATTGGAAGAATCAACATTGTGAAAATGACTATACTGCCCAAAGCAATCTACAGATTCAATGCAATCCCTATCAAATTACCAATGACATTTTTTACGGAGCTAGAAGAAATCATCTTAAAATTTGTATGGAGACACAAAAGACCCCGAATAGCCAAAGCAATCTTGAGGGAAAAAAACGGAGCTGGAGGAATCAGACTCCCTGACTTCAGACTATACTACAAAGCTACAGTAATCAAGACAATATGGTACTGGCACAAAAACAGAAACATAGATCAATGGAACAAGATAGAAAGCCCAGAGATAAACCCACGCACCTATGGTCAACTAATCTATGACAAAGGAGGCAAAGATATACAATGGAGAAAAGACAGTCTCTTCAATAAGTGGTGCTGGGAAAACTGGACAGCTACATGTAAAAGAATGAAATTAGAACACTCCCTAACACCATATACAAAAATAAACTCAAAATGGATTAGAGACCCAAATGTAAGACTGGACACTATAAAACTCTTAGAGGAAAACATAGGAAAAACACTCTTTGACATAAATCACAGCAAGATCTTTTTTGATCCACCTCCTAGAGTAATGGAAATAAAAACAAAAATAAACAAATGGGACCTAATGAAACTTCAAAGCTTTTGCACAGCAAAGGAAACCATAAACAAGACGAAAAGACAACCCTCAGAATGGGAGAAAATATTTGCAAACGAATCAACGGACAAAGGATTAATCTCCAAAATATATAAACAGCTCATTCAGCTCAATATTAAAGAAACAAACACCCCAATCCAAAAATGGGCAGGAGACCTAAATAGACATTTCTCCAAAGAAGACATACAGACGGCCACGAAGCACATGAAAAGATGCTCAACATCACTAATTATTAGAGAAATGCAAATCAAAACTACAATGAGGTATCACCTCACACCAGTTAGAATGGGCATCATCAGAAAATCTACAAACAACAAATGCTGGAGAGGGTGTGGAGAAAAGGGAACCCTCTTGCACTGTTGGTGGGAATGTAAATTGATACAGCCACTATGGAGAACAATATGGAGGTTCCTTAAAAAACTAAAAATAGAATTACCATATGACCCAGCAATCCCACTACTGGGCATATACCCAGAGAAAACCATAATTCAAAAAGACACATGCACCCGAATGTTCATTGCAGCACTATTTACAATAGCCAGGTCATGGAAGCAACCTAAATGCCCATCAACAGACGAATGGATAAAGAAGTTGTGGTACATATATACAATGGAATATTACTCAGCCATAAAAAGGAACGAAACTGAGTCATTTGTTGAGACGTGGATGGACCTAGAGACTGTCATACAGAGTGAAGTAAGTCAGAAAGAGAAAAACAAATATCGTATATTAACGCATGTATGTGGAACCTAGAAAAATGGTACCGATGAGCCGGTTTGCAGGGCAGAAGTTGAGACACAGATGTAGAGAACAGACATATGGACACCAAGGGGGGAAAACTGCGGTGGGGTGGGGATGGTGGTGTGCTGAATTGGGCGATTGGGAATGACATGTATACACTGATGTGTATAAAATTGATGACTAATAAGAACCTGCAGTATAAACAAACAAACAAAACAACTAATACTAAACTTTCATTGGGTTGTTTGTATGGAAATATGTTAATATAAATGTTTCAGACATTACATGAAATTTCTAAAAATCTTATATGTTCTGGTATAATGTTATAAGTCATAATCCTAGTTATTACTTTAAAATGTATATCTCAGAAATAACTAATTTTCTTGTCAACTGCATTATTATGAACTTTCATCAAATCTTTAACCGTGGTCATTTTTAAGTCTTTTGTCATTTACAGACAGTTCTGGGTGTATTCTGATGCTTTTGTAAATATGTTCCTATAAAAGGGTTTCATCTTCAGGAAATTCATGGAAAAGATTTTGACAAGTACAGGTTTCTGGTACCTGACTGTACTGCTGAACTGAATGAATAAGCATTTTCAGAACTCTAATGAAAAACTGATGAGCTCATAAAAGTGCTAACAAAAGATCAAGATGAAAAAAAAAATTAATTACATGGGACTGAGTGAACTGATGAGGATGAGTATAATTTTTGTGACTTTCTGTTTGAATTTAAAAAAAGAAAAAATCCCACAAGGACTCAGAGGCAAAGAATATACAAATCAATTTTCACTGCAAAGTAAGGGAGCTGTTACAGTGGAGGATTACTGGACTGAATGTCAATATTATGACATAGTATGAGTGTGTTTCATGTTTGGTAATTGCAATCATTGTTGCTTTTGTTGTGGTCATCCATGTACAATGCTTGGTGTCAGTCTATTTATCTCTTGTAAAAAGAAAATACAGTGTGTGTGTGTGTGTGTGTGTGTGTGAAAATAAAAGAAAAAAAAAGAAAAAAAATAGATAACTAATAAGGGCACAGGGAACTCTACTTAATACACGGTAATGGCCTATATGGGAAAAGAATCTAAAAAAGAGTGGATATATGTATATGTATAACTGATTCAGTTTGCTGTATAGCAGAAACTAACACATTGGAAATCAACTATATTCCAATAAAGATTTAAAAAATATATTCTGTAAAAAAAAGCATAAATCATGGGAGGTCAGGACCTTGTCTTTTGTGATTCTGGTTCACCCACAGAACCTATGACGAAACAAAATTTGTGTTTTAAGGTAGGACAAGAAAAATTAAACATAAAATTCTCTTTCTGTTTGTTTGGGCCTTCTCCCTCCCTCCTTAATGTGCAGTGTGCATCTGCATCACACATTAACCAGAGCTCCTCAGAGATGAGAGTGCCTGCTCCACCATAAAGATCAATTTTTTTCTTTCTTCTGACGCCAGCAATGTAACTTCTTAAGAGAATGCGTTCTTCCCCAGCTCTGTACGGGATCACGGTGACTTGCTGCTGGCTTTGTACGTGCTTACCTGGACTATGGGTCCTTTGGGGAACTTTATGTTAAATGTCATGCCAGTATGTCACTTTCATGTACAATCCTTTGTCTCAAAAATGTATATGACTGTGCCTTCAACTTCTAACAGGTGGAACAGTCCTCAGAGCTTTCTGAGAATCTTATCTCCTGGGTTATAATCCTCAGTTTGGCGTGAATAAAATTCCCCTTTTTTCCTTCTTAACTTGATTGTTTAACTGAATTTTTGTCAATACCTATCATATAATAAGTAGGTGTACAAAAAATACCTGCTGTTTTTTCAGAAAAGGATGGTGTTGGAAAATTACAAAATCAAGAGAAACTTTATGCAGCAAATATATAATTGTGTGTGAACACATAAATGGATTTCAGTACAATTCAATACAAGGCAATACAAAAAGCATAAATCAAAGCATATTATAGCCCATTTTAAATTACTTTAAAGTAAATTATAATGTCCTCAGGGCTTGAAGCACTCGGATTCAGTTGGTTGAATCTGTGGAAGTGAAACCCACATGGATACCTAAGGCTGACAGTGTTAAGCAATAATAGAGACCAAAGTGGGAGCTTTTAAATACCTTCAAGTTCAGAAAGGAAAACTTCCCTTGGGATAATGCTGACTTGATCCCCACTTAGACCTCACTAAATCCATCACTTTCGTTACCTGGCCAACACACATAAGTGGTCAGAATATAAGTGAGTGTACATGTATGTGGGAATTCTGTCTACTGTCTATGTTTGCAGTATTGGTTCTTTCTTCCCCCAACCCCACTCGTCACTAGACACCAAGGATCTGCAGCCTGTACCCTCAGTTCCATTTAATTCCCCCTGTGTAAACCTAACAGATCATGCAGTACAGTGAAAGAGTCCAGGCTTTTGGTCTAGACAGCACAGGGGTCAAATTCTAGCTCAGTCCTTTGCTAGCTATGAGTACAAGGGTAGATTAGGAAGCATCTAAGGCCCAGTTTTGAAATAGGAATAATAATAAATCCTCACAGTGATTTTTGGAAGGTCCAACAGGGTCTCGATATATGTTATTTCCCCTCAGCCATCTTGGACAGACCCTCTGCTGGGAGCTGGACTCCTATGTCCATAACCTCTACCACTAGATGGGCTCTCACTCTAAGTCACTAACCACAGGAACCAAGATCCTCCATTATTTTGCCTCCAAATGCCACCCCTGCCTGCAGACACCTGCTGGCATTCTCTACGCACCAGATTGGATCCACTTCATTCTTGGACTAGAGCCCAGATACTGGTCAAAGTCACCACATGACTTTGAGGAAGTGTAACTTGGAGCGCAAACCAACACCACGCTATTCCTACCCATCCGCGTCTTTACTTCCTCTTACCAGCCTGTCCTTACTTACCAGCCTGTGCTCAAGTCTCAGAACACCTCCCTGATGAGTCTTCAATGAAATATCCATTTTAAAGGATGGCACTATCTGCTGGGCCACTGGGAAGTGCAAACTGAGGCTCACTTGCATCATCTGACCTAAAGTCTAAGTGCTTTATAACGTTCATGTGTTGTATTAAAAAGCCATAGTCAGAAAAAATAAATACAAATATTACATAAAGAGAGGAAGCATTTATATAAGGGGCCACCCAGATTCTGTCTAATTTGGAGAGGCTATAAAAAAATAGTGGTTCAATGCAGAAATTCATGAGCCAAATTGTGCAGGTTTGAAACCCGAATCCACTGTGTCATTTGGGACAATTTACTTAATCCCTTTGTACCTCAATCTCCTCATCTGTAAAAGGAGGATATGAATAAAAACTACCTCATAGTGATATTGAGTATTAAATAAACTAATGCATTTAACGCACCTGAAACAATGCTTGCCGCGTGGTGAGTGGCAGTGTGGGGTGTACTCCTGAATTGCAGAGGCTACTGTCAATTGATGGGCATCGCTAGATTTAGATGGGAAATTCGTACCAGTCTCAAAGTGTGCATTATAAACAATTCTTGGAGGTGGAGTACTGTTATGAGTTCAATTGTGTCCCCCTCACAATTTATATGCTGGAATCCTAACCCCCAGTACCTCAGAATGTGAATGGATTTGGAAATAGGGTCACTGCAGATGTAAGTAGTTAAGATAAGGTCATACTGCCCCCATAATCAAATATGACTGGTATAATTATAAAATGGGGAAATTTAGACACAGCCACACATGTAGGGTCTTTCACTAAGAGGCCCAAGCCTTGAGGGAGGGCCGGAAGTCTTACTTTGGGAAGCAACCATTCTGCACCATACTGGTATGATAAAGCACTCATCCCCTTGAATCATCCCCACTAATGCCATAGGGAAACACATACATCATGTAAATAGGAAAGTAGAGGGCAGAGCGATGCACCTAAGAATCCAAAGATTTCAAGCAACCACCAGCAGCTAGGAGAGAGGCATGGAAGAGTCCTCAATAGGAACCAATCCTGCCGACACCTTGATCTTGGACTTCCAGCCTCCAGAACTGTGAGACAATACATTTCTGTTGTTGAAGTCATCAATTTGTGGTACTTTGTTACAGCAGCCCTACCAAAAGGATACAAGGACAGGTCCAGGTGTCAATTTTAGTGGAGGTCAGTCAAACAAGAGCAGCTTGTTGAACACCTCAGGACACTGTGCCATGAAGAAGAGAAATGCCATCCAAGGCACAATCCTTATGAATCGAGGCGGCAAACACACACACACACACGCACACACATACACACACACAACACTCCATTCAATGTGTAATCAACAACCATTGAATGGATGGACAATTCACACTACAAGAGTTCAGAGCAAGGTAGTCACGGAAGCTCTACTAGAAAGGCCACAAATACACTCCAGCACTAGGTGGAAAGGGTTAATTTCCTGCAAAATTCTTTAAAACCAAGAAATCCATGTTCAAGGATCCTGCTTCCCCCTTTCATCCCCCCTTCCCCCTAATTCTAGCCCATCTTTCTCAGCACATCCTTTCCCCAAAGGATCTGTTCAATCCATAGTCACTCTCATACACATGTGAAATTTCTCCCCTTTTGTTCCTTCAACTTTCTGTGCAGAAGATGCTTTGCAGCAACCATCCCATTAGCTTTACAAATGCTGTTTGGAAATCCAGGCAGAGCTATTGCTTTCTCAGATGGTTGGGAACGTGGTACTCCAAGTGGTTTTTTTATCCCAATTTCAGGGTCATGCTGCTTGGATCTGTGGAGTGGGGAGAGAAGGAAGAGTGGGAGAAAATCTTCCCTCCCCCCAACCCCAGCAGAATCAGGCAGCTTTCCCTGCAAGGCACCAATGCTACAACAAACAAATAATAAATATTCCTTCACTAAAATGATAAGTCTCACTTCGGTAAGCAACACATTATACACCATACTGGTATAATAAAGCGCACATCCCCTTGAATCATTCCCACTAATACAATGTATTCAGTGCTCATATGATTACACTTTTACAGCCTGTTAGCAAAAACACATACAATTGCAAAGTGCTGCTAATGCAATGTGACAGAATACTGTTATTACAAGAAAAAGTTGTCAGCACCGAGCAATTGATTTTCCTTCATCTCCTTCCAGCTTCTGCCCATCCTCCTCACCTCTCCTGGAGAGGTTTATTATGTACTCTAGGTGCAGTCCTTTCTCTGAATCAATTCTAATAGAATGCAGTGAAAGAATACAAAGACAGGAAAAGTCAACACTCTTCTAGGTGTTCTAAGGGGAAAAAACTTTCTTTGGGGCTATTTTCTTCTCCAAGTCTTTATTAAAGCTTAGGGAACTATGGCTCAATTACTCCAGCTAAATGATCTTATCCTTTTGCTCTATTATGCCATGCCTATATATTGCTCCTTTCTTTTTTCCTTTTCTTGTTTTCATAAAGTAAAAATAGAGGTGGTTTTTAAGGATGAGGGTTCCTACATTCCTGCTGATTCACTTCCATGCATTTTGAAGAGCAATGGAGGGACAAAAGTAGGAATACAGGAGACCAAAAAGATAAATTATTTGGTTATTGCTTGGCCAATATTTTCTTTACAAATGCCTACCTCCATTCACAAGGTGACAATAGCTATATTAAACAATAATAGCAACCTAATCTATAATAGAACGATAGAATTGTACAATTGGATGGGACATAGAAATCATCAAATCTATTGTAATTTTACAGATGAGAAAAACCCAGGCTCCAAGAGTTAAGGAATTTATCTGAATTCTCACCACTAGTGTGAGAGCTGAATCTAGAATTCGTTTTTTTGCTGCTATACCATACTATACCTTTAAATGTAACACACATCGATGAGTTACTGAATTATCCAATGGTCCTTAACACCTTTTCTGTTTCTTGGTTATGATGGAATAGAAGAGTTCCACTTGTCAACGTAGGTACAAGGGAGAACAGAAAAATCCATGAAAATTGCTTAATGGACCTCTGAAAGATCAAGTTCTCGGAGCAAACATTAAAATACCCTGGCTTATAGATTCCATTTGTGGGCGATGCATCGTCCTAAAATACAAAGAAGTGCTATTTCTCCCCTACCTTATTTCAGTGTGTAATTCCCACATCTTCCTTTCCCACCTCACCTCATTAAATGAATGCACCCTTTGTTGGTACCAAACCTAAATGTTGATGCCTCCTCTCTCACTCAGCAGGATCTCATTATAACATCTGAATATCTGATAGTTACATGAACCAAGGGTCACATCAAGGTCCCCAAGCATTACTGCTCATTAGTATTCGAAAGGTAAAGCCTCAGCCAGTTGGGTTTTGACCCACTGGGGCAATCGCATCTGTGGTTCTGGTTACACTTTACATTTTTATAAATTGACCGCAGAGTTTGGGATCTTTTCTCTTGAAGATGGCTTAAGGTACCCCCATGTGTGAATAGAGGGTGCCGGTGCTGATTTTGATTTTGGTTTATGATGCCAAGTAGCAAATATTCATGGATGGACAGCATTTAATTGGGGCCAAAACTTACCTGCATTGAGTAGGGACTTGTAGATACAAGTACCTGTTCGAGAAGAGCCACTCTCCCTCTTGGCTCTACACCCTTGAGCTGCCCATACTAAGAAACAGAAACAGAAAGAAAGCAGGGCGTACCTCACATAATCTAGTGTAACAACCCTCTGGAAGCATTGGCCTGCTGCGACAGAAGTGGCCTGAGCCAACTTTATAAGGTTTGGGGAGACTCACTTTGCTTTGTACCCATCTCATCTTTATTACCCTCTTTCCCCAAATAAACATGCTTTCCTGGGGCCCCTTCCTGCAAACCCCACGGCAGCCTGTCTCCGTTCAATAGTGTTCTTGGCTTTCCTCTTTCCACAACAATTGTGGAAATGCCATTTCCTACATCTTCCCCTACCCATAAATCTACTAATCATGCTAAGCCATTAGATAGGAACCACCATTTGTGACCTTAACAATGGCAATTTCCTATAGTTCAACCTAATACTAATGGGTAGCAATTAAGACACTATCCACTCTCTGGTTCCTTTTTTTAAACTTCTTTTTACAAAAAGCTTCTTTGGACATGAATGCCTTTCATAGTGTAAATTTCAGGCCTGGTTGACATGTGTCTGCCGCAGGGGTGCTGTGACACTTCCAGAAAGGCCACTAGACATCCATCTATGACACATTCTAATACTGCAACAGGTAAAGGGAAGGGACGAGGGACGATTTTCTTCCTCCAAATTCCAATTCAGTTAAACTCATTATATTCACTGAACATCTAAACATGGCAGACACCATACTGAGTACTGTGAGAAAAGGAAAGATGCAGAGTAAGGCACAGTCTGGGGCCTCCAGAAATTCTTAATCTGGGTAGGAAGACAAATTCATAAGTGCCAAGTGGTATAAAAGAACCACCACAAAATGTTTCGAGAGCTGAGATAGAAGAGGTGAATTCCTACTCAGAGTACCCAGTCAAGGCAACATGGAGCAGAAAAATCAGCCCTGGTCCTTGTAGGAGGTATCAGTAGGTAGAACTCTGAGGTTAGGGCATCCAGCAAGAAACAATCAATACTAATAATCATGCAGGCCTCCTTCTAGGAGCTAGTTATGCTGAGAGTGGTTATGACACCTCTGGTGGTGGTCATCATCTCCTGCTGTTTGGATGAGGAATCCAGACCAGCCGAAGAATTGGGGAAGATCTCGGGCATATGTTTGCTTGTATCTCCCTGTGTTCATTTATCCAGCACTTTAACTAACAGCTATGATCTTCTCCAGAACAGGAGATAAAATGCCAAATGAAATATGGAGCAATAACAAAAGGCTAAGGCAAAGTTGCTGGTTTTATCTCATGCCTTTTCATGGGCAGATAGGCGATAAGATGACAATGATGAAATAAAAATGACCTACCTTTTAAAAAAAGGTAAAAATCAGGTAATTACTGAAGCTTCAGTTTTTTATGAAATAATTGGCAATGACCTTTGATGAAGAAATCACATTGTGATATTGCTGACAGGACAATTTTCCACTGAGGCAGTGGGGAGATATGTAGCAGCTGGTTCCAAAAGCAGGAAAAATCTAATTTGTTAGCCCAGGCAAGAAAACTGCTCATTTATTGATACAAGACTGAACGAGTGCAAAATTTTTAACTGCTGGGACTAGAGGAGGCCAGTTAACTAATGCTGTTCTTGGATAATGTGACAGGTCATCACCAGTGCCCTGCCCCTATTCCCAGAGGTCCCCGTGGCATTCCAATGCACGCTGATGGCACCGGGTGTCTCTCTGCCTGAGGGGTTTTCCAGCTATACTGCCCCATAGGCTGGAAGTACCAAGGTGTTAACACCCCAGGACCAATTCACAATCAAGGGCAGAGCTTAGTAGAAAGTAATCCAGATTCATCTCCGCTCAGTGGTACCACCCTGATGTGTGTTCTACAGCCTGTCCTTGAGTCCCCAGCAGGATGGAGCCTCAGTTGCCCACAACTGTAACCCACTCATTAATATACTTTTTATTGACTTCCTCACTCTCTGTCGTAATTCCCCACTCTCCATCTGGGCTTGCTGGGATCACCTCCCAAATAAACAACTTGTATCCAAATTGATGTCTCAGAAGATGCTTGGGGGTAGTACAGGTCCAAGGAACCAAACTAAAACACATCATTTTTTCACGTGCTGGTGTGCCAATGAACAAATATTTATTGAGTATCTATGATCTAAATAGCACAGTGCTAGGCTTAAACTACAAGAAAGTTTAAGTTCTAATTGCAAGAGACTCACAATCTAGGTGTGCAAGTAAAATATGGATTCACCAAATATTAAATAATGAAACTGGCGGACCTTCAAAATGGCAGAGGGGTAAGATGTGGAGATCACCTTCTTCCCTACAAATACATCAAAAATATATCTACATGTGGAACAGCTCCTACAGAACACTTACTGAACGCTGGCAGAAGACCTCAGACTTCCCAAAAGGCAAGAAACTCCCCACGTACCTGGGTAGGACAAAGGAAAAAGGAAAAACAGAGACAGAAGAATAGGGACGGGACCTGCACCTCTGGGAGGGAGCTGTGAAGGAGGAAAAGTTTCCACACACTAGGAAGGCCCTTCACTGGCGGAGACGGGGTTTGGGGGGGTGAAGCTTTGGAGGCACGGAGGAGAGCACAGCAACTGGGGTGCGGAGGGCAAAGCGGAGAGATTCCCGCACAGAAGATCGGTGTCGACCAGCACTCACCAGCCCGAGAGGCTGGTCTGCTCCCCCGCCGGGGTGGACGGGGGCTGGGAGCTGAGGCTCGGGCTTTGGAGGTCGGATCCCAGGGAGAGGACTGGGGTTGGCTGTGTGAACACAGCCTGAAGGGGCTAGTGCACCACTGCTAGCTGGGAGGGAGTCCAGGAAAATGTCTGGACCTGCCTAAGAGGCAAGAGACCATTGTTTCGGGGTGTGCGAGGAGAGGGGATTCAGAGCACTTCCTAAACGAGCTTCAGAGATGGGCGAAAGCCGCTGCTATCAGCGGGAGCATGAGATGCTAAGGCTGCTGCTGCAGCCACCAAGAAGCCTGTGTGCAAGCACAGGTCACTATCCACACCTCCCCTCCCGGGAGACTGTGCAGCCCTCCACTGCCAGGATACTGTGATCCAGGGACAGCTTCCCTGGGAGAACACATGGTGCACCTCAGGCTGGTGCAACGTCACACTGGGCTCTGCCGCTGCAGGCTCGCTGCACATTCCGTACCCCTCCCTCCCCCCGGCCTGAGTGAGCCAGAGCCCCCTAATCAGCTGCTACTTTAACCCCATCATGTCTGGGCGGGGAACAGACGCCCTCAGGTGACCTACACGCAGAGGCGGGGCCAAATCCAAAGCTGAACCCCAGGAGCTGTGCGAACAAAGAAGAACAAGGGAAATCTCTCCCAACAGCCTCAGGAGCAGCAGATTAAATCTCCACAATCAACTTGATGTACCTGCATCTGTGGAATACCTGAATAGACAATGAATCATCCCAAAATTGAGGCAGTGGACTTTGGGAGCAACTGCAGACTTGGGGTTTGCTTCCTGCATGTAATTTGTTTCTGGTTTTATGTTTATCTTAGTTTAGAATTTAGAGGTTATTATCACTGGTAGATTTGTTTATTGATTTGGTTGCTCTCTTCTTTTTTTATGTATATATATTTTTTCCTTTTTCTAGTTTTGTGAGTGTGTATGTGTATGCTTCTTTGTGTGATTTGGTCTGTATAGCTTTGTTTTTGCCATTTGTCCTAGGGTTCTGTCTGTCCGTTTCTTTTTGGTTTTTCTTGTGTGTGTACTTTTTAGTGCTTGTTATCATTGGTGGATTTCCTTATTGGATTGGTTGCTCTCTTCTTTCTTTCTTTTTCTTTATTACTTTTTAATTTTTAATAATATATTTATTTTTTATTTTAATAACTTTATTTTATTTATTTATTTATCTTTCTTTCTTTCTTTTTTTCTCCCTTTTCTTCTGAGCTATGTGGCTGAGAGGGTCTTGGTGCTCTGGCCGGGTGTCGGGCCTGAGCCTCTTAGGTGGGAGAGCCAAGTTCAGGACATTGGACCACCAGAGACCACCCAGCCCCACATAATATCAAACGGCGAAAGCTCTCCCAGAGATCTCCATCTCAAAGCTAAGACCCAGCTCCACTCAATGACCAGCAAGCTACAGTGCTGCACACCTCATACCAAACAACTAGCAGGACAGGAACACAACCCCACCCATTAGCAGAGAGGCTGCCTAAAATCACAATAAGGTCACAACACCCCAAAACACACCACCAGACACGGTCCTGCCCACCAGAAAGACAAGATCCAGCCTCATCCATCAGAACACAGGAACCAGTCCCCCCCACCAGGAAGCCTGAACTAATCTTACCCACTGGGGGCAGACACCAAAAACAACGGGAACTATGAACCTGCATCCTGCGAAAAGGAGACCCCAAACACAGTAAGTTAAGCAAAATGAGAAGACACAGAAATACATAGCAGATGAAGGAGCAAAGTAAAAACCCACCAGCGCAAACAAATGAAGAGGAAATAGACAGTCTACGGAAAAAGAATTCAGAGTAATGATAGTAAAGATGATCAAAAATCTTGGAAATAGAATGGAGAAAATACAAGAAATGTTTAACAAAGACCTAGAATAACTAAAGAGCAAACAATTATGAGCAACACAATATATGAAATTAAAAATTCTCTAGAAGGGATCAATAGCAGAATAACTGAGGCAGAAGAACAGGTAAGTGACCTGGAAGATAAAATAGTGGAAATAACCACTGCATAGCAGAATAAAGAAAAAAGAATGAAAAGAATTGAGGACAGTCTCAGAAACCTCTGGGACAACATTAAACACACCAACATTCGAATAATAGGGGTCCCAGAAGAAGGAGAGAAAAAGAAAGGGACTGAGAAAATATTTGAAGAGATTATAGTTGAAAACTTCCCTAATACGGGAAAGGAAATAGTCAATCAAGTCCAGGAAGTGCCAAGAGTCCCATACAGGATAAATCCAAGGAGAAACATGCCAAGACACATATTAATCAAACTATCAAAAATTAAATACAAAGAAAAAATATTAAAAGCAGCAAGGGAAAAGCAACAAATAACATACAAAGGAATCCCCCTAAGGTTAACAGCTGATTTCTCAGCAGAAACTCTGCAAGCCAGAAGGGTGTGGCAGGACATATTTAAAGTGATGAAAGGGAAAAACCTATAACCAAGATTACTCTACCCAGCAAGGATCTCATTCAGATTCGATGGAGAAATTAAAACCTTTACAGACAAGCAAAAACTAAGAGAATTCAGCACCACCAAACCAGCTTTACAACAAATGCTAAAGGAACTTCTCTGGGCAGGAAACAAGAGACGGAAAAGACCTACAATAACAAACTCAAAACACTTAAGAAAATGGTAATATAAACATACATATCGATAATTACCTTAAATGTAAATGGATTAAATGCTCCAACCAAAAGACATAGACTGGCTGAATGGATACAAAAACAAGACCCATATATATGTTGTCTACAATAGACCCACTTCAGACCTAGGGACACATACAGACTGAAAATAAGGGAATGGAAAAAGATATTCCATGCAAATGGAAATCAAAAGAAAGCTGGTGTAGCAATTCTCATATTAGACAAAATAGACTTTAAAATAAAGACTATTACAAGAGACAAAGAAGAACACTATATAATGATCAAGGGATCCATCCAAGAAGAAGATATAACAATTATAAATATTTATGGGGCTTCCCTGGTGGCGCAGTAGTTAAGAATCCGCCTGCCG
The DNA here is from genome assembly GCF_028564815.1 of Eubalaena glacialis. Classification (NCBI taxonomy): domain Eukaryota; kingdom Metazoa; phylum Chordata; class Mammalia; order Artiodactyla; family Balaenidae; genus Eubalaena; species Eubalaena glacialis. The sequence goes on along the minus strand of NC_083730.1, from coordinate 19,153,466 downwards.
ATGCAGGGGACACGGGTTCGAACCCTGGCCCGGGAAGATCCCACATGCTGCGGAGCAACTAAGCCCGTGCGCCACAACTACTGAGCCTGTGCTCTAGAGCCCACGAGCCACAACTACTGAAGCCCACGTGCCTAGAACCCGTGCTCCACAACAAGAGAAGCCACCGCAGTGAGAGGCCCGCGCACCGCAACGAAGAGTAGCCCCCGCTCGCTGCAACTAGAGAAAACCCGCGTGCAGCAATGAAGACACAATGCAGCCAAAAATAAATAAATAAAATAAATAAATTTAAAAAAAAAAGAATAATCCTGAATCCTTTAAAAAAAAAAAAATTTATGAACCCAACATAGGAGCACCTCAATACATAAGGCAAATGCTAACAGCCATAAAAGGGGAAATCAACAGTAACACAATCATAGTAGGGGACTTTAACACCCCACTTTCACCAATGGACAGGTCATCCAAAATGAAAATAAGCGAGGAAGCACAAGCTTTAAATGATACATTAAACAAGATGGACTTAATTGATACTTATAAGACATTCCATCCAAAAACAACAGAATACATATTCTTCTCAAGAGCTCATGGAACTTTCTCCAGGATAGATCATATCTTGTGTCACAAATCAAGGCTTGGTAAATTTAAGAAAATTGAAATCATATCATGTATCTTTTCTGACCACAACACTATGAGACTAGATATCAGTTACAGGAAAAAATCTGTAAAAAACACAAACACATGGAAGCTAAACAATACACTACTAAATAACCAAGAGAACACTGAAGAAATCAAAGAGGAAATCAAAAAATACCTAGAAACAAATGACAACGGAATCACCATGACCCAAATCCTATGGGATGCAGCAAAAGGAGTTCTAAGAGGGAAGTTTATAGCAATACAATCCTACCTCAAGAAACAAGAAATATCTCAAATAAACAACCTAACCTTACACCTAAAGCAATTAGAGAAAGAAGAACAAAATAACCCCAAAGTTAGCAGAAGGAAAGAAATCATAAAGATCAGATCAGAAATAAATGAAAAAGAAATGAAGGAAACGATAGCAAAGATCAATAAAACTGAAAGCTGGTTCCTTGAGAAGATAAACAAAATTGATAAACCATTAGCCAGACTCATCAAGAAAACAAGGGAGAGGACTCCAATCAATAGAATTAGAAATGAAAAAGGAGAAGTAACAACTGACACTGCAGAAATACCAAGAATCATGAGGGATTACCACAAGCAACTATATGCTAATAAAACAGACAACCTGGAAGAAATGGACAAATTCTTAGAAAAGCACAACCTTCCTAGACTGAACCAGGAAGAAACAGAAAATATAAACAGACCAATCACTAGCACTGAAATTGAAACTGTGATTAAAAATCTTCCAATAAACAAAAGCCCAGGACCAGATGGATTCACAGGCAAATTCTATCAAACATTTACAGAGAGCTAACACCTACCCTTCTCAAACTCTTCCAAAATATAGCAGAGGTAGGAAAACTCCCAAACTCATTATACGAGGCCACCATCACCCTGATACCAAAACCATACAAAGATGTCACAAAGAAAGAAAACTACAGGCCAATATTACTGATGAACAGAGATGCAAAAGTCCTCAATAAAATACTAGCAAACAGAATCCAACAACACATTAAAAGGATCATACACCATGATCGAGTGGAGTTTATCCAAGGAAAGCAAGGAGTCTTCAATATACGCAAATCAATCAATGTGACACACCATATTAAAAGTTGAAGGAGGAACACCACATGATCATCTCAATAGATGCAAAAAAAGCTTTCAACAAAATTCAACACCCATTTATGATAAAAACCCTCCAGAAAGTAGGCATAGAGGGAACCTACCTCAACATAATGAAGACCATATATGACAAACCCACAGCCAACATCATTCTCAATGGTGAAAAACTGAAATCATTTCCACTACGATCAGGAAGAAGAAAAGGTTGCCCACTCTCACCACTATTACTCAACATAGTTTTGGAAGTTTTAGCCACAGCAATCAGAGAAGAAGAAGAAATTAAAGGAACCCAAGTTGGAAAAGAAGTAAAACGGTCACTGTTTGCAGATGACATGATACTATACATAGAAAATCCTAAAGATGCCACCAGAAAACTACTAGAGCTAATCAATGAATTTGGTAAAGTAGCAGGATACAAAATTAATGCACGGAAATCTCTTGCATTCCTATACATTAATGGTGAAAAATCTGAAAGTGAAATTAAGGAAACACTCCCATTTACCATTGCAACAAAAAGAATAAAATACCTAGGAATAAACCTACCTAAGGAGACAAAAGACCTGTATGCAGAAAACTATAAGACACTGATGAAAGAAATTAAAGATGATACAAACAGATGGTGAGGTATACCATGTTCTTGGATTGGAAGAATCAACATTGTGAAAATGACTCTACTACCCAAAGCAATCTACAGATTCAATGCAATCCCTATCAAACTACCAAGGGCATTTTTCACAGAACTAGAAGAAAAAATTTCACAATTTGTATGGAAACACAAAAGACCCCGAATAGCCAAAGCAATCTTGAGAAAGAAAAACGAATCTGGAGGAATCAGGCTCCCAGGCTTCAGACTATACTACAAAGATACAGTAATCAAGACAGTATGGTACTGGCACAAAAACAGAAATATAGATCAATGGAACAGGATAGAAAGCCCAGAGATAAACCCATGTACATATGGTCACCTTATCTTTGATAAAGGAGGCAAGAATATACAGTGGAGAAAAGGCAGCCTCTTCAATAAGTGGTGCTGGGAAAACTGGACAGCTACATGGAAAAGAATGAAATTAGAACACTCCCTAACACCATACACAAAAATAAACTCAAAATGGATTAAAGACCTAAATGTAAAGCCAGACACTATAAAACTCTTAGAGGAAAACATAAGCAGAACACTCTATGACATACATCACAGAAAGATCCTTTTTGACCCACCTCCTAGAGAAATGGAAATAAAAACAAAAATAAACAAATGGGACCTAATGAAACTTAAAAGCTTTTGCACAGCAAAGGAGACCATAAACAAGAGGAAAAGACAGTCCTCAGAATGGGAGAAAATATTTGCCAACGAAGCAACTGACAAAAGATTAATCTCCAAAATTTACAAGCAGCACATGCAGCTCAATATAAAAAAAACAAACAACCCAATCGAAATATGGGCTGAAGACCTAAATAGACGTTTCTCCAAAGAAGATATACAGATTGCCAACAAACACATGAAAGGATGCTCAACATCACTAATCATTAGAGAAATGCAAATCAAAACAATGAGGTATTACCTCACACCAGTCAGAATGGCCATCATCAAAAAATCTACAAACAATAAATGCTGGAGAGGGTGTGGAGAAAAGGGAACCCTCTTGCGCTGTTGGTGGGAATGTAAATTGATACAGGCACTATGGAGAATAGTATGGAGGTTCCTTAAAAATCTAAAAATAGAACTACCATACAACCCAGCAATCCCACTTCTGGGCATATACTCTGAGAAAACCATAATTCCAAAAGAGTCATGTACCACAATGTTCATTTCATCTCTATTTACAATAGCCAGAATGTGGAATCAATGTAAGTGTCCATTGACAGATGAATGGATAAAGAAGATGTGGCACATATATACAATGGAATATTACTCAGCCATAAAAAGAAATGAAATTGAGTTATTTGTAGTGAGGTGGATGGACCTAGCAACTGTCATATAGAGTGAAGTAAGTCAGAAAGAGAAAAACAAATACCGTAGGCTAACACATATATATGGCATTTAAAAAATAAAAAAGTGGTTCTGAAGAACCTAGGGGCAGGACAGGAATAAAGATGCAGATGTAGAGAATGGACTTGAGGACACGGGGAGGGGGAAGGTTAAACTGGGACGAAGTGAGAGAGTGACATGGACAGATATACACTACCAAATGTAAAATAGATAGCTAGTGGGAAGTAGCTGCATAGCACAGGGAGATCAGCTTGGTGCTTTGTGTCCACCTAGCAGGGTGGGATAGGGAGGGTGGGAGGGAGATGCAAGAGGGAGGAGATATGGGGATATATGTATACGTATAGCTGATTCACTTTGTTATACAGCAGAAACTAACACACCATTGTAAAGCAATTATACTCCAATAAAGATTGTTAAAAAAATAAATAAATAAAAAGAAGGGGGAGAAAAATGAAACCAAGGCAGTACATGATTAGTACAAAATGAGCTATCCAGGGAAAAGTGAGAAATGCATGGATTTGGGTAGATGGGAATGGAGGAGAAGGAAAATCCTATTGGAATGACTCAAATGCAGATATACATTGCTTCTAAGAAGAAATTCTGCAGAAAAGAAACCTACCAAAATATGATTAACCCGGTATTTCCTAAACATTCCTGATCCTGAAAACTTTCCTTTATATAACATCTCATAAAACTTATGTTCAAAAGAACACACTTTGGGAAATGCTGTATTGCAAGTCAAGTTCCAGCTTCCAGGGTTAGAATCCAACGCCTTAAACAGTTTAACCCACGGTTGCTCCACCTCCGGTCTCATTGGCCAACACAGATGTGAAGTAATCATTACTTTAAGCCCTGTTAAGGATCAAACAGATAGACTGAACTTCCAAGATATTTGAGGTTTTCTGTAGGACATCAAGGATGAATGTATGGTGGTATCTTGCTAATATCTACAACCCCATGCAAAGCTCTGGGAACAGTCAGTGAAGCTGACAGGTAATGAATCTATTCTTTAGAACTCCAACTGCCTTGCAGAGAAAATGATCAATTTTTCTCAATGAGAATGTAGATAGATGATAGATAGAGAGATAGATACATACATACATACATACATAGATACATAGATAAATAGATACATGGATAGAGCTGTTCAGCTGTTATCATCTGTATCAGGTGAAGTGCAACCTTGCTGCCTGGCTTCACATCCTAGAGAACTTTGGACGAATCATTTTATTTCTCTGCACCTCTGTTCCCCATCGCTGTGAGGATACAATGAAACATTGCATTTAAAGGACTAAATATTGTTCCTGCCCCATGGCAAGAGCTCAACAAATGGTAGTTCTGTTTAATATGAGTAGCCTGATTAGTCCTAGAATCATTTTCATTGCTTGGTTCCCTTTTAACTTGAGTGGGTTTCTCTCCCCTGGGACCAAAACTGCCTTGACTAGAACATGCTCCCAACTTGGGCGCCTCGATGTGTCAGGAACAATGGGCGACAAGATGAACACAGACAAGTTCTTTAAAGGAGAGCTTGAATGCCTTCCAGAGGGAAACATCTCCACCCACCCAGCTTTGGGAAATCTGGATTTGATACAGGAAATTCACTCCACAGATCGCTTTTGAGAAATTGTTGCAAAAAACAAGATAGACTTGTGCATAAACCTCTCAGAGAGTTTTGTCAAGTATTTTTTATGACTTGTTTTCCCCTCGCCTTCTTACTTCAGCACCTGTAACTGCTCTGAGGAGTCGGTGAGTCAGTGCTGCAGCCTCTTTCCGCTCACTTCTCCCTGGGTTTTGTTCGCTAGTAAAATCTTATGTACATATGGGTGATCCCTAACATCAAAATATCATGGAGGCTTAAAAAACTAAGACTGGGTCTTCATGGAAGATTCTCTGCCTCCCTCCCCTCCCCCTCCCCTTTCCTCTTCTTTCCTCCCTCTCCTCCAGTGCCTCTGGCTCTCTCTCCCTTCTTATCTTTCCCCTGTCTGCCCTCTTCTCTCTCTTCTTCTTTCCTTTCCACATTCTCACTCTCTCCAGTTCTCTGCTCATCTTGTTCAGTAGCTCTACCTTTGTCTCTCTCTTTTCATCTGTCTATCTCTGGCTCTCCAACTCTCTTGGGGTGTCTTTGTCCTATCTTGGTAGCTCTGTCTATCTCTGTCTCTGCCCATCTTTTTCACTGGTTCCCTCTCTCTCTCTCTCTCTCTCTCTGACTCTCTTTGTCTCTACTTCTATCTCTCTCAAGCCTGAGCTCTAGATGGAACCAGACTCTGTAACTTGCATTGTCCTCGAAAGGAGGATTTCCTGATGCAAACGGAATGTACAACATTTAATCCTGCCGACAGCTTAATGAGTGACAGTATCAGCACACTTCACCGAATGTGTTGGAGCGGGGAGAAAACCATCCTCTCAAATCACTGCAAACACTAAAGCAGATGAACAAAGGAAATTAAACCAGTTGCATCCAACAGACTTCGAAACACACCCACAAACCTTCCCCGCCCCCTCGTCCATCAGCAGATCTTCACACTTTTGCTAATACCAGCTGGTTCGTACACTCCCGAAGTATCACCCTCACCAGTTATTGAAAGTGAGACTTCAAATATGGGTTAAATCCACTCTGGTCATTAGCCAGTCTTTCTGTCCAATTTTTCCCCTGGATTTTCTTCACCTGGAAAAATCTTCATACTTTATACATCCATCAGAGGAGGGAAAGTACCACAGCAACTGGGATGAGAAAAGGAGGAACTGGACAAATGTGGGCCCAGAAACTCAGATTATTTTTCTGTTTGAAAAGCAAGCAAAGAGGTCAGAAGGACATTACTAGTTCCAATTCCATTGTAACTTAGTGAATGTGTGTTCCACAAATACAGAGAAATATCTGTTATTTATGTGATATCTTTTGGCAAAGATATCAAAGAATGTGAGATGAACCAGATAATGCTTACAATCTATCCTGAGAGTTTATATCAGTCTGATTTCTACTCAATAGCAAGCTTGGCAGCTAGAGAAACTGAGGCACAGTTGTGTATCTTGCCCCTCCCATCTCCTGTCTCAGAGAAGCATGGGGTTGACCACCAGGATGGGCCTGGACAAATCCAAGAGCTGAAACTTACCAGTGCCACCTCCTTCAATGGCCTTGGGATCCCAGGTCTTAAATACACACACACAGAGTGGCCATGGTTGCCCAGACCCTCTACCTCTTGCCACTCCACCTTCCAGCTGCAGGCCTCCAACTAATCCCCTACAGGCTTAACATTTCCTTTGCTTCCCGCCTTCTCTCCCTCTTGACAATGGCTGTTTATGGTTGGCATTTCAGTTCTTCAGGATCCTGTTCTCTCACTTCAAGAGGTAGCCTAGCCAATCTAGACTGAACCTAATCCACAAGAATGGGTTTAATGGGTTAATGTGTTTCCCCTCTAAAACAGGCATTTGTTCAAGGCAATAATGAAATAATGAATTCTAAGAGGACTTTAGTGGGAAGCATTTTAGGCATCATTGTTGGCCGAGAGCAAAACCTTTTGCAGGCAGAGCCAGCTGCCTGCTCCTTCTAGAAGGGCTAGCTTTGGATGAGCCTCAAGATGCTATGCCCTTCCTGTTGAGTTTCTCCACTTCCTTATACATTGACTAAGATACAGAAATCTCAGAGTGTATGCTCCTGGCTGCTCATCCCTGTTAGAGGCACAAATCTCTGCACCAAAACATAACCATGCAGACATTCATTACACAACAGAATTTTACTTGAAGTGGGCACATTTTAGTACCAGTTTAAAATATTCAAATGCTCCAAGGGTTTTGTTAGAAGCTGGTCTGACCTACAAAGTAGCCGTAGGGCTACAGAATCTAGACAATGTTCTATAGGACTCCAAGGAACTTTTATTTCATACCTTTTAGGTCACACCTTTAACGCTTTGGGCCCAAAGACCATATTGAAACTTCTAGAAGAAAGAGAGTTCAACACAGAACAAAGTTAAGGAAAGACATACATTTTTAGAATTAATTTTAAAAAAATCATTAGGCTAATAAGTGCTCATTTAATATTATTAACACTAATAAAAATTATTCATTCAAACACTTAACAAATATTCATTGATTACTCACTATGTGCCAAGAATTGTGCTACGTAAAGGGCTCCAAAGGGGAACAGGACAGGCACGGTGGTCCCTAATCTCACAGAGATTGTTATTGTAGTTGGAAAGACAGACAACCAAGCAAACACAAGAAATAAGGTAAATATTACAACAGAAGTGTGGAAAAACTACTCAAGACTATATGACAAGATAGCTAGTAGGAAGCAGCTGCATCGCACAGGGAGATCAGCTCCGTGCTTTGTGACCACCTAGAGGGGTGGGATAGGGAGGGTGGGAGGGAGGGAGATGCAAGAGGGAAGAAATATGGGAACATATGTATATGTATAACTGATTCACTTTGTTATAAAGCAGAAACTAACACACCATTGTAAAGCAATTATACTCCAATAAAGATGTTAAAAAAAAAAAAGACTACATAACAACACAGAAGAGACACATAACCAAATTCAGAAGATGGGGGTGAGGAGGAGAAGGGTGATAGGAGGGGTCAAGGAAGGCTTTCAAGAATCTCTGGTAGCTAAGAACATCAGTAGGGGTTAACGTCTAGAGTACGAGGTGGATAGAGTAAAGAAAGATGAGGATGAAAACACAAGAGGACCAGAGAAAGAAGGGTCATATACGCTCTGCTAACACTTTTAACTTTATCCTAAGGACCGCAGGGAGCCATGGAAGGATTTTGAGCAAGCTATGGATGTGATCGCATGTGACTATGAATTGTATCACAATCAGTGCAGAAAGTAAGTCTACATGTTGCAAATATGCCTATTAACATTAAATGAGGCCCTCAAGGCTGTTAACATTTTCTCAAGAAACATCTGGATGGCATCAGATGCAAAGGACCACGATCAAAGACTGTCCTGCTAAACCGTTCTACAAACCAGTTTCTCTGCTGCAGTCGCCGGGTCTGGCCTTGTCTGCCTTCTGTCTTGGCAGGGGGCATGATTGAGAAGCATAGAGGCTTGTCTGGATTTGAGGAAGGTCAGATGCATCAGGCTGAAAATATTCGCTGTCCTGTAGAACACAAGCTACCAGTCAGACCAATCTTTTTCTGTCAAGGATTCAGTCAGCGAGACTCAGAGCTGCCTGGTCCTCAGAAATGGAGCTACAGGAAGCAGATCCTGGAGTGCTAACCCAATTCTTGGTGACCCTACAGTCGGGCAGAGTGCGGTATTGGCAGAAGACCCTCAGATGCCCATTGGAACATGGGCTCTGAGGGAAGAACTCACTTGGAGACCTTCTAGTGGTCCTTGTTGAAGACAGAGTGAGGGTGTTTAGTGGCAGATAAAGCCCATCTCTCTCTCTCTCTCTCCAGCACCCCCCCCCCACCGCCCTCTCTCTGTGAATGCCACCCTCTTATGAACTGGCTCCATCCGATACAGCTTGCTTCGCCTTGTCCAGAAAAGAGGGGACCCAGGGTCAGGACATACCCGTGCCCCCTGACCATGGGGGCTTCCCCACGAACCGCAGGCATTCCATGACAACATTTGATAGAGCCATTGTTAATTGACTCTGTTTTCATTGTTTGTTTGATTTTATAACTAAACTAGTCTCCAAGGAGTAAACTTTCTAGTCCCCCATATGTCCTATATAGTTAATTATACCACACTCCCTCTCTTACCCACAGACCCTGAACATAAGGATGTTTCTAGTCTACATATGGTGAACAATACTGCTCACGCATTCTACCCTCAACGCATTTCCTAGAGCCCTCACACAGTGGACATTAATGACTTCTTTGGGCCCCTTCTGGTTTCACCAGATGAACAAAAATGAAAATAAGCAGCTGTCATACTTTAACTTAAAAAAAAAAAGAAATGCATCAAGCCTACTCCAACTTGGAGAAGTATTTGGCTTAGAGAGAGGGGAATCGGCTGTACCATGGAAGGCAAAAATCTCACTTACTAATGTACCACTTCCTGACATTTAATTTGCACAATTTGTCTCCTATTCTCTGGCAACACTCAGAAGATTTTGGAAGCAGGAAAAAAGAAGGCAGAAACATAATAAACAGTAAGATTAAAAAGTGGGAACGTGGGGGGCACCAGGTTAAGGGTCAGATAACTAACTCCTAGATCGTGTCTCCCGCCCATCAACACGTGTTAACAAATCACCCCAACCAGATAATGGCTATAAAAGGGAACCAAATGGAAGGGTAGCCATTAGACAACATGGAATCATACAACAAATGCCACTGCTGTTACTTACCCAGCACTTTAGACACCAGAGAAGTCGTATGAATCTAAACTTCGATGTGATGTATCTGAGAATATTACCATACACCTAGATAGGGAAAATGACATATTTTCCATCATAAGAAAAAATCAAAATGTTTTATCTGTGCTTCTGCAATTCAAAAATGACTGAAGCTGTGAACTTCAAATTTGGCAAGATTGTTGTCCTCATTAAGGAAGGGAATGGAAGCCAATTTTGAAGAGAAATGGTTTCCTATTTTTGAGTATAGAAGGTTGAAACAATGAGTGTTGAGCCTAGATGAGGAACACTTCCTCTGCTGTTTTAGCTTCCATTTGGATAACGATTCTTAACCAGAGAATAAAACTAGACATGTCTCTTTTTTGACTCATAAATGAAAACATCTTTCTTGATTCGTTTATTTGTTTCTCTCCCACCTTTCTAAATCAAAGTTCGATTTGTTAACGTGAAGCTAAGATGTAAAATCAAAACACCTCGAAAATCAAATAATTCACAAAATGACTTCAGCCAGCTTAGGTCTGGAGTAGTCGATCCTTATATGGTTTTGGAGTTAAATGGTTGTGGTGCAATAGACAGGATCTGCAAGGGACTAAAAGGATACTGTTATAGGAAATGTAACTTTGGAATTTCCTGATTTGACTGCAAAGACTTCAGTCTTAACACTGTGTCAATATTGGTTTTAAATATATACATGCTTGTTTATTGGCACACACACACACACACACACACATACACACAGGAATCACATCCATAAAATGCACCCGCATCTGTGGTTAAACACAGCAGCTGTTTAACAGCCCAGTATAACATGCTGAAAAAAATTGAGACCTGAATTAAGAATCCCACAGCCAGTCAAAGCTGCTGAGGGAACTGAGGCCCTACACTAGGAATGCTGTGTTGAGAGCTCTCCAAGCTTCCCCCAGACAGAACCCCTTTGCCAAATTCACAGCATGTTTCCCCAAATTTGGAATCGATCATGAAAGACCCTGAATTTATTCCTTGCTCTAATAGCTGTACTGTAATAAATACTTTGAAGGCTAGCACAACGTAGAACCAAGGCAATTGCAAGTCTGCTAAATGTGTACATTTACTGTCACAAGATCTCTGCAACTCCAATGAACAAAAGAAGCAGAAATAACTAAGTCTCTGTCCATGTGCCCACAAAAGAAAAGGCCTGTCCCATGAACAAGTGTCCCACAGATGCTGGCACAGGAGGCTATGTACACCTTTAGTTAGCATTCCAAACCATGACACCTCCTTTGGCTGCATCCATGTGTCCAACAGCCTAAGTAAGAATAATCTTGGAAATATAATAATAGAGGAAATGCCCAGCCATCTGAGATCATATCCACAAATCATCAGAACACACTAGAGCAGGTAATCTTGTAAGGCCACGTTTCCTTAGTGATTTTTGCCATTGACTGAGATTATTGGAGAGCCTGACAAGGAGTAAGGAGTATACAAAAGAGACAACATGTCACAGTTCTGTCACCCTACAGCTGCCCAAATCTCCAGATGCAGAGATGAGACATTCTTATTAGAAAATGAGTTTGCAGATTTCTGTTGCTGTTTTTCTCACTGAAAATTGAAATTTTCTGAATTTCTGCAAATTGCTGAATTTCTTTTTTCTCTGTATGCACGTTTTTCTTTTTTTCCTAATTTTGCTTTATAGCATGTGAGTTGAATCAGTGCCTCTCACCCACACCCTGCTACTGCATTGTCCTGCCAACAGTGGCACAATGAGTTCCAATTACCCTCGCCTGGCACTCAAGGCCCTCCACAATCTGACTTCATTCATCCTTTACTCATTTATTCATATGCTCACTTATTCATGTGTTTTCATTAAATTCGTATTTATTAAGCATCTATTATGTCCGAGGTATAATGATAGGAATTGGAAATACATGAATAAGATATGTTCACTGCATCAGGGAAGTTAGAGTCTAGCAGGAAACACACACAAAGACTATTAATTACAACAAGGTAATAAGGGCTAGGATGGAGCAATGTATGAGACACCATGGGACAAGAGAGAACAGTGTGCCTAATGCTGCCATAAAGGAGATACGAGTTGTGAACTGAAGTTCAAAACCTGAGTAGGAATTTACCAAAGAATATTCAAAATGAGGGGACATGGGCTGTTACAAGAAGAGTGAGCCGTGTGAGCAACGTCACTGAGTGGAGAAGAAAGAAGTGAACCCGGCGAGAGAACGGAACATTTCAATATGGCGTCACGGTGATGGGTAGAGCAAGGGATGGAGATTGAGATGGGCTGGAGTACAAAGGTTGGCAACAGTCACTCCACACAAGGCCAGGAAAGCTGTACTAAGAGGTTTGGACTGTTTAATGGCTTGGTAGACACTGAAAAATTCTAGTTAAGATTCTAGATCTAGTTAATCTAGGAAGATTCTAGAAAACTTGGATTTTTGCAAAGTCACTTGAGTAGAGTGTGCATCAAGGAAGCTGTGCCTAAGGAATCCCATCTCCCTCCTTTCCTACCACTCTGCCTTTCTCGAAGCTTAGCCAGTTCAACTAATGCAACAAGTAGGAACTATTTCTCCAACTCAGCTGTGCAAGACGCAAGCCTATCTAAATTTTAATAAGTCCCATTTTCTCAGGGAATCCAAGGTTCTTCTCCCTTTTTCCCAAGATTCTAAGTTCTTGCAGGGTGAGTGCCTGGAGGATCGATCTGAGAGCTGTTCCATTTTATCTGCTGCACGCTTTTGTAGGAGACCTGTCCTGTGCCTTTATAAATCCACTGAAGGAGCAGACTTATCATAGATAACAAAGCCAATCCCTACTGAACAAAATATTACTCTTCCTTCATAAAATCTTTGCTCTCCACTGACAGCTTTGCACTGAGTGTTTTTTGCAAGATTTCTTGGCCAGTTGTACTTTGGGGAGATCACTTGGAGGTTTCGTTATTTTTCAAATTCTGATTCAAGTCAGTAGGAGGTGTGGCCTGAGCTTCTGCATCCCCGAGTTCCCAGGTGATGTTGACGCTGCTGGCCCATGCACCACACTTAAGTATCAGTGATCTGCATGTTAATCGTGCTCTACTTCTCCTGAGACTTGCCTTCTCTATTAATATATTATTTGGGATTTAAAAAAAAAAGTTATTCAGTTACTCACCTAACTCAAGAATATTAGCTCTTTGAAGGCAAAAAATATGCCTTCCACATTCTCCATGTAAAGGTTAGCTACTCTCCTGGGAAATCTTCAGGTTCTGATGGCTTCTTCCAACTGATTTGCTGATCTTGTGCTTTATTGGCTGTCAGCTAGCCTCAGGATTCAGTTCAAACTCCTCAGATTGTGCCAAAAATGTCTCGTGTGACCCGGCTCCTTTACCTTCTCCAGCCTTATCTGCCACACCCCTCCTGCTCTGAGCCACTGCCATCACCTATGGGGTGCTTTCTTATTCCTATGGGGGTTCAGGGGGGATTCCTATTATGCAATAAGTTGCCTCCCCTGAAGACTCTGGGGACATAAGGAAAGGGGGAGAAGTATGTCCTATTTATTTTGCCCTTGACTTCTAATCCGGATAAAAGGCTCTGCGTAACTCAGACACAGGCATGGTATCAGAGGCAGCAAGAAGCTGATCCGTGGGGCGTGGGGACAGGACAGCCACTTCCTTTGTCCCTCAGGTCCTCTGCCTTCCCTTCCCCATTTTTTTTCCATCTATGCACTGGCTAATTTCAGTTTTGATTATGTTCTTCCATCCTCTGGTCTAACTTCTAATTATTTTTCTCTCTACATTTTTATCTTGAGAATTGGGGGATTTTTCTCAGAATGTCCATCTATGATCTTTGTTTTTCTTCCTTCATTAGTTTTTCTACTAAGCCGTCATTCTTTGCCCTCTCTTTCCTTTTGCCTCCTGTGTTTAACTGTCCTATGGTAATTTGGTGCCTGGTCAGCAACGAACAGTTTTCCCTTCCACACCAGCCAAGGTCTACACTTCGAGTTGAGCTTTCAAGCATATTCCTCTTGTACCAGCTCTCGTTCGATGAAATTGGATGTTCCATCTTTGCAGCCTCCCACACATCATTGAGCATGTCTTCATCTCTTTCCTCATCTTAATTAAAGCCTGTTACACTTCCATGTACAAATTAAAACGAATTCTACATACATTCCTTTTATAGTTCCTAGAGATTTGAACGTGAGCATGGAGGTGAATACAATCCCTGAGGATGTTACAGCCTACAGCTGCTACCTGCTCCAGATACCTACACAAGGTTCACTGACAGGCAGCCCAAGTGGTCTCAAGACTGGAATCCTGACAAATACCGCATCTGCAGGGGGAATTGATCCAATCAGAGCTTGTTTAGAGGCAAAGTGACATCAGTGAAGGTCTCCTGCCTTCTCAGGCTGCAGACTTGTTTTCCCATAAGCCTCCAGAAAGCTAACGATTCATCGGAAACTTCAGGGAAATCCTCCCCCCAGCTGCTTTCTTCCCTAAATGACTTGGCTGTTGTTTGGTGGTGTAGGGCTTGGCATGAAGGTTTCATCTAGATGTGGTGGGCTTCAGGCCCTGGCACACTCTTCCTTTTAAGTGGTGGCCTGAAACCTGCCATCGGAAGACACAAGGCAAGAGTGCTTTTAAGCTCTTTAGAAGATGTTAGCCTATTGCTCAAGTGTCCTCTTGGGCAGATTTCTTTTTTTTTAATTCTGAAGCTTTTTTTTAAAGATTTAATTTATTTTATTTATTTTTTAAAATAAATTTATGTATTTATTTTTGGCTGCTTTTGGTCTTTGTTGCTGCACGGGGGCTTTCTCTAGTTGTGGCGAGAGGGGGCTTCTCTTGTTGCAGAGCATGGGCTCTAGGCGTGCAGGCTTCAGTAGTTGTGGCACGTGGGCTCAGTAGTTGTGGCGCACGGGTTTAGTTGCTCCGCGGCATGTGGCATCTTCCCAGATCAGGGCCCAAACCCATGTCCCCTGCATTAGCAGGCAGAGTTTTAACCACTGCGTCACGAGGAAAGTCCCAAAGATTTATTTTATTATTTATTTAATTTATTTTTGGCTGCGTCGGGTCTAAGTTGCGGCACGCAGATCTTCGTTGAGGCATGCGGGATCTTTTGTTGCGGCGCACTGGCTTCTCTCTAGTTGTGGAGTGCGGGTTTTTATTTCTCTAGTTGTGGTGTGCAGGCTCCAGGGCGCATGGGCTCTGTAGTTTGCGGCACACAGGCTCTCTAGTTGAGGCGCGGGAGCTCAGTAGTTGTGGCGCGTGGGCTTAGTTGCCCTGACCAGGGATCGAACCCACGTCCCCTGCATTGTAAGGTGGAATCTTTACCACTGGACCACCAGGGAAGTCCCGGGCAGATTTCTGTTCTCTTCTTGCATTAGATTAGTAGGCTAAGGATATGCTTCCTCATGAAGAGTGAGGAAGATCTGACACCTTTGGCAGGAATGGCCAGGTTCTGATAAATCAGGATGCTCTGTAGGGTAGCGCAGTGTACTAGCCTGGTTCATCATCATAAGCCCAAAGAGATTTGATAGAACCCAAAGAAATTGAGCTGTGGTTCACCCAGCATTTTAATCAAAACAGCAAGCTTTGCTTTCAGTAACCATACTGTCCTCAGTAAAGACTGTTATGTTCAGCAGCAAGAAAGGCACCATTGCCATGTAGGTGTGAAGAAATGGGAAACAGCTAAGCTAAACTGGGAAGTCATCAGCAAACAGGACAGTGGGAAGAAATGCCACATGCATCCAGAACTCAGGTACCTGCTGCACACTGTCACTTTGGAAAGAATTTTGATCATTTCAACTTTATAATAAATTTCCGATGCACTAAAAATGCCTTGCCATCCAAGGTCCCACATGCACGTAGAAATTAAAATGTATTGATCCACAGCTTCCTTTACATTTCAATTTAAGGCCAGTAGAGGAAGGGAACTGGATCTTTCTTTACATCGCTTTCCTGCAAAAGGGGAAGAAAACAAACACAGGTGCTTTAAATTTTTCAAGGTGCAAACTAAATTACACGATGCTCGGGAGTGTGCGGTAGCATTTCTTTGTTTGAGCATGGAATAAAAGACAGATAATTAGGAAACTGGGAGTCTATTAATTTTCCAAAGTTACTCATGCATGAACCACTGAGCTATGGTGATATTTGCTTACCTCGTCATTATGCGAAAATATATTAGCTAATTATTTTGACTAATGCAATTAAGATATGCATATTTAGCATAAACCATACAATAGAAATGTTACAGTCAGCAATTGCTGGGTTGCGCTCATGGGTAGCAGAGAGGCAAAAGTCCCTGCTCAGCCTCCAATGGTAAGCCATAAGATTGCTACAACTCTGCCTGCACTGTCATTATTAGTTTGGTTGCAGTAATTAATTTACTTTACAGCATGACTAGGTGGCAGAGCCAGCAGTGGTATTAATTTTGGTTATGAGACACCTGAAGATGTCAGCTTCTGTGCAGCATCGTCTGCATCTTTAATTGCCTTAATCAGTGGAAATGCAGTATCTCTTCCAGGGATCCAATTAAGAATGCTATCGTGATTTTCCTTTTCCTTCTAATCTAACCCTTGCTAATGAATATAGGAACTAGCGAAAGTTAAGGTGATGGTTGTAGCCAAAAGGGGTATCTTTATTTCTTAACCTGGGAATCCCACTGAGCCTTGAGGTCCCGAATGACCGAACGAGGTTCCTTGGGCACCATCATCCTATAGGCTCACGCTACTTGAAATGTGGTTCATGGACCAGCCTGGACCCACTCCAGACCCTCTGAATGGGAATCTGTATTTTAACAAGATCCCAGTGATGAACACATATATTAAAGTTTGAGAAATGCTGCTAGAGAGAAGGATCCAGAGCCAGCCCTCCACTTCAATGAACTTGAAATGGTTCAATCCATGATGTGATTTGAGAGTATGCTGGGAAGGAACCCCTGGACAGACATGAACTCCAGTGCCTATCACTTATTCTTTCGCATTTGGAAGCATTTCAACCTCCGGGAGTTTCATAATAAAATTCACATGCTCTTGAGAGAGATGAAGATTTTTCTCTGCTCTCATTTTACCGTGTGTCAGCTGAGACACAAGAAAAGTGAAGCAGAGAAGATGCTGGAGAGAAAAGGCCAAGAGAGTAAGAGGTTTGGGGAAAGGGTAGAATGAAGAAGATGCCTCCACCTCACAGTTCTGCCCCAGAGCCGGTTCCCCTCAGGCTCCTTCCTGGGCGCCAGCTGATCTGGTGTAAGCATGTCAGCCCAGGCCTTTCATCAGGGTGCCCTCCACCCACGTCTCATGGCACAGTCCCCCAAATCCACCTGTAGTCCCGGCTCTCTCTCTTCTCACTGGTTCTTTCTCCCTTTGTCCTCACGCAGGAAGAGTTATGTGATTCATGTTCCAGGCTTTGTATTACCTTTATGTTCAACTTTCCAGAACTTTCCTCTCTGGCTTATCCTGACTGGCTCTCCCTTATCTATTCACCCACATTTCATGGCACATTATGCTACTAGAAATGCCAAGGAGAACTTTTTAGGGCCGCTAGTTGACCCTCCACGTTTCACACTGGTGCATCTGAAATCTGGACCCTTTCATCTGCATCTCCATTCCATGTCCATTTTCTGCAGTTTTGTGTCTCCAGAGTCAAGCTCTGTTTATCATCACCTTACTAGCTTCTGAAATGATCTAGACCAGCATAGTTTAGGAATAAATGAACAGGGTCTGGGAGGGGCACTAGTGACAGTGGAATAGAGATTCCTTTGCTAGTAGAAGCAGCAGGACCAATGAGCAGAATAGAAGTATTCTAATTTATAGTATAGAAACAGTTATAAGCTCCTGTTATGGGCTGAATTGTGTCCCCACCCCCAAGAAATTCATGTTGACGTCTTAACTCCCAATACCTCAGAGTATGACTATATTTGGAGACAGGGACTTTACAGAGGTGATTAAGGTCAAATGAGGTCATTAAGGTGGGCCCTAATCCAATGTGACTGGTGTCCTTATAAGAAGAGGAAATTTGGACACAGACACACACAGAGGGAAGACGGCATGAAGACACAGGGAGGACACGGCCATTTATGAGCCGAGGAGAGAGGCCTGGGATGGATTCTCTCTCACAATCCTCGGAAGGAACCAACCCTGCTGACACCTCAATATCAGACTTCTGGCCTCCAGAACTGTGAGGAAATAAATTTCTGTGTTTTCAGCCACCCAATCTGTGGTACTTTGTTACGGCAGCCCTAGCAAACTAAAAGCACTCCTTAAAAAACAGGAATTTTCGTTCACATATTTAAGCCCATCACAACATAATAATAGGTGTCACATAGATGTAATTGTTCTATAAATATTCATTGAGTGAGTGAATAGATGAGTGAATGGGTACCTGTATAAATGAATGATTTAAAGAAGCATCCCCATGAGTGAAGGTGGTCAAAGGGTACAAATTTCCAGTTATAAGATGAATAAGTTTTGGGGATCTAATTATAGCATGATGATTGCAGTTAACAATACTGTAGTGTATACTTGAAAGTTGCTAAGAGGGTAAATTTGAAAACGTATTTTACACACACACACAAACAGTAACCATGTAAGGAGATGGATGTGTTAACTAGCCTTAATGTGGTAATCATTTTGCAATATATATGTATACCCTATCATCATGTACGCCTTAAACGTACACAATGTTATATGACAATTATATCTCAATAAAACTGGGGAGATTTTTTAAAAATAAAATAAAAGAGCATCCCCAGGTCTTTAAGGTAAGAAACATCTTCTTTATTTGGGCCTGGTGATTCTATGGTACATATGTGATATGTGCCTTCCATCCCAAGGGGAAACAAAACTGATCCCTGAACAAATTCTCTGGAGAAAAAAAAAAATGCTAGCATAGGGGCCCCTTTTTTCTGTCACAAGGGGCTTTTTGTGGATCCTTCAAAGAGTTTCCAAGAAGGATCATGAGTCAGCCGGGTGGCAAACATATTTGTTTTCACGTATTAGTCATATATTTGATAGAGTGTATAGCAAATGTATGTGATAACATAAAATATATTTTAAAATTACAAATTTGGACAGCTGTCATGACATTTGAAAGAGTACATTAAAAATGTTGCTATATCCATTTTTAAATGCCATGCCAAATGGCTAAATTTGTCAGCCTTTCCACATATTTTATGTTTGCTTGCTTGTTTTGATTTTTTAAAAGGAGCTCACCAGGTGATTTCTGGGCATTTGGTCAATGTTAGTGAAGAGTCCACTTTGTAAAAGTTAAATAAAAAGTGAGTCTAAGATGAGCCCTGTCCAAATCCACCCAGTTTGTCCTATTTCACAGCCTACCTTGAGCAAAATTGACAAGAAGCTATCAGGAAGTAAGTGGGAGATACAGCAAACAGGGTTGGCAGAACAACAAGAAAGAAAACTTGGGGGTTTAGGCATTGAAATTTCAAACTTCGTGCACTTGAGTTGAATTTGGCGCCTTGTTACGTGTTGCCCATTCCCTAGAGGGACAGTGGTGCCTAGCTCCTATCAATTATTGCCATGAGTGAACACAAATCTAGAGCAACAAAACCCAGAAATTCAAATTAAAAAAAAAAAACTCCCCGTATTTTCAATGATAACTTTTTAAGAACACCGGACAAAGCCAAATTAAGCATGTCAAGAGGCCAGATGTGGCCTGTGGGCTGCCATTTTGCAAACTTTGCATTACTCAATGCTTAAAAATGCCAGAAATCAAGCCAAAGGATTTCCATACCATGCTGGTTTCTTACCACACACCTATCCAAAGGAATTTGGCTTTGGGGCTACCTTATACGTGAAACTGCACCGTAAGTTTATTTTCTATATTATATATGTTTTTAATATATTGTATGAATTCCTCATAGTGGAAGAAACAAGCACTGGCACAGATAACCCAGTGCATTGGTGGGGCGAGTGGGGGCAGTGTTGGTTTTTATTGGCAATTGTACGATGCATCTTCCTGCTTTTATTTATTTATTTTTCTTTATGAATAGGTAATTATTTTATTTGAGTTACTTCAAATAAGTTAACTCATATATTTGGTCAGGTAATGGCCATGAGATTGGGTCAAAATTTGAAGTCCTAAATGTATGTTTTTTTTTTTTATTTAAATATCTTTATTGGAGTATAATTGCTTTACAGTGTTGTGTTAGTTTCTGCTGTGTAATAAAGTGAATCAGCTATACATATACATATATCCCCATATCTCTTCCCTCTTGAGCTTCCCTCCCACCCTCGCTATCCCACCCCCCCATCCCACCCCTCTAGGTGGTCACAAAGCATCGAGCTGATCTCCCTGTGCTATGCAGCTGCACACTAGCTATCTATTTTACTTTTGGTAGTGTATGTATGTCAGTGCTACTCTCTCACTTCATCCCAGCTTTCCCTTCCCCCTCTGTGTCCTCAAGTCCGTTCTCTACGTCTGCATCTTTATTCCTGCACTGCCCCTAGGTTCATCAGTACCATTTTTTTAGATTCCATCCTGATTTTATTTAGGTTGAATCAAAATACTAAAATTCATTTGCTTTGCCTGAACATCTAAAACCTGAGAGAGAGGAGTGGAGGTCCACGTGCATGATGGTGACAGAAGGAAGTTTGCCCAGAACCCTAAGTTTGCCTTGGATCACCAAGTATCAACTGTACTGTGGCAACATTAAGTTGTCCTTTGGAATGGAGCTAATCCTTAAACTGTGCGCATATCCAAAACATCAGCTATATGCTGTCAGTCCTTTCTGTGCCACATGCTGAGTTAATTAACACAGAGATGCTTGATACTGGAACCCTTCAGAGAAGAAAACAGAAAGAGGCCCAGGCCTGAGAACAGACTGAGCCCTCGGGGGGATGGAAAACACAGGGGTTTTTATTTCTCTCTGCTCTTGTGATACAAGGTCCATGGGTTAGTCAACCCCATTTCTGTTCCATTATCTGTTGTAATTCCCAGGAAGACATCTTCTGTGAATAATGACACCTTACTGAATCCCAAGAATTAAACATCCAAACTCCCAACATCCCCTCTATGAAGGTCAACAGGAAGGGTTCAACAGAAAGATGGCCTGCCACTATGAGACAACAACTCTCTTCTGGGAGCCCAGTACAAAAATGATGACAGTCATCTCTACTCATAATGTCATCATTTTAAATGTATTGACATATAAATGGATTTATACATTTTAATGGAAAACATGCCCAAAGTTTTACATTTTTAGTCTGTGGTTAATGTATATACACACACAGACACACAGAAATCTCCTTTTGTAGTTTTAGGGACAAGTTAGTAGCGAAAGCCATCCTATCGTTCACCTACCTCTTGAATATAGGATGGCAGAGTGTGTCTCTGAGGCTCATGCCTAGAAGTCATGGCACAATATGGAGTGACACACCATTTGTTGTGTGGAAACCAACAACCAATGGAAAACCTTTTAATACCACTGTGAGGGCCAAGAAACCTTGTCTGGACTGTCTCGTAACAACAGAGATGGAGAAGAAAGGAATGAGAAAGGGGATGCCCTGAAAGAAGAAGAAATAAGACTTGATAAGTAACAAAATACAATGTCAATATGTCTCAGAGTTTCAAGCATGGCTGCTGAGGAAGCCGGTGCAGAGAAAGAGGGGGAGTTAGAGAAGCTGGCGGAGGGGAGAGGGTCTAGCCTGGAGGCCAGTCGCGAGCTGTGAAGTAAGACCAACTTGACCAAGAAAGATGAATACTGTATGATCTCACTTATATATGGAATCTAAAAAAAACAGACTCACAAAAAAAGAGATCAGATTACTAGAGGCAAGGGATAAGGGGGAGGAAGAATGGGAGCAAGGTGGTCAAAAGGTACAAATTTCCAAGCATAAGATAAATAAGTACTAAGGATGTACAGCATGATAACTATAGTTAATTCTGCTGTATGTTATAGAGGAAACTTGTTAAGAGATTAGATCCTTAGAGTTCTCATCACAAGGAGAATTTTTTTTTCTTTTTACTGTATCTCTCTGAGATAATAGATGTTAACTAAACCTATTATGGCAATCATTTTACAATATATGTCAATCAAACCATCATGCTATACACTTCATACTTATACAGTGATTTATGTCAATTATTTCTCAATAAACTAGAGAAAAAAAAAAAAACAGAGAGATTTGACTCTGAGACCCGTGACCCCAGGGAATTCCTTTAACTCTCTCTGTTTTAGGAATGATGACAACATCTTTATAGGGCGGTCATAAGGACGAAAAAAGAAAATGTACATATCAGAGGCAGTAGAGCCCAGCATTTAAAAGCATTGACTCTGGAGTAGACAAATTCCTCCTCTTAATAACCATGTAGCCTTGGGAAAATAATTTAAGCTCTCCAGGCCTCCCTTTTCCATGTGTAAAATTAAAATAATAGTACTTATTTCATTTGTTGTAGGGATTAAATGAAACAATATATGTAAATCACTCCAACCAGTCCCTGGTATATAGCGACCACTCAATGTATATTAACTATTATTAGGTGGAGTGTTTAGCTCACCACGCAGAGCAAAACAAAAGCTCGATTAATAGCCATGATAATGCTCACGATGATGTGTAGAGTTTTGTATAAATAGTGCCACAATGGAATGACATTAAGAAAAGGCCACTTGACAGAGATACAGAAATGAGAAAAGAGCCACAGACTAGTAATGACACCAAAGTTCCCCTGCACCCAGAATGAGAACACAAGCGATCTCCCCAAGTCATGAGACACAGGTCAGGCTGGGTCACCACAGCTGTGCCCATCACCATTGACCATGGCAATTCTCAAACCCAGGCTACAAATCGGGGTTCAGAGAAGCACATCAGAGCCCCACAGCACAATGATGGAGAAGCATCTCAAACTCTACGGACACCTGCCCCTCCAGACATCACCGTGCTTGTCTCCCCTTAGCCTTGCCTACATCTCACCTCACAACACCCCCATTACTGCCGCTGCCATCATTTTGGCTAATTTTGCATTAGCCATGTGGACTGTCGGATGGTTTCTGCTGTATTTTGTTGCCCTTTCAAATATTTCTTAAATAGAAGATTGTACCATCTGGTGGACAATCTGCCTGTGTGCTATCTCACCTATCACAGCATGGATCCACTCCTATTAGGGAAGGAGTAGGGGAGAGAGGAGACGCTGTTTGCTAGGACACTGCCTCTGGCCGCCTGCAGCCCGCTTGTCGCTGGGCTGCTCCCTCTCTCCCAGTGGCCTGGTTCTGCCTGCACAGCAGTCAGAGTCTACGTGCTGAGCAAATGTTTCGCCCACTCACTTCATGGCCAAGCGATTACTCATGGGGCTTCAGGGAGCAGATGTCTCCATAGGTAGATCCCTCTGACCTGTGTTGATATTTTACCTACATAAGCATGAAATGGTGATGCAGCTACACTTCATAAGTGGAAGAGAGAGTGGCTAAGGCTCAGTTAAATTCCACACATAAAATCTCTACCAAGTCAAAAAATTGATTCAAGGTGCTCAGAATATAATGGTACCTAAAGAAGAAAGGCATCCACAGATATATTAAGGAATATATATGTATATGTATGTACATGTCTGTATATGTATCATATACCTCATGAACCTTGCCAAAAGAGTTCATGGTACATTTACCTTTTATTTTGCTCCAGGGAACATCAGTTATGCCTGGGGAGAGATGGAAAATTGGCGTCCCTGGTTTAAAAGATGTCACTCTCAACGGCAGCATTAAGACTTGAGAATGTTTTCTAATAAACCTCGTTTGATGGGAACAAAAGCAATTCTGCTGATTTGTTTTCCATTTGGGGATGAGTAATGTGGTCTCAACGAGGCCCATGGCAGAATCCCAAATGATTTTCAAGTATGGCAATTGACAAGTGGTTAAGAATGGGAGATCTTGAACAAAGCTGCCTGGAGTTGGACCCAGACTCTACCTTCTACTAAATGTGTGACCTTAGGCAAATTACATAACCTCAGTTTCCTCATCTATAAAATGGGTATAATAATAGTACCTACCTCATAGGGTTGTTTGATTCAAAAACACTTATAGCACTTCCTATCTGCCAGACGGTCTCCTAAATACTTCATAAATCAGTCAAAGAATAGCTCCCCCTTTTCCTAAATGGAATCATGGCATAACACCAGTACCCATCTGAACTTGTGTTAACATCTGCATCCCATTCCCCATGTGGCCAGACAGTCGACATCACACAATCCCAAACTGAAGAGTGGGCTCCCTTTCCTCCCACACCACATAGATAAGGGCTGTACTTAGGCCACTCTGTGCCTCCCACTGCTACTCCTCTGTTACTTGAAACAAGGCAGGATATGAGCAATTTGCCAGCTCAGCAGATAAAAACTCTACATCATTCCAATTTAAAATGATATCTGCGTAGTTATCTAATGCAGTTTCTCCTAATATCCCACTAAAATACACATAAACACATAAAAAAGGAAAACTCACCACAAAACCAAAAACTAAGTTCAGCAGATAACCTGTGGTCAGAATTCTAATTCCACTAAGTATGGATTTCTACTAAGTACAAGACTGATGGAACTGGATGTAAAAAAACATTAGTGGCCTACTGTACTTTGTCTCATGAACTAGAGCACCCTCATCCAGCCAAAAGTAGGTCAGAAAATTCTTCACTTCTTTCCCAATATCTTCTCCCTCACTTCTACCCTCTCAAAAAGCATGGTGGCCATTTCTCTCATTGCACACGTGATGTTTGCCAGATAAAAATTTCTCGAGCTAACATTTAGTGAGTAGTTACTATGTGGCAGACACTCTGCCAAGCACTTCATCAATGTTAATGAATTTAATACCCACAACAACCCAATGAAGTAGGTATTTCATTATTACCCCCATTATAAAGTAGAGGAAACAGAGGCACAGAAAAATTAAGTCTTTATGGCTAATAAATGTCAGTCTAGCTCTAAAATTGGATTTGTAATTGCTATATATGATGCAGTCATTCTTATCATTCCTCATACTTCTACATCCATATAGAGATCAAAATTTAAAAAATATATACAAGAAAGTCTGTGGAACTCATGATGCAAATGGCACTGTGAAAAGCACAGCCCCTACAAGTAAAGGAATACAGACAATGCGGGGGAACACAAGAGCTTTGGTTTCAGCATGCACTTGCAAGTCTAGGTTTTCCTCTACTTTATGAGTTCTGAGTACAAGAAAGTAAGGGAAGTTCTCTCTGGCCCAGCAAAGCCCCACTAGATGAAGACCAGCTCAACAGTGGAGCCAAGGCTGAGAACCGTGAACAGCCACCTGCCCTCCTACTTAGATTTCAACCAACAGTAGATGACAAATAAACTCAGAGGAAAATCCACACACTTTATTTGTTTGGCAAATGGTCAGTCTGGGCTGATTTGGCCTTCTTGGAGTCTAAGTAAAAAAAAAAATTATATATCCAGACAATTGAAAGCACCAAAGATGAAAAGAAATGGACATTATCCTAGAGACTAAGAGAAAAAGAAAATGTGAAAATAATTGACTGTAAGAACAAGAAGAAATTTTTAGAAAACTCTTCAATATTTTCAGTAGAATTGGAAAAGTCATGGTGTTTGTGATACAGCAGCAGAAATATGGAATAGATTGACATGAAAATTGAGCTGAACACTATAAAAAAAGAAATGTAAGAAAACTAAGTTTGCAATGGCAAAATAAAATCTAAATTAGAAACAGTGAAGAGCAGATCTGACACTAAAAAGTAAAGTTGGTAATGTGGAGGACAAACCAGAAAATTAGTTCTTAATGCAAAGAAAAAAGACAAAGATAAAAATAATGAGAGTTAATATAATGCACAGGGCAGAACACAACTAGAATTTAGGAATACAACTATTTCAGAAGAACAAGAGAAAACAACCAGGCCCAAAGAAATAAGCAAAGATAAAATTAAGGAAAAGTTTTCAGGACTAAGTTTTCATGCTAAAAGGGCTAATCCAGGCAAAAATTAAAGAGTGATAGAGCATCAGAGAAAGAAAAAAGATGAGCGAGATGGATAATAAGAGACAGAGAGAGAGACTAAGAGAAAGTGAGATCCAGAGAAAGTGAAAGGGACAGAAAAGAACAGAGAGAAGGGGCTTCCCTGGTGGTGCAGTGGTTGAGAATCTGCCTGCCAATGCAGGGGACACGGGTTCAAGCCCTGGTCTGGGAAGATCCCACATGCCGCGGAGCAACTGGGCCCGTGAGCCACAACTACTGAGCCTGCGCGTCTGGAGCCTGTGCTCCGCAACAAGAGAGGCCACGACAGTGAGAGGCCCGCGCACCGCGATGAAGAGTGGCCCCCGCTTGCCACAACTAGAGAAAGCTCTCGCACAGAAACGAAGACCCAACACAGCAAAAATAAATAAATAAATAAATTTATAAAAAAAAAAAAGAACAGAGAGAAAAAGTAGAATTACAATGAATCAATTAATCATTCAAGCATCAGGCATCCCTGCAGAAGAAAGAGGTTACTCTCTGCGCACATATGCTCTCATCCTTACTTCTTCAGTGTAGACAGACTGACTTCCAACTTCCAACTCCTGGGATTCTTTTCATCAGGCCTTTCTCTGACCACATAACCATTTTGCCTGTCATCCCCACCTGGCCCCGCAGATGTCTGCAAATGCTGGGGAATCACTAACCCCCAGGAGCTATGTTCAACCAGTGAGAGGCATGATTTGGTGACTAAACACCATGGCTTCCTTCTCTGAGATGGAACTTTGGGAAATGTGTTTTTCACTGACTTCCAGAATTAATCAGGCATGGTTAAGATGTATACAGTGGTATCTGGCTTGATAACAGGCTCTTTATAATGCACCCTTTATTGTCTGCCTTCTTTCCCTGTCTTATCTCCCTACTCTCTGCCTATCTTCTCTTCCCAAAGAAACTACTGGTACTTGAATCCTTGCCTCAGGGTTTAATCCTGGGAAAACTCAAAATAAGACATCCTCAGTGGAGAACTAAAATTAGGCCAGATTGCTCTCAAAGGTTGAATGTCAGAAAACCATGCTGCAGGGTTTATCCAGGTCTGAAAAGAATGATCTGGGGCTCATGAATTTAATGTTTGGCCAAGTTGCTGTTCATATGGGACAATTATAGACTTTCTCAACTAGGCAAGAGCTCAGAAGATTCTCTTCTTTAAAGCATCACTTGAAGACTACCTCCAGCCTTTAAAGAGATGAATCAAAGCAACTCAAGAATGAAGAGTTTGTGATATTCAGTGGTTCCTAATCCTAACCAAACATCTTTCTCACAGATCACATTTTTGTCTCTACCCTCTTATCTGGGAGTTTTTTTTTTTTTTTATTATTAGTTTTCTCATGTTTCATATTTTTGAATTTGTTTTTCAAAGAATGATTTCCATAATAGAATTCCTAATTTGAGCATTTTTGATAGTAATAAAAATAGCTAACATATATCAAATGCTCACTAGGAATTATGCATGGTGCAATATCTCATTTAATTCTCATAGTAATCTAATGAGTTTGTGCTATTATTATCCTGAAAGAGGGTACTGAGTCACAGAGAGGTTAACTTCCCTAAGGTGACATAGCTTGTAAGTGGCTGATTGGATTCAGAAACTGCAGCCTGAAACCAGAGTGCTTTCTCTTAATCACTTTCCTTGCCCTTTATGATCCTTTAAGGGAATCCCCAAATATAAGCCTCAATTTACTCTCTCTTATTCTATCGTGGACCATTAAGAATGAGGACTGTAGTGGGAAATCAGAAAGTGTTGCCAGATGTTTTCCCCCTCATCTTATCTTTCATTTAAATAGTTCCAATACAATATAGGGGATATTTGTGTTGACTACAAAGATGATCCTATGTTAGGTTATAAACGATTTTCTAGAGCAACATCAAAACAGCCACCAGTCTGATGAGTGGCTCTCATTCCAGAACAGCACTGTCAGGTAGAACCTTCTGTGATGATAAAGATGTCCAACATAGCATCTAATAGCTACGTGTGGCTATTGAGTGCTTGAAATGTGGCTAGTGAGACTGCAGGAATGAATTTTTAATTTTACGTAATTTTAACTGAGGATGAGAATTTAAATTTAAGTAACCACATGTGCTGATGACTACTGCATTGCACCATGTAGCACTAGGGTCCTTAGACCCAGGAAGGGCTTCCAGGCTCCCGTCTCCAGCATCCTTAATTTGCATAAGCAGCAACTAGAGAAATTCTGCCATTAACAAAAATTGGGGCAGGAAAGTGGTTCCATCAATCCCCAAACAGAAGATGGACCAACCCCCTCTGGAGTGTCTGTGGCTCTTAACAGGGGGACACGTGAGCACTCCTGTCTCACCAGTTTTCGTGACTTAATTCCCAAGATGCTGCTGATGCTGTTCATTATCTCCCTGGAAACCACATTCTTTACTCTAGAGTTTGCCAGGGTGCTTCAGAGATTCTGCAAACATTTAATTGGAGTTGCATTTTTAAAATATGTTTAACCACTCAAACAGTAATTTATTTATTTATTTTTAACATCTTTATTGGAGTATAATTGCTTTACAATGGTGTGTTAGTTTCTGCTGTATAACAAAGTGTATCAGCTATATGTATACATATAATTTAAAACACTCAAGTGATATGAACACATTTGAGACCACAAACTAACCTGGTACTATAAGGTTAGCTTGTTTTTTTTTATAAAGTTATTTATTTATTTATTTTTGGCTGTGTTGGGTCTTCGTTTCTGTGCACGGGCTTTCTCCAGTTGCGGCGAGCGGGGGCCACTCTTCATCGCGGTGCGCGGGCCTCTCACTGTCGCGGCCTCTCTTGTTGCGGAGCACAGGCTCCAGATGCGCAGGCTCAGTAGTTGTGGCTCACGGGCCTAGCCGCTCCACGGCATGTGGGATCTTCCCGGACCGGGGTATGAACCCGTGTCCCCTGCATTGGCAGGTGGATTCCTAACCACTGCGCCACCAGGGAAGCCCCAGGTTAGCTTGTTTTTATGCCAATTTGAGAATCCTGTTTCTGGAGCCATCTCTCAGGAAGTAGAGAATGTTCTGAGGTTACAAAGTGAATTTAATAAAAAAGAAAAATCTTAACCATATCCCTCTACTTAAACGTCTGAATCAAAATTGTCTCCATACTCTATAATGCAAAAGAAATTCATAAACAAAGAGGGTAGAATTGGGAAATGAGGCTGTTATAACATGGCAAGGGTCATCCCTAATTCCCAGTTTCAACCTTTTGTGTTCAACCAGTCTCTGAATTCTCTTTGAGTGCCTTTAAAATAAATAAAGCTTAAAATTATAGTTGCATAAATTTGTAAATTATAAAATAGATTCAAGGTACTCAATTCCTTTTGCTGCTTAATTTTTTAAAAAGTTTGACAATCACTGAGTATAATGGTGGAGTGTCCAGCAAGGTGTAAGGGGATGTCCTCACACCAATACAGGAGTATTCTTTCCACTCACCCATCTTGAGTTGGGTCTGTGCTATGTGGAGTGGGCTAGAGAGAGAAGTGACAGGATATTAGATTTCAACGTCACCAGGAGAGGCCAAGTGATGCTAATTAGCATCATCTTGTCAGTGTGCTTCAAACCAAGCACAGAGGACTCTCTTTGACCTCACAGAGTCTTCCTGTGTGTGGTCATTCAGCACCTTGAGGAAGGAACTTTGATCCCAGATGTCTGTGAGCAGTCACTAAGGCTTTAACCGTGCCCTCTTCTCTCTCATTCAGCTTATTCCTCTTTCTGTACCTTTAGAACTAATTTTCTTCTGGGGACCGTACACAATTTCGGTAGCTGCCTGCCTTTTTAAATTGATGGATGACTGTGACAACTGCTGTTGCATTTTTAAATGTACACAAAAAGTGAGACCAACGACATGAAGGCTGCAGTTGGGTTTCAATATTTTAAGGAACACACATTCCAACTGGGACTTCATTTGCTGAATGTCTGTGAAAATCAAGAACTGAGGGGGAAATGCCTCTGCTAAAGAACTTGAGAGGAAGCATCCAGAATGATGCAAAAGGGACCCCCAAGAGGGAAATGTACTACACTACGGTTCATCAGGGTGAGGGACCTCTCCCACAGGCTGATTTCTTCTGCTTATTCGATCATCGTCCACACTTGCTTATTGTAAGATAATTTCTCTAAGTACCTTTTCTCCCACAACACCCTGGGGAAAAAAAAAAAGAAAAAGAGAAAAAAAGGCTGCTTTATTTCACAGCTAATTTGCTTGTAAGCACATAACCCAGCTGCTCACAATGAAGTAAAAGAGGAAATGAGAACAGAGGGAACCTTCTAATGAAGGTGGATGAGGGAGCGGTAAGGAGGTGGAAGGATGGGAGAGATGCTATTTGTATGATTAAAGACAAGCAAAAACCAGTGGTAAACAGATATGTTCATCTTGAGCCTTGGAAAAGAGAAATAAGAGAGAAAAACTTATGGAAGAGCAAATATTTGTTCAAGAGGGTATTTTAACTGGGCCAAAGAAATCTCTCCCACCTTTCCATTATACAAAGTTATATTTTGGATTTTGCTCTTGAACGTGTGTTATCATTGACCCATTATTTGTAGACAAGGGATAATTCTAAAAACAGATGTTAAAATATTTGCAATTCTGTAAAAAACTGTTCAGAGAGGTGAGTTTAGTTGATTAAATGGGAAAAGGTTTGATGAAATGATTTGGGGGCCATTGAGAAAATGACATCCTAAACTTCTGAGTTAGCAGACCGCATGCCTCATTCTTCCCATATATTTCCTTGTAAAAACAGGAAAAATCACGTTCTTTATTGCATGCTCTTCTTTCTGCCAATTCAGCGCACGCACACACACACACACACACACACACACACACACACCCTTGACAAGACCTGCTCTAATTCTTTCCCCTGGGGACCACATCAGAATGGGGTACATTTTATGCTTTTGTGCTTTTTCAAACTGCAGAATGCGATATTCATAAGGAAATGAAGAATTTCCTGAAGTTGCAGCTCTTATAACATAACCTGTGATGGGGGGGGGGGGAGGATGGGCAGGGAGGACAGCTTATGAGCTAGAAGAGAAAATAAATAGGTTTTAATATTCAGCTTTAAATAAATGTACTGAAGTGGTCTCTATGATAATAGGGCCAAAATAATTAATTTGAGCCTGGCCTTCTCATTTGTCAGTGAGTGCATGTTGCTGTGCTCTAAGGCTTCTGTGAAACAGTAAAAGAATCAGCCCATCATCCCTTTCAAGCTCAGGGCTCCTCTGTGTGTTCCCTGGTGGAAGCCAAAGGCTAATTTCCTCTGGCTCGGCTGGGGGCTCCGTTCGGGCCAGCCTCGGAATCCTCACTGTGAGAATTGTTTCTGCATCAGGGGAGCTCCTTATCCCACCTCACATCCTGTAGCATTTTTTTGCCTGCTAATCTTCAGAGGAAACCAACATTTTTAGTTGCTATTTGATAGCAATGATTGGCTATTCCAAGTTCCTCAGTTTAATCCCACTTAGTAAATTGGAATAATTCCTTGATTCTCATGGTGACAAGGATTAAGGACCACCGTAGTGGACAGAGCACTCTCCTTGGCACAGTGAGATAAGAAGTCCTAAAAATTCTGAAAATAAAAAAATAAATAATAAAATGTACTGCAAAAAACTAGTGAAGCTTTGGGCAGCTTAAACATCCAAATCTGCTCATTTACAAATTGGCAAACAAAGACATACCTAGATCCAGGTTCAGGAATGATAAAACAATAACAATAATTTTTAAAATGCCGGAAATGTAATTCTCTTAAATTTGAAAAACTTTACCCTTTAAGGATAGAACATTTTTTTTGGAAAGTCATTGATAAGGAAGAGAGAAAGAGTGAAACTTGTTTTGGAGCATAACAAAATGTTGATAGGTAGGTTCAAGAAGAAAATAAATTATTCTGTTTTTTAAAGTTTGCTGTCCACTTTTTCTCAGCACTTGGGCCCCTGAAACTTTCTCAGTGTGATAGCCTAAATGGTTATGGACCCATTATAACCTGTATAACCTGTGTATAAGAACTGGGAGAATGCTAAAATATAGGAAGGAATGGGACAGTAGAGTACTATACAACCATGAAATGGGACAGTAGAGTACTATACAACCATGAAGGGGGGAATATCTCTACATAATACTCAGGAGTAATCTCCAGGATATATTTTGTTGAGAAAAAAAGTAAGGTGGAGAAATTGAGTATAATTTGCTGCTGTGATTTTAAGAAACAGGAGGAAGAAATATATCTATAATAAATTAAGCATATTTATGAGTGTTCACATATGTGTAAACAAGTAATTCTCAATCAGATGTGATTTTGCTCCACAAGGTATATTTAACAATATCTACAGATATTTTTAATTGTCACAACCAAGGGGATGCTACTGGCATAGGTGTCAGAGTCCAGGGATGCTGCTAAACATCCTCTTAATGCATAGGTTGGCCACCACAACAAAAGATTATCCAGCCCCAAATATCAATCACATCTAGGTTCAGAAACCCTGATGTAAATATATATATGCATTTGTGTGCATGAATCTTCTATTTGAAAAATGGAAAGACAAACCATGAAAATACAGAAAATGGGTTTCCTTTAGTAGACAGAAGGAATAGTGTGGAGGGAAAAGAAACAGAAGCAAGACATATGATTATATCTTCTTTTGAAGATTTAATTTAAACCATGTAAATATTATACACAATTACCAAGGAAATTAATATACAGGAAGAAAACCCTAAAAATTATAAGTAAAATTAAACACAGGAATCTGTGTTTTGACCAGGCAGCATAACCACACAGAGAGCTAACAGTCAGTGACTTTAAAACACAGACATTGACTCTACAGCCTAATGGGAAAAACCCTGAGGACAAAAGGGCTGCAAAAATACCCTTAGACTCTTCCAGTTATATTTTTGATGGTCGTCTTGGTATTTTACTCTAAAACTATTTTGTGTGCATTATAGCACAAAACAAATGAGTAATTATTATTGGTTGTCATTGAGAATCAGGATTGGGGCATGAGAGAAAGAGATACAGATATAATACAGTAGAAGGTAAATAAAAATTCCTTTGGTCCTGAATTTGAATCAGAAAAATCAGTATAGAATCATGATACACCAAAAAATTTACCTTCTAGTTCTGTTTATTGAAAAGGCCTAGAAACAATAACCAACATGGCAGCAAGGAGCACCCGTAGCACCCAGATTATGGTCACTAAGTACAATTTTCTGGGAGAGGTAGTTGATTTCAGGTCTGAAGGAAAAAAATGTACAAAAGAAGCCTGGAGCATTCTGTCATAACAGAAAGCAAGGAAGCTCTGAAATCTACTAGTATCAGGTTAAAATATCTCAAATGCCAATTTGAAGAGACTCCCACTAGCCAAACATGGCACAATTAGAAAATAAATAATAATTACAATGAATTGAAATATATCAAAAATGTTTAAATCCATGAATTCATATTTTTTTAAAAATTAGTAACTTTGTAGAATACTAAAGAGCCAACTAATTATTCTGAGACTAATAAATAGAAAAAAATCAAGCATTTATACTGATTCTCCTATATAAACTGTATATCTGAATAACCAGATAGTTAATGATTGCAGACTCATTTTGTAGACATACTTTAGATAATTAATTAACAAAACAAGATAAAGTTAGGATATCGCTGTCCCTAGTGAATGAATGGATCTAAACAATCGTTATTAATGGCTCTTCACATAACAAAATCTTAGACATTCTATGACTACTGATGGAAGAAATTCCACTGCTTATGAAGTATTCTTGCCAAATAGTCAAACCTGAATCCAATGAAGCCTCTAGATCTTACCACTAGTTCCAGAAAATGCAGAATACAATGCAATGACACCATAGGAATACAATCAGCAAAATCCAGATTGTGGAAAATCCTTCAACAAATAAATTGCAACGGGGAAAAAATGATATGGAGGAAGAACATAATGTATTATCAAAAGTTAAAACACATCAACTAATCAATTAATTAGTTGGACTCTGATACTAACCAAAAAAAATGTAAAAAATATAAAAGACTATAGACAATTGGAGAAATTCGATCACTGACATATATGTGATGATAATAAAGAGATTTTTAATGTTTTAGATTAATAATGGTATTTTTTTTTGTTTTTTTTAAGGAAGAACCTTTGTATTCTATTACAAGTAAATCGCTAAAGGGAGGTTGCCTATACTCTTTTTTTTTTTTTAATTTTAGAATTTTATTTTTTTTTTATACAGCATTCTTAGTAGTTATCCATTTTATACATATTAGTGCATATATGCCAATCCTAATCTCCCAATTCATCCCACCACCCCCCACCCCCCGCCACTTCCCCCCTTGGTGTCCATACGTTTGTTCTCTACACCTGTGTCTCTATTTCTGCCCTGCAAACCTGTTATTGTAGAGTCACATACTAAAATGTTTATAGATGGAAAGATATGATGTTAGGGATCTGCTCAAAAATAATCCCTTCAGGGAGAGGGTGAGTATAGTTGAGACAAGATTGACAGAGTTGATAATCACTGAACATGAGTGACGGGCATATGGGAGTTCATCATACTCGTCTATTTTCATATAAAATTTCAAATTTTCTGTGATGAAATGTTTTCTAAAACAAAAATGAATAAAAATAAAAGAAGAAATGATGTCCCTTAATTTCCTGACATAGTAGAAGCCTTTACAGCAATCATTCTGGTGAAGATGTAATTTCAGGAAGCATAATTTGAGAAGTGTTCTGTAAGAGTCTTAGGAGTGTTATCTAAAAAGCTAGATCCCTCCCTATTCTACACATCTCATCCTTATTCATCGTAGTCCTGTAAAGGAATTTTTCTTCCTTCCCCCCAACAGGTAAATGCCCATTAGCCCTGGATCACGTCATTCTGATGGATGCTACAAAGAAGATGATAGTAACTACCACTGACTAACTGCCTTCTCTGTCCAGATAAAACATAGCTGTTGTAATCTTTACAACAAGGAAGACATTAGTATCCCCATTTCACAGAAGAGGAAAGAGAGGCTTAGACTGATGACGTTGCTTGCTCGTGGCCACGAAGCTAACAAGCATTTCCCTTAGGATTTCCATGCAGAAATTTCAGACTCTCCTGCACCTAACAAATCCACACCTGATGGTGCTGCTTGGGCTACGTTTCCTCCACTCCCAAGCCCAT
The DNA here is from genome assembly GCF_028564815.1 of Eubalaena glacialis. Classification (NCBI taxonomy): domain Eukaryota; kingdom Metazoa; phylum Chordata; class Mammalia; order Artiodactyla; family Balaenidae; genus Eubalaena; species Eubalaena glacialis. Next base: position 19,118,348 of record NC_083730.1, on the reverse strand, counting down.
CAAAACTATTTTATAACTTTAGTGTACACTAGAATTACCTAGGGAATTTGTTTAAAAGGCAGATTGCTAGACACACCCCAAGAGATTCCGATTGCATACATCTAGGACAAGGACCCAGAAATATGCACTAAGAAAAAGATTCTGTTATAGATGTGTTTGAGAAACACTTCCCAAATCCATCACAATATTAAACTTCAAATGTGTTATAACATGATTCTCAATGCTTTGTTTCCTGGCAATACGTACCCTTAAATGAATAAGCAGTTATTTAACTATTTCAGGAAGTCTCTTTGCTCCTGTTTTCCCTTCATTCAGAATAATATAATAATAATAGTCAAAATTGTAATAATAAGTGCTCTCAAACCAATGCTCTGAGGAGTAAAAAGGCCATGCCAATAGTTACATGCCCTCAATGAGTTGAAATTACAGATGGTCCAGCGTATAATTTACCATTAACGCTACCAGCCTAATCCTTTCTGGTCAGCTCAGTTTGTATCATAAGTGAACGCTACCCAAGTGCCAAGGGCTGTGATACAGCAGGCACTACAAGGATGAAGGGGACACAGGCTTTCCTCTGAAAACTTGTAGAAGCAGAGCTGAAAGCCAATTGACATGTAAACAAATAAAACAATATAGCAGAGTATATCCAAAAACAGAAGAATGCTATGGGGGCAGAGAGGCTCATTTTCCCTGGGTAATAACAAGGAGAGCTTCTTAATGATCCCAAATGACCTAAGTAGAGCTTTGAAGTCAGCTACGCAGAGGAGAGAGGAATTTCTGTATGGAACACATAAGGAAGCAAAGCCCCAGAGAACCCATGGTCACCCAGCTATCCTGTTTGGGACAGCTTTCAGGGAGAGTGAACTCATTTTTTTAGAGCTGTACAACACCCCAGGCCTAGAGGAATTAAATAGTTTCCTTGTGATCCTTCAAGACTTCTGCAGCCTCACCAGGGATGCCAGCTTAGTGTTCACAGCTCTCCTCACAATCCAATTCATTTTTGCTCAGGATTTATCAGCCACAAAAATGGGTTTAACCTTTTGAGCTTCACTGGGCCCCTCGTGTTTTTCCATCCTCAAATGTTGTCTCCCACCCCATCTGGCTGTGACAAGACTCCTTCAAGGACCAGACGTCTCTAACATTAGGCATCGAGGGAGATTTACACTGATTCTCTTGATTCAGTCCAGACTTGTCAACTTCCCTGGAAGCCAGAAGACAGTTCTGTAAATTACTGCAGCCTTTAACTGACCATCTATTTTTTAAAGTGCGGTCTACATCAAACGCAAATAAATCTGAATTGTTGCCTCAATAATTCTGCCTCCTTTCTTTTCCTGTTCACTTATATCCCCAAGTGTACTCAGCTTGCAGTACATTTAGAGCTCAGTGCATCTTTTTTTTTTTTTTTTTTTTCAGCCTCTGGATGATTGTGAAGAGTGGTGGCACTTTTCATTTCGGATGTGTGGAAACCAAACCTCAGCACATCAGTTTTTGATATGCACCCTGGTTAAGCGTGCCACACTGATCCTGTCTCTAGAAAGCGCTGCACTCATTGATGGAGGCGCCCAAGGAATTGAGCGCAGGTGAAGTTCTAGGACCCAAGAGCTAAAACAGATCTTAACCTCCCCATCAGTTTCAGTGATTCTGACTCAGACATGCCCTAGTGAGTCCTCTGCTACCCAACTATGTTATGGTAACTGGGCCCCATGCCTCCCTAAACTAAACCAACCTCCATTTCCCACCTTACTGGTGTTCTCTGCATAAGTGGAAGTAGGGCCATGCTGAAGGAAGGGCCCCGAAAGCCCTGTCCCCCTCCTCCCTGGCCATCATCCCAAATGCCACAGAATAATCAAGGTTGTGTCCCAAGGAGAGAGGATACATAACGAGGGGTCTGAATCCATTTTTCGTTTGAGTGCTGGCAGCCCTCAAGCCTCACTCCTGCCTCTTCCAGTGGTGCCCCACATCTGGACAAGCTGATCAGAAAGTCTGAGCACTGGCAGGAGATTCAAACCCTACCAGCCTCCGTGCCTGGGAACTCTCACCCCAGCCCCACCCCTTCCCAATGGGAAGTCATTTGGGGGTCTGCTGGAGTGCCCTACCCTGCTCTCCCCCAGAGACTTATTATAGGAGTCCTAAACCTTTTCATACCCTCTTGGTGTGCATGGCACACACTTGCACATAGGGCAGATCAAGTTCTCCCCAACATCACCTGCTGTGAGAGAGCCCATGCCACCTCCCCTCTACCAAAGCTCAGAGCGCCTTATCCTTTACATCTCCTCTCAGGTGGAGGGCATCTGCTCACATCCATTAGTGTATTTATCACCTGCAGCAGAAGTGTACATTACTGTAGGCTTCCCAGCTCATCTCATCCTCTCAATAACTAGTCACAGGTTGTCCTTTTCTTATGCCTGGAGAATGGGATGGCAGGTGCCTCCTGCATGGGAAGGGACAATTAAGGCAAAACACATGCTAACAAATAGAACCATGGAGTCACTCATAATAAAGAAAAGTTGGGGAAAAAGTGCTAGATCAGGATTCCTGCCTTACATTCTATCACAATGTTCTAAAGTTTCTCAAAGCATTTCTATATTTATTGTCTCAAAATCTACATTGAATAGGTAGGACTGGCATAGCAGAGTTGGTTGTCTACCCATCATCCTTATTCCTTGTTAACTGACTGTGGTTTTGTTCAGATACCCACTCTTAGGAAAAATGATCCTATTCCCATCTCAGGTGTAAATTGAAGCCAGAGGTTGGCAAAAGATAGCCCAGGACCAAGTCTGCCCTGCCACTGTTTCTACATGGCCTGGAGCTAAGAATGTGTGATGGTTCATTTTATGTGTCAGCTTGGCTGGGCCATGGTGTCCAGATATTTGGTCAAACATTGTTCTGGATGTTTCTCTGAGGGTGTTTGTAGACGAGATTTATATTTAAATTGGTGAACTTTGAGTAAAGTAGATTGCCCTCCACAATGTGGGTAAACTTCATCCAATCAGTTGAAGTCCTGACTTTTCTCAGAATATACAAAGTGCATTTCACTTTGTCCAATGTCATATGAACAACAGGGACAGTTACTGGATCCCTCAAGCCAAAGCTATCACTTTTTGGCCTCATTCCTCAGATGATTACTGCTGCCCTCCTACAGGTGTGTCTGTATAGACCTCTCCCTGCTATTTTGGTGAGTCATTGTAACTACTCTCAGCCCTCAGTTTTCCATGTAGAGATCTCTGAGATTCCACACAGATTGATTCTCAGACATTTTTCAAGACCAAGAACTAATGGGGAACCAACTTATACAGTCATGATTTTGTTTTATTTCCAACATCTCAGAATCCTGTAATTGTGATTTTTGAGCTGTGTTAGAATTAAGTCCTTTCTTTTTTTAAAAAAATTTTTATTTATTTATTTATTTATTTATGGCTGAGTTGGGTCTTCGTTTCTGTGCGAGGGCTTTCTCTAGTTGTGGCAAGCGGGGGCCACTCTTCATCGCGGTGCACGGGCCTCTCACTGTCGTGGCCTCTCTTGTTGCGGAGCACAGGCTCCAGACGCGCAGGCTCAGTAATTGTGGCTCACGGGCCCAGCTGTTCCGCGGTATGTAGGATCCTCCCAGACCAGGGCTCGAACCCTTGTCCCCTGCATTGGCAGGCAGATTCTCAACCACTGCACCACCAGGGAAGCCCCCCAAGTCCTTTCTTTAAAATCATGGACACAGATGTAAAGAATCATAAGGTCTGGGATGGGAAGGGGCTTTGGTGGTCTTCTGACCTCAACCTCCTACTCTACATTAATCCTGTCCAATTACTCCATCTCTGCTTCAGCACATTCAGAGTTCATTGTTAGAAAGTTCTGCCTAATGTTGAGACAAAAATCTTTCTTCCTGCCCCTTTCACCCCAGGTTGTAGTTCTGCCAGTGGGTGCCTCCCTGAAGAAGTACATTTCCTCTTTCACAAGACAATCCCTCAGATATTTTAAGACTGTGACCTTGTAACCCAGAATTTTCTCTTCCCCATGCCAAACATCCCCAGTTCCCTCAGCCTTAAGTCAAGGAGCATCGGCCCAAATCTGTTCACAGGCCTGGCCACTCTTCTCCAAAAGTGGGCCCCAGGAAATAAGAGCAATTTCACTGAACGCTAATATCGCTCAGACTTCTCCCCAAACTCGTGTGTTCTGTAAATTTCCACTGAATAGCATCGCTTTTTTATGGGCTTATTTCCTACAACCTTTTGGAAAGATACAAATTTAATTGTGCCCTTATGATTCTATTTGTTTGGATGTATACTTCCTAGAAAATCATTGCATCTCTGTGACCATCAGAGTGGGTTCATTCTGCCATGCCTTGGAGCCCAGTTTTCTCTCTAACATCATTAACAAAGGGCTGTTTTGATATGGGCCGATTTTGCCTACAATTGACACTCGTGTCTGATTTCAGATGCATGCTAAGCACTGTCACACCTGTTTGAAAATAAGGAAATACTCCATTAATATGTATGAACATCTTAGAAGTGAGTCTAAAATGTCCATGTGGCAAAGGGAGGTGCTTGGAAGGCTCAGAGGAGACACTGATTTGAATCAACGCTGAGAATGAATGTTAATACTGACCGAATCCTAAGAGAGTCCCTGGAACCAGAGAGTCATTGAAGGTACAGCCCTTTAGGGACGATCATGGGCCAATAATCAACCAATCAATAATCATTTTTGAGGGCCTACTATGGGCTGTGCAAAACAGTAACTTGGAGTGAGTCAAAATATAATCAGATTTGATATGAGCTTAACCTAGAGTTTACCATCTAGTTGTGGAGCTAAGATGCGCAATTGGCATCATGCAACTGCACCTACTGATTGCTAACACATGGAGAAGATAATTAGCAAAAAACGTTTTGCCAAAGGGGAAGAAACCTAACACATGAGTGCTTCCTCTGGGCTCCCTGTGCTACAGACATCACTTTCTTGGCACTGTCCGGTAGCTCTCCCGTGGGTATCACTGGCGCATTCGGAGACAAGGAAGTGAGTAAATGCAAGATGGCACTACATCCTCTACCTCAGGTCTTCCTAGAATGGGAGAGGAAAAGACCCCAAAACAAGGCTGCAGGATTAAAAACTACTACCCTGTGAGTATCTCCCAGAGCTAAAACGATGACACTGAACAGCAAACATCTGAGCAGAGAAGGCAAAGAAGGAACAGTGGGGCGTGGAAGGGGGAGGGTGGGGAGATGGCACGGGCTGGATGGCCCCGAGCATGTTTTAGGAGAGGACAATGTCACCTGGCTGACTGGGGAGGTCAGGCAGGCCAGGTGGGGACTCTGCTCTCCCACTCCAAAAGTCATGACTGCCACTGGCTCTTGGCCTTCTGAGTTCCTAAAAGCAGAGCGAGAAGTGACCGGAAACTTCCTCTAGCCCAGCCCTTCATTTGGAGCTGAGGATCACGCACCTTGACCCTAGAAAGAATGTGCCAATATCACCCTGATGGTCCTCCTCTGGCTGGGATTAAGCACAGGCTTCCAATGCTTAGTCCCTTCTCTTCCCACTGAATCACACCTCCGCCAAACCAGGTTTCTCAGCACCCCCGTCTTCTCAGGTCATTCTCTTCATTTTTCACATGAGGGAGGGGCTTGCGGCCCCCTAGCTGAATGCTGAAACCAAGAGCACTTCATACAAAAGCCTGTTACATTGTCATGACACAAAACAGGGTAAGGGAAATAAACCCTGTGCATAAGTAGCTATAAATAAAAGCCCCAATCTAGTGAAAGTTTCTAGATCTCCTTTTTATTTAAATGTTCCTCATTTATATGCAACCAATTCACAAAAGCCCACACACCAATCTGTAACGCACCTGGTATTGTGAGAAATTGCCAGTTTGGTGGTGTCGTGCTTTTTTCTCCCACAATAAAAGCTGCACAATGTCATGTTCTCAGCGTACATCAGTCCCCTTTCCTCTTTCTTTAATGAATCCCCCAAAGAGGTAGGTTAATAAAATACACCCAACACAACGGGTTCTGTTTATTTCCTATCATTCTAGGAACACCCATTCAGGAACATTTTAGAGAGCAGGTATGTGTAATAGCTCTCTTTGGTGCGACATTGTATCATACCAAAATCTGGTGTAGTTGGCTGGGGCTGCCGTAACAAAATACCACAGCCCAGGTGGCTTAAACAACAGACATTTATTGTCTCACATTTCTGGAGGCTTGTAGTTCAAGGGCAAGGTGTCAGCACGATTGATTTCTTCTGAGGCCTCTTTCCTTGGCTTGCAGACGGCTGTCTTCTCCCTGTGTCTTCATACATTGTCTTCCCTCTATGTGTATTTTATGTCCAAATTTCCCGTCTTATAAGGACATCAGTCATATTGGATTAGGACCCTCTCTAATGATCTCATTTTAACTTAATTACCCCTTTAAAGACCCTGCCTCCAAGTACAGTCACATTCTGAGGTGCTGGGGCTTGGGACTTATGAACTCCGGGGGGACACAACTGAGCTCATGACACTCTGTTCCTCCCCCAACCCCCTGCAGTTTCATGTCTTCTTGCAGGCAAAATATACTCATTCCATCCCAACAGCCCCCAAATTCTTAACCTTTCTACCATCAGCTGTAAGAGGTCTACCTCAAACAGCTTTAAGGGAAGGAATTTGAAGAGGTAGAGAGGGATCAAAATAATGTGTCATTCTCACCAAAAACTGGAGTCTAGTCCTGTTTTCTAGCACTACAGAGAGAGGCTTTGGCTAACTGGGCTACGTCAATCGGGGGAGTTGTGAAACTCAGAACTCAGTTGCGAGAAAGGGATCTGTTTCTCCTGAGACCACTGCACAAAACTTTCCAGATGAACTGGGTAAGCATCTATGGCAAAGGAGAATGCACTTCCTACCGCCTCTTGTTCAAAAGAAGCTGATCTCCTCTCTTCTAAGGAAGGAATACAGGGAGCTGATTCAGCTTAGTGAGAGTAAAAATAGCTAAGTGGACAGCTTGAGTGAAACTTAGCAGCTTACCTGTTTTTCCTATTATCAACAGCACAAAGAAAGTGTATCAAGAACCGCAAAGTTAGAAGCCATTGGAAAACCAAGGCTCTGTGGAAAAACCGTCCTCTGAAACTGAGAAGTGGTAGGGAGCTCACTCGGATTGAAAATAAGCAGCTGCTTCGCCTGCTTCTCCTTGAACAGCTGCCAGGGGAATGGCAGTCCACAGGAAACCTCGATGGTACCAGTACCACGTTGGGGAATGTTCCCTGGAACACTTGCCATCAGCGGGATTCCAGCAGATCACATCAGCAGGGGTAGAGGCTTGGGCTTCCCATCATAGTTTGCCAGCCATCCAAAGTTCAGCTTTTGTTTCTGGCTAGCCCAAGGGGCGTTTGAAGGTCAAGTTCATTTTCAGTGGTGCAAGGCTGGGAACCTTTTCAGTAAGGAGCCGCATTTATGTTTGATTCACACACCTACTTGGATGCCTACGATTTCTGAATCATAACATTTTGAAAGTACAATTGGACCCTTGAGCTGGACTCACCACCAGCAAATAGAATTTCCCAGAGCAAGTGAAGCGAGAGATGTAGATGGTCTTAGGAAGTTCTCCTGCTACCCCTGAATGACATTCTGGTGCTTTAAGAAATCACAATCTACACTCAATTCTACAAAGGCTTAGAAGAGTCAAGTTAGAGATTTGATAAGGGAGGGGGGAGTACGGCTTTAGGGCTTAAGAGAAAAAAATATATATATGTAAAATATATTATACATAAAATATATATTACATATAATCATACATGCACATACATGCATACACAAACGTATACATATACACATACATATACCTATATTCATTTTTTAAGAGAGAACAAGTGGCAGCTTGAGAATAGCAAACATGCCCCAGTTTGCCCATCCTTAAACTTTATAAGTGAATCTGTCATGTTGACAAATAGCCCCTGAGTGGGGCAAGCACAGACAGTGTTTCTTCCTGCTCCTCCCATATGCAAATTGTGGAACGCAGGAGGCCTATACTGGGCACACCAGTGGAGTAAATATACCCGCCCACCCCATCTCTATGGGGATCTGCATCCCAGGCGACTGGGGCCCTGAGGCCTGGGCCCGGCCCAGGGGGGACTCTGTCTGCACCAGAGCTAATTACCAGAGGACCTGGCCAAGCAGCTGCTGGGCCCCGGCTCTTGGTTTGTGAGAACCTTGCAAGGCAGTGGTTCTAACTTCAGATCTCCACTCCAAACTTTGATCTTCCAGCACTGCTTGGCTTTAGGCAAAACATAAACTTGAGAGCTGCAACATGTTTTTCAAATTTTATTCCCCTGGTAGTTTTAGAATAAGGACAGGAATTATTTTCAAATGAGAATCTTTGACTGCATAACACAGCCTTCCAAAATTAAGCAGAAACACATGGTGGCTCTTATTATTAAATTTCCCTTGGAAAACAATGCTTTAAATTATGGGGGTGAGGGGAGCAGTTTGATAAAACTTTGAAATGTGAAGCCTAAAGTTGAAAATTAAAAAAAAAAAAAAAAAAAGCTCTAGTGTTTATTTTCTTTTAAAGATCATTGTGGGGTTTTTCGAGCACTGCCATTATTATTCTGTATCTACTGATGTTTAAAAAATTGAATGCTTGGGGTTTAAAATATAAATGACAGTTTTTAAAGCTGAAAATCAGGCGTTAAAGGGTTTTCTGAAGTACAGAGAGAAATTTGGGCTGCCCGATTAGAGCATCTCCCCAGAAAGCATGCTCTTAGGAAAATAACAAAGGTAGAGTTTAACTGTATCCCGATCTATACCTGATCCTGAGTAGTGTTTAGCAAGAAACAGAATCCTTCTGGCAAGGTGTGCTGTGTATTCCAAGCCTGCTTTTCGCTAAAGGCATTCAGGTCAGCCACAGCTAGGGCCATTGGCATCCTCTGTCATCAAAACAGATCAGTGCACTGCTTTCCTCTTCTCCCCAAGCCATTCCCAGAAAGGGATTTGGGAAGATGATATTCTCAGAGGCTGTGCTATCTCAGACCTCTCAGGCAATATTTACTTCTCCCTTCCCTTCCAGGACGAAATCAACTACTACCTTCTCGATGAAGCCTTTCTGATGACCTCATTTAAGTTCCCCCATGCCCCCGTTAGCCCACATCTTTATGGTGTGTATCACTCAGTTGGAACTTATGATTTCCTGCTGGATGTGGTTAGTGATCTCAGAGCTGTGGCTCTTCCCTTCCCAGCTACCTTATAAGCCCTGCCATGGTGAGAACCCGCTCCTTTCACCTTTTGCATCCCCCATGGGGCCTAGCTCAGTGCCCTGAGCCCGTGCCTGGGTTCCTGTGCCGGGGACAGCAGGGGACAGTCTCAGTGTTCTGGTAATGACAAGAACTTATCTTCTAGCATCACCCAGAGGACACCCTGGGCAACAAACTCGAAGGGAAAAAACCCAAACTCCTTCCACTCCCTTCCCACAGCTGCCCCAAAAGAGAGCCGGGTGGTGCCATCTGATGGAGGTAGGGCAGCCAGCTGGGCTCTCTGGTGAGACGGCAAATACCACCGTGACCACTCAGCTGACCAGAGGAATGGAAGAGGAGATGAGGCAGGGGTCCCCACTCTGATTCTGCAAATGACTATTGTTTTTAACCTTTGTCAATTCTCATAACCCCGCTCCACCTCAGAGACCTAGCTTATCTTTAAGTTTCTCTGATTAAAGGCATGATTTCTGCACAGAGTATTGTTGGTTGTAAGGATATCCACCCCTCCCCCAACACACACGCGCACACAGCAGCTTCCCATGCCATCTTTGCAGCATTTATGGAACAGTATTAATACCAGTTGTAGGAAAACAAGAACATCATTCACACGACTTTGTTTATGTAACTGAACTCCAGTTTGGAATGATTTCCTTTTCAGTTATAAGAAACTTCCCTTCCTTTTCCAAATAGCCAAGCTAATAAGCTCATTCAACATTTTGGATAGGGATTTCATTGCCTGGATCATGGGAAGACATCACGGGGGCAGAAGGAGAACTTTGCCCAGGTGTCATTAGTGATTTAAGGCCTGGTCACTCGAAGTGTGGCATCAGAACTGCATCATTGCCTGGGGGTTGGTTAGAAAAGTAGCATCTCAGTTTCTACTCCAGACCCTCTGAATCAGAATCTCCATTTTTAACAGGATTCCCAGAGATTCATACACATGTTAATATTGATTATAAGCATATCCTCTAAATGCCCTCTCCCAACTGAAAAGCATTCTCCCACCAGTCTGTCACTTCTGCCTAAAATGGTCATTGTAGAGATTTACAAGATGGGGGTTATCCATGCTTTTTTTTTTCACCTTTAAATGGGAAATTCATCCAAGAGGAACAATTTATTAAGGCAAATCAATTCCTAAGACTGAGACGCTCAAAAGAATGCATCTGCTCCTTTCAATGGGGAAACTACATTTGCAAGTGAGGAAAAGAATGAGCGAATGCTTTGCACCTGCTAGGACAGGGCACAGCAGAGTCCCCAGGTATCAGGATGCCAGGCCAGGAGGGTTCCTCACCTGCCCTGGGCCGTTTGGATTCAGAGGTGGGAGACCCAATCCCTGCAGTGGCAGACTTTCAGCAGTTAGAAAATAATCTTCCCAAATGGGCAACCACATCCAGGAGGGACTGAGAGTCAGCGAATAGAGCTAGGGAGCCAGTGAGGATGAAAGGAAGCAAGGGCAGGTTGAAATGGGCAAGTGAGGAAGCGAACAGAGTCAAGGCCAGAGACACTGGCCTGTGTGTGGTTGCACCCTGGGCCTGTCCACAGAGGTGAGTGCTTGTGTAAACAGAATCGATCTGAAAGGCTGGGAACAAAAATCCATCTGCCTTTGGGTGTACAGATGTCACAGTCACACTAATAATGATTTCCACTACCCCGCTAACCCCTGCCAGTGTGGGTCCAGAGCCTATGTCCCTATGATGAGTTCCTCCTACCATCTTAGCTGTCTCTGGAAGACTCCATCTCAAACCTCCTGAGGAGTCAAACTGCTCCTTGCTCCACTCTGGGGTCCATCATCCCACACGTGGATGCTCTTGTCCTTGGGGTCCAGCAACAGCCGACCACTAAGAAGTAGCTTAGAAGCTACTTATAAGAGAAAGGGAAATGTCCACCCCCACTCCATGTATTGCTGTGTGTCTGAGTCCATTCAGGTTGCCGTAAAGGAATACCACAGGCTGAGTGACAAATCAACAACAGAAATTTATTTCTCATGATTCTGGAAGCTAGAAGCCCAAAATCAAGGTGCCACAAATTCAGTGTCTGGTGAGAGCCCACTTTCCAGTTCTCTGTGTTCTTACATGATGGAAGGGGCATGAGAGCTCTTCGAGTCTTTTTTATAAGGTCACTGATCCCATTCTTGAGGGCTCCACCCTCATGACTTAATCACCTCCCAAAGCCCCACCTCCTAATACCATCACATTGAGGTTAGGTTTCAGTATGTGAAATTGGAAGGCACACAAACATTCAGTCCATAACACTCTGTTAAAGAGTTCCCTTAGCTGAACTGTGGCTAGCAAAGGGTATGGGGCTCAGAGAGACCTCCCTAATCCCCTCACATTCTCAGACCCGCCTGTGGAGTCGGCGTCAAGTTTTCTCATAGAATATATTCTCTCTCCAGGACGCCGTGGTGTCTTTATGTAATTTAGTTTCTGTCCCTTTCCTTCTTACTCTGCCAAGTCACCAGACATGTCAGATAGGAATGAGGATAGAATAGGGATGAGAAAGACAGACATAGAGGTAGAGATGGAGATGAAGGGAAGAGTTGTGCGGAGAAGAGCCACTGGACTCATGACGTAGCCAGTTCTCAGCGCTCACCACTGCAATACCCTGCAACAGTTCATTAGTTTGTTCATTAACAGGCAATAAATATTCACAAATGAGTAACCACATGAATGAATGAATTTAGCAAAAACAGGCTGAGTGCATGAATGTGCAAGTCTTTGTGCTAAACACTAGAATGCAGCAGTAAGTCCATCAGTGCCAGCCCCGACGGAGGATCCAGGGAGACAGCTGACCCCCCCATGCCCCTGTGTGATAAGCAAGGCAAGAGAGGAATAGTGGGGAGCCGGGGGAGCACCACTTGAGGACCCCCATGCCGGTGGTCCCACAGAGTCAGTGAAGGGTAATATACAGCCAAGGGCACTGATACGGGGTCACAGGGGTTTGGGGTGCCTGCTAAAGGGAGTAATTCTTTTGGCCTCTTAAGACATCTCCCTGGGGGGAAGGACTATAAATCTCCAGTCACAACTGGGTCTCCAGCACTCCAGCCTGGGGCCAAGGCTGCATTTCCTCTGTTTGGGGGATAGCTCAAGCCCACTGTCCAGCTGACAGTCATTAATGCACAAGGCGGACAAAAGAAATATTGTGCTGCTGTGTCCATGGAAAGGGTGGGGAGGGGAGTAGGGGAACGGAAAAGAGGTTATTGCTGTCCAGATACGATGGACCTTTACATTTTAAACATGGAGAGGAAGAAACAGGCAGATTAAAAAGGGGAAAATGGCGGTTTATAGAGAAAGCCTAGCTGTTGGAGAGTAAGAGATGGAGGGAAGCCACATTGATAACAAAACCAGAGGAATTAGGATGTTATCTGCTGGAATCTACTGCTTCCGAGAGAATCTTAAGAATCATCAAAGTTGTTTTATACATGGAATAAGACTGAGTTTGGATGGGATTCCACCGGGTCATGGGATAAAATTTCAGGCACTGCTCATTCAATTCCAAGGCTCTATTGCAACTCGGCTCTGAGCTGGAGGGAATTGTGTTGTGGTATATACTGATGTGTGAATGCAAGTCAGTACATATTCTACAGACATGAAGTTCTCTCATGCTGGGGAAAAAAAGTTCCTGTTCTTATATATTCTTTCATCCTAAATCAGAGGCACTTAGTAAGAAATTAGTGTTGGCAAAGACCTGGTATGAAGCAAGGCTGTGGATGGGGTCGGGGTTGTGTGCATGTGTGTATGTTTGTGTTGACAAGAGAAATGTACATCTTTGCGTTGCCAAGAGAAATGTACATCTTTGCCGCGACGGGGGAATAAACCAGGTTTTCCATAAATGGCTCACAGGAATCTGATGAAGCGTTTGCAACATTCAGCGTGTTGTGGGTCCCATTTTAACGTGCATTGTTCCCCAAGCTTCACTGCTCCTTTCCTCCTAACTGATTCCCACCTGCCCTACATGTCACATCCATCAGGGCTTTCAATAGGTCTGGTTTCAGCTCTCATAAACTGGATCAGGTGGTGGGAGTGGAGTCAGTGGTTAGTGGAATCAGACATCTCGACCTCCTTACCCCCCAAGCTTCCCCAGTGCTCTCTTGTTACCAAATTGCAAAACATCCAAAAGCGAAAGATAAAATCCAGCCCGACTTAACGCTGTTTGAAATGTGGGCACTTGGGGGCAGATAAATACCTTAAAGGTTTCCCCTATGAGATTTGAAGCTTTGAAGTTAGAAATCAATGGTCAGCTTTTCAAAGGAAAGGGTAACAGGTGTTCTTAGGTGAGCCCCAGACAGCTGGGTATGTGAGAGCAAGTGCTGGTGCAGGTGCAGTGGCTGTTCCCGCCATATGTCCTGAGCAGACCCGGGATGCAGAAGGAGGGATGAGCCCTTGAATCAGAGAAGACAGGCCCATTCAGCCATCTGAGCCTCATTTGTCTCCAGGTACACAGAGCAAATCCACAAGTCAAGAACAAGAACATAGCAGATGGGACTTAGGAGGAACCTGCTTCCTGCTCCAAAGCATTCAGATATGAGTAAAATGCAACCAAAGAATTTTTGGCCATTGAGCTGATCTCAAAACCAAGAGACTGAAACTACCAGGACCCATGAAAAGGGATCTTGCAAATATGAGTGGTAATGAGGAGTTGAAGTAGAGCTCTAGATGCTACCAGCAGGGGTGTAGAACCTCAAGGCATCTTGCTGACCGCCAAATGCTGGAATGACTCAGGGCTTGGTCCTGCCCACCCTTCTTCCTTATCCACACTCTCTCTGGGTGACCTCACTCAGCCCCATGGTTTTACATACCAGTGAGCTACCGATGGCTCCCAACTCTAAATCCCCCCTCCTAAGCTCCAGACTCAAAATCCAGTGGGCTGTTCATCCTCTTGAATATTTAATGGAGCTCTCAAAGTTAATGTATCAAAACTTGAACTCCTAGTTTCCCACTGTACCCCCAAATCCCACTATGTCTTGGTCTTCCCCAGCTCAGAAAGTAATCCTATCATTTACATAGGTGCACTGGCCAAAACCTTGGATTCATTTTTGATTCTTTCTTTTCTCCCACACCCCACCCCACTGTCAATCCATCAGCTCTGTCTTCAAAATACACCCCATTCCTAGTCTCATCGTGTTCACTGCGACCACCACCCTTGTCCAAGGCACCACGCTCTGTGGAATCTAAAAAAGTGATACAAATGAACTTATATACAAAACAGAAATAGACTCACAGACATAGAAAACAAACTTTTGGTTACCAGAGGGGAAAGCGGGGGTGGGATAAATTGGGAATTTGGGATTAACAGATACACACTACTATATATAAAATAGATAAACAACAAAGACCTACTGTATAACACAGGGGACTATAGTCAATATCTTATAATAACCTATAATGGAAAAGAATCTGAAAACGAATATATATATATATATATATATATATATATATATATATATATATATATATATATATACGTGTATAACCGAATCACTTTGCTGTATACCTGAAACATTGTAAATCAACTATTCTTCAATTTTAAATAAATAAATAAATAAATATTAAAAAAAAAATTAGCCAGCTCTCATGATCAAAAACTCCCATTGGTGTTTTATTACCCTTAAAACGAAGCCCAAGGTCTTATAAAGGCCTGAACTTCATTTCCCACCTCCACCTCATCTCCTCCCATCTCCCTCATGCCCATTCCAGCCACGCTGGCCTCCTGGCTGTTCTTCAAAACCTACCACCTTGTTCCTTCCTCGGCATCTTGATATTTGTGATTCTGTCCACCTGGGAAGCTCTTCCCAAAACTTTTCACATCCCTCACTTCTCCACTGCATTCAAAACTCTCTTAATCACATGTTACCTCTGCCGAGAAGCCTCCCCTGACCACAGATTCTAAAGGAGACCGACCACCACCCAGGCCCTACATCACCCCCTCTTCCCTTATCTTGTCCTATTTCAAAGCACGTGAGTTGGATATTTATGATGCTTTGTGGCTGCCCAGCTTTTTTGCTCTGTTTGGGAAATTTCAGGACTTCCCAAGGCAGAAACCAGTGGGTTTAATAGTGTCCCCCCAAAAGCTATGTCCACCCAGAACCTCAGAATCTGACCTTAGCTGGTTCTTTGCAGCTGTAGTCAGCCAAACATCTCAAAATGAAATCAGCGTGGATTTAGAATGGGCCCTAAATCTAATGACTCCGATTCTTATAAGGGAAGGGAGAGGGAGATTTGGACACAGAGACACAGACATACCAGGGAGGGCCAAGTGACAATGGAGGCAGAAACTGGAGTTATGTACACACAAGCCAAGTATTGCCAGGAACCACCAGGAACTAAGATGATGCAGGGAGAATTCTTCCCTAGAGCCTTCAGAGGGAACATGATTCTGCCAACACCTTGATTTTGGACTTCTAGCCTCCCGACTGTGAGCCAATAAAGCAATCAAGTTTGTGGCAACTTGTTACAGCAGCCTTAGGAAACTAATACAGCCAGAAAACTCGTTTCCCTAGATGCTTGGTAACCAGAGCACAGATGGGATGCCTAGACCCCCTCCAGGCAGATATACTTACATGAGATTTCCACTGTGGGACTAAGCACCCCAAGGGAGCCCACCCCCAACTGTTCATATCTACCCAGCCCATGCCCCAGACATCAAGGAACAGGAAATAAGCCATCTCTGTGTGTCTTGTCCAAATCCCTGACCCACAGAATCTATGAGCATAATAAAATGATTAGTACTTAGCACCGTAAAATTGGGGTGATTTGTTACACAGCAATAGTAACTACAACAACAATAACAAAAAATTCTCCTCTGATGGTGGGGCTTGGGGGAGATGGAGAGTAGAGATGTATGGAATTATGCCTTCATCAGAAAGATAGTGGATTTGTTTGAATAGTTGGATCTCATATTTCCCAGAGCCACATCAGAGACCCAGAAACCTGAGGTCCTTCAAAGTACATGAAAATCTCCTGGAATCCTAAAATTTAAAAATACATTTCAAAAATCTTGGTATAGTATACATAAAGGGATCCTCAGTTTCCTTGCCATGATAATGATGCACAGCAAACATCCTCATCGTACCAGGCATTTCCACAGTCACAGTTTCATGTAATTGCCCAGTATCTCTGAAAAGCAGGCCTTATCATTTTCATTTTACAAACGAAGCCTGGAGAGTATAGAAACTTCAGCTCATGCTTTGAACCTTAAAGAGACTTGAAGTCCCGAGTTCTGACAATCCATCTCCCAGAGTCGTCTCTAAATAATAACAACACTGTGTGAAGCGCCAAGTGATCTCAACGATCCCCCTTCATGATATTTTAAGGCTACTGCCAAGCACAATGCTGTCATAGAGGCAGTTTAGGGTAGTTACCAATGTGGGAGAGAACCGTCAGCGTGCCCGCGAAGCCCACGATCGGAAGTTCAGAGCTGCAGGTCATAAATTATTTTTATGAGAGAAAAGTCAAGCAAGGGGTCGTTTTAACAGCCATCTGGCATCTCCATCCTGCAGCCTGGGCTGAGTTTGTACTGAATTTCATGCTTTGGGGCAGAAATTTGCACCAGGGAAATATTCACTGATGTATTTTTGTGCAGTTGGATAGAATTAAGAACTTGTTCAGATTTAAATTAAATGACCCCTAAGCTGATATACTATGAAGGATATTAATCAGGTAGTCTCAGTAAATACTGATAGGGCACCCAAAGGGTGCTGAGCACTGCCAGGACCTTGCTGATATCACAGCAATGAAAGAAAAGGGTGGCCTTTTTGGCTGGCGCGATTCATGTCTACAAGCTAGTGAGAAAAGTTGTCATGTACAGTTCAGCGCTAACCTGGACAAAAATGGTCCTCGCAAGGGCCGCTAATCCACTTAAAATAACCAGTATCAGAGCATTAATTTGACACCCTCCCAAGGATACTACAAGGACCTGTCAGTTTTCGTGAGAATATCAGCCACAATAGAACAAGAACCACCCATAAATCCTCATCTAGTCCAATTGCTGCATTATACAGATGAGAAAATCTAGACTTGTGAATATGAAGGAAATTTCCATGACAGATTAACTCATGGGTCTGTAGAGCTCAAAGTTGAGGCCAGAGAGACCTGAGTCTCTACCACTTACTAGTTGCATGGCCATGACCCATGGCAAGATTACTCCACTCCCTGAACTTCAGTTTGTTTCCTTATCTCTAAAATGAAGATGCTAATGGTTTTCACCTTGTATTATTGTTACAACGAACAACAACAACAAAAAATGGATGTTAGAGTACCTGGTGTAGAATAAATACTCCATCACATTTAACTGTTCTTGGTCTTTCCCAGGGTCATACAAACAAATTCTGGCTGATCCAGGATTAAAACCCAGCTGTCAGGACTCTCAGGCTGATACTCATACCATGCCTCCCCATCAGAAAGAAGGGTATTTTCCATCTGAATCCCTGTGTCTGCATTCCAAATATTCAGGACACTGACCAGCACCTCATAAGTTGAGTAAAATATAAACAACTTCAATAAATCTCCATCTTTTTTCCAAAGAAATCAAGTTCAGCAAGCTGTCCCATAACCCCATGCTGAATCCACAAAACTGTAGGCAGCTTCCTTTGGGATCAACATTTTCTGGCTAATTAAGATGAATGTTGTATCGATGAAAGATTATTTTAAAATGGCACTGATAGTGTTTAGACATTGTCATAACATCAGCCGGTGGATCACTAATTTGCAAATTTTGCTAAAGATCTTGCCAATTAAAACCCCTTCTAGACACTCTTGAACACACTGACAGTGACAGCTGATAGACCACATGGTAAAGACATGATCACATTAAAATCACACAAGACTGTTCTCCCTGGAAGGGCTGAGGGAGAGAGACGGGGGCATGTCCCCAAAGCGGGTGCCACTGAGTCAACCCAGACAGACTGTCAGAGGAGAAAAGCAAATCTTTGGGTTTTATTTTACCCTCACTGTTTTCCAAAACAAACAGTGGAACTTCTCAAAAAGTCTGCGGGAAATTATCACCCTGCAAAATTGTTCCTGTGTTTCTCTCCGTGAGACAAGGCAGGAGTAGTGAATCTCTGGGCCGAACTGAAATTCATTAAGACACAAGTCAGCCTACCTGGGAGCTGGTGGACATTAACCTGGGGTCCTATGGGGACAGTTTGCACTGCTCCAGGGGTGTTCAAAAGGCGCAACAGTAGTGATCAGACTGTCTCTGGGAAGTCACCCCAGTTAACAGCCACAGCGAATTCCTGTAAAAGTCAGTTTTACAAGCTCTCCCCAGCAGTGGGTCACTGGGGGAAATTTTCCAGATTTGGAAATTAAGGTAGTATGACAAGGCGTGTATTTAGAAGGACAGATTTCATATACATAACCCTAGTAGCTAACATTTATTGAGCGCCTACTGTGTGCATTATATTATTTATTCCTTACAGCAATCCTATAAGATTGGTGCTATTATAATCCCCAAAAGACAGATGAGGAAATTAAGGTTCAGAGACGTTGTAGAACTCATTCTTGTACACACAGCTGCTAAGCAGTAGAATTGGGATTTAATCCAGTCCCACCCGTCTCCAGGACTGTGGTGGTAAAATTCCATAGCGGATCTGGCCTTATTCCTGAGATTTGTGATCTACCCATACACTGGTCTAGGAGAGATTAGGGCTTTTTCTGATATCCATGTGTAATATTTCTCCATTCAATGAGATATTCAGGAATATATCAAATTATACAAGAATAACCATGCCTACAGTTACTGCATGTATTCTTTCCATATAGAAACAGTGTGTACTAAAACTTTATTAAGAATACAGATCCAAAATATGCAATTATTTATAGAAAACATGAAATAAAATGGGCTTATTAAACAACCTGGTAAGTAAATAAAGTGGTACTGCTCTTCCAATAGCTATGGTTGTATGTTACCCTAAAAATCAGTGGCATAAAAAAACTACGTATTAGGCCCATAGATTCTGAGGGCCAGGAATTAGACAGAACACGGTGGGAACAATTTGTCCTGGATCCATGATGTCTGGGCCTTCAGCTGGAAGACTTGAGGCTGACGGCCAGTCACCTGAAATCTCCATCACTCACATGTTTGGGGGTTGATGCTGGCTGTGAGCTAATGGCCTCGGTTCCCATCCACGTGGGCACCCCCATGGGGTCTCTCCATGTAGACTCTCTCACAGCACGGGGCCTGGGTTCTAAGGGCACACATCTTAAGACAGAGAAAACCAGGTGGAAGCAGTACTACCTTTTGTGACCCAGCCTTGGAAATCTCATGGCATTATTTCCATCCCTATCTATTCATCAGAAGCCAGTCACTAAAGCCAGCCACATTCAAGAGGAGGGGAATCAGACTCCACCTTTTCTTGGGAGGAATGTCAAAGGTCTGGGGAAAAAAAATTGGAATGGAAATATTGTTATGGTCATTTTGGGAAAATGAAATATTTACTTATATTTCTTGTATTTAAAAGAACAAATTACTTATACATAAACTATATGTCCAGATTAGAAGCATCCATTTACCTATAAACATTCTTTTCTATTCCCTAAGGCAAACTTATAAACAACATATGAATTACAAAGCATCTAAACATTTTTATATTCATATTTTATATATGTTGTTAAAAATAAACCCTCAAAGTATGCTACCTGAAACAGTTGGCTAAATAACCATATATATGGTTCAAAGACAATGAAATTATATTTGTCTTTAAATATAATATAATAATACACTTTAGAAATTTAAATTAGCTCTTTCCTCTCTAAGAGTTTATGTGATTTTATTGTATGTGTGTAAAGACCTTGGGCTACAAAAACCACTGGGAATCAAACTGTTCCTTCCACTATTCCTGGATAAGCAAGGCTGAATCTAAATCATCCTGATGTCTTTACTGTTTTATCTATTAAAATCTCAAGCAGAAGAAAAATGTGACCTAATACTTCCCACTAGTCCAAGAGACAGGCAGGGTGCATTCTTTGGTTTCAAAACGTTTGGGGATTTTCCAGAGATCTTTCTGTTATTGATTTCTAATTTAATTCCATCATGGTCAGAGAACACACTTTGAATGACTTGAACACTATTTTAAACTTGTTCTACAGCCCAGAATATGATAAATGTTCTACGTGCACTTGAGAAGGATTTGTATTCTGATCTTTTGGGGTAGAGTGTTCTGTAAATGTCAATTAGGTCATGTTAGTTGAACAAGTGTTCAAGTTTTCTATATCCTTACTGGTTTTCAGTTTACTTGTTCCATCTGTTAATGAGAGAACAGTATTAAAATCTCTGACTATAATCATGAATTTATCTATTTCTCTTTGAAATACTACCAGTTTTTGCCTCATGCATTTTGAAGTTCTGTCATTAGGAGCATGAATGTTGAGAATTGTTATGCCTGCCTAAAGAACTGACCCCTTTATGAAATGACCTTTTTTATACCTAATAATATTTTTGCTATGATGTCTACTTTGTTTGATATTAATATAGCTACCTCAACTTTCTTTTGATTAGTGTTAGCATTTTAAAAAATCTACTTCCACTACTTTTAAATCTCCTGATGTCTTTATTTAAAGTAAGCCTCTTATAGGCACTATATAGTTGGGTCTTTGTTCTAAATCCAATCTGATAATGTCGACTTTTTAATTGCAGTGTTTGAGTTTTTTAAATTTAAAATTATTATTGAAATGGTTAGGTTTGAATCTAGTATATTGCTATTTGTTTTTCTATTTTTCCTATCTTTCCTTTGTTCCTTCTTTTCTATCTCTGCCTTCTTTTGGATTAATTGGTTATTTTTATGATTAATTTAATCTCTTTGGCTAGCTTACTAGCTACATCTTTTCTCTTTTAGGTATTTCGTGGTTACTTTAGGGTTTAAAGTATACATATTTAACTTACCCCAGTCTACCTTTAAATAATATTATACCACTTCTTATCTAGTATAAGGACCATACAATAATATGGTCTTCCATTTCTCAACTCTCAGCCTCTGTGCTGTTGCCATATATTTGACTTTTACATTTTTTATAAAATCCACATTACTTTGTTATTATTTTATTTTAAGTGGCCAATAACCTTTGAAAGAGATTTAAATAGTAAGAAAAATATTTACATTTACCCATGTAATTCCTTTGTTTAGATAAGGGTTTTTCAACCTCATTACTGTTGACATTCTTTGCTGGGGGTAGGGGCTGGGAATCCTGTGCATTGTAGAATATTTAGTGGCATCCCTGGCCTCTACCCATTAGATGTTAGCAGCCTTCCACCCTCCTTTCCACACCCCCCCCCAAAGTTGTGATGATCAAAAATGTCTCCAGATATTGCCAAACGTCCCAGGGTGGGAGGGGGCAAAATCACCCCCATTGAGAACCACTGGTATAGATCCATATTTCCATCTGGTGTCATTTCCTTCTTCTTGCAAGACTTCCTTTCACACTTGTGTAGTGTGGGTTTGGTGATGATAGATTCTTTCAGCTTTTGTTATTTCTTTTTTTTAATTAATTTTTATTGGATTCATAAGTTCAATTTTTAGTTGATTTACAATGTTGTGTTAGTTGCTACTGTACAGCAAAGTGAATCAGTTATACATATACATATATCAAACTTTTTTTAGATTCTATTCCCATATAGGTCATTACAGAGTATTGAGTAGAGTTGCCTGTGCTATACAATAGGTTCTTATTAGTTATCTATTTTATATATAGTAGTGTGGACATGCCTATCCCAATCTCCCAACTTATCCCTCCTCCCCTTTCCCCCTTGGTAACCATAAGTTCGTTTCCTACACCTGTGACTCTTTCTGTTTTGTAAATAGGTTCATTTGTACCATTTTTTTTAGATTCCACATATAAGCTATATCATATGATATTTGTCTTTCTCTGTCTGACTTACTTCACTCAATATGACAATCTCTAGGTCCATCCATGTTGCTGCAAATGGCATTATTTCATTCTTTTTTTTATGACTGAGTAATATTCCATTACATACATGTACCACATCTTTATTCGTTCTTCTGTCTATGGACATTTAGGTTGCTTCCATGTCTTGGCTATTGTAAATAGTGCTGCAACGAACATTGGGATATGGTTTTCTCCAGATATATGCCCAGGAGTGGGATTGCTGGATCATAAGGTAACTCTATTTTTAGTTTTTTATTTGCCTTCATTTTTGAGAGATATTTTCCCTGGGTGAAGAATTTTAGGCTGACAATTTTGTTTGTTCAGCATTTTAAAGATGTGACTTTGCTGCCTTCTCACTTGCATTGTTTCTGACAAGAAATCCACGGTCATCCTTATCTTTGTCCCTGTGTGTAGTGCGCATTTTTTCCCTCTGGCTGCTTTTAAGATTTTCCTCTTATTTCTGGTTTTGAACAAATTGATTATGATGTGCCTTGATGTAGTTTTCTTCATATTTCTTGTGCTTAT
The DNA here is from genome assembly GCF_028564815.1 of Eubalaena glacialis. Lineage (NCBI taxonomy): Eukaryota > Metazoa > Chordata > Mammalia > Artiodactyla > Balaenidae > Eubalaena > Eubalaena glacialis. The sequence goes on along the minus strand of NC_083730.1, from coordinate 19,095,747 downwards.
GGCTCATTCTTATTAGTATGAACCTTAATCTACAAACAGGTATGCAAGAAATATCAAATGTCTTTAAAAAAATAACAAAACTAAAGTTAAATCTAACTCAGAGCCAATGCCTCCCCAACACATTGTGGGAAGTTTAATCATAGTCATTATTTCCCCTTCCCCCACCAGAGACGGGAAGTTCCCTGGGCCATCCACCGATGAGGAGGCCTCTCCAACCAGGGGTCATTGACATGCCCTGGTTGCCACAGTGACACCCAACATTCTTGTTCGCAGCCAATGCTGCCTCTAATCTGTGCCTGAGACCTACACTCTTCAGTCAGAGCCCTGTGCCTGAGCTTCTATCTCAAGAATGGGACCAATCTCCCCAGGTCTATTACCCTCTCCTGCCTCCCTAGGTCTGCTCCTCTCGGTGGAGCACGGCAGTGGACTCCTGCCTCTTTTGACTCCAAGGAACTCTCTCCTTCACTTCTTTCAGAGACACTCCTTCCTCTTCCTTTCCCTTTTCCAGATAGCCAGCACAATATATTCAATAAGTTTGGTTTTGAAGAAAAAACAAACAAGAGAATCAGATAACTTCAAAGATCTTCTGCTTTCTCCCCTGAAAATAATTCCCAAAGCAAAGAAATGCCTATAAGATGGCTACCAGCTTGAAAAGAGGTTGAAGGAGGAAAGTTTGGAAGTCAAAAATCCAAATTGACATCAAAGATTACCCTGCCACCTGTATTATAATATAAAGCAGTAAACTGTATCACATAGGTTAATGAAGTGCTGTGGGAACAGTTAGGACACAGTAACCTGTACTAGAGGCAATAATTGAACTAGATTTTAAAAGATAAGGAAGAATATGCAAAAGGAAGACATCCAGGGAGAGGGGAAAATTGTGCAAAGGTTTTAAGTTATGAGGTGTCCTAGCAGCAATGAGAAAAAAGGAGGGAGTTGTATGGAGGTGTCTATAGAGAGAATGGGGAAGAGATAGGCTCATAAGTGAAGAAGCTGGCAAAAATTGTCAGTAACTAATGGTGAATGAGCTAAACTAAGAAGCTCAGATGTGATATTGTAGGGAGCAGACAGTCACACAGAGTTCCTTTAAGTGTGTGAATGACATAAATTGCTCTATTTCTATTATTATGTGGTTATAAAACATTAGGATACAGTAATTATGGCCAAAAGAAAGGAAAACCATTTTTGTTTTCTATTGCCTCCTAAAATAGTACCACCAACTTAGCAGGTTAAACCAACATACATTTATTATCTCACAGTTTGTGTGGGGCAGGAGTTCAGCATCTTACCTGGATCCCCTACTCCAGAGTCTCTCATAAGCCTGCAATCTGGATGACACCTAGGGCTGGGGTCTCATCTGAAGGCTTGACTGTAGAAAGATCTGTGCCAAGCTCAGGGGATTGTGGTCAGTGTTCAGTTCCTGAGGGTTGTTGGTCAGAGGTCACCCTCAGTTTCTTGCCACTGGGATTCTCCATAGGGCAGCTCACAATATAGCAGCTGGATTCATCAAAGCCACCAGGAGAAAGAGATTGCTAGCAAGATGGAATTACAGTCCTATGCAATGTAATCATGGAAGTAAAATCCCATCACCTTCACTATTCTTTTAGTTAGAATCAAGGCACAAGTCCTACTCACACTCAGGTGGAAAGGATTACAAAGGACATGAATACAGATCTTCCTCCACTTACAATGGAGTTATGTCCTGATAAACCCATCAAAAGTTGAAAATATCCGTAAGTGGAAAATGCATTTAATACACCTAACTTACCAACCATCATAGCTTAGCCTAGCCTAACTTAAACATGCTCAGAACACTTACATTAGCCTACAGTTGGGCAAAATCACCTAACACAAAGCTTATTTTATAATAAAGTATTGAAAATTGTAATTTATCATTGTACTGAAAATGAAAAACAGAATGGTTGTGTGGGTACAGAATGGTTGTAAGTGTATTGATTATTTACGCTCTCCATCTCATGGCTCACTGGGAGCTGTGCTCACTGCCACTCACTGCCCAGCATCACCAGAGAGGATCATACCACATATCACTAGCTGGGGAAAAAAATCAAAATTCAAAATCCAAAGTACTATTTCTGCTGAATGCGTATCAATTTCTCACCATGGTAAAGTCAAAAAATCGTAAGTCAAAGCATCGTAAGTCGAGGACCATTGGTACCAGGAAGACAGGATGGTTAGGGACCATTTAGAGTCTGTCTACCAGAAAAAGAAAAGAAAAGCAATTATTCACTGGCAGCTGCCTTGTAAGTTTGGAGCAGGAGGTCACACCTGCTGGTGTACCTAGGTCAGTAAGTAGAAACTCTAATTGTCATGACACTGCACACGTCTCCAAATAGGCTGCTACCTATTCAGTGTGTCCTCACCTCCAAGGAAACTCAAACAATTAGCAATTTCATTAAGGGCCAGTTTGCACTTATACTATGAAGGATAAATATTTCTGAGCTTACATAAAAATCCATGCATTCATTAGAAAAGACAGAGACATTTACCAAGCCTGATTCCTTCTTTTAAATGTAAGATGTAGATGCATGAAGATTGCTATCTTGTAGAACTCATTCACATGACCTCTGACAATGACCCTAAAGAAACAAGACAGTATCTTTCATCCTGATAAGTAATTATAATTGAAAATAGACATTAAATTGTTCCTATTTAATGCATTTTCTCAGATCTTGTTTTTCTTTTTGTTACAGGACCTGATTCCAGACTTTAGCCATATTCCATAAGTTGAAATCTGAAGCTTTCCCTCTGAATACTTGTGAAAATGAGTCTGAAGCTTAGCAAGTTTAGTGAGCAAAGCCAGTGGACTCCTGTTCTAGACCTACCTGTTCCAAGAACTTGCTGTGTGAGATCTTGAACTAATTACTCAGTTGTTCTTGACTTCAGGTTTCTTCATCTGCAAAAATGCTAACATTGGACTAAATACTCTCTTTCAGCTCTAACCATCTATAAACACATAATTTTCTTACCATTCAATCATCTTGAATTATGCCCAATTGTTTGAGCCCAAACTTGAAAGGCCTTTCGGGGATTGTTATTTGCATATAGTCACTTCAGGATGAGTGTCAAGAAAACGGTCCCAGGTCTGAGATATAAACTGATTGCAAAATGGAACTGTGGGACCTACAAGGGATGATAGATTGACTGCAGAGTGTGTATGTGGCGGGGTGGGGGGGTCCAGCTGCAATGGAGTAACCAGCTCTTCAGTGCCCCGTTTTACACACACATTTAACTTGTGCATTCTCTCAGAGACTTCCCAACCAAGAGAACTTTTCCAGACTGTGTAATTAAAGATCACTTTTCTGTGTAACCCCCAACCTTAAGCTAAGACTGGGGCTCAGCTCGCTCATGTCCTGAGCTACACAGAGGTCAGGCTGAGCTCCCTCATGACTCTCACCAACCTCACCACCCATGGATGGAAAGAGCATTTCCTGTCCACATACATTCGGTGTTAAGCCTGTTCTGGTACTCTTTATTCAATAGATATGAGTTGAGCAGGTTCTCTGGAGGAGAGACATTTCAACAATGTCTAGCTACATTCCAACTATTTCTAGAACATTTTACTATCAACATCTTTTCAACAATAACTCAGATTCTCGTCATTTCAAGGAAGCAGTCTTTCAAAACTTTCTAATCCTTTTCCAAAAGTTTCAAAATTTTAGTATAACCAAAATGTCTCATGTAGTCTAGAGGTTAACATTCAAGTTTACACAAATCTCCCAAATTCCAAAACATCCAGTGGGACTAGAGGTTCCAAAAGGCAGAGGCCACTACCACTCCACCTAATATCCCTTGGAGTTTACTGATCTGTCCCTATTTCCTTGATCAATCCTTTTCTTGTTCCCATTTGTGGCGTATCAGACACTCTTTTACATAGGGCTTATTTTGACTCTGGTCTCTGAAATTGTTTATTTTTCAGTTATTCTTTGATTCTGAAGAATTATTAAGGCCTTAATGAAAAGAACGACTTGACAGGTATCAAAGGAGTTTCCAGTGAAGAGCTGCCAAGGATTGGCTTGATTACAGGGGGCTGTCTATGAAAATAACACAGAAGGGTTGAGCTCTGTAATTAATTTCTAGGTGACTGAGCTTACATTGGCCTCCAAAAAAGATAAGATGAACCCAGTATAGGTGATTATTTAAGGTTATTAGCAGCAGTTCAAGCTAAAAAAATATAATAATAACTGACAATCTAAGAGGAGATTTTAATTAAAAAGCAAATGTTAAGAGAAGATCTCTGGCAACGTGAGTGATAACCACCTATTAGCAGAAAATAAAAGAACTTTTGCCCACACTATTAAGAAAATTTTCCTCTTCCATTTCACTTAGGAATGACAACTTTTTTTTTCATATTTTCTCCCTTTGATTCAAACTACTCTGTTCCAGGAGCTTTGGCAAACTTTTTCAAGAGGTGCCAATTTCTTTACCACCAAGTTCATGTCACTGCATCTGAGTTGTCACCACACCATCGTGACTGCCCTGCCATTCCTGTTAACCTCCTTCACATACAGTCAACACCATCTCAAGTAAGATATGGGGTATGCAAGACAATAGACCAGGTAGAGGGCCGCTTGCAGAAGGAGCATGTGAGAAAGGAAGTTCCCAAGAACCAGTCGAGACAGGAAGGGTGTTGTGTCAGGAGCAATTAAGTGAATTTTGAGTCAAGGAGATATACAGGTAGGAATCCAAGGTAGCAAGAAGATACTGGATCCTGTATCAGGTTGAATAGGAAAGATCAAGACACAGTGATAAGAAACAATGATGTCTCAGTAGGGAAGCCAGGAGTGGGTGAGTTTAGAAACGAGAAATGAAGACCATGAATACCAGGTATATGTTGAGATGCAAGCTTGCAGTTGCCGTTCTCACTAGACACAGAGTGCACGGAAAGAAAAATGCATTATTGAAAATAATGTTTTTATTTATTCCCACAAAAGGCTGAGTTTGACATTAAAATATAAACATATAAATGGCATTGTGAGTGACAATAAACTCAATTCTATCTTTTCCTCCCTGAAATTGCTGTGTGTGAGTTGAACAGATTTTGTGCACTCATTTTTTTTTGAAGAATTAACTCTTTATTGCTTATAGCTCTTATAAAATCAACTTTTCAGTTAAATAAAAATGCAACTATAAAATCAATACAACAAAAATGAACAATTTTCATCAAATTATAGGTACTAAAAATAAATGTTCTGTTGGTTTTAATAGTGTAAAAGATATTTACATTTTTTTGGCACAACGGAGCATTATTTTAACCTTTATCATTATTATATTTCCTTTTTAACAGTGAACTTTTTTTTTTTTAATTTATTTTTATTTACTTATTTTTGGCTGTGTTGGGTCTTCATTTCTGTGCGAGGGCTTTCTCTAGTTGCGGCAAGCGGGGGCCACTCTTCATCGCGGTGCGTGGGCCTCTCATTATCGCAGCCTCTCTTGTTGCGGAGCACAGGCTCCAGACGCGCAGGCTCAGTAATTGTGGCTCACGGGCCCAGTTGCTCCGCGGCATGTGGGATCCTCCCAGACCAGGGCTCGAACCCATGTCGCCCGCATTGGCAGGCAGATTCCCAACCACTGCGCCACCAGGGAAGCCCTAACACTGAACTTTCTAAATAACTCTTTTTTTTTTTTTTTTTTTTTTTGGCCATGCAGCTTGCGGGACCTTAGTTCCCCAACCAGGGATGGAACCCGTGCCCTCTGCAGTGGAAGCGTGGAGTCCTAACCACCGGACCACCAGGGAATTCCCTTAACAGTGAACTTTTTTTTTTTTAAGGTAAGACAATTAAAGACATTCTTTAATTTAAAAAGAAAATAGGGCTTCCCTGGTGGCGCAGTGGTTGAGAGTCCGCCTGCCAGTGCAGGGAACACGGGTTCGAGCCCTGGTCCCGGAGGATCCCACGTGCCGCGGAGCAGCTGGGCCCGTGAGCCACAATTGCTGAGCCTGCGCCTGTGGAGCCTGTGCTCCGCAGCGGGAGAGGCCGCGATAGTGAGGGGCCCGCGCACTGCGATGAAGGGTAGCCCCCACTTGCCGCGGCTGGAGAGGGCCCTCGCACAAAAGCAAAGACCCAACACAGCCATAAATAAATAAATAAATAAAATTTAAAAAAATAAAAATAAAAAGAAAATAAAACTATTCACAAATCCAAAGTTTTATCATAAAACAGAAATTCATAGAGACAGAAACACCATTTTCAGTTGGAAGAACTAAGCAGTTAACCCCCAAAGTCACCAAGCTCTTCATATTCAGCTTACAGTGTTTTTTAAAAAATCCTTCCCACCTCCTATTTTCCTTTCTCCATGTGGACACCTAAAATGTCGAAATTTATTGACCCTGCAACCCATACCTGGTGTCCCAAGTGGTATGTGCTCATTTTTCTTTGTTCAGTGGTTTATTCCTTTGAAAGGAAGCATCAGTAATCTGGAAACATGCAAGGAGAGGCATGAGATGAGGAATGAATGACAAAGCACCTCAGCATTCATGTTGATAATGTGCTTGACTAATTAATAAGCTTAACCCCCATTTTTTCAAACACTATTGGGGTATAACCTGGGATTTGGCAAACATGTGTTTTTTTTTCAGTATGTCACTGGTGCTAAGACTAACTTTGCTTACAAATTCTTTCCATCTGCCCTCTCTAATCTTAGAAAAGTTTTGAAAGCCAAAGTGTGTTCTATCTATGCAATGGCTGTTTGGGGTTTTGAGGGAAATCTCATCTTCCTGTAATCACTGCTCCACCAAATCAATGATATCTTTTCTCCATAAAACTAAATGCAATGATTATTTTTCTTAATGCTGTTATTCTTATCCCAATGGTCTTTTGACATTTGAATCCCAGATTGATCAGTTCTATAGGAAGTCATTTACTTTGATTTAGGGAATGTAATGGATTGGATTACATGTGCCAAACTAAGTGACTACTTTCTCCGCCTAAGATCTATTTACATAACAGCATCAGTGGTTAAAGGGAAGCATTGCCAGTCACATATGAAATCTCTTAATTTTCTCTTCAGGTAAAAAACTTTACTAACTCAAGAAGACTCTTAAATGATTTTCATCTTTTATAATACGAGAGCCCCCATCCTCTATTTGGGGATGAGAGGAGAGATTGGAGATACACACATACACACAGGCACATAAATTTTTATAATAGGATTGTGCTTTTGTTTTAGGCAAGCACACTAGGATACTTTGTACTTGTATAATGCAAAATAATGCCTATGGCTCCACTTCTAACAGTGAACTTTTTTTAAACCACTAATCCATTATTTTGATGGGCACTGATTTTTAAAGATGTTGGCCAGTATATCAAGAGGGAATTTACTCCAGGGGCCCACTTTACCACCGTTTTACTGAGTGCGTCCCGTACATATGTGAGATGACATGTTTAGTTAGACTAAGTCTTTTTAGGTATCACGTTATATTTGGGTATCACACAGACCCCAAGAAAGTCAAGACACCAAGTATTGTGAAATCTTTTTCTTTTTACAATCCTGATTATAGATTGTGTATAAAGAAACCAATGGTCTTTCACAAAGAAATTTCTTTCTTGTCATTTCTTTGGTTCAAAGATCTTCCTCCTCAAAACATTCTCTCTTCCTCTCCCCACCTCTTTCCAGAGCCAATCAATTCTGCCATCATCTCCGATTGCAGATTCTCTGAGCTCAAATTTCCCAAACCCAGACATGGCGTCCAGGCTCTGAAGGTTCATGCTCCTCCCCAAGAAGGCTCATCAAAGCATGTTCCCAACAAATGGTAATCTCCAATGGGTGGGGCGATGTGAAGGAGGGGGTATTCATTACTTCACACATGAGCATTGTTAGGATCTTAGCTTGACATCTAGTTTTTGAGCACACACATGGGAGACAGCTAAGTCACACTGAAAGGCAGCATGTGCCCAAATGCAAAGCATAGACCAGCATGGATTGCATAGATCAAAGACAGCCTCGGGAGGACCTTGAAAGCTAGGTCTAGGGTTGTGAAGAGACTAGAACCAGGAGGACTCAGAAGGGCAAACGAAGAGGAGTCACTGTTGGGAGTGGAAAGGGAGTCAAGATGACAAAGGTGCAGGCATGAGCGTGGATTCGTCTATACTATGATTAGAACAGGAAATATGTCCAAAGTAATGGCAAGTTAGGTATGTAGTCCTAACCCTGCAGGCACTTGCACCAAAGAGATGGGACAAGCTAAGCTAGATGACCACCATGGGGTGGCCTGCGTAGTGACCACTGTGAGAGCCTGGTTTTCAAACAAGGCAAAGCTTCAGTCAGAGGGCAGTTGATGTCAGAACCAGAAGAGACAGGGATGGGCACGAAGCCAAGGGGATGGGACAATATGACCACTTAATATGAGCCATGAAGTCAGCTTGGTGGTCAAGAGAATAGGAACAACTCGGGGATAGGTAGTGGTTCTATATGTTAAGACTGATCTGGGGTCCAGGTGAGAGTTCCCTTGTACATACACACAACAGTACATACTGCCAGATGGACAAAGCTCTTAAAACTATTGTTCCAGGCTGGGTGCCTCACAAACCAGGAGCAGCAATTTAACATAGTAATTTCCCCAGTAAAATGAGGTCATTTAAGTTTTTTGAGTAGAGATGCCAGACGAAGAGTGTGATGGCTTACAAAAATTGGAATTGGTGTATGCGGTATGGACTATAATACCAGGAATAAATAGTTAAAATATATTCAATTAATAGTTAGATGAGTCGTTTATCCATTTACTTACTCAGTGAACATTTGTTAAGTGCCTACTGTTTGTCCAGTACTGGTGAGCAAAGCAGTTCCAGTCCTGACTTCATGGAGGTGTAAACTAATGAGGAAGGGGACATTAAGCAATTAATGGCATACATTACAAATCATAGTGCTGTGAAAAAAAGATCTAGGGGATTATGAGAGATTATAACAAGGGAGCTGTGAGGTCAATGACTTGACAGGGTGCAGCTCATTGTGACCTTAGCTAGGTCAGTTTGGGTGCAGTAAGGAGGGCAAAGATTGAGGTGGGTTGAAAATTAAAGAATAGAAGGAGGGAGTGAGGAAGGGAAAGAAGAAGCTGGGGAGACATCATTAAATAAAACAGACAAAACCCCTGCCTTATGAGCCTACAATCCAGAAGAGATGCCCTGTGGGCAGGCAAAGCACTTGAACGGGAGATCAGAGCTGGGTCTATCAGTGTAGGATTAATGGGCAGAGATGCAACTATAGCCGCATTCACCAAGGGAAAGAGTGCCAAGAGAGACACACAGCCCGAGAAAATGTCCCCTGTTGGGAAATGTGGGCAAAGAACAGAATTCAGAAGAATTCAGAAAAGGAAATAGGCAAATATCTGCATTGGCAATAAGAACATTTTAGGTTGACAAGATGACTAGAAAAGGTTGTGCTCCAGGTCTGTTTCCTTCTAGGAGAGAAGAAACCTTTAACTGTTTTTAATCAAAGACACTAGAGAAAAGCGTCATAAGGGCCCACTGACTGAGCTAAGAGAGTCTGTGAGAGCTCAGCCTGAGCCATGGGCGAGTGAGGGCCGGGTGAAGACAACCACACTGAGGCCTGACCCATGGCGGGGGGGCCCTGGAAAGACTGTTGAGAGACTGAATGAACAAGCAAATACACAGAGGTCTGAAGGCCACTAGGTAGCCAGTCTCTGTCACACACACCAGCCTCTGTCACACACACCAGCCATTCCTGTTTAGAAAGGAAAAGACGCACAATATTTGATATCTGTGGACATCTTTCTACTTTCAACTTCTCAAAGGACTCTCATAAAAAAAAACCTCTGAATCTCTCTCCAGTCCCTTCCTCCTTTATTTTCTGCTTCAGAATCTTTTTTAGCAGATAGTTCTTTAACAATACTGAGGTAGATTTCAAAACTAAACAAAACTAACTTAAAACACAAAACTAAAAAACTCCCAACTTTGACCAATAAACCAAGAAAAATTATAGGTATTTCAAAGACAAGCTGAGTAGAAAAGTGGACGGGGCTGACTGACTTACGTTACTAATGCTAACTTCAAAATGATGTAGAAAGATAGAGGGTTTTTTTAGGAATCTATAGACTTCATTAGGGTCTATACTGTAATTTTGCCTAATTAAGCCCCAATAATTAATGCTGTGAGTATAACAGAGAAGTAATAGGACAAAATGCTGGTGTGCAAAGTCCCATGAAAGTAATATATCTTTGGCTGGTATTGATTATGTTTCTTTTTATTATTAAAGATGTGATTAAAAGAATTTGTGTTTTTCCCTTTTATATGAAGAAATAATAAACATTATATTTGATATTCTGATTTTCCATATAGAGTGACACTAGAAATGTAATTAGCTATGTATTTTTTAAACAAATTGGCTGAAGTGAGTGTAATGACGACTAAAGGATTCTAAAATGGAATGTGGACTCATTTGAGTCAAAGTACGGTGTTGGTATTCCATCCATCTACTGTTTATGAAGCACTATGGTGGGTTGGGCATCACTAAAGTTTTAAGAAAGTGTTGTGCCTCCTACAAAATGACTGTTGGCAAAAACTCTGAGAATGGAGTGATTTCCTAGTGATTTTTAAATGAGAGAAAGGAAGGAAGGAAAAAGTAGGGAGAGTAGGATGACCATTTTCTGGATGACTTTTTGTGTTTGTGTTTACGCCTGATACCCATAATCATGAGCATTCCATAAATGGTTGAGGTTGATTATAGTTTTGATGATGATGATGATGATGGTGATGAGGATGATGACAAACATAACCTTTTCCGCAATCCCCAAGTGGTATGTCAACAGGAAAAATCATCATCCCTAATTTGTAGGCAAGGAAAAAAAGGGACAGGTAAAAATTTTGGTGGCAACCTCTTTCATCTAATATATTTGTAATCTGAAGGAAGAGGAAATAAGAAAAAACTATGAAACTTTGGAAAATGTCCAGCAATATCACTTTAAGACCTGGGAATTTCCTTTGTAAAATAAGCACTCCCTCTTGCCCCCCTTGCCACCATTTGGCTCACTCCACATCGTGGTTAAACGGTACATATTCTAATTATATTTTGGCATCAGTCTTACAGCAAAACATAGGTGTCTCTTGATTTTCCTCATGCCGATTGCAATACCCCAGTCAAATTGTCACCTTTTCAGAGTTAACAAGACTGAGCATTAAACTGTTGTGTGTGAAGAACCAGAGCTTCCACCTGAAGGGATTTTCAGACTATTACACAACCCATATTATTGGGCAGCACCTTCCAGTGAAATGTGAGCAGTTCAGCTCTGTTAATGGGCTTCCCACCCAGAAACAGGGACACCATCCAAGCAGTATGAGTGGATGGGGGTGGAGCATGAATCATGGCAGCAGCCAGAGTCCAGAGGCAGAACAGTGCTGCTAAAGCCCACACCACTGGTAATGCCAGGGTGCCTTATACCAAGGACTGTGTCCCCCCAAATTCACATGCTGGGGCCCTAACTCCCAGTGTGATGGTATATGGAGATGGGACCTTTGGAAGGTGATTAGGTTTAGATGAGATCATGAGGTTGGGGCCCCTTTCAATGAGATTAGTTCCCTTATAAGAAGAGACACCAGAGAAGAGGAGGGCACTCTCTCTCCCTCTCTCTTTTTCCATCTCTATCTTTCTCTCTCTTTCTGCCATGTCTGCAAGTCAGGAAGAGAGTCTCACCAGAACCTGATCATGCTGTCACCCTGATCTTGGACTTCCAGCCTCAAGAACTATGAGAAAATACATTTCTGTTGTTCAAGCCACCCAATTTATGGTATTTTGTTTTGGCAACCTGAGCAGACTAAGACACCATAAAAGCCAAGTACCCTGCAAACACTACCCTACACACTAAGTATTCAATAAATGTAAATAATTTTGTTTACTCATAGTAAATATTTTCTTCTTAATTGATTGGAGAACAATTCTATAGCCACTTATTTTTACCTTTGTAACCAATAAGAAAGTTTACTTTGCCAGTGTCATTTTGCAAATAAATTGCCAGCCACCAAGAATGCTTAAATGACAAAGTATTTCTACTCTAGGTGTCTTCAGAACATCCTTATGGAATGGGCACAAATAAGTATTATTGTTCCCAGTTTCCAGATATGGAAACTTTGGCACAGACTTGATTAATGTCACACAGGGAGTTGTAAGTTATCAAAACAATAAGCAATACCTTCTGACTATAAGCCTAGATTTCTGATCCATAAACAGAATAATAAGCTATCTAAAAAAATGCATGATAAATACATAGAATTTTAATAGGAAGTTTTGATTATATATACTCAACATGGCAAAATTAATTATATTAATGTCCCCAAGTTCCTTAGAATGAATAGTAAATCAAATCACCATGTGGAAGGCATAGTGTCATGTGCTGAGAATATAGGAAGAGCTATTATTTACAGTCTCTTTTTAACTGGATAGAAAGAGCGAAAATCAAGCTCACGTTAAAAGATAACTTTTTTAAAAGGGGGAACAAGGGGTCTTTACACTACAAAGCATTATATAATATCCAGACTAGGAGTCAGCAAACTTTTTCTGTGAAAGGTCAGATAGTAAATATTTCCATCTCTGGAGCCATTCACTCTCCGTTGCAACTACTCAACTCTGCCATTATAACCTTGAGGCTGGCTCAAAAACAACCACAGACAATTAATGGGTGTGACCGTGTTCCAATAAAACATTATTTACAGAAACAGATGACAGATGAGATTTGACCCAAGGGCCATACATTGCTGACCATTCATCTAGATAATAACTTAGCTATGTAGCATTTAATATTTAGCTACAGCTTTTAACTATGTGGCTCTTTCATTTTCCTGATAATTAAAGCCTATTCTTAACTATTCATTATTTATTTTGAATAGGTGATGAGAATCTCAGTGCAAAAAATGAAAGAAGGTCCAAAGGTTACTCAGTGAAAAGTACAAAGTCTCCCCTCCCCCCTCCCCTTTTTCTACTCTTCTCCCCTCTGCTCACTGCCCACCTCCAGCTTCTCACTTCTTCTCTCAAATGCAACCACTTGGGTTAGTTTTTTGGACCCTCCCAGGGATATTCTAAAGCTCAGTAAATCATGGCAGCTTTCAAAAATATAACCCTGGTTTAAATCCTCACTACAGCTCCGTGGATAGGGAGATTACCTGTTATTACCTCCATTTTGAAAATGAGGAAACAGAGAGATTCAGAAAAGCCAAGTTACTTACCCTAGGCCATAGAGTTAATAGCTAGGGTTCAAATCCAGATTTTTGGACACAGGACACTGCCTCCAAAAGAGTGGCTGTTTAAAAATCACGCATCTTCCAAAACGTGAGCTAATGTTGCATTTTCTGTAAAAAGAGAATGACAGAACAAGGTTGTTTGGTAAGTAGAGCCTTAATCTCAAAAGCTGCTGCCTGCTCTCCTTTTCTCACTGCCACACCCTTCCAGGATGTCTTTCCTTCTCTAGATAACAATGTAATATTAGGGGTACGTTGTCTGTGCCATGACGAAAAATACAATACATTGCATTGACAGGCGCCAGTATCATTCACTGCACAATGTCAGTAAACCTCTGGGTTTTTCTACAGAAGTTGTAAACTCTCCTCTCTTTCCTCATTCTCTCTTCCCAATCAAAAGCTCATGCTCAGTACTTTTTCTTAACAGTTTTTATTTTTCTTCCCTCTCTAGTGACCTGTGTGTACAGCACACCAGCATACCTGCATGCCTTCTCTGTTAACCCAAACCCTGAACACTCTTTAAAGAATGTCAGGCTGACCTCATTCCAAGAAGAGCCTACGATAATTGTGGCAAAATTCATTCTCTGTCCTTTGATTACAAAGCTCTCATTGTCTGAATTTGATGATTCTAGTCTTATTATCTATAGTATTATGTAATTTTTCATGAGTGGCTAATATCAAAAAGAATATTTCTCAAAATCAAAAAACATACTCCCACGCCCAGGCTATATGTGATTCAACAAATAAATATTTGTTGAATAAATAAAGAGGTGAATGAGATACTTAAACCTTCAGCTAGGAAAATACACTTAGCTTCCATGATTCTCTTCCAACTGTTGTTGAGTACGTCGTTCGCTTCACCAGCCTCTTGGCTATGAGGTCACAGGAGATGTATATCCAGCCTTAGGACCAAGAATGGATATGCATTACCTGTACATTGGTTGACTTTACTCTTGGGGCTGCTGTGAATTGTGTGGCTATTGAACATGCCTTTTAGTGGAGGATGCTTTCTTTAACTTAAATCTTACCCAGAATCCACACCATAGAAAACAAATAAACTCCAAACTCCTCTGGATGAGCAGGAGGGCAGAACTCTATCTTTGGCCTGGTCTCACCTGTTGTACCTGCCCCTGCTAACTCCTAGGAAGCCAAGGACTTCATGGGATAATATTTGATGACTGACCCCCTCTCTCTCTCTGCATTGGCTACTAGAAATTTGGCCCACTCTAAAAAATGCAGAGGACCCATGACTTATTAAACTCATTCTTGGCTTTATTTAATCTTTCTTACTATTCTACCTTTGTCCCATGTTCCTTATCCATTACTTTTTAGTTCTGTTTTATATTTTGTAAGGTATCTGAAATTATTTCTGACACAGGCATAGGAAAGTTAGATGGATGGATGGAAGGATGGATGGATAGATAGATAGATCTCTATAAAACTAGCTTTAGTGCTATAATATTAATTGACAAACAAGGTACATAGCACTAGTGAAAAATTCTCAATAATCAACAGTTATACATAAAACCAGAGGAAACTCTTCATAGAGTTTACCACTCTTCCCTCATAGTAGAGCCCCACTGGCACCATGGGTGGCTGACATTAACATTGCATTGTATAGGATGGAGCCAATGAAATCCATACACACATAAATGTTAATATGACATAGAAAAAAAGTGTTGAAAGAATTCCTCTCAACAACTATTTCTAAATAGCTAAAATCTTCCCATTGCTCTATGGAATATTGGTCAAAAATGTTCAGACTGGGAAATTAGTGTTCTTGCTGATAAAATTAACTCTTAAATATCTGTTCTAATTGAGGGAGAAGTGAAAAGTTAGTCTAAATCAGTAGTGGATATTCTCATTCACTTCAGATTGTTCTCATAGAGCATTCATTCTCAGCAGATTTATTCCCTTAATAATTTTCCTTGATCTTCATATTAACATTGGTTTGTATGGGTTTATCTGCCTAATGCTATTACAGTTGCTTGTCCTTTTAGTTTGCTTAAGATCTTGGTGCCTAAACTTTCTCAGACTCACTTGCTGATGTCTAAAGTTCAGGATCAATGGTTTTCAGTGGTTCTTACATGAGTGAATAGAAATACCGATTAAAGACTGGTAATGGAATTGCAGACTTGCCTGTGGATCTCAGAGCAATTCACCAAGCATCATTATATGACCTTATAATGCTGAGGGCAAGTGACTGAGTCTGCATTTGTATGTGGAGCCGTGAAACCCAGGGCCCATTTCTCTTATTGTGCTATGCCCCACCAAGCTGATGATAACCCTGGGAACTCTTGAGAAATCAGTAGGGGGCCTGTGGAAGCTCTGCACTGCAGGTGGTTCAGAGTTAAGCGAGTTTCTGGAGGTGGAGCCTGCCGTTCAGTTGTCCCACCAGGAATCACACAGCAGATTAGGTACTTCCAGAGATTTCCTCCTTCCCATTGAACTAATTGGTGTTCTTTTAGGTCCAACCAGTGTTTCACATTTTGGAGCTGTTGACCCAGATCCTACCCATTCAAAGACTCCACTCTACCCCTGGCCAGGTAGAGACTTAAGGAGAGCAGGATCAATTTCACCCACTGATTCAGGGAAACAAACCAGACTTGAGATTCTCCCTTCTTCTCCCATTAACTAAGGCAGAACTCTCCCTTTAAACTTTTAGTTGCCTTTCTCTTTAATAACACTAAGTTTTTCCTTTCTGAGCGTAAAAGCATTTATCTGGATAGAAATTTTGAAAATACACAAGAGCACAAAGATAGGAACATTTAAATCATGCATAATTCTACCACCCAGAAGTAAGCAGTTAACATTCTTTAAATATTTCCTTCCAGTCTTTTTTTCTATACAGCTTAGATATAAACACATATAACACAGCAGAAGCTAAACCATATGTGTTGTACATGTTGTTTGGCTTTTGCATTTAACAATACATCATGACTAGTTTTGCAGGTAAATAAATACTCTTTGAAACTTGATTTCTAAGGGTTTCACAGTAGTTCACCATGAATCATAATTTAGTTCATTAAGTCATCTTACCATCGAAATGAAAGTCCATTCCAAGTTTTTACCATTATAAATAACGCTGCTGAATGTCTTTGCATGAAAGTTGTTATATACGTATATCTCTGGTTGTCTTCCTAGGATCCCATGGAATTGATGGGTTAAAGGCCATGAACATTTTAAAGATCTTTGATACACATTTCCTAGTTGGGCCATCTCCCCTCTCAAAGGACTGTACCAAGTTATGCTCTGATCAGGGGAGCATAAGCCTTCCCAAAATGGTCTTTTCTCATTTCTTGTCCACTCAAGCTTCTCTCAGGTTCATTTTAACATAATTTTTCCTAGATAGAAATGTTGCCAGGGGGTGGTATGAGGTATTTAGAACACAATGTGATTTCCATCAAACCCTCAAAGGCAAGTGACACTGAATTGGAGTCCTTTCTCTATTTAGAGAGCTGTAGGAAAATCGATGGCATGAGGGGAGAGTTGACTCATGATTTTGTCCCCCTCCTGAGCCCAGGTCTTGCCCACGATTTCCTATACTGAAGAAACAACCAAACACAAACTGGCTTTTGTGCCTATAAAGAATCAAGTTAAATGAATAATCTATAAAACTAATTTGAAATGTTTTTCCCTCGGCTACTAAAGAGGACTGTTTTCTTATTTTTCAACCTGTGTAAATGGCTCAAAGTCTCTATTTTTCCCAAACTGTCATAAAAAGGATTCATTATTCTTTGTACATATACCTCTACACTTTGCTGTGAAAGTCAATATTTATTGCACTTTTTTTCTGCATTTCTTAATGGAACATGTGTGTGATTACTGAATAAACATGAATGCACTGAGTTTTGCAACACTTCTTTTCCAATAATTTGTTAGGATTTTTTCACTATTCTAACTCAAAACAGATTTATTTTTCTAATAAGATTTTGCAAGTTCTTCGTCCATAGTATCCACTAGACATTTCATTTCCAAAATATAAACTGCTGCACCTGGGCAGCAATTTTTTTGATCCCTCCAAATGGTTTGTAATGGTTTCTAGCGTAGAGCAGTGGTATGCATACTCACCAGATGTACTGCAGTTCATGCATTCCTTTTTGGTTCAATATTTCTTGGTCTGCTTATTCCATCTCAGTCTCCCTGACCACATTCTCAGGTTTTATTTTATCCTTATTTGCACATCATGCAAGAGAGCATCTCAGCTGAACAAAGAATTCTTTGAAAGATTTCACATAGAGATGGAAGATCTAATAAAGTTCTGTTGAGAAATTTTATTATTGTTAATGTAACTGTTATTTAGCCTGGATGAAGCATTCCTATGTTACCCCCAGCTTTGAAGAACCTATATGTGGTATCAGCTTCTCTCCTAAGGCAACCTGGGTGCATTCCTCAATCATTTCTCTCCATGAATCCAGTGGCCCAATGATTAGGAATTCAGAGACCATTAAAAGGAAACTTCAATTTTGAATTTTAAAAATATTATGATTAGGCTAGCATATTTATATTCTTTCTTTTTCTAATGAGCTCAAAATATTTCATAAGTAAGCAGCAAGATCTTCCTCGATGTACAAGTTTACAACAAGATTTTACTGGTCTAAAAAATACCCACCAGACCTTCCTATATCTCATTGCAATAAAGTAAATCCATAACAGTAAGTGCAGACATTGGCAATACACATGGCCTTGAAAATTTACAAATTAGTCAATATGTTCATTTTTATTAGTATTTTTCTTACTGAAATAATGGTGTTTTAAGCTTGGAAATTTGGTCTGATGATTAAGCAGTGTTGATATATGACTGTCATTAGTAACCCCACCTAAAAAGCACACCAATTTTTACAAGAGAAGGGAAATCAATCCACATTATTTACTCTGCTAGGCTAAGTACGTGCCTGAATTTATTGTTTCCAACCATGACCTTTGACCTGATATCAGAATGACAACTCATATGATAGTCACCCACTTGGGTGGTTGATAAGCAACTCAAACTTAATAATTTATCCAAAAAACACCCTTGACTTACCTCTCAAGTCAATTTCTTCTTCAGTCTTTCCCATCTCAGAAAATGACACAAACACCTGCTCAAACTAAAACCCCAAGGGCTATCTTTGATTTCCCTCTCTCTAACATCCAATTCAACACCAAGTTCTGTTGACACTAACTATAAAGTATATGCCAAGCTGGTCAATTTCTCTCCTTCTCCACTGGTGTGATCTTGGTCCAAGCCACAATCATATTACACCTGAAATTCAGGAAAATGAGTTTCTCTTCATTTCCACTCTTGATCTACTACAATCAGTTCACTGCAGAGCAAAGCATAAGCCAGCACATGATACTCCCCTGTCTCAACCTTGCATGGGCTTCCCATTACCCTCAGAATAGAGCCCAAGCTCCACCAAGGCCTGCAAGGCCCTACATGGACAGACTCTGCCCTCCTCTGTAAACCACATCTCATACTGCTATCCCTTCACTCTCTATGAACTATTCTCCCTGATCTTTTGTTCCTCAAAAATGCCAAGCACATTCATCTCTTGGATTTTGTTCTTTTCTGCTTCTCTTCCTGGAACTCTCTCCCATCCCTTATCTTTGCATGACTGAGGTCATCTCATCACTTAGGTCTCAGCACAAATATCACATCCTTGGAGAGGTTGCCCTTGACCTCCCCCATACTGTCTCTTTCCCATCCCTGCTTTATTTCCTTCCCAGCAATTATCTCTCTTTAAAATCATCTTCTTGATTTGTCCACTTTTTAATAGCTTAGCTCCCCACTAGAATATAAGCCCCATGGAAGAAGAGAACTCATCTCTTCTTCACAATTGTAACAACAATGTCAACCTTTACTAGGTATGTACTCAATAAACATTCATTGAATGAATGAACTTCTCAATCAACCAGAAAGTCAAACTCATTGGCATGTCATTCAAGGCCCATCACCACTCAGCTCTAACCTATATTTGTAATATAGACATACAAGCCACATCAGACTTACAAGCAATATAGACATACAATATGTCTATATATATAGACATACAAGCCATATCAGAATAGTCACCATTTCTTAAACACACTGTGAAATTATATGGTCCAATATCATTTAACAGACCATTAATTCATTCTCAAGCACCCTTTCTCACCCTTCTCCCACACCTCTCCCCAGTTCCACTGGGTTGAATTCTACTCAGCATTCAAGGCCCAACTCAGCTGTCTCCTTCTCCACTGATCTGCTGTAGTTTTCTTCTCTGTATCCATAGCACTCTGTGTCTCCATCAGAGAGTCGTTAACACAGCCCACTTTCACAATTCAATGGGTCTATCTCTGGTTCCACCAGGATATGCTATGTTCCTTGAAAGCAGAAATTTAGCATCTTCACATCCCTCATAATACATAGTCTGGTCCCTGATAAAAGGTACTCAATAAAGATTTTTTGAATTGAACTGAACAAGCATATGAGAAAGAGGACCCAAAAACTAAACTCTGTGCCTCCAATCAGGGATTTTTAACTCTCATTTGATTGTGAAATACATAGCTCTCTAGTTAAATGAATGAGATGTGGAGTTCTGGGTGATGAGGAATTTTCTCTGAGTTTGCTATGCCTATTGCAAAGAGAGACGTGGTCAGAAATCACTGACCTTGTGTTTTCTGTATCTCTGTCTTAAATCACCAGCTACTTGTTTAGCCTTTATCCCAATGTTTGGCAGAAACTGGGTTGTTTCTCTCACACATGTTTTTCCTTCAGTGTTGATATTGGCCTGTATCCTATACGATAACAAAATACCAGACTTCTTGGGTCATTGGTTTAATGCAGCTGTGGTTGGTTGTGGTTCATGAAAGTCTCCACTTGTCATTTGTTTATATCACTGCCTTAGTGAATTTAGGGCTTTTCTTTGCTAGAGAGTTAGAAACTTCATCCCCAGATCCCCACTTTTGTAAGTTAGCATGAGAATGGGGAAAATGGGGGCAAGGCAGTCTGCGAGTGTCCAGCAAAAACTCTGTAGCAACTTAGTAGGAAGATCAGGAGGAAAGAGGCTCAAGTAGTTCCTTCTTAAATTAATCCATTCTTTTTCCATAAGAGTCAGGGGAAAATCCATAGTGCAGCTGGGTAGGACATTGTCTTCTTAGACAAGCCTGGCTGGAAAAAATATGTGTGCAGAGAGCACAAGAGAATCTTGAGTATACCAGAAAGAAAGTGGTTATATCCAGGCATTTCTGGGGCTCTAAAAAGCAGGGTGAAGCCCTGGCTGAAACAAGGCAAAAATACAGCACAGGTGTGCAAAATGCAATGGGTTTGGGATAACCCAACACGAACTAGATTATAGCCAACAAGCATCCCCCGCCTCAGATTCGGTCCTTAAGTCTCCAGCTACAAAAGAAACATCTATTCCTGAGATGCCTGGACAGGGTGAAGTGAGTGTATATTACCACTTGGTGGCAACCCTCTTGGCGCCTGCCATGGAATAAGGTAAGGATTTGCCTGAAACTGGTCAGAGAAAGGTTCGCGTCTTCCATCTCTTTCTCCTTCTTTCCCCTTAATAACTTTCCTACTCTTCACACATCCCTCCACTTGCCTCCTCCCCGCAAAAGACAGAGAAATCACTATTCTAAAGGAAATACAAGGTCTAAGCAATGGGCTAAGAATAGACAAACAAAGCTCTAGATCCATATGGCTCACCAAGCTTGCAGCAGGAGGAAGAAAAGGTAGACTGGCTCAAGACTAGCTGACAGAAACTTCAATTTAACTTTATGTAGTTCAGTCTAATTCACTGATTAGAGTGAGAGCAGATAGGGAAGAGTAAAGTAAGAGCATTCAAGCTGGACAGATAGTTCATTGCTCCATAGGGTAATACAGCTACTAAAAGATCTACCAAATGCTGGTGAGAAATAAAGACAGAAGCACAAACAGATTTATATTAACCGTGCTGGTGAGGAAGAGCATGGCATGGTAGGATAAGAGGGCAGTGGAACAAATCAGAATCAAAACGTAGCCTCTCCTGATGGTCTCTCTCCTATCTGATTCTGCTTCCTTGCTAAGTCCTGACAGACCAGGAAATGTAAGCACTGCTGATCATTTTAAAAGTCATATGCAAATTCAGAATTGGAAGGTCATGCACCCATGATCACACAACTAGTCAGCTGCTTCTCCTGCTGCATTTTTCTCCATTGCAATGAACTCCAAAATGTGTTTCCATGACTTCATGTCAATGAAGATATGTCTGATGCTTGGGAATTTACCTCACTTCAAACAAAACCAAGAAGCTCCACTGAGAAGTCACTCCAGAGTCCCTTGAGAGAAATTCTTCCCTCCCCAGAATCTATCCTGGCATCTGCTAAAAAAAAAAAAAAAAAGAACAACAACAACAAAAAAACGGCAATAGGACACATCCCCTCTTAAGACACATAAAGTCATGAAGTTATACTGATGGATAAACAGGCCCTTCTCTGTGTATGTAGTGCATGTGTGTGTGTATGTGCACATGTGTGTTTGAGTGTGTGTGGGAAAGTGTGTGGGGATTTATTTATTTAAAGAACTACCTACTGGATTGCTAGCTTCATAGAGAAATACAAGTAAATAATAAATAATGAATAATAATGAAATGTGTTGATATAGGACCTTACTAACCACCCTGCTGAGCTTTGAGAAGAATTTGAAAGCCTGTTTTGCCAAGAACAATTTACAGAGTGGATAGTCAGTCCTTTAGACACTAAATATTACTGAGGCAAATGTTAGATGCTATCTTGTCATTATTTTACACCAAAAGGATTTAATATCAGTTTCTCATTATATAGAGTAAAACTACTAGGCTCCACCAAAGTTCCCTAAGATCAGCAGGATGATCTCCCATGGCCCCCAGGACTGCCTATTCATCCAACTATCTCATAGAAATTCGCACTAAAATAAAATGTCTGTTTCATCCTAGGAAGACAAAACGGTGCCTTATAAATGAGGGAAGCAATATATACTTACACTCGACTAGATTGCATAACAGGAGATATTGAGAAGACAAACATGATTCCTTGGTGTTCTGAATAACATGTGATGAAAACGGCATAGTCTGCTCCAGGTTTAGTTCCCTTAAAACATCAAAATTATATTTGGAGAAATCCGGTGTGGGTAAGTGGGTCACATGTATTTGGATCCTGTGATTATAATATTCAGACCAAGAAAATGATATATGCCTGCACTTTGGTTGGTTAGTCACACCTGGAACAGGGCTCAGTTCTGGGGGCTATATTTTGAGAGAGGGGTGCAGATAAACCAGAAAGTCTCCAGAGTTGAAAGCCAGAATGGTGTTTGATTCAGGAATTATTTCACAGGAAGCAAAGTTGAGGGAACTGGGACTATACATCTAGAAACAAGGAGAATAGTATAGGGAGTGGGTATGAAAGCCAAATTGCAAACTTTGAAAGTTTTTCATACTGCATATATTTTTCTATTTTCCCAAGTATACTATGAGTTATCTGTCTGTATAACTTCTACTTAAAATGCTCTTCCTCCTTCTCCTGGCTGTTGATCTCTTAAGATCTAGATCAGCATCACCTCCTCCAGAAAACCTTCCATGTGTCTCTTCTCACTTTTTCTATCACTGCCACAAGCAGAAGACTAGGCATTCTTCCTCTCTGAACCCTATTATTATGCATAAAAAACTTTCATGCTACAGTAGAACTTTGTATTCCAATGTCTATCTCTCTTATTTCACCCAGTAAGCTGTGAGCAGGGAGTGGATTCTACATCTCTTTTATTAATTTTTTTGACCACCCTTTGCTAAGTATCTGCTATGTCCTAATACTGTGATAAAGACTAGGTATAACAAAGACAAAAGACTTAGCCTCTGTCCCTGCAGAGCATAAAATAAGAAAGACAGATGCAAATATCAGAAACAAGACAAGGATGTCTTCTCTCACATATTCTCTTCAATATTGTACTGGAGATTCCAGCCAATGCAACAAGGCAAGAAAAAGAAATAATAAAAGGAATCCAGGTTGGAAAGGAAGAAGTAAAATTATATTTAATTGCTGATGCCATGATAGTCTATATAGAAAATCTAAGAGAATCTAGAACTAATAAGTGCGTTTAACAAGGTTGTATGATAGAAAATTCACATACAAAAATCCATTGTATTTCTACATACTAGGAACAATGGGAAAATCAATACCATCTATAATAGCATCAAAAATATAAAATAAATGGAGATAAACCTCCACAAAAATGTGAACGAAATGTGCACTGAAAACCACAAAATATTGCTAATAGAAATTAAAGAACATTTTTTTAAAGGAAGAAATATTTGTGTTCACAGTTCAGAAAACTCAATATTGTAAGATGTCAAATATTTGTAAATTAGTCTCTAGATTCAGTGCAATCTCAATCAAAATCATAAGATTCTCTTTTTGTAGAAACTGAACAGCCGATTATAAATTTCATATGAAAATACAAAGGAAAAAGAATAGCCCAAACAACTTTGAAAAGGAATAACAAACAGGTTTAGAGAACAAACATTATTTGATTTCAAGAATTATAAAGCCACTGCAATTAAGACAATGTGGCATTTGTATAAAAACAGAGAACTAGATCAATGGAACAGAATAGAGAGTATGGAAATAGACCCACACATATATGAGCAACTGATTTTGACAAAAGTACAAGGCAATTCGGTGGAGAAAGGACAATAAAGGCTGTTGGAACCACTGGATATTCATATACCAAAAAAATGAACTTTAATCAATGCATCATATGTATATAAAAACTAGCTCAAAATGAATTCATTGAGCTAAATATAAAACTTAAAACTCTAAAACTTCCAGATGAAAAGTGGGAGAAAATCATTGTGACTTTGGTTGAGGAAAAGATTTCTCAGATACCCTACCAAAATCATGATCCAAAAAAGAAAAATTAATAATTTGGACTTCATCAATATTAAAAACTTCTGTCCTTTACAAGACACTGTTAAGAGGATGAAAAGACAAACCATAGCCTGAAAGAAAAATTTGTGGTACATAAATAAAGAATTTTTAAATCTTGATAATAAGAAAACAAACAACCCAATTTTTTAAAATGGGCAAAAAATATGAACAGATATGTTGCTAGAAAAGATATATAATGACAAATAAGCACATGAAAAAATGCTCAGTGTAATTAGTCTCAGAAAAAAATGCGAAGTAAGACCACAAAGTGATATGACTGTATGCTTATTAGAAACTAAAAAGACTAACTATATCAAATATTGGCAAGAATGTGGAGTAGCTAGAGCACTGATATATTGCTAGTGAGGATGCAAAATGGCAGTACTGCTTTGGAAAACATGTTGGCAGGTTTTTTTAAGTTAAACATATACTTACCATATAATTCGACAATTCCACCCCTAGGTATTTATCAAAGGGACATGAAAACATAAGTCCATCCCAAGACTTGGACATTAATTTCATAGAACTTTATTTGTAATAGGCAAAAACTGGAAACCATGCAAATGTCCATAAAGTATGCTATATCTATACAATGGACAGCATTTAAAAGGAATGAACTATTGATACACTCTACAACACAGATAAATCTCAAAATAATTAAAACTGGAGGGAGGGATTACAAAGGGCACAAGGAAGCTTTCGGGGAGGGGGTGATGTGGTGATGTGTTCATTATCTTAATTATGGTAATTTCACACATATATACAAGACTTACTGAACTGTACACTTTAAAAACATGCAGTTTATTATTTATCAGTTATCCCTCAAAAAACCGATTGAAAAAACATAGTACGTAATAGTAATTTCTAGGAAGTTAATTTTCAGTATGCCTGAAACATGGCAGAGGTCCAAGATGTGTTGAAGCATTGAAAGTGTGGAAGTGGCCTATTAGATTAATTCTCTGTTACTTACTCTGAAGTCCAGAAGTAGTCCAAGAAGCCAGATTTTAGCTTAACATATTCATTAGAGTTGTCCAAAAATGGAATGAGCTTCTTGGTTAGGAAAGTGTTTATTAGAGTGATTAAAAGTCTGAGTCTAGAGTAAAGAAGACTTGGGTTCAATTTCTGGTTTGGCTTCTTATTGTGTGACCTTAGTAAGTCACTTAAATTTTCTAAGCCTCAGTTTCCTCATCTCTAAAGCAGAGATAATAATAGCATTTACATCATAGAGATGTTATGAATAATGTTGAGGCAAAGCATGTAAAATATGTTATTGAATAGACAGTTACATCTTTTGAGCTGGTCAATTACAAGTTGTTAGATAACAGTATTTATATAAATACAGTAATATTGGGCATTTCTTTCAGGGCATACAGATGTTTATTCAGAAATACTTGTCAGAGTACCACTGATGGGGAGGGTGATGGAGTCAAATGGAGGCTCAAGTAAATTCAAGGGCAAGTGTTCTCTTCATTATTGTTCAACCTTCAATCTCTAATGGCTTCTTCCATTGAACACTAATTAGCACCTGCCTCTTTCATTACTCTAATATTTGTAGGGATCCTACGTTACAAACTCAGGTTCCCACAAATCTCCCCTACCCCTCCTCCCAGGCATAATGATAAAATCTAAAAAGCTCAGTCACTTTGCTTGTAAACATTTTGAATTGTAAGATGTTCCTTCGGATGAGTACATCCCAAATTCATTTGTGCAGAAACTTTTCTCCCACAAAAAAAGACTATATTTGTAATATGGTTATAACTCACTATGGCAGCAAACATACCAAAAAGAGATTTTAAGGAGCCTGTTTTGATAACATTCTTTATTAATGGATTTCTCTTTGTTGAGTTTCCACTCATCTGTGTTTACATAAAATGTTGATTCATGAAAATGAATTCAGCAGTTACAGAACTGCCTCTTTGAAGGTTCTAACTGACCATACAAGCTGTGAAAAATGTGTAACAGGAATGGTTCCTTAGTGTTTCCTCCATTTTATAGGCCAGGAAAAGGAATAATTTCCTTGCTCAAGGCCATGTGGACGGAGAGAGTTACAAGTGTCCAAGGAACTCAAGAGCTCCTGATTGCTGATTCACGTACAATTTTCCGGGGCCCAGTGGTTCTCCCATGTGTGGCCAGTTTGCTCTTTGTTCACTTGATGCTGGCTTAAAATTGAGGACTGCCTTATTCCAGACCGAGCTTTTGTTTCTTTAGACTGATGATCTTAGAGCTACAGAGACATGATGTTTACTTACTAGGTGGACATGGGTTTATTTTTCTATTTTTGAATCAGCAGGCCTCTTTTCTAACGATGTGCAATCACAAATCTGGCAGACTGTTTCATTCCACATGCTGCAGAAGGCCACAGGAAGTATTTCCATTCTATATCACATAGAATTTGTGATTTGCATGCACTTTTTGAGTCAAAATCAAACATTTGCCCTGGATTGGCCCAAGTTTAATTAAAATGATGAGAATGTGTGATAGGCATTTGGTCTAAGGCAAAAAGGATACAGAGTATTGAAATTTGAAACAAACATTTTTTTAAAATGAGAAATGCATGGTTGGCAGTGATAAGAAATGCCAAGACTATGTATTACCTGGGATCACGGGTTGAAAATAGAAAATATCCTAAAAATTCTGGTGCACTATGAAACTATCGTAGGAAGGTTTGGATAGGATTACATGCTTTATGGATGATGTGCCTGTAACTAACACTGTAGATGTTTATAATTTTTTCTACAGTCTTTTTGTGGCTCACCATGTATAGCGGATGGGCTGCTCATCAGTCTGGCAGATTTTCCCATTTAAACACGCAGGGGAGAAAGAAGAGGATTTTTATCCCAAAGGGTTAAGCTCTGCAAAATTGATGATCATCCAAACGGACTGATGCCAACAAAGTCAGCATGAAACAAAGTCTAAATGGCCAAGCGCAGAAAGGGGCTAACCAATCATTTAAATTGAGGATTTTTGAAATTGGCCACTTTTTCCATTGCAAAAATTTTAATGTGGCTGTGATGTTAAAGAATGTTTACTATTACAATTTAAGTTCTATTTAAATAAATACACATACTGATAGTTTGCTGAATAGATTTGCTGGTACATATTGCTTGGGCTCTTGAAGTGAAGACAGCTGAATTAAGAAAAAATCTGAGCTACGGATACTGTCTCATTTTACAGGACAATTTTAAGCTTCATAGTTTACTAACTAAATATTTAAACTTCTAAATAATGTACTTGGAATAATTTACAAAGAGCATTATCACATTGCAAAGACACACCATCTTATTAACGTAGAGCAGCCTAACAAAATAGATCTCAAACTGTTCTAAACAATGAATAGAATTGTTCTCATACATGAGTAGTCTAATGTTTGGTCTAATTAGGATCAATGGTTTTGTTAATCTATGGCAATATCCATGAAGACATTTCCAAATTCCACACCAAAATTGGTGATTAAATGGCCTCTTATACCATCTCCATGGGACTCAAATGCCCAACGTGAATGTCATCTCGAAAGTCTGCAAGTCTGGCCCCAAGCCAGGAAGAACAGAAAATAGTGTGAAAAATGGCAAATGGATTGTACTCACCTCTCTCAGAGACAAAAAGACCACTACTGAAAAATATAACTAACTGAATTTCCATTTAGACTGTAAAGAGAGATCCATGCTCTGCCTTGCTATCTTTAATAATGATGTTTGCCTTCCAGATAGCTCCTACCCAAGTTTCAGTGTTTAGTTTTAAATAGTACCAAATACTGTTTCAGCATCTTCAGGGAACACAATAACGGTGTTTTTAAAAAAAAGAAGAAAGAAAGAAAAAACTTTTCATTTAAACCAGACCTCTCTCTCCTATTTACTCCAAACACTTAAAAAACGTAATTTGAATTTTAGAAGCAGCAAAGTTTACAATTCTTCCTTGTTAACATGGGCTTCATCTTAGGTAACAATACCAAGGAAGAAGCATATGACAAAAGATCATCAAATACCATAAACATGAAGTTGGGGTACAAGTCAGCAATTTGCTTAAAACTCCACGTCAGTTCAAAGGTACACAAAGGGAGGGGTGACTGCCTTAAGTTCAACAGAGGAGTGAACATCTGTTCCAAACATCCTCTCTTGGGTAGAGTTAGACTCATCTAAACAACTTTATATGCCAGACAAATACATTTTATGAAAAGAACGTGTGGCTGAAGACTTCACAGACTCAAAACTCACAGTTGTCAAGATTGAGTTTTCATAAAACTATTTTTCATAAAAAAATAGGTGTAAATGGGAGAATATACAAAAATCTAAAACCTCTGTAGCTTTTTACTTTAAAATACACTCTCCCTCCCTCCCTGCCTCTCTCTCTCCTTCTTCTCCTCTCTCTCTGTCACACATACACACACAATCAAAAAATAGATACATAAAAACAGTATCACTTCTAATTTCAATATCAATATTATTTTCCAGTGCTTTTTGAGAAAAGTGCTAACACCAGCATTCAATGAATGCTCAGATGATACTCCTATAAGATGTAAAGAAAAAAATCCTAATTTATTCATTCATCTATGAATATTTATCAAGCACCAACTATGAGTCAGACATGTTCTAGGCAAGAGATTTTAAATTACAATAATGGTGAATGTTAAAATAATAGTACAGTTGTCACTGGAGTCACTCACAGAGGTTTCCAAGCAGGTAAAAAACCCAAGACAGAGGCAAAGAAGGGTAAATAGTTCTGTAGACAAGCTCAAGTGAGGCTACCAGGTGGCAATGGCATCATGGGGGTTATAAAGCACTCACCTCCCCCAGCTATGAAATTACAGAATCATTTATTAAGGCTATTTATTTTTTTGAAAATCATGCTATCTTCATTTCTGGGCATAAAATTATTAATATTTTATATAACACTATCACAAATTTGCATGATTAAAATTTGCATACTATGCAATCATGCTAGTTTGCCAAGATCTGCTAGTTGGTCGAGTCGTCTTCCAAATGTCACTGGATAACCATCTTAATTATTTAATTAGAGAGTCTAATCTGATATTTGTGTTTATATTTTGATATTAGAACCAAAGAACTACAAATGCTGGAGCATTCATTATCCAGCCAAAAATCTTAATGATAAATGAGCTTTTAGAGTACAGAAACTCACATTTCCTTTTTTAATTATGTTTTCTTCTTTGGACCCTATGTTTAAAAAGTTTTAGTCTTCAAAAATTTCTTGCAAAAAATTAACTTGTTTTCCAACATTTTATTTATTATGGACTCAAATGACAGTCAATAAGAACTTTAGATCATATGGCAATAACCAGGTCACCACACTGAGTGTATGTATATAACCTCAATGCAATATCAATTCTGATATACAATGCCCAGTAGACTTTTTGACTTATTAACAAGAGCTCACAGACTCCTTTACTTCATTTGGGGGTACCCAGGATTACCAGAAAAAGCTCATGTAGAAAAACTTGTAGGTGGAAATGTGGTTTACCAAACTCTTTTCTTTATTATAGAACATTCTGCCTTGAAGAAAACTTGATGTTTGCAATAACTTCCAGCCCACAATTTTAAGTAGGTGATTTCATGCACCATCCTGTTTTATGTTCTCACCTGTTTCATACAGTTTCTACAGTTTTCCCTTGTGAAATATCACATTATAACATGGAGGGGGCTTGGTACAAGGAGGGACACTTGGGATTGGAGAGGAGAAATACCCTATAACAGGTCGGGGGATTCTGCTAATAATCTGTAACCAAACAGGCTTCATCAAGATGAAAGTATAAGACATATTGACTTGTAACTTTCAATTACACACTCTTTTGTAATCTTTTTCAATTATAAACTTTTTTGTAATAAGACGAGTTTGAGATTTATCCTTCTTAGAATTCTTGGAAGGAGAATCTAAAGCTTCCCTTTTCCTAGCTAGTGTAAAGAAACAAGTTCTGAAGTCTTTATCAATTGATTCCTGTGCTTGAGATTGATTTCCCCTGGTAACCTGCAAGCCCATTAATGACCTTGTGCTGTCCCTTTAAGAAAACATATTGGCGAGTCTAAGGTAGATATAATAGACATTGCTAGAGGCTGAATGTAGGTGTCTCAGCAAGCTAAATGGAAGGAGGAGTAACAACAGAAATATTTTTAATGGAAAAGTCTACACATCACAAGCTCTTCGGCTAAACATTGTTCCTGAAATGGGCGGTAATGCATTCAGAGAAGAGAAATCCCAGAATTTACGAGGATTGCCCTTGACCTACAAACATGTTTTGGGAAATTTCTGGAACACTCGTTCACACCTAATCCTTTGATTTCAGAATCTTCATTTTCTTAGGACAGAGCTTGCTGCCAACAAGCAAACTTCAGTGTGGGGCAAAATTCCCCTTCCCTTCTTCCTTTTCCTCCTCCTCCTCCTCCTCCTCCTTCTTTTATCCCTGGATGCTTTCTCACTCTCTCTTCCCCCCTTCCCATTCTTAGTGGATCATGTGTCTGCCTCATTCTTTCCTTTTCCCCCTTCTCCTTCTCTACCTAATCCTAAATTTGGGGTCTTGCCTGAATGAAAGCCATATCCTGGGAACTTCCACTAAGAACACCTAAGGTTCTTCCTGTAAAAAGTGGGGAAAGGCCACCCCACAATGCACTAGGATGGTAAAGTTGCTATGGCAACCACCTGTCTCCCTGTTTTTCGATTTCCAAACCCTGGGAAGTTTTCTCTGAAATTAGTTGACTCCAACGTCTTTCCCAAGCATGAGCATGGGCGTGGCTCTCATTTAACAGTGTTACCTGTTCCAAATTGGTAAAGGAGCCGTCCCAGATTCATAGACCAGATCAAAGGCGTGGCACTGGCAACCAGAAGAGCAGGGGCTACCACACCCCAACTTGCTGCGAAGGAAACTCTGGGTTTTTCATCCATATTTTGCAGAATGCCAAATGTGCTCTTGGCACTTTGTAAATAGTACTAATTATTTCTTCCAAATTACAGACTGGGCAGATGTGTTAACCAGGCCCTGAGGTTCATTTGTCAATGGGTGTAAAAATGAGGGGCACTAGGCATTTCTGTAGAGGGTCCCAAAGGGCTTAGCCAAACACAGAGCAAACTTTGAAGGGCTGTTCAGGTGAATTAAACTTCACCTGTTCTTTGCTTCTTTGCCATCTAGTTGTAAGTTGCTTCATTAAAAGATAAAAATTAAATAAAAATTAAAACATAAACATGAGGACTTTCCAGGCCTTTGAGGGCATTTTCTCCCCAAGTCTTTTATTTTTTTTTTAATTCTCTGCTTTCTCTCTGGCCTGCCCTCTCTCCTGAGCTGTACACAAGCATCTCCCGGGTTAAAGATGTAGATGACAGCAGTTTAATACCCAAAGGCCTCGTGGGTAGACAGTGGCTCCATGGACAATTCTTCTGCCTCACCTGTTATTTCTGAAGCCTAAATGTCTAAGGCTTCATTTCTTTTTTTCTTCTTCACTTTAACATTTGATTTCTTTTCAAATAACTCAAGAATATGTGTTTCAAAGGGGAATAACATTTTAGTTATCTGTATGAAATTTTTTCAGACCCTTAACAGGAAGCAGATTTTCGTAAGAAGAAAAAGAACATGATTATGTGTGAGAAGGGGAGTCAGGAAGAGAGAGAAAGAAGGAAGGAGGGACAGAGGAAGGGAAGGAGGGAGCAAAGAAGGGAGAAAAATAAAAGAGGAGAGGTCGTGAGCAGTTGAGAGGAATGGGAGAGAGATGCCATGGAGTCTAGAAAGAAAAGACTGGGAAAGTACAAGAGACAGAACACTCACCTTCTTCTCAGAGGAGATCAAGGACAGCTTCTTTTACCACCTATTCCAGAACATTTATTTTTGAGAGGAATTTTCCAGACCAGAAGATCTTGATTCAGTCTGAAGAGTTAGATTCACAAGTCACATTTCCCTGAATTGCTGAAAGTGAGGCAGGTCTACAATTATCTCCAGATAGAAACTAAAGATTCTATTAGGTCATTTAAAAATATGGTTTAAGTGAAACTCCCTGAATTATTTCTCTCTTGTGTTACTGTTTTATTTCTAAGGTGGTGTAAATATAACCTTGAAAACAGTTGTGGAAAAGAACCCCAGGCTGACTCTGCTGCTGAAGGGTTATGCAGAGGGGAGAGTGGCCTGTCTTATCGCCCTCCCTCTAACTCTGCCCTGTGGGCTCTACCTGCTCTGGGGCTGAGAAATCAAGTTCTTTTTCCGGGATGTTCAGGGTGGAAGGATGATCACATTTGAAGTGAAAATACCTGATTTTAAACCTTGTTCTGAGAGTCACTCCGAAGACTGCCCAGAAAATTTCTTCCCATCTGGTCCTTCCAGAACATTCCTTCTCAGAAAAGAAAATAAATAAACAGATTGTTGTCGGCTTCAGTTTGGTGCCAAGCACCAAAGACTTCCAAAAATATAGACGAGTCCCTGAGGTCCTAGAGAAACAGTAAAACGTGGGCCAGATGTGGGATGAGGGTCCCTTTTGCTGTGATCACAACAGAATCATAACCAAACACGCTAATTTCTGTTTTCAGATCTGACATCAGACATGACGTAAGTATCAAGATATCCACCAAAGTGTTACAAATCACAGTTTGAACTATCAATCTGTCCACTACTAATCACAGGTTTGGTATTTTCAAGTGCTGTGGGAATATTAACTCTACCAATAGGCTCCTGCTTCTTTACAGAGCTGCTCAGCTTCCCAAGCAGCAGGAATTACTATTTGAATCAAAGACGGTAATAATACTTCTCATTCTTGCTAATGCAAAGCAGTGAGGCCTGAGCCCTTCTGTTTTACGCTGCACACTGATTTGGAAGCAAATATTTTTCCAACAACATCACCAAATTGAAAGCATTTTGAAAAATCTGAAGCCTTCACAGAATTCTGTTTTGGAAAAACCAACTCTCGGGGATCTGTCAGTGGCATAAGCCATTCCCTTCAGTTTAGCTTGAAAATGAGAACATGCTCTGTCAAACAGCTCTAAATTATATATATTTGCAGATGTAAACTGAGCACAGGGCATTCCAAGATCCAATAAAAAGGTGGGGAGTGAGGGCGGAAAAAAAAGATGTATTTTCCATTATTCTCTTCTTACGTATCAATAAGAACAATGACACCTTTCAGCTTTAACGTGGTTTGGGGCATATTTATTTGTGAATAACGTATCCAGGCACACTTGTGAATGTGAAATGCTCAATCAGATATGCATTTTTAAAGTTATAATTCACCCAAAACCCTAAGTGCTAAATATAGGCAAAGCTCTATGCTAGATCCTATGACAGGTATAAAGTTATCCAAGAAGTAAAGTCAGCAATTTAAATAACTTACCCTTTATTAGGGTAGAAAATAAATAATGCAAATATCTGAATTACAAGAGAGCTTTTTAAAATTAATTTTTAAATGGATTTATAACTCATTTAACTGAAATTCAATTAATGAGGCAGCCTTCTCTTTTCCTTCTGAGCTCTGTCAATTGGAGTAAGACATGAGAATCACTAATGGTCATCCCATCTCTCTTTTGTCATTGATCAGTATTTAAGGGGAACTTGTAAAATAAACTATACCTAGGGACTATGCTTTTCTACCTCAAGCGCTGATAAAGCACTCTAATACCCCCAAACCCCTCAATTTGTCACATTGTTTTTTCCCCCTAATCCTTTCACTTTCTTCTGGAAAATTTCAAATATATACAAAAGTAGAGGGAATATATAATGCACACTTATATACCTTTCACCCAGTTCCAATGACTACCGATGTTTAAACCATCTTGTTTCCTTTGCATCCTCACCAGCCCCTCCCCACTACACCCAGGTTAGATTACTTTGAGGCTAATCTCAAACATCATATCATTTCTTCAGTAAATATTTCAGTGTCGTCTCATTGTTTTTTAAATTTTTGTTTACATTTTAATGAGTCCCTAATGTTTTAAGGTATTAATCAGGCTACTTCACAGCCTACAACATATGCTAATTTTCCTTCTATCTACACATATAAGTGGTAGAGTTGGCCCATCTATTTTAAACAAATTATCACTGAAATCATCTGTAAGCATCATCATTTTTAATCATCACGGAGCTTTTGCACAGCTATGTGTCTGAGTTTACAAGCTCACACTTTGTCAGTCACTTCCACACTATTATTTTGAGCATGTTAGTACTTGCCATTTATTTATTTAGAATATTTTTATATTATAATGAGTTTCTCACATTTTTGTTTTCTTTCCTGCTCCGCTGCAGTTATTGATCTGTGAAAGCCTCCTATTCCAGGGAACAATTATTCAGTCTCAAGGGAGGGAGATACGCCCAGTTCATGGGTCTTCTTTCCACGTGGCATTGAGGGGACAAAAGCATCAAGTTTAAAAGAAATGACCAGGAAAAGCATCTAAACACCTTGGGGATTCTTACGGGGTAGGACAAGCTCCTTGTGGTGAAATCAGTAAGAAAGTGAAAATTACATCACGAGGTTAAGTAGACAAGATGAATTGAAAAGTCATGCTTCTTTATTCTAAATGAAGAATTGCACTCCCAAGCCTCACCTCTATGGGGAAAATGAAGTCTTATGTTTAGAGGGCTCAACCAAAGCATTAAAGGGGAAAATAAATTCCCTGGTGCCTATAAAAAGTCAGCCTGCATTAGTCTCTCCTCGCTGCCCAGAGTAAAAGCAAAAGTTTTGCGACGTTCAACAATAGGTCAAAATAACATCCTGTGTTCCGCACACCATATTCCAACTCAAGCAAAATGTCTATGGATATATTTTTTTTTAATTTCAAAGCCTTTTGATTAAAGTATACCAGAAGGGCACTGACAGAGCAGGCTGTTTCTGTTCTTCTGTGGAAGGTTTCAATGGCCGCTATAGACTCTCTAAATCTATTTACTTCAAGGCTGGAATGAAACAAACATGACAGATGGCTTTAAAAAAAAAAAATCAAAAGGGAAGTTCTTGGAACACATCCTTCAAAATAAAATTTTGTTTCTTTTTTTTTTTCCGAGCAGCTGAAATGATTTTTCAGAACATCTGATGAGCGATTTTAATACTTCAACTTTCTCCTCCACGAAGCAAGCCCATTCATTTGGAGACTTCTGTTCTTTTGTTTTATTTCTGTGAGTGTCTTTCTTTGACAAGACATAACGTCTGAAAACGACAATATGCTAAATGAATGGACCCATCGTATATTTGGCTACACAAGAGCTGCTGGAGCACACTTGGGATTTTGATGGGAGAACAGAATGCTTAATGGAAGAAATCTTGAAGAAATAAAAAGGGAAGTTAATGAGCCTCCATGTTTGTCATTGCTCACGTACAAGGGACCAAGCAATTTCCCTTCATCTGTTGCAAGGGCAGTAACTAGAAGGCTAGTCCATTCTCCCAAAGGCTGGAGAGCTTGATGGTCAGGAAAATGCCAAGAAAGTGGGGAGAGGGCTGAGGGACTCGAGGGAGGGTAAGGAGTGCTCCTGTGAAGAGGCTGCTTTCTCCCACCCACGATCACAAGAGCACTGACTTAACACCCCGGCTATGAGCTCACTTACAAAGCTAAGATTTAACTTCAGGACACATGTGAGATCAACCATCGACATTAGCACAGTCTGTCAAAGCAAGTAATGGCCCTTGCTCAGTTCTGATGTAGATTGGATGAGAGGGAGGGGGAGGAGTCTGGGCTGGGTCACTGGGGGTGGGTCACATGAGTCCACGGAATACAGGAAAAGAGCTCATTTGGATACTAACACATTGACTTTCAAAGGCATATCTATCTAAGAATGTACGAATTTCAAAATCATGCCATCCCTTGATCTCACAGCTAGAAACAGAAGGACTTAGATCTCTGCAGAAAAGCAACTTGAAGATATTGTTTTCAAACACATACTTTGGAGTGAGAGAGACGTGGATCAAAATCTGTGCATCACCACCTCCTGGCCGTGTGACCAGAGATGATGTGGCCCAGCCTTTCTAGGTTCTGTATCAATGTCGGTCAAACATTGATCACTGAACCTACTTCTTAGGATTTTAGGAGGCTCAAAAGAGAATGTGTAGGAAGCCTCTATCATAATAGAAATAGAACCTTAATAAGCTATCTGCCACTCAGACCCTGTAGTACCAGCCACAGGAGAGTATATTCTACAGAAACACAAGGATCTATGCTGACCATAACCTTTACCCAATAAAACAGGGCATTATGCTAAGTGAAGCCAGTCAGAGAACAAATACTGTATGATTCCATTTATATGAGGTATCTAACATTGCCACACTCATAGAAGCAGAAAGTAGAATGGTAATTGCCAGGACCTAAGGGCAGAGGGGAAAGGAAAGTTGCTATTCGGTGGGCATAGAGTTTCGGTCATACAAGATGAAAAAGTTCTATTGCTACACAGTAATAGGCATATAGTTCCCAATACTGTACTGTACACATTAAAAATTTACGAGGGTAGACTTCACATTATGAGTTTTTTTACCACAATTAAAAAAGAAATAAAAAAAATAAAATTGTGCTGTCAAACTCCTGTCAGCTCCCCTCCCCCCATGGTCCCAAACTTTGACAGCATTCCTGCAAGGACCACCCAAGGAAGCTCACCAATAGTTATCCTGGTTACAAGCATAAAAAGATAATAATAATGCAAGGGCAAAATGATAAATACGAAATGCTAAACAAGTAGTAATGACAGAAAACTGTTCTCTCTTTGAGTTACAAGAGAGAACAATCACTTTCATCAGAGGGGTAAGAAGATGAGGAAGGGCAAGGAGAAACAGCCAGCTTTGATGGAATGCTTATGCCAGACCCTCTCCAAAGTGTTTTCAGAAAGTGCAGCTGAAAGAAGAATCCAGGGATAGATCAACACGTCTCATCCTTTAATATAGTTCCTGGTCCAGCTTAATGTTTCATAAACGTTTGGGGAATGAATGCAAAATCCAAATTTCACAAAACCATCTACTACAAATTTTATTTATTTAGCCGATACAAGTTAATGATGTATTTACAAAGCTTATAATAAAACCATTTGGTTTGGCAGTGTCATTTAAGACTAATGATAAGCTTATGCTTTGATCCAGAAATTCCAGTTCATCATGTTTGTCTGAAGAACCCTGCACAGAGCACAAGGAGATATGTACAAGGATGTTCATTATAACATTGTTTGTCATGGCAATGGCTGAATAAATGTGTGGTCTGCTTATACTGTGGAATACTACACAGCACTGAAAAGGAATGAACTAGATCTTTTAGAAAATAAGGATAACCTTTGAATTCCTTGCTCTGAGCTGACAGTGCCACTTCTTTAGAATTGTCTTCCCTAAATCCTCTGGATGAGGCTTGATCTAGACTGACAGCCCTCTAAGGTTCTTTACAGCATTCTTCACAATAATAACTGATCAGTCCATTGTGAATGGCCAGCACCCTGCACAGAGGCTGGCTCCCAGTAAGTGCTAAGTAGTTACCTGTTAAAAGACTGAATGAATCATGACATTATAACAATAGCATAGAACATTTATTGAGAGCTTACCACATGCCTGTTTCAAGAATTATAAAAGCATTCACTCATTTAATCCTTGCAACACCCTCATGAGGTATAAAACACTATTTTTATATATTATGATGAAGAATACAGAGGCAAAGAAAATGCTTGAAAAAATAGAAATAGAGCAAAACCTACTAATCAGTCCATCTGGGACGAGACCCTGTAAAGCTGGTCTTTTTAACATTGGGCTTTAGCCAACTGAGATCATCAGACCTCTACCCTCCTTGAATATATCACTTCCTTTAACAAACTAAAACACAAGGAAAATAGTCATTCTTTCTGAGCAAGCTTTTGCCCACCATAATTGTGGACTGGAATTTTCTAGGGAAAATAATGACACTGATCCGAAAGTTGGTTGGATAGCAGAAAACATGGTCTGGTAATATTGCAAAAATGCATGTGTTCCCACATGTGTTCCCAGAGCTCTGGGCCCTGGAGACTGCTCTGATTCAGGAGATAGAAACACCCCAGAGACCACGCCCCAGAGGGAACGGAGAACTGCAACCCCCTGCTGGAAACGACATGGGCCTGGCCATGACCATGGGGCACATTCTGGTCCTAGGAGAGCCCTAGCCACAAAGGATGCATCTTCTCCCCTCCACTGGGATAATAAGGATCATTCTCCAGCTGAGAAAAAACAATCTGGTCACTTTGACTAACCTGCTTTAGACAAAGTTTATACTCAGAGAATCACATGATGTTAGGGGAAGCACAAGAAATCACAGAAGCAGAAGGCCAGTTGAAGAGCTCCTCAGAGGACGTGGCAGAGGAGAACAAGACACAGAGAAGTGACAAATTGAAGGGATTACTAAAGATACCTGATACTTAATCCAAAAATGAAGTTAAGTGTAAAACATGGCCTGGAGGACCTTGTAATAGATGAGGTCTCTCTTCCACCATAATATTTGCCGAGCTTTGTAACCTGGGCCAGTAGCCACATGTTCCTAAAACCATGGTCTCTTCTAAATACATCCTTCCTGAGTGGCTGTATCGGGATATGGGGATATATGCATACATATAGCTGATTCACTTTGTTGTACAACAGAAACTAACACAACATCGTAAAGCATTTATACTCCAATAAAGATGTGGATAAATAAATAAATAAATGCCTCCTTCCACTGGAAATTGATATGTCAATTTTTCCTTGAGGAATGATTAGGTCATTAAGTTTCTCATTCTAATAATTAGTGTAAAACTGAGAAAATCATCAAGATGATTCAGGGATTTCTTTAAGCGCTTTTGGCTACTAGCTAGATATACCAAACCAAGATTGTTTTAGATGGAAATTTCCGAGTATTTTCCTATGTCTTCATTGTTACTGGACATTGTATATACACACAAAACAAAGGTAACTAGAGAGGAAGATTCAGACTGTAAAATCTGGGGTCTTTTCCTCTCTTCCTCCCATAAATTTTTTTCAACTCTTTTGGGGTAGAATTGATGAGTGGAAATTGTCTCCCATAAATTATGTACATTAAAATAATGTTTGCTTCTTTATGATTTTCAAATTTTTTCTGCCTGTAAAGTAATTCTTAATGTTTTGTGTGTCACAACCAA
This sequence comes from Eubalaena glacialis, assembly GCF_028564815.1. Taxonomy (NCBI): domain Eukaryota; kingdom Metazoa; phylum Chordata; class Mammalia; order Artiodactyla; family Balaenidae; genus Eubalaena; species Eubalaena glacialis. Next base: position 19,056,594 of record NC_083730.1, on the reverse strand, counting down.
TTAGTTCAAGAGATATCCCCAAATTCTCAAAACTATTTTTTTCCTTCAATTTAGGTAGTTTTCTTCAATCTGTTTAGCACTTTAGCAGAGGGAACCCAGAATTTCAGCAGGGAGTGTCAGAGATTCAAAAGGGCAGTCTCAGAGTGTGTCCCTCAGGATTGGCAATCATAATGTCAAGGATCCTTCATAGCTGACTCACAGATTTAAATTAATGGAAAGCAAGGTCCTTGACATGTTATTCTTTCCACAACAAGCTTAGTGCTGCCTTTCATTGATTCTTTCAACAAATAATTTATTGAGCATCTTCTATGTGTAAGACCTCTGTTTGGCACTTCAGGGCAGGAGGGGAAGAAGAAGGCAGAATAACAAAATTAAATAAGACACAGAGCCTGACCTTTAGGAATTTACACCCTAATAAAGGACATAAGTCCAATATATAAATGTAAGGAAGAAAAATAGTGCCAGAGAGCACCAAGGCTCTGGCATTTATGGAAAGGAAAGATGAACTTTAGCAAGGAGGGTATTGGGAGTCAAATTTGGAATTTCTTAGAAAATATGGGTTTTAATGAAGTCTTAAAATGTAGGTGGAGTTTTGGCAAGCAGAGTTAGGAAGAGAAGGGAACTTATTCCATAAAAAAAGCCCAACATGAATAGAAGCTCATCTGAGAAAAAGCAGGGCCACGTCCAACATTACAGAAAGTTCCAACTCAAAAGCATCTTATTAACTGTCTATCTCTTTGAAAACCACAGCCCTCTTAAAGACCCAGAAATGTTATCTTGTGCTTTTGTCATGAGACTATCTGCTTGATTCCTTCCTGATGACTAAAATGGAATCACAAGGCTCAAGATACACCCCAGTCATTTCTCCTCTGTTTAGTGTCCTCTTGAGCTTTTCCTTACAAAATAAAGCTAAGTGCATTTGAATTGGTAGGATCTTCTTCACATCCTTTTGAAAATGCAGAGTAAATATTATGTTGGCTCCTTTCTGCAGTCAATTAATGTGTCCTTCTTGCCAATGTCATAAATATAACTTGTTTCAGCTGATGCGTCTCCTGTTGCAGACACGTGCTATTGATAATTACTTGTTTTTGAGTTCCTAATCGCTTGTGCATGGAAATACATCTGAGGTTTAAATGTTAAGACTATTGCATTATGAAATGTCTTCTTTTATAAGTGAATAGGTCATCACAAACCCTATTCTATGAGCTAAAATTGCACTCACCAAAGGAATCCATTTACCATACTGAAACCCTAAAACAATCAGACGTTCTTGTAAGAAAGTGAATACAACAGCCTCTGTGCCCTCTCTGTAATCAATTTCCTGCAGCTTCTGTATGATGGCAGCTTAGGAAATTCTCTGGTTTTATTTTCTATGCTTAGATAAAACAATCATGATTCAATTAAAGACGCTTGGTCTTGAAAATGAATTTGAGGGAGGTCCTGTTTGGGTCTAGAGTAAATAATTATGGCATTCTTCTATGGAACTATTATGGGTAATGGGAGTAGGGAGGGTCAGGACAAGCAATGGAATGAATCACTGCAGAGACATAAGGTTCCCATATTAAAACATTTATGCCTGTTTCTGCCCCTTTTTATTGCAACGAGGGGCGGACTGTTTGTCTTAGTATAGCTCAATCATGAATTTTCTGCTAGACCCCCAAGGAAGGTGGGAAATACAGTTGGTTTTTTAAGTGTGAATAGTGCATCTTTAAAAAAAGAGCCTTTGAGATTTAGAGCTTAACGGGCTGCTATTCTATAAATTTGTGGGTCATGTTTGACAACATCTCTGCCGCTTCCTGTGCTGAAGTCAGCACACAGAGCCCTTCACTTTAAAACCAGGTGGTGTGGGTTTCCATCTACCATCACCCAGAGTGAATGTTCCCACTGGCACGCATGCCAGATTGTTTTATGAAATGTACTGCAGTTATAGCTAAAAAAATGTCCAATAACAAAAATTAAAATAATAACAATAATAATAGCTTGTACCCCGCTCTGTCTAGGATTCTGACTCATTGTAATTTTAATGAGCCAATGTGGCCATTTCTTAAGCCTGATTTGTGTCAGGGTGTTTTCAGACTTGTATTGCCTAGCAGGTCTTCGTTGTGAGACATTTTGTCCATTTATTTGGCCTCATTTTATAACAATAGTACTCAGCTTTATGAATAAGGAAAGGCCAATGGATTAAGCCATGGGAAATAAACTCAAACCTCTTTAGATTTGTTGGAAGGTCCGAATGAGCTTTTTTAAAGTGTGAATTATAAAATTTTGAAGGAGTTCACTACTACTTATATCATTTTTAGTTGTAATAAATTATTACTAAGTAAAGGTCCTCAGACAATGAATACATATTTGTATTATGTGTCATTTTCCCATTAGTTGTTCAAATGTAACGATGCTCCCAGATGATTGTTAGTTACATTATTACTCTTAAATAGGCTTGAGCCTGTGGTCAAACTAGTTGCCAGTGTTTATTTGCTCAGTAAACTTGGACATCGATCAGGCAACGTTGACTGCTAGCCTAGCCCCTGTCTAAATTATTGACGTTTATTTAATGACAATGATGCTGCCTTAATAGCAAATTTGCTTTGGCTCAGGACAATGTTTCAGTAAAGTACTTAACCACACATGATTTGCTGTACCTTTAAAAAACACATCAGCATCATTTTAACCCAGCACCATCCACAGAAATAGAATGTAAATCGCATATGCCATATTAAATTTTCTAATACCCACATTGAAAAAAGTAAAAAGAATCAGGTAAAATTGACTTTAATAATGTATTTTATCCAAATACATTATGTATGTATGTATCCAATACATGTTCAACATATTCTAACTTCAACATGTAATCAATAGAAACATTGTTGAGATATTGTGCTTTGTTTGTTTTTTTAATCTTTATTGGTATAGGGGTTTTTTGTTTGTTTGTTTTGTTTTGTTTTTTTGCTTTACTAAGACTTCGAAAGCCACTTTGCATTGGTCACAGCACATCTTAGTCTAGACAAGCCACAGATCCAGTGCTTAGTCACTGGCAGCTGGTGGCTACTGTATGAGCCAGCACAGTCCTAAATAATTACAGATGGTTCCTGCCTTAGGAAGTTTCGACTTAGAATTTTTCGACTTTACAATGGTGCAAAAATGATACGAATTCAGTAGAAACTGTACTTCCAGTTTTGACTTTAGATCTTTTCCAGGGCAATATGTGAATTGATCCTCTCATGATGCTGGGCAGGGCAGCAAACCACAGCTCCCAGTCAGCCTCAAGGTCATGCAGGTAAACAACAAACACATTTACAACTGTTCTGGACCCATTCAACCATTCTGTTTTTCACTTTCAATACAGTATTCAATAATTACATGAGATATTTCACACTTTATTATAAACTAGACTTTGTGTTGGATGATTTTGCCCAACTGTGAGCTAATGTAAGTGTTCGGAGCATGTGTAAGGTGGGCCAGGCTAAGCTAAGATGTAGGTTAGGTGTAATAAATGCATTTCTGACATGGTATTTTCAACTTATGATGGGTTTATTGGGAGGTAAAACTACTTTTATATATATTTTTTTAAAAGATTTTTTTGATGTGGACCATTTTTAAAGTCTTTATTGAATTTGTTACAATATTGCATCTGTTTTATGTTTTGGTTTCTTTGGCCACAAGGCATGTGGGATTTTAGCTCCCCGACCAGAGATCGAACCCGCATCCCCTGCATTAGAAGGCGAAGTCTTAACCACTGGACCACCAGGGAAGTCCTTATATGTATTTTTTAGCTTTGAACTTAAAACCCCCAAATTACTATCTAAAGAAAGGGGATAAAAAGGAAATAAGAAGGGAAGAAAGAAAATGAGTTTGGCTTGTATTTTTTAACCTGACCTCCAAGGGGCTTCATGGTCTGGCCTCTACCCCCTTGGCAGCCTCATCTCACCTCACTACCTCCACTGCCTTCCCTTGAACTTGACATTCCAACCAAACAAATTCTAATTCCCTGACTATCCCAAGCTCTCCTGTCTCAGTCTTTTTTTTTTTTTAATTGGAGTATAGTTGCTTTACAATGTTGTGTTAGTTTCTGCTGTACAGCAAAGTGAATCAGGTACACGTTATACATATATCCCCTCCTTTTTGGATTTCCTTCCCATTTAGGTCACCACAGAGCACTGAGTAGAGTTCCCTGTGCTAGGTTCTCATTAGTTATCTATTTTATACATAATAGCTTGTATATGTCAATCCCAATCTCCCAATTCATCCCTTGGTGTCCATACATTTGCTCTCTACATCTGTGTCTCTATTTCTGCTTTGCAGATAGGTTCATCTGTACCGTTTTTCTAGATTCCACGTATATGCCTTAATATGCGATATTTGTTTTTCTCTTTCTGACTTACTTCACTCTGTATGACATTCTCTAGGTCCATAACACTCGCTCTTTTCCTGCCTCAATAAATCTCTCCACTCCTCTCTGCCTGCTAATTCCTCCTCATCTGTCAGCTCAGCCTAGAAGCTCTCCCAGCACTTCCTGGACTACATGTGCCACTGAAGCCACCACGTGGCCTTGCACTTCCCCTTCCATGTGACCTTTATACATTTGAGGGTCTTCCTTCTAGACTCTAAGCCCTGCAAAGGCGAAGATCTTTTTTTTTTAAATCGTTGCCTTCCAGTTTCTAGCACACTGCATGGCTCATTAAAAGTGCATACTAAATTGTGTTCAATGACTAATGAATGAATTGATGGTGGAGAAAGAAAGAAATATTGGAACTAAAATGACCATCTCCTCTCTTGTTCCCACCCTCTGATTTGGATGCTGCCAAGTTGATTACTGTGTCACATGGTGTGGGGATCCCAACATCTCCTAACATACACTGGTTACATGAACTGCTTGGTTTAACCTGATTCCTGCTGTTAAGTCACCCTGTTTGATGCTGAAGCCTTCTGGTCCTACACTGGCTAAATGATTAATTCATTCTAGAGCTAGATGAGAAGACCGCGACATTTGTACTCAATGGATATTAGGTTCCTCGGTATTCTTTAGAAGGAAAGTGTCTGTATCTGTTCAACTCACTTCTCCTTGGAGATATTTTAAATGTAATGCAATGAAGCAACACATCGAAGCTGGGTCTTATCTTTGTGGTTGAAGGCCTCCACTTTCTGGTCCCATACCTATCACATCCCCAATTATAGAAATCTCTGTGTTCATCAAATCACTAAGTCTGCTATTCCCCAAATGCATCCCAAGCTTCCCTGTTTCTATGCCTTTTCTCCTCATGCATCCTCCTCCCGGAAGGATTTTATCCCAACATCACCTGTCAAGTCCTCATTCAATGCCAGCCAAAGACCCTATCTTCTAAGAATTTTTTTCTCTAATTTCCAGTAAAGTTATTCATTCCTCTTCCAAACTTCCTCTAGTACTTTATGTCATTATAGAGGCTGCAATCACATTCTGATCTGGGTTGTATAACTGATTCACTTTGTTATCTCTTGTGCTGGACTTTGCTAAAAGATAAACTGAGGCATTTTTCAAATTGTAAGAGTTCAAAATTGATTTAAATTGGACAGCGCCAAATCAGAAGTGGTTAGGAGCGCTCTCCAACAGGAGCCCGAGAAATACTTACATAGAGAAAGTGCAGAAACAATGAAAGGAAATTACTGCTTGGCTATAGCTTAAAACCTCATTGGCTGTTTGTGATTGGTTGTCCTTAGGTTTCAGTTTCATAGCCTTGAGACCTTTACAGGCGTAGGTTTTGGTGTTTACCTAAACTGCCACACATTAAAGCCACCTCAGTCTAATGACCTCTTGTTTAATTAATTTAACAATTTATAATTTCTTGGGAATGAAGCAATGATGTTTGCATTGTTACATATCCTCATAGCACCCAGCAAAAGCCTTATCTACAATACTTACTCAACAAGAAAAAGCACTGAAGTGTCTCTAAGCCCAGAAAATAGAACCGTATAGTATAAAAGTCTTCAATAAAGTTTTTCTAGCAGTAACCAGAGGCTAATCCTACACCTAAACCTTAGGTCGATACAGCTTTTAAAATACTGACCATAATCCCGCTGTATATAAATCGTGTTTTCCAAATGGTGGGCTGTTTTTTTTCCATCCTTTTCTGCCTTAGTGAGCTCCATAATAAATGTATAACTGCTTAAGTTCTGTAACTGAGTAGCTGCATGAGCTTGGATCAGATTTAGCCCCTTTGGAACTCAGTTTCCTTACTTGCCAAATTAAAGAATTGAATTAACAAATCTCTACTGTCTTTTTCAACTTGAAAATGCCAATTATTTATTTTTTTAGAGCACTCTTTCTTTGCCTCGGTTACAATAGGAGCAGCGGATATAACTCAGTATTTCACTGTAAATGCAGCACTCGGGGAGAATGAAGAAATATAAGGGTCCAAATTCACCACCAGTTTTAGGTATTCACAGAAGCAAGCAGCAATCTCCATCATGAAATGTAGGCATAAGCCTGGTTTCTCTGTAGATTTATCTGGGCAAAATTTTCATTTTAAAATAAATGAGTACAATGTTAAGATTTTGAAGGTCAAAGAGATTCTGGATTGGTTGTCTATTGATTCATCTCACACTACTCCTCTCAAGAGATGGTTTCCTGATGCATAAGAGAGTTCTTCCTTCCATGAATCTCATCATTTTATCTTTGGGAAAATCCAGAATGAAATGTGAATGGTAATGTACATGATAGGGCACTGCCAAAGATTAGAACCAAAGTTTGTTTTGATTCATTTTGATGGTCCTTTTTTTTCTGGAAGAGAGAAGTGCTGTGTAGTCACTGTTGGTTTTCTTTAAACTAACCTAATCTGAATGCCTCTTGTTTGTAACTGAACGTTATTTAATATTCACTATACACCTTCTGCAAACAATACGCCAAGCAGAGCCCTTGTTCTTTTGGAACTCACAGAGAATTCAGGGAGGAGAGGAGGAGATAGGATCTACATTATGTAAATAAAATGATCTCTAATGAAAACATTTTCCTTGAGGCATGAACAAGTGTACTAAGTACCAATTTTGTGATGCAGCAATCAATCGCTTTCCAGCCCTAAAACCCTCTGGTACAACAACAGCTTTGTAAAGACTGCTGGATTCCAGATGTAAGAATTCCTCCTCCCTTTCCTTGACCCTACAGGACAGATTGCAAGCTATGCCCCTAAACCCCCTTCGCAAGGGACTCTGGATCTACTCTGTGGAAGTCTGGACCCAGCCGGAAGACAGGCTCTTCTTGTTCTGCCCATTTCTTCCACTATTTTTTTTTAATTGGAAAGAATAAGAGCCTTTTATGCCTTGCTTCTCAATACGGTCCCTACTGGTCAAATATTGCTCATGTGTGGGCCTTGTCAAAGCCTTTGGGGATCATCATTATTATCAGTCATGATGTTAATGGGCTGTCACCGTTGGCTGAAGTTGACTTATTCTAGATGTTTTGTTTACTCAGCTAACAAAAAGGCAGCTTGGAATTAAAAAAGGAAACGTGCCAAGCAATTAATCCATAACTTGGTTGGAATGCTTTGGGGATTTTCTAACATTTCTTTTATTGAATTTTTGTTTAAGTGCAGTATCCTTTTTTCCTCTCAAATTTCATTCTGGAGTTTTTTATTACATGCCATTTCTGCAGGAGGCACATTGAGCCATTGAGACCTTCTGGGTAAATACCACGTGTTTTAAAATATTTATCAATAATGAGGCTACTTGCTCACACATTCTCTGAAAATGCCAGGCTGTGAAGCCAATTCATCGCACAGGTTTTAAAAAGATATCAAAATGCATATGCCATAAACATTTTTGTTACAAGGCCCTTTTTTTGAATAACATACCAAATCAATAACAATCCAAAAACAAACAAAAAAATAAATAAAAATAAAAACCCTGCAATTAGAGAATGAAATTCAACTAAATCTATAGACTATAAATACAGAAATTCTTTAAATGTTAGCAGTCTAACACATAGTATGGAAATTTCTCTATAAAGAGAGCAATAGTCATCTATTAAGCATATATCCTAGTAATACTTCTTAATTTTCTTAAGAGAATGTCAGCTCTATCTTTTGGCTTGGTTGATCGACTGCCAAAACATATAAGTCTGTCTTCAACCAGCTGCACACAAAAAAACCTCACTGCATAATTTTTCCAGAGACTCTTACCTTGAACTCCTTGCTATCCAAAGAGTTATATCAAAAGCTTCACTGTGAAAAATAATATTTGTAGTGTATTGCCTGAAGAGGACATATTCTATCAATTTATCTAGATGGTCTAAATTTGCCTTTATTTCAAATCAAACCGTCAGAAAACTGCATCCTTTGTTGCATTGATTTGCATCCTAAAATAGCATTTATTAAATTTTGCTTTGGCATTGTGCCAAAGTTTGCTTTGCCAGTACAAATAGAATCGTCAATGAAACAATGGAATGAGGAGACAATAAACAAAACTCACCACTGTATTTATTGTATTTCTCGAGGCTGTTGTTGAAATGTGATCTTACCATATCACACTGTGTCCTCTTTCAGGTCTCAGAAATGCTGTACTTCTGGTCAACTGTCTTTTGTTTTGATTTTGTGGGGATTTTTTTAACTTCAGGAACACTATGTCACTTATAGGTGATTATTTTCCTTCATCTAACTGATCATCTTCCTTCTTGGCTTTGCATGTTACAATGTTCAGAGACCAAAATCATGGCTCAATTCTTGCAAATACACAAGTTGCACTCTAAATGTGCCATGATTTTATACACTAACTCTCGCCTTAGATTTATTTTATTTTGTTTGCATATTCTCTCTTTGCCTGATGTTCTCACTTCTTTATCTTTGTATCTTTATAAGTCACCTTATGTGTGTTTTTCTTGGTCATCTTACATCAATTTTAGGGGCAAGATGGACCATACATCAATCTATAACATTAGTTTTTGATAGGTCAAAATTAGACATACTATAGGCCCAATGACTTGGGGAAAATTAGAACAGAGAAAAAAAAAAGAAGTCCAAGAGTTAGAATACAAATTCATAGAATGAAGCCTGAGGGCTGACAAAACCCATCCCTCAGTCTGATGTTTAAAATGTGGAGCCTGAAGTTGTGGGCTCACTCTGGGGGTTGCAGAGACTATTGGACTCCAAGTTCATATCCAGGGCAAACTGGAGTGTTGGGGTGAGGGAGGAAACAGAAGCATCCTGCATACCTGATACCTGCATTCACTTACTTGAGTCCCGATCTTGCTGTGTCCTCTATACTGCTTGTTTGCTGGTCCAGCAAACAAGTAAATCAAACTGAAAGCAATCTCAGGTTTGAACTATATCCTTTCGGCTCTAGCTTAGACCTTGCAGCAGACACCACCAGTGCCCCCTACATACTGTTCTGATATATGCCACACCCTCCCACCTTGGCACCTGCAATTCTGCCTGAGGGCTTTCTCTCAGATGCACCTGAGCTGGCCAGAAGTGCCAGAACCTGGACACTTTCTTCTTTATTCTTCCATAACTCAACAAAATATGCAAAGATATGTTTGATTATAATAGCTATCATGTTCATCACAAATATTCTTCCCACATATTTATATTTCAATTGGAATATCTTTAAAGTTTTATTTAAAAAGTACTGCCTACTCTTGTGGTTGCCAAGGGGAAGGGGGGTGGGGTTTGGGGAGGGATGTTGTGGGAGGCTGGGATTAGCAGATGCAAACTATTATATACAGAATGGATAAACAACAAGGTCCTACTGTATAGCACAGGGAACTATATTCAATAGCGTGTAATAAACCATAATGGAAAAGAATATGAAAAAGAATATATACACATATGGATAACTGAATCACTTTGCTGTACAGCAGAAATTAACACAACATTGTAAATCAACTATACTTCAATAAAATAAAATTTTTAAAACAGTAGTGCATGCTCATTACAAATAATTTCAGAACATGACAAAAATTATAAAATAGAATGTACCACATAGACATTATTTTTAATATTTTGGTGTACATCATCTAACATTTTTTCTTTGTATGTAAACTTACAAGTCTTTTTCGTGATTTACCCATTCATTTTATTTTATTCTTCAAACTACTTTATTGAAAACTTACATTTTAATATAAAGATGGATTCATACTGTCTATACAAACTACTTCTTTCTGTATCTTTTTACTTTGTGGAAATCTTTCCATATCTTTTTACTTTGTGGAAATCTTTCCATATGGTTGAAGAAAGATCTCCCTAAGCATTGCAAAGGCTGCACGTATTCCATTGTATAGGTACAGTGTAATATTTTAAGTATATTCCTTATTGATGGTCATTTGAGTTTATATTTTCTGCAATTAAAATTATTGTTTTTGTTTCATACATTTTATAATGTTCATAGGAAAAAAATTGTCATTTAAATGAGTAGATAAAAGAGTACTTTGCCTGATTATCATTCCGAATGACTGCACAATTTACCTTCCCAAACCAGAGTAGCAGATTGTTTATTTTCTGACACCTTCATCAATAAGGGGACTGATTATTTTTTCCTCTTGTACAATATGATATCTCAACATTTTATTGCATATTTCCTCATTCATTTGTGGGAAGTTTAGTGCAAATTTTTGTGTAGATTTCTCACTTATATCTTTTCCCCATTTTTTTCTTGGAGTTTTCATCTTTTTCTTATTGATGTGACAGACTTCAATATAATTTAAAGACAAAGATCCCTTTGATATGTATGCTTCAAATAAATTTCTTACCTTGTCTTTTTGTGTGTGTAAATGGTAGTTTTTTAAATTGATGGATAGTTAATTTACAATATTATATTAGTCTCAGGTATACAACATAGTGATTCAAAATTTTTATAGATTACACTCCTTTAAAATTTATTATAGAACATTGGCTGTATTCCCTGTGTTGTACAATATATTCTTGTAGCTTATTTATTTCATACATAGTAGTTTGTACCTTTTAATCTCCTACCCCTATCTTGCCCCTCCCCCCTTCCCTCTCCTCACTGGTAACCACTAGTGTGTTTCCTATATCTGAGTCTGTCTCTGTTTTGTTATATTCATTCATTTGTTTTATTTTTTAAGATTCCACATATAAGTGATAACATACAGTATTTATCTTTCTCTGTCTGACTTATTAGCATAATACTCTCTAAGTCTATCCATATTGTTCCAAATTGTAAAATTTCATTCTTTTTTATTGTTGAGTAGTATTCCATTGTGTATGTATCCCACATCTTCTTTATCCATTCATCTGATTTTTTGTGTGTGTTTTGTTTTGGGTTTTTTTGGTTTTTTGTTTGTTTTTTTATCATTCGTCTGTTGATGGACACTTAGGTTGCTTCCATATCTTGGCTATTGTAAATATTTTGATCATATAAGATTTTGTGTCTCGTATTTTAATTTTTCTTTGTTTTGTTGTGACCTTATGTGGTCTAATTTATCAATCTTTTCTTTTTATGATTTTTATCCTGGGTATCAGGTGTAGAAAGGCCTTTTCCACCTCAATATTACAAAAATATTTCTTAAATTTTATTCTAGTTATTTCATAGTTTCATTTTTTACATTGAAAATCTTTAACCTAACTAGAATTTCATTTAGGTTAAAAAATACGTGAACTAGAAATGTAACCTTTTTAAGATAATCTAATTTAAATAAGGTTAAATTTGGGTAATTTTAATGGTTTAATAATTAGCCTATTGTTCCAATGTCAATTACTGAAAACATTTCCCCATTGATTTGAAATACCACCTTTATTATATAATAATTTCCGTATATAATTTAGTCCGTTTCTGGACTGTTTACTATGTTTTATTAAACATAGATCTTAATGGTTTTATGCCTGACACCACTTTCAATTCATCTTCTTAAAATCATCTACTACATCCGCACTGATTTTTTTAAAGACCATTGGGTCACCTGAAGAATTCTCACTTCTCATCTGTTACATGCATTTTTTTAATTAAAACAAGTCTAGCACCATATCCTTTTAGTTTTACTGAGGCAAATATGAGGTCTCACCTGTCAAGTTCAAGTGTAGCATCAAATAAAACTGGTCTTGATCAAATATAATGGAGTCATTATTTTCCAAGCCTTTCCTTGTTTGCTTTACAACTTATATCTGACCTTTTTCTTTTGGTTTTTCTTTCCCTCATTTTTCCTACTCATCTGCCTGAGCCTAAACCCACCCACCACCTCCCACATGCATCTGCATTCTCATTACTTTGCTCTTTTTTTACATATTTCTCCCCTCCACCACTCTTCTTCCAAAAATCCAAGCAGACAGCCTGTTAAAACCAAATAGTGAAAGAGGCATTTAGGAAAGACTCCAACTCATTTCACATTCATCAGGAGCAGAAAAAGCCCTGGGAAGTACCTAGCTCTGTTCTCCCATTTTACAAACAAGAACCCTGGGTACCAGCTATGGCAATATCCTGCTCACTTTGACCTGATTGGTATTGGAAGTCAGGTCTCCCTGCTCTCAGACCAGGACTCTGAGTCTCAGTCCCCACTGTCCCTCCACTGAGAGGTAGGATGATTGGAGTTACCTTCCCTGGAAATGAGCTTTGCCGAAGCCCTCCATAAGCAAGAACATGATGCCTCTTTATTATAGACCTTAAGAGCCAATGAACACTGGAGTCAACATATTACTGTATTTAAGAAGCTAGGCGCCCTCTGTTAAATTCCCTTCACACAGGCAACTTAAGTGACTCTCCCTTATGGATGGAAGAAGCAGCAGGGTTAGAGACAGACACCTACTTAACTACACCATATAGTTATAGTGACATTAGCTAACATTTTTGGAACACGTTATATGTCAAGCACATTACATGCATTATCACATTTCATTCTCTCAACAGCCCTGTATAGCAGGCTCCTATTAGCTTCATTTCACAAGAAGGAAAGAACAGCTCAGGGAGCTATAGAAACCTGCCCCCAAATCCCATGAAGACAAAGTAGCAGAGCTGGCCCTCGGTCCCAGGCAGCAGGACTGCTAACCACTCCTTACACTGCCTCTAAGACATAGCAGGATGGTCAAGCCTCCAAGCTTTGGCATCAGCCTGCCTGAGTCCAAATCTCAACCTTACAACTTACTAACCATATGAACATTGGTGTATGTCTCAATCTTGCTAAACCCCAGTTTCCCCATCTGTAAAGGGAATGATAAATATCCCTTCCTCATATGATAGTCATGAGAATTAAATGTTTAGTGCCTGCCAAGCAATGGGGAAATAATGGCCACATAGGAAAGAGTATGCCTGACTACTTCAACGCCAACAGTCCCAGGGCACTGAGAAGCCCCAAGAGCACACCTACACCCCACTGGTGTTCAGACTCATTCAGAAGGTGGGAGTAGTTTTCTCAAGCACCAGACTGAATTGAAAATGACCAGCTGTGGAGCCATACTCCCATGGGTACCACTGGAAGAGGGAAGAGTGTCAGGGATTCAGTATAGCTGTGAGATCCACAGGCAGTTTTGTTGGCTGTGATGGCAGAGTTAGCATCTTGAAGAAGCACTCGGTGAACCCCCCAAGCACAGGGAAGAACTGTTGTGCCCTGAACAAAAATCATTTTTTCTGACTTAGACTCTCTGTACAGAGAAAAAAAAAAAGTGATAAACCGAATCTCCTTGAGGAGGCCTCTGAGCCCTCCTGGCACTAAGAAGAGCTCAGAAGGAGTCTTTAGGCCAATCGGTACAATTTTCTGATCTGTCTGTTGCTGATTGCCCAGGTAGTTTGAATTTGCATCATTAACATTCCCCAAGATACATTGTCATCTTAGAATGCAGAGAGAAGAAATCATACATGTGCATTCGAACAATACAATCATGGAAGCAATTTATTTTGAACATTACTTTGGAGTGAGGCCTTTATGCAACCAGAGATTTAATAAATACAGGGATATGAGACTGCATTTTTCACTTAGGTTCATCAAACACAGAGAGATTTCCCATTATGGAGAGAGAGAGTTTGGAATCGGGCTGTGGTTTTCCTTGCAGAGATTAAAAAGACAGATGGCAAGGTGATGTACTCAGGGAAAAGGCTTTTATAATCAAAGAATTAGAATTTATTCCTCAATCTGGCATTTGCATTCAGCCTCTATACACCGGGTCAACTCATGTGCTACCAAAAGTTTCTCTTATTTCAATTTCCTGTGGACCACCAAGCCAACATTACCAGTTGGGTGAGTCTCCGGGTAGACACACTTCAGGAAATTAAAATATCTATTTCAGTGGTGTCTAATTCCACTGCATAGATGTATGCATATAGGTATATACACAGTCAATAATTGGCACTTCCATCACAATGATGATCACTTTTATTGATTTAGCCCTTGAGCTTTATATACGTTCCTACATTTAACCATCTCGACAGCTTTATGGGGTATATCATCCAGATGTTGGCTGGTCACTTGTCCACTTGCGCTGAGCTGTTTTAGCCCTAAAGCAATCTGGATAAAAAACCAGCCCTTTCATTGGTTCCCACAAGACATCCAACCACATCAAGTATTCTATAGTTTTATTTTTGTACTTATTTAAGAATCATGGGATCTTGCCAAGGAACTGCAACCCACACGATTGTCCTTTATAAAAATCAGGGAGGTGGACAAGCCCTCTTCCTGAGTTGGCAGAATGTCCTAAGAATTCACTTGATATGATTAACAGAAGGAATATGAGATGAGATTCTCTGAAAATGTGACATTATTTGAAGACCACATTTCCATTTTAAGGAACACATGTATTAGTGAAGCTAATCACAAAGAGAATCCCCATTTGTAAATGAGTAGCCTTTTGCAATTTCAATGATCAGTTACATTGCGTACCCACTGTATACCAGGCTCTGTGGAACTAGAAAAAAACACTGTCCCTGGTCACCAGAAGCTGAAAATCTGGTTGGAGAGATATCATAAACAATGCCCAAAATGTTCAGGAGTTAAACAGTAAAACAAGTTTGTCAGGAGGTGGGACACATGGATGTGCTGAAAGATCCTTGACCAGAGCTGCACAATCATAAGAGAAGGAATTCCTACTGTGGAAATGAATGAGTCTAGGCTTTGGAGGTAGATGGAGTTAAGATGGACGAAGAGAAAGGGGGTGGGCAGGGGAGCTAGGCAGGCTCACCTGGGTAGACAATGGGTCAAGCAAACATGATGTTCATCTCAGAGACCAGAAAAGACTAGAAAAGTGGGAAAACTTGGGAACCTTGGCAGAGAAAAATAAACCAGTAGATTCATCATTAATTCTCTTCCCAGCTCTTCCAGAGCCCTGGAGTCAAAGATTCTGAATCCTGTGTAAATTCACTTATAGGATGTATGATGTCATCAAAAGGTATCATGTCCATATTCTCTCACCCCAAGCTTCCCCTGCTCAGCTGTGCTCTTTTGTTTGTGGTTCAGAGGTGACAGGACCCTGGAGGATGTTGTCTCTGGCTCTAGCTAACAAACCCAGCCTTCACACCTGAACGATGCCCAAATGAGTTAACGGTGGTAAACAGCTTTGAAAAATGGCCACATCACATGACCACAAAATCAGTCAAAAGTATATCTTGGGCACATACTTTGCACCAAACTCCTATTAAGAACACTAAAAAGCACCATCATATGCTATTATATATTTCAGACTCTGTCATGAGAAGTGGAATGAATTGTGGCTTCTCCACACCCAGTCAATTCTTCTCAAAAAAGATGTTTATGGCACTTGTGGGTTGAATTGTGTGACCCAAAAAAATATGTTGAAGTCCTAACCCCCACGTCTTAGTCTGTTTGGGCTTCTTTAACAACATACCATAGACTGGTTGGCTTATAAGCAACAGAAATTTACTTTTCACAGTTTTAGAGGCTGAGAAGTCCAAGATCAAGGTGTTGGCAAATTTGGTGTCTACCTGGTTCATAGATGACTGTCTTCTTGCTGTGTCCTCTGGAGGCAAGAGGACTCTCTGAATTCTCTTTCAGAAAGGCACTAATCCCATTTATGAGGGCTCCACCTTCAATGACCTAATCACTTCCCAAGACCCCACCTCCAAATACTATCACATTAGGTTTCAACATATGAATTTTGGGGGGAAACAAAAATTCAGTCGGTAGCATCTCAGTACCTCAGCATGTGATGTGATTTAGAAATATGGTCTTTACGGAGGTAATAAAGTCCAGATGAAGTCATTAGGGTGGGCCCTAATCCAATATGACCAGTGTTCTTATAAAAGGGAGAAATTTGGGCTGAGACAGATACACACAGAGAGAAAATAAAGTGAAGACACCAGAAGAGAAGACAGCCATGCAACTGGAGAGATGCATCTACAAGCCAAAGGATACCTGAGGCTTCCAGAAGCTAGGAGAGAGGCTGGGAACAGATCCTTCCCTAGTGCCTTCAGAGGAAGCAGGGCCCTGCCAACACCTTGATTTCAGATTTCAGACCCCCCGGAACTGTGAGACAATAAATTTCTGTTGTCCTAAGCCATCCAGTGTGTGATACTTTGTTACAGCAGCCCTAGGAAACTAATATAGCACTTGTTTTAAATCCCTTCTGAAATCATTTATGGATGGTAAAGGAGAGTGAATGAATATGTGTGAGTCAATCTTTAGCTGTTTTAATGCTATGATTCCTTCTTTTCTGGAAATACGCCAATGATCAAAGATGCCATTTTTTACATTACTGGGTTAAATTTCACTCTTGTTCCCAACAGCAAGGAACGTTTCCTTATTTTTACCTCTTATTACTATTGGGAGAGAAAAAAAACGCAGAGAGTTCTTCTGTAAGTCATTATACTCTGAAGTTATTTAGTATCAGGCTGATTACTGAATAAAAAGATCTGGTTACCGTCGCATCTAATCCGCCAGAACTGAATTATATCTACTACATGGCTTTCTCCTACGTTTCCTCTAATTTCCCCCAATCAACCACCTTTGACTACATTCCAGTTTCTAGCAAATGCTGCTGAAGCTTCAGCTATTTTCTTTAGATTATATAATTTTCCAGAAAACTCAGAAGTCGATCTGCTTAACAATGTATTCATTTTTCCTCTAAAGAATGGTATTATTTTCCATCTCTAAGAAAGTGAGCTTTGTAATATTTCCTCTCCAATTTAAAAAGAAGCATTAGCCAGCTTGCACTGAATATTAAAAAAAAACCAAAAAACCCTGAATGCTACTCTGATTCTCACCAGAGTGAAATATTTTCTCCGTGTAACCAGAAATAGTGATGGAAAAATCTTTTCCTTTCACACAGTATTTGAGCATAATTGATAAAAGCCTTCAATTATGGATAAAGTCTTATAAGAACTAGTCTTTCCACAAAAACTCTAATCCATTCGGATTTATGTGACTCTATTAGCTGAAGCCTTTCTATTAATAATATGAAATGCTTTTTTAAAGTTTGCACAGAGTATCTACCATGAATGTGTCCAGCCATTTCCCCACTTCATCATAAAATTTAGATGTAATAACACTTTGCACCTTGGTGCTGTTTTATAGAAATACTACATGACTAGCAAGTTACAATAGTACTCTACAAACTGAGTCTAAGATTGCTCATCAACATAGAAGAACTATTGAGATAAATTAGCTTAAATAATTGGGCATTATAAAAATGATATTAAATTCAAAAAATCTTAAAGATAAATTATCCTTTTTCTCATATTTAATAAAGAGACTTGACTTTGAATAATGCTTAACAGACTATAAACTCTAGGACACTCAATTTGAAGGAATTGCGGGGGGGAATTATTGGGCAAATTACAGGACTGAGTATTGATTCTTACACTATTCTCCTGTAAGTTCATGGGCAAATAAACTCATCTCTTTTCATTTTCATTTTCAGTCTATAAAATAGAATAATAATATCTACCTAACAAAATTCTTAAGATGATCCAATAATACAATATGAAAAATATAATACTGTTGATTTCTAAGGCTTGACAAGAACCAAAGTGGGTGCACACACGTATCAAACTTGTGGTGCAAATTATTTACAGTGAGACGTTCTACATGTATATACACAGAATATGCTCATCCATATCAATACATTTGCTATAAAATTGTAGCATCTTAATCCAATCTCCTTAAGGAATATTAAGGCAGGAATAGTCCCTACAAAACCCTTCAAAGGTGGTCACCCCACAATTGCATGAGCACCTCCAATGGTGGGGAGCCCACTCCCTCACAGAAAGACTCATTCCATTTTAGAACAGCTCCAGCTATGAGAAAGTTGCCTTTGCTGTACTCTTTTTAATTTCTCATGTTCTAGATCTGTGTTCTACTGCTATATAGAACAAGTCTGATGTCTCTTCCACATAATAGCTCTTTGGTCATTTAAAGAGTAATATCCCCGCCCACATACAATGAATAATGGATATCACTGGATCCTTGCTATGGCAACCTGAGGTAGGAAGCTTATTTACATCGCTCACAGATGAAAGAACTGAGGCTCAGAGAGGATAGATAACCTTTCCGAGGTCACACAGCTAATAATAAAAAAGTCAAGATTCAAACCCACGTCTGCCAGACTCCACAACCCATGCTCTTAACCATTATACTTTACTTCTAAATATTTCTTCTTCAAGTCAACATTCTTGAAGCTCAGTTCCTTTACGCCTTCCTCATTGGGAACACGACCCAGACCTTCTTTCATTCCTGCTCCATTTACAGGACTCTCTTAACACCTCTGTTTAATATGCCAACCTCAAAACGAACCACCTACAATGGCCAACGCACATGCCAACCATTCCAGACACTCTTACTATACTTCCCTGGGAGGTTTGCTCCTCCACTCTCCCAAAAGATAATTTCATACTTTCTCTTTTCTAAAACTGGCTGTACCTCCTCCACCTTCCCATTCTCAGCTGATCACTGCATTTCCTACTCCTTTGAGAAAATAAAAGCAAACCAACTGGTGCTCCCTCACAGTCCCATCAGTAAACATGAGCCCAACTGCAGTGTCTATACCCTGTCTCATCCCTTCTGTCACATTTGTGTCCTATCTCCATGGCTGGCCTTGGAGATATCTCCAAGGCCACAGCCTTCCTGGAATGGAAACTTCTTTCCCCTGCACCATTGTTCTCCTTCAGTCTAATGATTCATCTCCATCAGAACACCAACAGCAGCTAGTATTTCCCACTTTGAAAAGAAGAAAGGAAGGAAGGGAGGGGAGAAGGAGAGGAAGGGAGGGAAAAGGAGGAGAAGGGAGGGGAAGGAAGGTCTCAACCTCATTACCCCATTTCCCACATTTTGAAAGTGATACCATCATTTCCTCCTGCCCATCTGTCCATGCCACACACCAAACTTCAGTCCACAGCACGCCCTGTAAATATTCCTACCATTACCTTCCACACTTTTCTCCCTAGTTCACTTTGCTCCAGTCCCATGGGTCTTCCCTATGTCTTCCAAAAACTTGTCATGCTTGTTGCCATGCTATGATTTCATCTCATGATTCAGGTCTCAGCCTAAATGTCATCTTCTCAAAAAGGTCCCCTTCCACTCCCTAAGCCAGGCATATTCTATCAGAATTTCCCTGTTTCATTTTCTTCATAGAATGTATTATTCTCAGAAACTATTTATTTGTCTCCTTGTTTATTTCTTTTCCCAGTAAAATGAGAGCAGGAATCTTACTTGTCCTGTTCACCACTGTAACTCCAGTGACTAGAACAATACTTGGCACGGGGTGCATGCTCAATAAATATTCATTGAATGAGTGAATGCTGTCAACAAATTAACCAACAATACTTTATAATGTGACAGTTGTCCTAACCACGACCTCTGTTTTAGATTCAGTAAAACCATTCTTTCAACCATCGTTCATGTCATTAAATTAAGTGTAATTTAACTCAAGACAAACTTATTAAGCATCTACTATGTGCAAGGCACTGTGGTAGATGTTTCGTGTGACATGAGAGTGAAATACTGTCACAGTCCCTGCCCCTCTTGGGAATGTGTAGGGAAAAATATATCCAGAAGTAGTGGGAATGTTCTTGAAAGGTTAGTCTCATGGAATTTATAATTTTGAGTATTTTGAAGCTATGGGGAGGTGTTGTGACAACTCAAATAAATAACAGGGCTATTGGAAGGATACGAAACACTACAGAATTTCTAAGGACATTGAGTGAAATTCCTCTTGGAGAAGGATCTGGGTAGACTTTTTGAGCTAAACTTGGAAGAATGCATTTGGGTTTTGAAACAACATGTTCTGAGAGGAGGGAAAACATGACAAAGATGCATAGGCAAGAATGACGGTATTCCCTGCAGGGTAGACTATTTTCTAAGCCCCTCTCAGTGAGCACCAGTGGTCTGACTCCACACTTAAGGCCTACGACAGCTTGAAAGTCCATGATCCTGCATGGACCATTTCCAGGTTCTAAGTTCTCCTCAGAATTTAATCCAGATCCTAGAGATGTTCACACCTGGTTCAATTTTGAGGTAGACTCAGAAAGGATCTTCTAACTCAGAAACACCAGATTTGGATAAACACACTCAGACACACTCAAAGACAAATCTAAGGAGGAAGATTTCAGAAGCATTTTGAAGAGTTAAAACCACTGTACTAATATAAGATGGTGTTGCTGTTAAAAAAGTAAACCAGTTTATGGAGAATTATTATTAAATGGCTCCAACATCAGTGATATGGGATAAGTGAATCCAAAGAGATGAAGCATAGTTAATGTAATTACACATCCATTTCTTGTGATGTACGACCATGTGAAGCATTACTAATCCCCAAACAGATACCTGCCGGGAAGATTATTGAAAACAGCTGTTTGGTCCGCAAGAAATGAACCAAGTGAATTCAAAGTACCGCGGGCATTGAACTGATGGAGTCCCAGAGTCAGACCCTGTCCACTAAACCCAGGATTTATAAAGAATTAAAGAGGATTCCATCAGAAGGTACATTTGTTTCAAGCATAAATCACCCTGCCAACTCATTTATTATTGTAATAACCTCTCAGCATTTCCATTATTGGAGAGGACTTCTTTTCAAATGAAAAATGGCGTACCTGATTATTTGCATGGGACTTGGCGTCATACTCATTTCGGTTTTTTGTTTGAAGCAGTGAGAGGGCCAAGGAAAGGCCTTTACATCCTTGCACGCATATCAATTACAGTTAATGGAGTTCATGGGTTTATTACGCGTTGGGGAGTTAAAAAGCAAGAACTGTAATGATGGAAGCCGTACCAATCCTACTGGTATATCCAAGAAAGAGACTTCAAGCACTAAAAATAGTTAAAACTATTCTCAGAAACACTTTACATTCAGCAAGGATAATTATATGAGCCTATAACTCTTTTCCATCATATTAGAATACTTTAATAACCTATATTTTATTTATATCTAGTTGCTAAGCTTATTAGTGTTTATTATAGGATATGTTCTTAATTTTATGTTTTACAAAACAATTTGAATAATCAGAATTACTTTTGTGAATTTTTTTCCACTTGCAATAAGATGAATGAATGATAAAAAGCCATTTTCTAAACATGCTAACAGGTGCAAGAAAGATTGACAGCAATATGAGAAAGTATTCTTAATGTAGGCTTTCCAAGATTTTAAATGGAATTTCTTTAATGAATGCATATCAGCTTTAACGGGCCCAGCTTACTACTCAGGGAATGCTGAATATAGGATATAACAGTATATTTCATTCAACAATAACCATGATCAGAGTTACATGATATATAGATGTGTGTACAAAAATGAGAAATAACTAGAATCAGAATTCATTATCTAAAAACAATTAAAAAGCAACACTGGGAGAAAATGCAAAGCAATAGAAACTAATAACTTTGGATTATTGAAGGAAACTGCAAATTACAGGTACAGATGAAAAAATAAACTGGCCCCATGAAAGCAGAAGGAGGTGATGACTTTTAAGCTTTCCTTTGAGCCTATGACCATGGTCCTGTCACCAGTTGACTTATTAATTGAGCCAAGTCTTCCTAAGTGCTTGCTGTATGGGGCCCATGTGAGGATATAAAGTTCCCACGGATAAGAAGAAGTTCCCTGTCCAGGGGATGGTCACACATTATAAGCCTGAATCAAGAACTTTCCTGGTCTCTCAAATATATCACTCCCCCTCTACTTGACTGAGATGTGCCTTGGTTATTTTTTAAATCACTGTATATGAATCACCAAAATTCCTTCTGATTTTTGTTCTCAGTTTTTCATGCCAAAAGGAATGTTACCTGAGTACGGGTCTCAGAACTGAACTCTGATGTGAGACCTCTGGGAAGTAAGTCGCCTTTAAGAAGTTCTGAACATAAATTGAATTACCAAGAATTCTATTCATTGAAAAACACATTATATTGCATCATGTCCTTTTCAAATAGAGTGAAACTTGCTTATATTAAATTTCTAGGAACCCGAGGAAAAAATTTGATATAGGATGGAATTTGATATACTCTAGAAATATTACATGTGCATGTTATAGACCTGGATTTCCAATTTGATTGCTATACACAGGGATTCAATATAGGTGGGTTCAATATTAGGGGGTTCATTGAATTTGCATTTGTGTTTTTCAGGACATATATGGTATATGTTTCCTCAAGGTAAAAATCAGATTGCCTCCTGGGTTCAGGAAAGCTAAATATTCATGGGAACAGGAATTCTGGGAGGAATTTGACCAGACGAAGGTAGTGCAAGCAATCTAGCTTTCACTTCATTCAACTTTAATATTAATTTATTTGACTGGGGTTCAGACTATTGAATTCTGGAATGGCCTCTTTCTCTCTTTCCCTAGCCCTATAATTCTCTGGCTTATAACTTCTTTACCCCTTTATTCAACATTTTAATATTCATCTGAATGAAAGTGTTCAAAAGAAGGGAATTAACCAAAAAGTTTCAACATGTGAAGAAATTTTTTGTCCCTAAGAATGTCTCAAGTCTTAGAAAATCATAAAAAGAATGAAAAGTGGTGACTGTTATAAAAACTGAAATAAATCATATTAATATTTAATATTAATATATAAAATGTACTACCCCCTTAAATTATAGACACTGAAAATTATTAGCATTTTCGCACACACTTTTATTGTTCCATTGTTTTTTGTTTGTTTGTTTGTTTTCATTCTGAACCCGAACACGATCATTTTAGAGACTCACACTTGGGTGGGAGAAACAGATTTATCAATCTTTCCCTCCCCCATGGAATACTCTATCACAAGGAATTCCATGGAATCAATGCTCTTCACCAAAGGAATGAATGTGTGAACTAAGGATAATCTCCATTTAGGAACCCTCGGATACTTTGAGAAACATGTTTCTTTTACTTGAGAGAACCAAAAGCTAAAATCATAAAGTTTGTCACCATACAGCTCTATAATAGCTTCTAAATCCTACAGATTTTACTCAGTGTTCCAAGTAAGCAAATGTAATGAAATAAATAGAAACATATGTTTTGAGTACCATAACAGATTGACTTCCCAACAGATAAGGAACTCTGAGCTATTTCTCTTACACACAAGTTAGGTCATACAAACATACAAAACAATACTAATCTCTTTCACCTGAAAAATTTTACATGGTTGCTTCAAAAACCATTTTCATCATAAAAAAGATACATATTTAGCCCGCTAAGCTCTTCTTTATACATAGGGTTATACTAGGGATTCGGCAGTTTATAGAGAGAGCCACTGCTTTCTTAGGCTCTGCGTATTTAGTTTATACCACAAAGGAATCTCAAACCAATGATTGACTTAAATGACTATTTCACTGAAATGGCAGAGCATCCCGTGCAAAACCATTGGTCCGGTAGTATCGTACAGCCCCCTCTTCAGTTACATCAAAAGGAGGCCAAACTGACATATATCTAAAGGAGGTACCACAGAATAAACATAAACAACATACAAAACTGAATTAAATACTTGGATAAATGATGCAGAGTTCATGCAAATCTTACACATTGGCTCCATGAGAACTTTCCTATAACTGCTAACTCTCTCTCTCTCCTTCTGCCCACCCAACACCCTCCCCCAACACACACACACACACACACACACACACACACACACACACACACACACCGGCTGCCATAGTTGAAATACTGCCTCTGGAGATGCATTTTGGTTGACCAAGTATCTTGTTTCTAAGAGCAGGTTTGGGAAGGAGGTCACACATTCACCTGCTCATAATCTTTGGTGCTTTGTTGTGAATTCTTTATGGCCTTAACCCTGGAGACATCTAGCTGATTGCTGTGATCTGAAGGAAGAGAAACAGGAAGGGAAATGGTGATTTGGAAGAAGGAGAGGCTGGGGACTCCCTTGAAGAAGTGCAAGGCTAGAGGGGACATCGTGTTTGTGGGTGAGAGAGGGTGACCGGCTACTCTATTCTTCCTGCTGCTTTGTGTGAAGTCAGCCCCTCCAGCCAGAGCTTCCCAGCGTCTGTGGGATGGAGGCCTCCCAGGTGTAAACACTGCCGAAAGAGCTGTCTACGGGGTTTGTCTGGAAGCAAGCGTGCTGTTTCTAATTCAATTTTATATATAAATATTTGCAGTGACTTGGAGATTACTGGTGGCCAAAGTGCCCCCAAGCATCCCCCTTGTCACCTGCACTGACCACGGGGCACAGCAAGGAAACTTTGTCTCCATTAAGTAGCAGAAAGGGGGAGCTTGGTAGCTGCTTGGTTGTCCTCTAATTCTACGGCCATTTGCCCACGTGGCTTTGGACATTCGGATTCAGCTCCCTCCTTGAAGGCAGGGACATTGGGTCCAGACTGCCTGGCTGGCAGACTTCTCTCCTGTTCTTTATCATTCGACTTTTCAGGCCAGATTGAAAGCCCTGGGACCTGTCCAGTGTAATATCTCAGATGAAGCCCCACTCTGGAAGCCCTTTCCTCCATGGCATTGATAACTCCAGTTGGGACCTTTTTTTTTCTTTAATTTTTACTGGAGTATAATTGATTTACAATGTTGTGTTAGTTTCTGCTGTACAGCAAAGTGAATCATTTATACATATACATACGTCCACTCTTTTTTAGATTCTTCTCCCATATAGGTCATTACAGAGTGTTGACTCTGTGCTATACAGTAGGTCCTTATTAGTTATCTATTTTATACAGTAGTGTGTATATGTCAATCCCAATCTCCCAATTTATCCCTCCCCCTCCCCTTTCCCCCTGGTAACCATAAGTTTGTTTTCTATATCTGTGACTCTATTTCTGTTTTGTAAATAAGTTCATTTGTACCATTTTTTAAGATTCTACATATAAGTGATATCATATGATATTTGTCTTCTCTGTCTGACTTACTTCACTCGGGATGACAATCTCTAGGTTCATCCATGTTGCTGCAAATGGCATTATTTCATTTTTCTTACGGCTGAGTAACATTCCATTTTATATATGTACCACATCTTCTTTATCCATTCATCTGTCGATGGGCATTTAGGTTGCTTCCACATCGTGACTATTGTAAATAGTGCTGCAATGAACACTGGGATGCCTGTATCTTTTCGAATTATGGTTTTTTCCAGATATATTCCCAGGAGTGGGATTGCCGGATCATATGGTAGCTCTATTTTTAGTTTTTTAGGGAACCTCCATACTGTTCTCCATCATGGCTCTACCAATTTACATTCCCACCAACAGTGTAGGAGGGTTCCCTTTTCTCTACGCCCTCTCCAGCATTTATTGTTTGTAGATTTTTTGAGGATGGCCATTCTGACTGGTATGAGGTGATACCTCATTGTAATTTTGATTTGCATTTCTCTAATAATTCGTGGTGTTGAGCATCTTTTCATGTGCTTTTTGGCCATCTGTATGTCTTCTTTAGAGCCTTTCAAAGGAATTGAAATATCTGTCATTTGCCAAGCACATGGCAAGCACGAATCCAAATTTGGGTTGGTTTTCTGCTTCTTTAAGGGAGGTATAGGATTTTATAAAATAGTTTGCTTATAAAATATTCTCTTGACCACAAAAACTTTGATGTTTTACAGCTTCCCCCCTTCCCACCTCAAATCCAACAGCTGCTATTCCAGAACAGAGGCCCTTTCAAGGAGCAATAGTAATTCACCTATTTCTGAATTTCACAAAAATTGGACAAAGACTGTCCTGAAATTTCCCTTAGTAATCCTTGTTAATATTAACCCTTTCTCTTTTCTCTTCATGTATAAAACTATAAGGAAACTTTAAAATACTTAAGAACAAATTTTTTCAAATATCCTACAACAATTTGGAAGTTCACCTTCTCTTCAAGTTTGATCATCTTATCTATTCATTGATAGTCTCTTAATGAGCTTTACTTACACAACATTTCTTTAGCCTGATTTGTAGTGTTTTTTTTTTTTTAATTCATAGCTTTTAAATTTGTTTAGTTTTTTTTTTTTGATGTGGACCATTTTTTAAGTCTTTATTGAATTTGTTACAATATTGCTTCTGTTTTATGTTTTGGCTTTATGACCACGAGGCATGTGGAATCTTATCTCCTGCTTTGGAAGGCGAAGTCTTAACCACTGGACTGCCAGGGAAGTCCCTGTAGTATTTTAAAAATAATCAAATGGCATCTTTGTAATCAACCCATCAGTGATTCCTTTCTAAACAGGCTAAATTTAAGTGGGAGAGGGAAAAGTAGTCCCTTGCAAACAGACACGCTGCCAGAAACCACCCTTCTCTCCTCCACATGGTCCTCACTCTCCCTGGAGGCTGGCACAGCCCATCACAAGCTGGCACCAGGAAGGAGCCTAGATAGAGGGTAAGCATAAGAAGCCCCAGCCTCCCAGAAACTTCAGGCTTCATCACTTCATCCAAAGTCTCAAACCTCAGTTCTGGATCTGGACCACTTGTTGCAAAGGCTCTGATCTAAGTACCTCATTAAGTGGACTCCAACTCTGCCTTGACCCCTGACCTTGGCCTTGACTCCTAATAGAACTGTTCCCTGAATTCCTCACTGAATTCAGCAGCTTCCAGCTTCTCTCCCCTGTGTCCTTTCTTCCCTCATCTTTTTACTTCCAGAGCCAGCCAGACACAGCAGTACAGAGCCCCCCAAATAAAATACACTGAAGTCCATTAAGAATCACCTAAAATGTCAACACAATTCAAAAGCGGGCTATTAACAGTGCATCTGTGAAGTTGACAGTACTTGTGATAAGCAGGAAAAACAATGAATACTAATGTCTTATATTTGTATAGCACCTTAGAGTTTTCAAAGTGCTGTCATAACACTCTGTTGAGATAAGCAAATGGGGTATTATTTTCCCATTTTGCACATGAAAACACTTGAGTTCCGAAGGGTTAAATGCATGAGGTAAAACAAATAGAATTCAATTCTTGGACCCACAACTGTTCTGTGTACTATACAGGATGCCCCCCAGGAAAACAATTGGAAGGTACTTGTAAGATAGTCAAGCTTTGGGAACTTGTTTTTAAAATGCTATCAGTTTCCCCAGTGTGGCCACGAAGCACCTGCACCAGCCATGAGGACCGCTTATCACATATGCAGACTCCCAGGCCTTGCCCCAGCATACAGAATCAGAAGTGGGGCAGGATTTGCATATTAAATAGTGCCCCCAAGTAACTCTGACGTACCCACCCTAAGCGAGACAGAGCACACGAAGAGTCAGTCCCCACCTAAACAGGACTTTCCTGATGGAGAACTACAGAGAAGCAAGGTCACCATGAACTGTCATTCTGAGGAGCAGCCAATGAATCAGGATGGCATTGAGGTCCTACTCATCAACCTTGGAAGGCAACTAATGGGGCAGCTTCCCTCAGGGGTTAAGATCATGGACACTGGAGACAAACTACACAGGTTCAAACCACAGTCCCACCCCTTACATGTGACCATGGGCAAGTCACTTAGCCTCTCTCTGTGCCTCATTTTTCTCATCTCTAAAATGGGGATAATAACACAGTTATGATTATACCTCATGGAGTTGTGAGATTAAGTGGGTTTAGGGAAAGTAAAACACTCAGAAAAGCGCCTAGCATAGAGTAACTGTTGAATGAGTGTTGGATATTAATAAACAAAGACTCCCTTTCCTTATTACGGATCTTTGCAGTGACACACATTGGCCATAGTCAACACTATAGGGACTCAGGCTGATGAGATTTCCAGCGCCTGGCACAATATCCACAATTAAATACTTGCCATGGTAAGTATTTGATAGATAGTCATTGTATATAAAATGGTACAAAGTCCAACACTTTACCCAGATGGATGATTTAGAAATGAACTAGATGGGATCAAGCATCTGTTCTTTGGTCCAACAGACCAACCAACTTCCCAAAGCCTTTGAAGTGTGTCCTGAGAAGAAGCAAACTATATTTTGTGAGTTTTGTTTTAATAAGCCTTCATGTAAATTCTAGCTGAGATCAGCATCATTAGCCTTTCTGGAGGCAAAATAGGGGGCTCCCCCCTGCTGAGTTGTGATTGTCCTGTGCAAACATGCCCTCCAGCAACCCTTATCCACCCCTGCCCTCTGTTTTCCCTCTTCCCTCCCCCTCTTCCAACAGAAACTACATTCACAATCTACCTTTGCTGTTTTTTATCTTCTTAACGCCATGCCTTAGACATTTTGGAGAGCAAGGCAAGAAACAAAATACTCTAGCTATTATTCACTTTCTAATGAACAATTGAATTGCTGATATACTATTCGACTACAAAAAGTAGCTGATAAGTTTTGAGAGCTTCTCAACTTTAATGCACACATGAGTCTACCCAACAGGATTGTAGTCATTATGCTATTTGAAAAAGCCTAAAGAGAAGCTATCACTCGGCACATGGTAAAAATGGCAGCCACTTGGAGCCACCCATGAAGATGTTAAGGCTGAGCTCTGGGGGAGCTGTAGATATTTTCAGCATGGGCAGGAAAGAGCAAGTTTCCTTAAAAGAAAACACATTGACAACAAGGGAACAGGTTGCTTCTATTGTCAATGCCCTAATGACTTTCTTAAATTAGCTTTTTATGGGAACCCTTTCTGCATGCTTGATGACGCTCAGACCACCCAAGTTAATATGATACAAATGTAATTTAAGAGATTCCATGTGTGTCTTAAAGAAGATTTGGGTATGTGGGGTTTGAGTTGTTATTTTGGGGGGTTTTTTTCTCTCTTTTTCTTTTCCTTGTTTTTGTTAACTTGTTACAAGTTCTTTACCATAAACGTGCTTTTGAAAATGAGGATTTTCTGCTTGATTTTTACTTACAATCCAAGATAACAAAGTAAATGAATTACACAATCTTCATTAACATCAAATACAAATCAAATTTCAAACTGCGTTGATATTTTAGGTGAATCTTAATGGACTTCAGTGCATTTTATTTGGTGAGTAGGTGATGTATTGTACTTAGGTTTATACCTTGGACCAGGAAATAAAAGTGTATTATTTTATGGAAGACTGAAAGCAGAGGAGGAATTTGAGTTGTTCAATTGCAACCTCCTCTTTTCTTTAAACTTTTTATTTTATATTGGAGTCTAGTTGATTGACAATGTTGTGGTAGTTTCAGGTGTACAGCAAAGTGATTCAGTTATACATATACATGTATCTATTCTTTTTCAAATTCTTTTCCCCTTTAGCAACCTCCTATTTTTAAGGATGAGGCAACTGAAGTAAGACCTCCAGTGCCGTATCCATGACTCCTTGACACTTTTCTGGTATTCAGTAGAACATTTAAAAGCAATCAGAAATACTGTAAGAGAAGAACTTGTGGGGTGATTCTGTTTAATATTTCTATCCATAATTTTTAATTGGCACTTTCTTATTTTCTTACATGTAACTTCAAAGTCATAGCATAAAAATTCACAGAGCTAAAATTTTTCTAGCTTTGCCTGAACATGCCACAAGTTGAGATTTGATTCTAAATTTTAAACATCCACAGAGAAAATGGAGAATGCAGGCTTTGGAGTCAGACATTTCTAGGTTCAAATCCTAGTTCTGCCACTGGTTCTTTCTGAAAGTTGGGAGTTAGTTAACTTCTCTATGGGTTAGTTTCTCTGGCGAAAAATTGAAATATGTAAGACCTTTATAAGAATTAAAAGAGGCAACCTTTGTGAAATACTAAATACATGGTATTAATAAAAAAGAAGGAATGGAAGGAAGGGAGGGAGGGGGGAGGGAGGAAAGAAGGGAGGAAGAAAAAGGAAAGAAATGGCAGTGGTTCGGGTGTTTTTGCTGAGAGGTCTTGGCACTCTGAGGGCTCCTGGATGTACCCAGCCCAGCCCCCTAGACCATTGATCACCCAGGTTGCAGATTTGTTCTCAGTGTTTGGCTGAGAGTAAAAGGAAATGAATCTCTCTACCAAGGTAGATTACCTTATACTACTTTGACAAGGATGAGACTGGAAGAAAGAATGATCCAAAGAAATGGTCAAGGGGGAAAGAGCAAATCAGGAGTTTCATAGATCTATGTACCATAAAGGAAAAATATAAAGATTTACAAAACTTTCATATGCTTTACTGAAAAAAAATGAAAGAAATATGCCCCCAATTTAAGGATACAAGTCCAAGTATCAAATCTGTAACAGTCAATAAAAGTAAATTATAAAGCTGTCAAGAAAAGACATCCTTTAGATAGAGAAGCTCCCCTAAGGCTTCTTTAGACAGGTCGAGGAAAAGCAGGACTGAGAGCTTGGAGAAGAGATTTCTTAGGGCAAATCATCAGATACAAGTTCAAGTGGTGGCCATTGGCTTAGTGCCTAAGCAGAATATGCCACAGAACAGGATTCTCTCTAATGTTTTACATGGATTGCATCATTTGAATGAGGCTTAAAAAGCAATGTCACCAAAAAAGTGAGGAAGCATACTTAAAACCAAAGAAAAGTTTCTTTAGGACAATTGTCCATATCAATCTAGGATCAAGTCTAGGATACACAAGACTTTGACATTTCTTGACTGAACCCCTCTCAAATAAAACGTTGAGATTTTTATAATAGTACATATGCAAAAGTAAATTCGTTTTAAGATGTTACGGTTTCATGCCTTACACTTAAGACTTTCATCCATTTTGAATTCATTTTTGTGTATATATAAGAGTACTACTCAACCATAAAAAAGAAGGAAATCCTGCCATTTCACAACATGGATGAAGCTGGAGGGCATCATGCTAAGCGAAATAAGCCAGAGAGAGAAAGACAAATATTGTGTAGTATAACTTATCTGTGAAATTTGAAAAAAAAGTCAAACTTATATGAACAGAGAGTGGAGTGGTGGTTGCCAGGGGTTAGGGGGTGGGGAAAGTGGGGAGATGTTGATTAAAGGGTACAAACTTTCAGTTATAAGATGAATAAAGTTCTGAGGATCTAATGTAGAATTAATAATACTGTATTGTATACTTGAAATTTGCTGAGAGGAGATCTTAAGTATTCTCACCAAAAAAAAAAGGTAACTATGTGAGGTGATAAAGGTATTAATTAACTTGATTGTG
The DNA here is from genome assembly GCF_028564815.1 of Eubalaena glacialis. Lineage (NCBI taxonomy): Eukaryota > Metazoa > Chordata > Mammalia > Artiodactyla > Balaenidae > Eubalaena > Eubalaena glacialis. The sequence continues at coordinate 19,025,298 of NC_083730.1, read as the reverse complement.
GTAATCATTCCACAATGCATACATACATCAAATTATCATGTTGTGCACTTTAACTATATTACAGTCTTATTTGGCAATAAAGCTGGGGGGAAATTTTAAGAAAAAAAATTAAAGACACGTTAAAAAAAAGGTTATGAAATAAAATAATAAAGTACCTAGAACATTTCCTTGCACATAGATTATATCCAATAAATGATAACATTATTATTGTTACTAAATAGATATCTCAGCTGTCCCCAAATAATCTTCACTGTTGTAATTTTATCCCATCTCTAAGCCTCAGATGCCCACACTGCTGTTTAAATCCATTCAACCGTTAGCACAGAGGCATAAGCAATTTAACAGTTATATTACTATCTTCTCATTTTTGAAGCTCTTTAATACAAGTTCTTCTGCCTCATCATAGATTCTGTTTTTCAATCCTTTGATCTCTTTCTGGACTTTGTCCTAAATTCTTTCTGTCCTCCCTAAGCACTCTTTGCAGGCCAATCATCACTCTAATCCTTCCTTTTACCTCAATTCTTGGCCCTCTCTGTTACCTGCACTTTTGACCCCATCAACCACATCATTTCCAATTTATTTACTCCCTCTCCTCTTCAGCTGCCCATTCATCATCCACTCTTGTTTTAGTTCAATGGTACTCAAACTTTTTAGTCTAAAGACCCCTTGATACTTTTAAAAAATTACTTAGGATGCCAATGAGCTTTTGTTTACATGGATTATATCTATCAGTGCTTATGTAATGGAAGTTAAAACTGAAAATTTTAAAATATTTATTAATGTTTTTTTGTGTTTTTTTTGCCATGCCATGTGGCTTGCAGGATCCCAGTTCCCCAATCAGGGATTGAACCCAGGCCACGGCAGTGAACCCGCCGAATACTAACCACTAGACCACCAGGGGACTCCCCTATTAATTCATTTTTAAATGACAATTATAATCCTTTTCACATGTAAACATATCTTTATGAAAATACTATAACTTTCATAACAAAACAAAAGTGACTTTTTTTACATTTTGGAAAATCTCTTTAGTATCTGGTTTAATGGAAGATAGTGGATTATCATATCTGCTTCTGCATTCAATTTGTTGAGGTAAGTTGAGATAAATTAAGAATATTCAGCTTCACACAGATGTACAGTTGGAAAATTGAGAAGTATTTTTATAGCCTTTTCAGATAATGATGGATTTTCTTCTTTGACACTACATGACACTCAACATGAGTAGTTTCTTAAAAGCCAGTTGCAATATGGAATGTGAAACCATATCAGTCAAATATTTATAATCTGCTCCATTAAGATCAATTGGTCTATCTTGCATATTAAGTGAATCGAGTGTCCATGCATGAATTTATATTATTAGCATTAGTCCTTTGGAAAATATTGGTTCCCCAAGTTATGTAGATCTTCCTAATGTTGGCACGTTTATTTACACAATATTGAAAAAATTTCATTTGTTAATATCACCACCAATTGCATCACAAAAGTCTTTAAGTATTGAGAAGCTGTCAAGTTCGTGGTGGTGGATAGAAGTTTTCCAAAATTCTAATTTTCACTTGAAAGCTCAAATTTTTATCATAGGCAAGAAATACTGTCAGTTGTTTCCCTTGAAGTGACAGTTTCACTTCTTTCATTTTTGAGAAAGTGCCTGCCAAATACACAAATCTGAATAACTCTAGTTTTTCTGCCAGTCTTTCTTTCAAGTAAAAACAAGTGTCTCATGAAAAAGCCACTGGATCAGTTCATAGCTCAAACAATCTCATGTGTATTTTTCCTAGAGGTGACCGTTGTCCTTTAATAACCAGCAGATGTGCTATATTTGCCCTTCTCATCAAACCGTACAAAATGGTAAAAAGATATACTCAAGAGCTGAGACTTCGTTAAATTAATAATATTTTATTGCTTCATTAAGAACATTTTAGGTGAAACTGGCTTCTTTTTCCCCACAAATGCATGACAGTGGTGCGTACAATAACTACCAGTGGAGTTTGATTCCACTGACTTGATTTACGCTAAGATGTCAGCAGTATTTGCCACACTTGAAAACCATTGTTTTAGATGTCACTGCACACTTTTGAAAACCACTTTCTCTTCTCAATGAGAGTTTCAAGAACAAATATTTAAGAAATTTGCTTCCCCTCTCTTAAACTTTAGAGGCTGATATATCCCCAAGTCTCTCCAGATCTTGTCTTGCCTTCATACTTCATACTTAAGTATTTATATGAAGCATTTAAGAAATATAAACTCTTGCAGATTGTTTGATTGGTTTTTTAAAAGCTTTAAAAATCAACTGCTCATTTACAGATTAGCCTACACCTGGCTTAAGAATTCCGAGTGACTGACTCATTAAGAAGCATTTTGGAAAACTGAAGGGTGTCTGGGAGAGGTCAGCTGGGTTAGTGGAGTGACTGAAACCACATCCTATTAGTACCTATTGCAAGAACTAAAGGTGTTCAGACAAAAGGTCTCTTGGGAGGACAGATGGGCTGCCTAAGAATTGTGTTGTGTGGAAAAGAGATTAGATATCTCCCTAGTAGTTCCAGGAGGCCAGAGAAGGACAAATGAGCGAAAGTTACAGAAAGATTAACTTCAGTTCAAAACTTAAAAAAAAGAGAAGATTTTCTAAGAGTTCCCTCTACCCACCAGTGGAGTGGGTTATGTTGGAAGCTGCAGTCAACATGTTCAACAGAGGCTGGAAGATGCAAAGACATAGAAATGGGGACTGAGACAACAGTACAGACATGTATACACAATTTCAAGATGGCCATGAACCTGAGGTTGAGTTCTAAAGACCTTTCCAGCTCCCACATTCTATAATTCCATAAATTTTAGGCACTAGCATGGCTTAATGAACTATCATTTTCATAACTGCTTTGTTCCATTTATTGTGAGAGCAAAAAGAAATGTGGGATGAATTAAAACTGGAGCGATTCATTCTTCTCTATGGCAAAGTCAAGACATCACCGCCTACTAGAAAATGTAGGGGAAGAAGGTTACTGCCATGATCAGAAGCTTAAAAAGGCCTCACAGCATGGCGGAGATGTGCGGAGATGGGGATTCAATCAGTGATGGTCAGGACTTGTGTATTGGCCTGAGTGTCCTGAACCTCGCCTACAAAGTGTAACTGTATGTTTTCATAAAGAAATGTGATTACAGAGCAAGTGACGTTTGAAGAAATAATTGGTGTTTTTCCCCCCCAGTAAACCTCTACTATACCAATGCCAGGATTTATTAAAATTTGTTTGAATGCTTGCCTCAGGAAACTATTTGCTGAGAAAAATGAAAAATGAGTTAGGCGAAGGAAGTGCAGCTAATACTGCGTGATTAGAGTGGCACATTTAACACAGCATCTTATTAAATGTTCTTTGCTAAATTCACTCAGATTATCTTGGTTATGACTTGTGACAAGGACCAAGAAACGGCTTGAAGGCCCTGAGGGCCAAAGCGACAGTAAGTGGTCACTGAGTTGTGAGAAAATGCAAGAGGGAAGAGGCAGCAGGGGCAGGAAGAGGAAAGGTGCTTCGGGGGTTGATGTTTGATCTGGTCTTATTTAATAACTTCATTAATGATCCGGAAGAGGGGTAAATAGCCTGTTAATTAAATTTGCAAATGAGACTAAATTGGGAGATGTTGTAAACATGCTCAAGGACAGAGAAGTAACACAAAGGCACCTTGAGGGGCTGGAAGGATGGGCCTGAAAAGAAAACCAAAAGCATGCATGTGTTCTAGAAGGAAACAGTGGGTGGGAAGCAGTAGGAGCCCCTTGCGTGGTTTTTTGTGTTCTCCTGTTCCTTCGTTTCTTCTGTCCATCTTTACTGTAGCAGACACAGTTGATGACTGCTGACACCACTCGGTAGGATTCCCTTCTACACAGGTTGAAGCCTCCTCCTTGATTTCACCTTAGGGCTTTATTCTGGCCACAGCAGCAAGACAAGCTAGAAACATGGAAGAGTTAATGCCTCAGGATAACTCTCACCAATGATGAATGGGGTTGGGGGGTAGATAAATACCCAACCTTCTCTGTGTGTCTCCCAGGATTCCCCAGCAAGACTGAGCTCCAGCTGCCCACAGAGGTAACTGGCTTAAGGTCACAACTTATACTTGCTTCCAACCCACTTTGAGTGAGCTCACCTCTTAAACAGATGAATTGCACTCGAATATTTGGTCTACTTCTGGGGAAACCCAACCCAACGCATGTGTCACTTCTTCCCATGTGCTAAGCACTGTGCTACTTACGACTGGGTCTTTGCCTTAAGGAGTAGACTTGACTGGTTAATCGAATAGCAAACATCAAATGCAAGTTACCATCTGTAATATCCTTGTATCTGCCGTAGGGTCTAAGAGAAGCATAGTTTCTAAGTATTCAGTGTGCTCAGGAAAGCACAGGACTTACTTTAGTAGGTTCTGCCTAATATTTCTCAGGAATAACATTATTCTCCATTTCCATGGTTGTAGTGAGGACTCTAAACTCCCGAATAACTCAGTCTTGGATCTGGGACAGAGGACTTCCCATTTCAATCTGCCCTACACTCAGCAGTAAAAATCCTCCCTCCCTCAGCTGCCACTCTGGTCATATCATGGCCCTTTGAGTGACCCTATAATGATGTCCAACTGCCTCTGAAATTCATTAAGAGCCCTCATCAGGAATTTGGGCTGCTGTTTAAATGCCTTACCACTTTACTCACTGGTGTCCACTTTTCTGCTCAGATCAGCCTCTGTTTTTGCATCTCCCTTCTTCTCCCTGAAATGGAACTATTTGTCCCTATTCTGAATTTTTACTCATGTCATTTATTTTCCTCAAAAGGTCTCACAAATGCCTCTACTTTACGTCATTTTCTGTTCCTTTGGGATCTGCTAAACAATCATCTCTGATAAAATCTTTCTAGGTTAGCCATTCCCAATTCTATTATCCCCAAACTACCTAAAATCCCCCCAAAATCTAACATGTTAAGAATATGTTACATATACTACTATACCTCTCTCACAAAATTTTTATGAAAGTGTAATTGGACAATGTATATAAGAATTCTTTGTAAATGATAAAACATTACACTATCATAAATATGACTTCTTGTTTTCCTTCTGCTTCTTTATTTTGTGGTGAAAAGGATAATGAATGTGTTCTCTCCTTTTATTTTACCTGTTTGACATTTCAATTGGATACTTTCTTAAGTCAGGGGCCACATCTATTTCTTTTGTAATTTTCCCTACCCATGTGTACATGCTCAGCAACTCAGAATGTGTGCAAAGATGTTAATCATTGATTACCCATCTTCTGCACATGTTAGAGTCATCTTTAGGTGACTCACGAAGAAGTGTTCTGCAGATTGTATTTTCCAAAGATGGCTGCAGAGATAGATAAATAAATACACATATTGTACAACATGGGGAATATAGCCAATATTTTATAATAACTATAAATGAATCATAACCTTTAAAAATTGTGAATCACTATACTGTATACCTGTAACATATAATATTGTACACCAACTATATTCCAATAAAAAAATACCAAAAAATAAATACATAGATACATACATACCATATACTCTTCTCATAGTATGACTGACATTCCTCCCACTGAGAGGTGAAGTTTATTTTTCTCCCCTGATAGAATGTGGGTAAAGTGATGCTGTGTGACTTCTGAGGCTAAGTCATAAAAAACAACATGATATGGTTCCCACTTTACTTTCTCACTGGTTCTCTTTTCCTCTATACATATGCTCACCCTTGGTACCCAGTCACCATGTTGTAAGGTAGTCCCTGTCACGGCTCAACTCCCAGAAAGATGGTTTTAGCTCCTAACCTTTGAGCTGCCCAAGAGACATATCAACCCTTCTGAGTCCTACCCAAATTGACTTTTGAACAAAAGGAATGTTGCCAATTTTTAAGTCACTAAATTTTGGGTTCATTTGTTACACAGCCATAGTAACTAGAACAAAGTGCATTTTAGTGAGTCGGTAAGACACATACAGATAAGGTATCCAATACACAATTAGAAATTTCAAGTTCAGAACTCACAGGAGAGGCCAGAGCTAAAGCTCTGTGGGTGATAGTTTAATCCATAAAAGTAGGTGGGATGGCCCAGAAAGAACAGGCCAAAAACTCCTGGGTCTTGGGGAATGCCTATGTTTACAGCAAGATGAAGAAAAGAGCACCCTTCAGCTCTCAACTCAAATACCTCTGACCCCATGAGATGAAATCTAGTCCTCCCTTTAAATGACCTAGCATCCTACACATCTGCCTTGCAGTTCATATCACAATAACTATTGAATAATTAATCATATAATTTTATTACTTAATTTCCAATTCAACCAATAGAACATATGAAATCCATGAGGGCAGGGACTGAGTCTGTCTTGTCCACTATTGTATCCCAAGTGCTTAACATGGTTGGGGTTGGGGGAGTGCTAATAAACAAATGAATGAATATTTTAAATGCCAACATTTAAAATATTAAGTGGTACTAAGTAGGATGAAAACTGACATTTTTTCTATTGGATTTGGCAACTAGTAGATCTCTGATAACCTTGACAAAAAATATTCCATTTAGCAATGAGTGAGGAAACAAGGCCATGTCAAGATGCTAAGTTTAACTGCATTTCACCTGGAGGAGACTGAAATTCACATGATTTGCTCCAAGCCCTGTACCTTGTTTATGGATAGTCCAGCTCCAAAAGGTCCAAGTCTCCAGAAAAGATGTGGAAAGTATTATGATTGACTATTGCAGTGAACATTAGATGCCTCTTTCCCGAACATAAAGATGTTGTCCTCAGTCTTGTTTCCATTTTGGCTTGGAGAATTAATGATTTTACCAGAAATATTATATCAAACAGATGTGGTTTTTGATCACTGAGCAAAGTACTGGAACTTTGGTGCCAGGAAGGAAATGTAAGACTCTGAAGTTTATTTTAAGCAATTCATTTCAACATGCCAAACAGTCATTAGGAAGGTGCATTTCATTCTAAATGCTAAGCCTGAGACTTGATGTGTGGCCATAGCTACAGTCATAAAAACTGTAGTTACGTATGCTGTCCTCTTGGTGGCACATATCCAAAGATTCTGCCTGCTTTGAGGTGTTCCCCTGTAAGCCTTTCCAGCTCTTAAGATGAATCCCATGTATACGTACAACTAAATCAGTTTGCTGTACACCTGAAACTAACACAAGACTGTAAATCAACTATACTCCAATATAAAATAAAAATTAAAACGAAACAAAACAAAAACAAAAAAAATGAATCCCAGAGGCTGGGCCAGTGCCTGCGGCAAACAAAGCCTTCTTAGAATTTGAAAACATATTAGATGGTCCTGTTCAGATGGCTTGGACAGGATCATGGCCGTCACATAAACTAGGGTGGATTGTGCTTTGTACCATGGACTTTGCAAGAAGGAACTCCTATAATTAATAGGCTCTCAAGTGACTCAGATCAGGTTGAGAGAGACAAGAGAGTAGAACGTGCTGACACTTTTCAGGACAGCATTGCTTGAAAACTCTTTGGCCATATTGAGTCTCTCTAGTTCAAGTTAATGTCTAACTTTCCACTGGCTTATTTAACATCAGGAACAGATACCTGAGATACTAGAGCCTCTGCAGTCCCCCTGAATGACACACACCTGAAAATAAGGCCAAATCCCCAAGGCAGTGGCCCCGTTTCTCCAGCCTTAGGATGATACATCTTTTGACTGTCTCATCGTTATGTAACTTAAACACACGTCCCTGGCATCCTCAGCACTCACTGGAAGGGTGTATTGGTTTGTTTCCTTGTATTTCTTTTTTTTTTTTTGTAATAGATTTTTACCGGAGTATAATTGCTTCACAATATTGTGTTAGTTTCTGTTGTACAACAAAGTGAATCAGCCATATGCATACATATGTCCCCATATCCCCTGCCTCTTGAGCCTCCCTCCCAACCTCCCTACTTGACCCCTCTTGGTCATCACAAAGCACAGAACTGATCTCCCTGTGCTATGCTGCTGCTTCCCACTAGCTAACTATTTTACATTTGGTAGTGTATATATGTCGATGCTACTCTCACTTCACCCCAGCTTCCCCATCCAACCCCGTGTACTCAAGTCTATTCTCTATGTCTACATCTTTATTCCTGCCCTGCAACTAGGTTCATCAGTACCTTTTTTTTTTTTTTAGATTCCATATATATGCTTTAGCATACAGTATTTGTTTTTCTCTTTCTGACTTACTTCACTCTATGAGACAGACTCTAGGTTCATCCACCTCATTGCAAATAACTCAATTCCGTTTCTTTTATGGCTGAGTAATATTCCATTGTATATATGTGCCACATCTTCTTTATTCATTCATCTGTCGATGGATATTTAGGTTGGCTCCCTGTCCTAGTTATTGTAAATAGTGCTGCAATGAACACTGTGGTACATGTCTCTTTTTGAATTATGGTTTTCTCAGGGTATATGCCCAGTAGTGGGATTGCTGGGTCATATGGTAGTTTTATTTTTAGTTTTTTAAGGAACCTCCATACTGTTTTCCATAGTGGTTGTATCAATTTATATTCCCACCAACAGTGCAGGAGGGTTCCCTTTTCACCACACCCTTTCCAGCATTTACTGTTTCTAGATTTTTTGATAATGGCCATTCTGACTGATGTGAGGTGATACCTCATGGTAGTTTTGATTTGCATTTCTCTAATAATTAGTGATGTTGAGCATCTTTTCATGTGCCCCTTGGACATCTGTATGTTTTTCTTGGTGAAATGTCTATTTAGGTCTTCTGCCCATTTTTTAATTGGATTGTTCGTTTTTTTGATATTGAGCTGCATGAGCTGTTTGTATATTTGGGGGATTAATCCTTTGTCTGTTGTTTCATTTGCAAATATTTTCTCCCATTCTGAGGGTTGTCTTTTTGTCTTCCTTATGGTTTCCTTTGCTGTGCAAAAGCTTTTAAGGTTAATTAACTCCCATTTGTTTATTTTTGTTTTTATTTCTGTTACTCTAGGAAGTGGGTCAAAAAGATCTTGCTGTGGTTTATGTCAAAGAGTGTTTTTCCTATGTTATCCTCTAAGAGTTTTATAGTGTCTGGTCTTACATTTAGGCCTTTAATCTATTTGGAGTTTATTTTTGTGTATGGTGTTAGGGAGTGTTCTAATTTCATTCTTTTACATGTAGCTGACCAGTTTTCCCAGCACCACTTATTGAAGAGGCTGTCTTTTCTCCACTGTATACTCTTGCCTCCTTTATTAAAGATAAGGTGACCATATGTGCATGGGTTATCTCTGGGCATTCTATCCTGTACCATTGATCTGTATTTCTGTTTTTGTGCCAGTACCAGACTGTCTTGATTACTGTAGCTTTGTGGTATAGTTTGAAGTCAGGGAGCCTGATTCATCCCACTCCGTTTTTCCTCCTCAAGATTTCTTTGGCTATTTGGGGTTTTCTGTGTTTCCGTACAAATTGTAAAATTTTTGGCTCTAATTCTGTGAAGAATGCCATTGGTAATTTGATAGAGATTGCACTGAATCTGTAGATTGCTTTGGGTAGTATAGTCATTTTCACAATATTGATTCTTCCAATCCAAGAACATGGTATCTTTATCCATCTGTTTATGTCATTTTGATTTCTTTCACCATTGTTTTATAGTATTCTGAATACAAGTCTTATGCCTCCTTAGGTAGGTTTATTCCTAGGTATTTTATTCTTTTTGTTGCAATGGTAAATGGTATTGTTTCCTTAGTTTCTCTTTCCGATTTTTCATTGTTGGTGTATAGGAATGCCCGAGATTTCTGTGCATTGATTTTGTATCCTGCAACCTTACCAAATTCATTGATTAGTTCTAGTGGTTTTCTGGTAGTATCTTCAGGATTTTCTATGTATAGTATCATGTCATCTGCAAATAGTGATAGAAGTAAAACACTTCTTCTTTTCCAATTTGTATTCCTTTTATCTCTTTTTCTTCTCTGATTGCCACGGCTAGGACTTCCAAAACTATGTTGAATAAGAGTGGTGAGATTGGACATCCTTGTCTTGTTCCTGATCTTAGTGGAAATGATTTCAGTTTTTCACCATTGAGTATGATGCTTGCTGTTGGTTTGTCATATATGGTCTTTATTATGTTGAGATAGGTTCCCTCTGTGCCCATTTTCTGGAGAGTTTTTATCATAAATAGGTGTTGAATTTTGTCAAAAGCTTTTTCTGCATCTATTGAGATGATCATATGGTTTTTATTCCTTAATTTGTTAATGTGGTGTATCACATTGATTGATTTGTGTATATTGAAGAATCCTTGCATTCCTGGGATAAATCCCACTTCATCATGGTGTATGATCCTTTTAATGAGCTGTTGGATTCTGTTTGCTAGTATTTTGTTGAGGATTTTTGCATCTATGTTCATCAGTGATATTGGTCTATAATTTTCATTTTTTGTGATATCTTTTTCTGATTTTGGTATCAGGGTGATGGTGGCTTCGTAGAATGAATTTGGGAGTGTTTCTCCCTCTGCAACTTTTTGGAAGAGTTTGAGAAGGAGAGGTGTTAGCTCTTCTCTAAATGTTTGATAGAATTCCCCTGTGAAGCCATCTGATCCTGGACTTTTGTTTGTTGGAAGATTGTTAATTATGGTTTCAATTTCATTACTTGTGATTGGTCTGTTTGTATTTTCTAATTCTTCCTGGATCAGCGCTGGAAAATTGTAAATTTCCAAGAATTTGTCCATTTCTTTGTGGTTGTCCATTTTATTGGCGTATAGTTGTTTGTAGTAGTCTCATATAATCCTTTGTATTTCTGCGGTGTCAGTTGTGATTTCTCCTTTTTCATTTCTAATTTTATTGACTTGTGTCCTCTCGCTTTTTTTCTTGATGAGTCTGTCTAAGGGTTTATCAATTTTGTTTATCTTCTCAAAGAACCAGCTTTTAGTTTTACTGATTTTTGCTATTGTTTTCTTTGTTTCTATTTCATTTATTTCTGCTCTGATCTTTATGATTTCTTTCCATCTACTGACTTCAGGTTTTCTTTGTTCTTCTTTCTCTAGTTGTTTTAAGTGTAGGGTTAAATTGTTTATTTGAGATTTTTCTTGTTTTTTGAGGTGAGATTGAATTGCTATAAACTTTCCTCTTAGAACTGCTTTTGCTGCGGCCCATAGGTTTTGGGTCATCGTGTTTTCATTGTCATTTCTTTCTATGTATTTTGTAATTTCTTCTTTGATTTCTTCAGTGATCTCTTGGTTATTTAGTAGCACACTGTTTAGCCTCCATGTATTTGTGTTTTTCACGTTTTTTTTTCCTGTAATTGATTTCCAATCTCATAGTGTTGTTGTCAGAAAAGATGCTTGATACAATTTCAATTTCCTTAAATTTTCCGAGGCTTGATTTGTGATGCAAGATGTGATCTATCCTGGAGAATGGTCCATGTGCACTTGAGAAGAAAGTGTATTCTGCCACTTTTGAGTGGAATGCTCTATAAATATCAATTAAATCTATCTGGTCTATTGTGTCATTTAAAGCTTGTGTTTCCTTGTTTATTTTCTGTTTGGGTTATCTGTCCATTGGTGTAAGTGGGGTGTTAAAGTCCCTTTCTATTTTTGTTTTACTGTCAATTTCTCCTTTCATGGTTGTTAGCATTTGCCTTATGTATTGAGGTGCTCCTATGTTGGGTGCATAAACATTTATAATTGTTATATCTTCTTCTTGGATTGATCCTTTGATCATTATCTACTGCCCCTCCTTATCTCTTGTAACAGTCTTTATTTTAAAGTCTGTTTTATCTGATATGAGTATTGCTACTCCAGCTTTCTTTTGATTTCCATTTGCATGGAATATCTTTTACCATCCCTTCACTTTCAGTCTGTATGTGTCCCTAGGTCTGAAATGGGTCTCTTGTAGACAGCATATATATGGGTCTTGTTTTTGTTTCCATTCAGCCAGTCTGTGTCTTTTGGTTGGGACATTTAATCCATTTACATTCAAGGTAGTTATCAATATGTATATTCCTATTACCATTTTCTTAATTGTTTTGGATTTGTTTTTGTGGGTCTTTTTCTTCTCTTGTGTTTCCTGCCTAGAGAAGTTTGTTTAGCATTTGTTATAAAGCTGGTTTGGTGGTGCTGAATTCTCTTAGGTTTCGCTTATCTGAAAAGGTTTTAATTTCTCCGTAGAATCTGAATGAGATCCTTACTGGGTAGAGTAATCTTGGGTGTAGGTTTTTCTCTTTCATCACTTTAAGTATATCCTGCTACTCACTTCTGGTCTGTAGAGTTTCTGCTGAAAAATCAGCTGATAACCATATGGGGATTCCTTTGTATGTTATTTTTTGTTTTTCCCTTGCTGCTTTTCATACTTTTTCTTTGAATTTAATTTTTGTTAGTTTGATTAATATGTGTCTTAGTGTGTTTTTCCTAGATTTTATCCTCTATGGGACTCTCTGTGCTTCCTGGACTTGGATGACTCTTTCCTTTCTCATGTTAGGGAAGTTTTCAACTATAATCTCTTCAAATATTTTCTCAGTCCCTTTTTTTTCTCTTCTTCTTCTGGGACCCCTATAATTTGAATGTTGGTGCATTTAGTGTTGTCCCAGAGGTCTCTGAGATTGTCTTCAATTCTTTTCATTCTTTTTTCTTTATTCTGCTCCTTAGCAGCCATTTCCACCATTTTGTCTTCCAGCTCACTTATTCGTTCTTCTGCCTCAGTTATTCTGTTATTGATTCCTTCTTGTGTATTTTTCATTTCAGTTATTGTGTTGTTCATCTCTGTTTGTTTGTTCTTTAGTTCTTCTAGATCTTTGTTAAACATTTCTTGTATTTTCTCAATCCATGCCTGCATTCTATTTCTGAGATTCTGGATCATCTTGACTATCATTACTCTGAATTTTTTTTCAGGTAGATTGCCTATTTCCTCTTCATTTATTTGGTCTTGTAGGATTTTACCTTGCTCCTTTATCTGTGACATATTTTTTTGCCATCTCATTATTATTTTTTTTTTTTTTGAAGAGGAGGATTGTGTTCCCATCTTACTGGTTGTTTGGCCTGAGGCTTCCAACATTAAAGTTTGTAGGTTGTTGGGTAGAGCTGGGTCTTGGTGTGGAGATGAGGACCTCTGTGAGACCTCACTCCAATGAATATTCCAATGAATATTCTGAGGTTCTCTGTTAGTCCAGTGGTTTGGACTCAGAGCTCCCTCCTCAGGACCTTCAGCCTGACCCCCAGCTTGTGAACCAAGATCCCACAAGCTGCATGGGGTAACAACAACAACAACAAAAATCCTTGAATTTCTTATGCTCAAAAAGAAGGCATCATGTCCATGTCCCAATGTCCCAATGCCCAACCGCAGAATGAGGCATTCTAACCTCACTATTTATCATGTGGCAAGCAACCAAATGTCACCTCAGTCAGTATTAAAGGAAATGAGTTGACTAAAGAAACCAATAACCCCTGGAACATATGACATTACACTAGACTCTGTGAACAATAGGGTGATAATGGTCATAACCTACGTCTGAGGAGAGTTTTTCAGAGAACTGAAAACATTTTACAATTAAATGTCATGTCAGTGCTAAATTTATTAGTGGATAATTAGACGCAGCCTTAGCAAAACTCAGGGTGGACAGTAACACCCCTACCAAGTGGGACACTATTCTTTCCATCACTTCCAAATAAGCTTCTCCCAGCATCCTTGTCAACAGGAAAATACAGCAGCTTTGAATATGAACTCTGGTGAACCAGATCAAGGTTATCTAAAAAACATTGCAACTAAAAATATACCTATCTTTCTACAACATAAAGAGATAATCCACATCCTAAGATTTATTTTTTTAGAATAACAATGGTTTCAGCAGGAGTGCTATATCATACAGTGGAGTTCAAGCATCCTTTTCAAATATATTCAAATCTCAAAGCCAAGGGCATTGAATTCATTTCTCTGCTTGATCTTGAAAAATGCTGTAGGAAACACAAATAAGTGGTTAAAAAGGTCCATAAGAATGCAAAACATATAATTCCATTATGGTATCATAAGGAGAATGATAGAATATCAACATGCTAATGAAACAAAAGAGAAGGTTCCATCATCCCTGGCTTAGAACACATTTAACAAATGAAATCTGGATAAAAACAGAACTGCTTATAGCAGTTCCTGGGAATAAAAGAAATCACCTTTGTAACATATTGTGTTTTCATGTATCTAACTGGTTAAACTTGGTAATTTGTATTTGAAAACTAGCTGAGAAATAAAGCTGGAGACTTCCAACTTCCCACTATAACTGAATAACAGCTCTGGACACAACACCACCAGTATTCCTGCAAAAATACCTATGAAGACCCAGAAGACAAAAACATCACAGCAATAAGAAAACTGTGATGTCCAGTCAAACTCTTATCAGAATCTAGAAGGAAATTCTACTAATTAAGAAGAAGATCAAACCAGACTGGAAATTAATTTTGTGACCCACCATTTTTGTGCTTGATTGGAAATATTCCCCCATTGTCCACTGAGATTTAGGAATTCAACATCTGTGTCAATCACAAAATTAAACAAACATCTGTCTTTCCACCATGAGCAGGGGGAAAGATTCTTTTTGAAGCTATCAGTGTACTGTTTCATGCCCTCCACCTCAATCAATACCTCTCTTTATAGCTCTATCCAAAGACAGAATAGTAATATTAATAATGACAACAGCAGCTAAACTTTATTTTAATATTTATTTATTTGGCTGTGCCGGATCTTAGCTGCAGCATGCGGGATTTTCATTGCAGCATGTGAACTCTTAGCTGTGGCATGTGGGATCTAGTTCCCTGACCAGGGATCGAACCCGGGCCCCCTGCATTGGGAGCACAGAGTCTTAGCCACTGCACCACCAGGGAAGTCCACAGCAGCTAATCTTTAAAATTTACTATGCAGTGTGCTAAGGGCTCAATAAGCATTATCTCACTTAAACCTCACAACACTCTATAATAATAGCAATATTACTGACTTCGTTTTAGGTAAGGGAAGCTCAAAGAAGTGAAAGAACTAAACAAAGTTCACAAAGCAGTTCAGAAGTAGCATGGGGCATGAACTCAGATTATGAGACTCTCAAGGAAGTAATTAATGGATTATACCACAGCCCTTATAAGGTATTTTTCAAGAAATACAGAGAAGCTGAGAGTCACATTTAAGATCACAGGAGATATTGTCCTTCCAGATGATGTGACATAAGGGGCAAGCGGGAGAAGAGACATTGAGAGTTCTAGGATCAGTCCATGCTGGGAATTTTCACTTCTGCCCATTCCATCTTTTCCGAACATTAGAGCTAGGAAGACTAAAAAGAAACTCCCGTCTCAGTGCTGAAGAGTCACCCTGGAAATAAAATGTAGCTAAACCTCTGAGAAAAAAATGCAACCAACACCAGAAAGCAAGGTCAAGGGTAAGTGAGACATCCTTTCTATTTGAGGACAAACCAAGCAGAAAAATATTAAAAGATGAAGAACAAGGCAGAAATTAAATAAAAATAGGGGAAACCATTATAAAAATTCAGAGGATGTTCAGGCTTCTGAAAAAAAATATGTTATGAAAAATGGAATTGGGGAAGATAGACTGGACTTATCATTTAAATAGAGAACAAACTGGCCTCTATGAGGCAAAAAAGAGAACCACAGTAAGAGATAATAATTGAGGTGAAAAAAATCAGCAGGATGAGATTAAAAGTGATACAGGTCAGATAGAAAAGGCTTCAGGAAAATTAGAAAAGCAATAACAGAATATAAAACTACATTGGAGACAGTAAAGAGCATAATTGAGCTTGAAGAATATCGATTAATAGTATGAAGAGCAAACTTCAGTAGTTCTCCTAGAATACAGACAAAAATTTAAACAATGGGAGAAAATTTTAAAATATATATATGTATAATAAAGATCAAACTTAAAAGGGAGAAGAAACACCATATCCAAATTGGAATAAACAAAATATCTAAAACCATAGTTAAGGAAAATCTTCCTCCAGAGAAAAAAAGGAGCATGAGTATGATGGTCAAACAGCTCATCATGTTCCAAGAAAATCACGGGGGTGGGGGTGGGGGTGTATGGGAGGGTAGGGAACTAGGATTATTTTAAAGGCTTTTTGAAGCAATGACCTTTTGATGACAAAGTTATAAACCAAGAATATTATACCCTGCCAAGTCATCTTTCTGAATAATGGAACAGAAACCTTGTCTTGGAGAAGCAAGGGGTCTGGTGATATACCATCCAGTTGCCCTTCGTTTAAAATTACTATTAAAATTAGGAACTCAGGACTTCCCTGGTCATGCAGTGGTTAAGAATCTGCCTGCCAATGCAGGGGATATGGGTTCGAGCCCTGGTCCAGGAAGATCCCACATGCCGAGGAACAACAAAGCCCGTGCGCCACAACTACCGAGCCCGCATGCCACAACTACTGAAGCACGCATGCCTAGAGCCCATGCGCCACAACAAGAGAAGCCACCACAATGAGAAGCCCATGTACCACAAGGAAGAGTAGCCCCCACTCACTGCAACTAGAGAAAGCCAGCGTGCAACAACGAAGACCCGATGCAGCCAAAAATAAATAAATAAATAAATAATAAGGAAGTTGGCAGAGAGGTAATCATATTATAAAGCCCTGATGGAGGGGAGACCTTCAAGATGGCGGAGGAGTAAGACATGGAGATCACCTTCCTCCCCACAAATACATCAGAAATACATCTACCTGTGGAACAACTCCTACAGAACACCTACTGAATTCTGGCAGAAGACCTCAGACTTCCCAAAAGGCAAGAAACTCCCCATGTACCTGGGTAGGGCAAAAGAAAAAAGGAAAAACACAGACAAAAGAATAGGGAAAGGACCTGCACCTCGGGGAGGGTGCTGTGAATGAGGAAAACTTTCCACACACTAGGAAGCCCCTTCAATGGCGGAGACAGGGGGTGGCGGGGGGCAAGCCTCAGAGCAACAGAGGAGAGCTCAGCAACAGTGGTGCAAAGGGCAAAGCAGAGAGATTCCCACACAGAGGATCGGTGCCGACCAGCACTCACCAGCCTGAGAAGCTTGTCTGCTCACCTGCTGGGACGGGTTGGGGCTGGGAGCTGAGGCTTGGGCTTTGGCGGTCAGATCCCAGGGAGAGGACTGGGGTTGGCTGCTTGAACACAGCCTGAAGAGGGCTAGTGAACCAGAGCTAGCCAGGAGGGAGTCCGGGAGAAAGTCTGGAACTGCCTAAGAGGCAAGAGACCATTGTTTCAGGGTGCGTGAGGAGAGGGGATTCAGAGCAACACCTAAACGAGTTTCAGAGACGGGGGTGGGCCACGGCTATCAACGCGGACCCCAGAGACGGGCATGAGATGCTAAGGCTGCTGCTACAGCCACCAAGAAGCCTGTGTGCAAGCACAGGACACTATCCACACCTCCCCTCCCGGGAGCCTGTGCAGCCTGCCACGGCCAGGGTCCCATGAACCAGGGACAACTTCCCTGGGAGAACATACAGGGAGCCTCAGGCTGGTGCAACGTCACGCCGGCCTATGCCGCCACAGGCTCACCCCGCATTCCGTATCCCTTCCTCCCCCCGGCCTGAGTGAGCCAGAGCCCCTGAATCAGCTGCTACTTTAACCCTGTCCTGTCTGGGTGAACGGGGAACAGATGCCCTCAGGTGACCTACATGCAGAGGTGACCAAACCCAAAGCTGAACCCCAGGAGCTGTGTGAACAAAGAGAAAGGGAAATCTCTCCCAGCAGCCTCAGGAGCAGTGGATTAAATCTCCACAATCAATTTGATGTACGCTGCATCTCTGGAATACCTGAATAGACAACGAATCATTCCAAAATTGAGGCAGTGGCCTTTGGGAGCAACTGTGGACATGTGGTGTGCTTTCTGCATGTAATTTGTTTCTGATTTTATGTTTATCTTAGTTTAGTATTTAGAGGTTATTATCATTGGTAGATTTGTTTATTGATTTCGTTACTCTCTTCCTTTTTATATATATATATATATATATACATATATATACTTTTTTCCTTTTTCTCTTTTTGTGATTGTGTATGTGTATGTTTCTTTGTGTGATTTTGTCTGTATAACTCTGCTTTTACCATTTGTCTTCAGGTTCTGCCTGTCCGTTTTTTTTTTTTTGTTTTGTTTTGTTTTTTTTCAGTATAGATTTTCTGTAGCGCTTGTTATCATTGGTGGATTTGTTTTTGCTTTGGTTGCTCTCTTCTTTCTTTCTTTCTTTTTTTTTATAACTTTTTAATTTCTTTTATTTTTAATAATTTTTTATTTTAATAACTTTCATTTTATTTTATTTTATTTTTTCTTTCTTTATTTCTTTCTTTTTCCCTCTTCTTCGAAGCCGTGTGGCTGACAGGGTCTTCGTGCTCCAGCCAGCTGTCAGGCTTGTGCCTCTGAGGTGGGAGACCCGAGTTCAGGACACTGGTCCACCAGAGACCTCCCGGCTCCACGTAATATCAAACGGCGAAAGCTCTCCAAGAGATCTCCATCTCAACTGTAAGACACAGCTCCACTCAACGACCAGCAAGCTACAGTGCTGGAAACCCTATGTCAAACAACTAGCAAGACAGGAACACAATCTCACCCATTAGCGGAGGCTGCCTAAAATCATAATAAGGTCAAAACACCCCAAAACACACCACCGGATGTGGTCCTGCCCACCAGAAAGAAAAGACAAAGCCTCATCTACCACAACACAGGCACCAGTCCACTCCACAAGGAAACCTACACAACCCACTGAACGAACCTTAGTCACTGGGGGCAGACACCAAAAACAACAGGAACTACGAACCTGCAGCCTGAGAAAAGGAGACCTCAAACACAGTAAGTTAAGCAAAATGAGAAGACAGAGAAACACACAGCAGATGAAGGAGCAAGGTAAAAACCCACCAGACCAAACAAATGAAGAGGAAATAAGCAGTCTACCTGAAAAAGAATTCAGAGTAACGATAGTAAAGATGATCCAAAATCTTGGAAATAGAATGGAGAAAATACCAGAAACGTTTAACAAGGACCTAGAAGAACTAAAGAGCAAACAAACAATGATGAACAACACAATAAATGAAATTTAAAATTCTCTAGAAGGAATCAATAGCAGAATAACTGAGGCAGAAGAACAGATAAGTGACCTGGAAGATAAAATAGTGGAAATAGCTACTGCAGAGCAGAATAAAGAAAAAAGAATGAAGAAAAGAATTGAGGACAGTCTCAGAGACCTCTGGGACAACATTAAATGCACCAACATTTGAATTATAAGGGTCCTAGTAGAAGAAGAGAAAAAGAAAGGGACTGAGAAAATATTTGAAGAGATTATAGTTGAAAACTTCCCTAATATGGGAAAGGAAATAGTCAATCAAGTCCAGGAAGGGCAGAGAGTCCCATACAGAATAAATCCAAGGAGAAACACGCCAAGACACATATTAATCAAACTATCAAAAAGTAAATACAAAGAAAAAATATTAAAAGCAGCAAGTGAAAAACAACAAATAACATACACGGGAATCCCCATAAGGTTAACAGCTGATCTTTCAGCAGAAACTCTGCAAGCCAGAAGGGAGTGGGAGGACATATTTAACGTGATGAAAGGGAAGAACCTACAACCAAGATTACTCTATCCAGCAAGGATCTCATTCAAATTCAAAGGAGAAATTAAAACCTTTACAGACAAGCAAAAGCTAAGAGAATTCAGCACCACCAAACCAGCTTTACAACAAATGCTAAAGGAACTTCACTAGGCAGGAAACACAAGACAAGGAAAAGACCTGCAACAACAAACCCAAAACAATTAAGAAAATGGTAATAGGAACATACATATTGATAACTACCTTAAAAGTAAATGGGTTAAATGCTCCAGTCAAAAGACACAGACTGGCTGAATGGATACAAAAACAAGACCCATATATATGCTGTCTACAAGAGACCCACTTCAGACCTAGGGACACATACAGCCTGAAAGTGAGGGGATGGAAAAAGATATTCCATGCAAATGGAAATCAAAAGAAAGCTGGAGTAGCAATACTCATATCAGATAAAACAGACTTTAAAATAAAGACTGTTACAAGAGATAAGGAGGGGCAGTAGATAATGATCAAAGGATCAATCCAAGAAGAAGATATAACAATTATAAATGTTTATGCACCCAACATAGGAGCACCTCAATACATAAGGCAAATGCTAACAGCCATAAAAGGGGAAATTGACAGTAACACAATCATAGTAGGGGACTTTAACACCCCACTTTCACCAATGGACAGATCATCCAAAATGAAAATAAATACGGAAATACAAGCTGTAAGTGATACATTAAACAATATGGACTTAATTGATATTTATAGGACATTCCATCCAAAAACAACAGATTACACTTTCTTCTCAAGTGCTCATGGGATATTCTCCAGGATAGATCATATCCTGTGTCACAAATCAAGCCTTGGTAAATTTAAGAAAATTGAAATCATATCAAGTGTCTTTTCCAACCACAATGCTATGAGACTAGATATCAATTACAGGAAAAAAATTTGTAAAATATGCAAACACATTGAAGCTAAACAATACACTACTAAATAACCAAGAGATCACTGAAGAAATCAAAGAGGAAATCAAAAAATACCTAGAAACAAATGGCAATGAAAACAAGATGACCCAAAACCTATGGGATGCAGCAAAAGCAGTTCTAAGAGGGAAGTTTATAGCAGTACAATCCTACCTCAAGAAACAAGAAACATCTCAAATAAACAACCTAACCTTACACCTAAAGCAATTAGAGAAAGAAAAACGAAAAAAACCCAAAAGTTAGCAGAAGGAAAGAAATCATAAACATCAGATCAGAAATAAATGAAAAAGAAATGAAGAAAACAAGAGCAAAGATCAATAAAACTAAAAGCTGGTACTTTGAGAAGATAAACAAAATGGATAAACCATTAGCCAGACTCATCAAGAAAAAAAGGGAGGAGACTCACATCAATAGAATTAGAAATGAAAAAAGAGAAGTAACAACTGACACTGCAGAAATACAAAGCATCATGAGAGATTACCACAAGCAGCTATATGCCAATAAAATGGACAATCTGGAAGAAATGGACAAATTCTTAGAAAGGCACAACCTTCCGAGACTGAACCAGGAAGAAATAGAAAACATAAACAGACCAATCACAAGCACTGAAATTGAGACTGTGATTAAAAATCTTCCAAAAAACAAAAGCCCAGGACCAGATGGCTTCAAGGTGAATTCTATCAAACATTTAGAGAAGAGTTAACGCCTATCCTTCTCAAACTCTTCCAAAAAAAGCAGAGGGAGGAAAACTCCCAAACTCATTCTACGAGGCCACCATCACCCTGATACCAAAACCAGAAAAAGATGTCACAAAGAAAGAAAACTACAGGCCAATATCACTGATGAACAGAGATGCAAAAATCCTCAACAAAATACTAGCAAACAGAATCCAAAACACATTAAAAGGATCATACACCATGATCAAGTGGGGTTTATCCCAGGATTGCAAGGATTCCTCAATATATGAAAATCAATCAGTGTGATAAACCAAATTAACAAATTGAAGGAGAAAAACCATATGATCATCTCAATAGATGCAGAAAAAGCTTTCGACAAAATTCAGCACCCATTTATGATAAAAACCCTCCAGAAAGTAGGCATAGAGGGAACTTACCTCAACATAATAAAGGCCACATATGACAAACCCACAGCCAACATCATTCTCAATGGTGAAAAACTGAAACCATTTCCTCTAAGATCAGGAACAAGACAAGGTTGTCCACTCTCACCACTATTATTCAACAAAGTTTTGGAAGTTTTAGCCACAACAATCAGAGAAGAAGAAGAAATAAAAGGAATCCAATTCGGAGAAGAAGAAGTAAAGCTGTCACTGTTTGCAGATGACATGATACTATACATAGAGAATCCTAAAGATGCTACCAGAAAACTACTAGAGCTAATCAATGAATTTGGTAAAGTAGCAGGATACAAAATTAATGCACAGAAATCTCTTGCATTTCTATACTCTAATGATAAAATATCTGAAAGAGAAATTATGGAAACACTCCCATTTACCACTGCAACAAAAAGAATAAAATACCTAGGAATAAACTTACCTAAGGAGACAAAAGACCTGCATTCAGAAAACTATAAGACACTGATGAAAGAAATTAAAGACGATACAAACAGATGGAGAGATATACCTTGTTCTTTGATTGGAAGAATCAGCATTGTGAAATTGACTATACAACCCAAAGCAATCTACAGATTCAATGCAATCCCTATCAAACTACCAAGGGCATTTTTCACAGAACTAGAACAAAAAATTTCACAATTTGTATGGAAACATAAAAGACTCCAAACAGCCAAGGCAATCTTGAGAAAGAAAAACGGAGCTGGAGGAATCAGGCTCCTGGACTTCAGATTATATGACAAAGCTACAGTAATTAAGACGGTATGGTACTGGCACAAAAACAGAAATACAGATCAATGGAACAGGATAGAAAGCCCAGAGATAAACCCATGCACATATGGTCACCTTATCTTTGATAAAGGAGGCAAGAATATACAATGGAGAAAAGACAGCCTCTTCAATAAGTGGTGCTGGGAAAACTGCACAGCTACATGTAAAAGAATGAAATCAGAACACTTCCTAACACCATAGACAAAAATAAACTCAAAATGGATTAAAGACCTAAATGTAAGGCCAGACACTCTAAAACTCTTAGAGGAAAACATAGGCAGAACACTCTATGACATAAATCACAACAAGATCCTTTATGACCCACCTCCTAGAGATATGGAAATAAAAGCAAAAATAATCAAATGGGACCTAATGAAACTTAAAAGCTTTTGCACAAGAAAGGAAACCATAAACAAGATGAAAAGACAACCCTCAGAATGGGAGAAAATATTTGCAAGTGAAGCAACTGACAAAGGATTAACCTCCAAAATTTACAAGCAGCTCATACAGCTCAATATCAAAAAAACAAACAACCCAATCCAAAAATGGGCAGAAGACCTAAGTAGACATTTCTCCAAAGAAGATATACAGATTGCCAACAAACATATGAAAGGATGCTCAACATCACTAATCATTAGAGAAATGCAAATCAAAACTACAATGAGGTATCACCTCCAACCAGTCAGAATGGCCATCATCAAAAAATCTACAAACAATAAATGCTGTAGAGGGTATGGAGAAAGGGTACCTTCTTTCGCTGTTGGTGGGAATGTAAATTGATACAGCCGCTATGGAGGACAGTATGGAGGTTCCTTAAAAAACTAAAAATAGAACTACCATACGACCCAGCAATCCCACTACTGGGCACATACCCTGAGAAGGCCATAATTCAAAAAGAGTCATGTACCACAATGTTCATTGAAGCTCTATTTATAATAGCCAGGACATGGAATCAACCTAAGTGTCCATCGACAGATGAATGGATAAAGAAGAGGTGGCACATATATACAATGGAATATTACTCAGACATAAAAAGACTCGAAATTGAGTTATTTGTAATGAGGTAGATGGACCTAGAGTCTGTCATACAGAGTGAAGTAAGTCAGAAAGAGAAAAACAAATACCGTATGCTAACACATATATATGGAATCTAAAAAAAATGGTACTGATGAACCTAGTGACAGGGCAGGAATAAAGACACAGACATAGAGAACATACCTGAGGACACAGGGTGGAAGGGGAAGCTGGGACGAAGTGAGAGAGTAGCACTGACATATATACACTACCAAATGTGAAATAGATAGCTAGTGGGAAGCAGCTGCATAGCACAGGGAGATCAGCTCAGTGCTTTGTGTCCACCTAGAGGGGTGGGATAGGGAGGGTGGGAGGGAGACGCAAGAGGGAGGGGATATGGTGATATATGTATACATATAACTGGATCACTTTGTTATACAGCAGAAACTAACACAACATTGTAAAGCAATTATACCCCAATAATGATGTTGAAAAAATAAAAATAAAAATAAAGCACTGATGGCCTGTCCTGTGGGCTACCACCCCAGGGAACCACCCTGTATCCAACTAATGAAAATGCAGCGGCTGACGGAAGCTATAGGTGGCTTTTTTTTTTTCACTCCGAGTAAAGCTTTAAAAAGATTTTTTTTTATAATGAGCTGTTACTCTCAATTATTCAGATTTAAGATATAATTCTGGAAAAGAAACTTCAGAAATTCAAACAAATATAAATACCATTATGCAAAAAAAAAAAAAGAAAAAACCTGCCTACTTCCATTTAGGAAGGTGACTGTTGTTGTTGACTGTGGTGAATTTCAGAACCTTGCTTCCCCTGATTTGTTTAAATAACTTTTTTTTTTCTAATTACAAACGTAGGCATGCTTATGACAAAACATTTTGAAAACTCTGAGACATATAGGAGAAAATAGAAAATCTCCCATATCCTCCAGATTCAGAGTCATGATTGCTGGGAGGCAGGATACCAGACCCAAGGGGTGGCCACGGTTTCCATGGCTCCACTTTGGGAAGGAGACAGGGACTTAACACAAGCCGACGTGCTGATATGGAAGGATTTGGGGGCTCCTCGTCTGTTCACACACCTCAAGCTCAAATAAAATCCATTAGATAACACCCATGGAAGCACTTTATAAACCCTCAAGTATTGTACAAATGGTACTTGTAATTATTCTCAGGAGCAAATGGGTTGGTATCATGATATTGTCTTGATCACACTGTAGGGAGTGGGTTTCCAGGTAGCATTTTCTGAATTTCCTGCCATTGGAGGCATTGCTGCCACTCCAGCTTTTCTCTGTCATGGCAGGCTGCTCTCTGCCACTTCAAACATTTCACTTTAAAGCACGCCGCAGGCAATGGGACTTGCCTCCCAGAAGAATGCAGCAAGAGCCCAGCATCATTGCAAGAGTCCCCATCGATGTACATACGCTCCTTTGTGGCTGTACCTCATTTGCTCTATCCCGATATGAATGATGTTAAAGTAAAGCCTCTTGAGAAAAGGCTGAAGAGGAAAAGTTGGAAGTTGTCGGGGTGTAAGGTGGTAAACAGATTTTTTGACAGTCCCCTCCTTAGCTTCCTGCCCCCGCCAACAGGGCTGGAGTGTTCTGGAAACACTCTCTTCTTTGGGTTTACTTAACACCACTCCCTCCTAGTTTCCCAGCCACCTCCCTGGCCAGTCCTTCCTGGTCTCCTTACTCACTCCTCCTTTTCTCCTCAACCTGGAAATGTTGCAGGATCTCAGCCTACAACGTCCAGACAGACAGGCTCTCACCTGGTGGTTTCCCTCTGTATCCTCAGGATGAGATTATTATGTGACACTTAGCAGATGCTCACTAAGTATTTTTGAGTGAGTGAGTGAGTAAATGAATGGGTGAAAAAATTGCTAGCAAACTCTCCATTGCCTTAACACAATGTTTCCACACACTTCCAAACAATTCATTCTCAAGCCTGGAGCTGCGCACCATGGCTAGGTTGGGTCACTGAATAAGATTCCTGGATCCACCTGTAACTCCAGACCCAAGGACCCAGTTCCCTTTATGGGTCTTCCTAAAGCTGCATGGCCCATGGATCCCCTGCCTCAAAGTCAACTCTCAAAAAAGCATCCAGGCTTGTCCTTATTCTTCCAAGCCCCTTGCAACCAAAAGGATTATCGTGCCTTGTCAGCAGGATTTTCCCAACCCTTATCAAGGGAAGCTCATGTCCATCCCAAAGACCTTGACCTTCTGGGAAATTTCCCCAACATTTCTCCTCTATTGGAAAACTCGAAAAAACTTTCTACAGAATGGGGTCATATAAAATCACTAGTTTCAGAAGCCCATTACCACCTGAAAGCAAACTAGGTTATTTTCTAAGCTTCAGTTGCCCCTTTGCTAAGGTGGGCATAATAATATAGAAAGGCTTAGATAAAATAATGCACTAGAAAGGGTCTAGAACAATGTCTGCGACATGAAAAGCATTGAAAAGACACTGGTTGAACTTGAATCTTTACAACCCTTATTTCCAGAGTTCATTGACATTCTCATCCCAGGGAATAGTAACCAGAAAACCACACAAAACAAAGGTGGTGCAGGAGTTGCCACTGGCAAAAGAGACTTTGAATTAGTGGAGGAAGGAGGCCGTCTCTGAGGCTGAAATGACCTTGCAGCCAAGAGGTGAAGGCATAGAGGGGAGATGAGAGAAGGATGGCGACTGGGCATGAGAAATTGGTTCTCCACCACCCAGAGCAGTGCTGAGACAAATATCAGCAGATCTTGAATTGTGAATCATCAATCAACAGTTTTCAGAGGGCCAGGTCTCCGAGGAAGCATTTACAGGAGGCTGGGAGTGCCTCCTTGAATCCTGCACCCTGGGTGCCTGGCTAGCCTCGCCCCAGTTCTGGCCCTTCCCAGCAGGCATCAGCCTCGGAGAACAACACTGTGAAAACCTAGAGGTTCTCCCCAACATCCCTCACGCCCCAGGACACCAGCCCTACCCCATCAGCATATGTGTGCTATGAAACATTACTCACGTGGTTAGGAATCTGGCGGCAATGGGCGAAGCATTAATGCCATCATTATATCCAAACTACCAAATTAATGCTCTTTTATACCAATTAATATTTTACTGCCACTCTGCGGTGGGAGAATCTATCCTGTATTTCAGATTTCCCAAGAGCGCCAAAAAGGGGAAAATAACGCTAACCCAGCAATAATCCACAGATCTAATTGCCTGGGAAAGTCACAAAAGGATGCACCTGGCTTGGGCGTTACCTTTGAATGTAGGTAATCACCCAGATCACAACAGTCTTTAAAGTTAATGAATAGGGGCTATCAGCAAGAGAAGAAAAGTCTAGTAGAAGAGCATGGCTCCCAGTAAAGATGGTTTTATTAAGAACCAGTAACCCACAAGTTCTTCTATGGGGATATGAAATAGAAATTTATTTTCCATCCCATTTCCTTTTTTAATGGGGTGTTTTTTTTATATGTTTGATGACTGAGACTATCGTCAAAGTCTATTGATAATACACTATTATCGACGACTAATGGCCAAATTGTGATGAATTTGAAAATCAGAGATGCTCAAATTGAAAGCAATCTTAGGCATTGTCAAATCTAACACTTTTATTTGGGGGGAGGAAACTGAGGTCCAGAAGGAGTGTATTATTGTTCTAGCCTGAGGTCTCACAGGTGAGCCAAGACCCAGGAACCCAGGAATCTTCCACCTTCATGATTTTTTCACTATCCACTTACCACTCCTACCTTGTTCACTTAAGAATTTTCTTTAAGTCGGCATATTTTTCCTTACATAAATTTACATTTCCATTCATTATAAATGGAAAACCTGTATCACTTGCCATCAATAAAAGCCAACCATAAACATAAACAGAATTAAGGTGAAACAATGTTAAATTCTAAGAAGGCTCTGAGATCATATCTCTTTAAACAGTGATATTAGCGAGTGAAATGTCATTGATAGCATAAGAAGCACTGAAAAGAATGTGAAAAGGCAACGGTTTTCTCGATATGTGACTTGATGCCATTTAAGGTTTATTCGTGTATCAACTGCCATGTGGTTTCACTCTGGAAATTCTTCAGCTATCCTCTTATGCCAGCCACAAGGCTCACCTCCTCCAGGCAGCCTACCAGAATCTCAGAAGAAGCAGCCTCATCAATGAATTAACTATGACTTTCTTGATGGCTACACACTCTGCCCCATCACCTTATTCTGAAAATTGAAAACCATTCTTGAATTTTCAGCGAGAATTGTTGAGAATGCATTCAGGGAGTTAAGAACACACTAGGGGAAAAAACAATAATAGCTTACAAAATAATAAAATCTCTAATTATAATCACTGAGATTCATGCTTGTATAAAGGAAACAGACATTTAATGACAAATACCGACTACTCTGAGACATATGCTTTATCTCATCTAATCTCACAGTGACCTTAGAAAGGTATTATTGGCTCCATTTCACACACGAGTCAAGTGAAGCTCAGAGAGGTCAAGTAACTACATACATGCCTAAAGTCACACAGCTAATAATAATAGCAGGATTCAAATCCACATCTTTTATGTCAACTGTGGCTGCACATGTGAATCATGTGGGACCCTTTTATAATGATCAGTGTCAGAGCCTCACTCACATTAATTCTGATTAAACTAGTGAGACGTGGCGCCTTGTTCTAATGTGCAGCCAGCATTGAGAAACTCTTGTATTGTACCATAACCTTTTGTGGTAGTTCCCTGGTCACTTTTTTCAGTTATTTATCAAGTCCGGTTTCCTATAGTTCCTTTATCATTTCCTAGTGAAATTTCAACAAACAGGAGTGACCAAATAGAAGAAGCAGGTCCCACTGCCTAGTGGTGAGGAGCCCCCAGGCTGAAGGTAGGGAGTCCTGGGCCCCAGCCCTGCTTCTGCTCTGATTTAGCTGGGACCTTGGGCAAAGCATTCAACCTTGGTTTCCTCGTCTGCAGCATAAAGGGGTTGAATTTGGTGATCTGTCAGCTCCCTTCCAGCTCTGAATTTCTGTGATCGGTTTCCAAGTGCTCAGAGCCGCTGCAAAGCCCTGTGGATGTACAGCTTCTCTGTCTTTCCAACCCATTTGCTTTCTTCTTCCCCCAGAACCGTTTCTATTTAATGAGCTTTGGCTCACTGTGCCCTGCCTCTTTCCCTGGTCTCCTCGGCCTGCGTCTAGGTCCCTAGATTATTTTTTACCATGGGAACATGTTTTCATGACTAATTTGCTTCTACTTTTTTACCCAACTCCACTTCACTGCAGGCTATGGGGACTCTTTTAATACACCGAAGTGTCCATCAATGGATCTTAATTGAGCACAATCCTTTTCTAAAACTCCTCCAAAGTGTGGGCCAGGGCCCAGTGGGTAGGAGTAGGGAGAAGCACGCACAGGAAAGAGGCAAGTCATGAAGTTTATAACAGGATACATGTGATTATCAGATCACCCCAAACTCAGAGAGAGAAGTTAAAATTCAAATGTGCGTATATATGTGGAAACACACACCCATACACACATATATGTACTTCCAAATTTTAAAATATTTTGGATATCTCAGTTTTGGCTTCGTTCTCTCCTATGAAGTTTTTAACATAAAAGAATATTTTTCAGAATAGGGATCGTTTCACTCCATGGAATTATTTTACTTCTTTCTGTTTGTGCATTTGTTAGCGTGTTTCTTAGACATACAAGCTTCAGGATACATCACCTGAAGCAATTTAGAGAAACTAAAACACAGGTTAATACTTGGCCCCCATCCTATGTTGTACCCTAAATCTAAGTGTGTGGAGTACCCAGAGTTCCAAAAGCCAAAGCCAATGCCAAGGGCTGCTGTGAGCCCTGGGCCACGCCTTTCCGATGGCTCCCATCACAAGAGGTTCACCTTGTCTCATCCCAGACTCCTCTGCCACTAGCCTCCAATTTTCCTTAATTGCAACAAGCCTCAGAAAATCTGTAACATTCAATCTGAGGTTGACTATTCCACAATGACACTCAGAATTTTTTAGGGCATGACGGTCTTGATGAAGCGTTTGAACATCTCCGTGTCCCACAGGAAGAAAGAACAATTTCCAGGCTGTGCCAGGACGGAGGATGGGTAGTGTTCGACTGTTTTTTTCTGAAGGAAACAATTCTGTTGATTGGAACAGAATTTTGCAAACGACTACTTCGTTTTTCAGAGGTTGCAGCTTTTAAAAATCTCCTAACATCAGTTTTACATTTATCCTTGTTGTTGCTGCTTTTTTTAAGTGGAACTAATAATCAAGCCTTTTTAGGACAAGTTTATTGTTTTGGATACAACTGTACCTCATCCAACTCCATGCAACTACCTTCCCTCTATTAGGTGGGAAGAAAATTTTCCAGTTCCTTTCATTATTCTTCCTTTGTCCTAAAACCAGTGGTGTGTTTTTGATTTCCAGAGAGAAAGGAGAGGGTGTTTATGGTTTTGTCTTTATTTTTAGACTCTTCATTCTTCTTCTCACAGTGTATATTGTTATAGCAATCTCAAGTTCTAATTTATTTATTGTTAAAATGCTCCTTATGCATTTGCCTTGTTTTTATTGAAACTAAATAAGTACAAAGCTAATGAAGAGTGTTTCTGAATATCCTATGGAAGGAAAATCAGGTCCAAATGTAAAATCGAGGCTGACAGACAGTGGGACAGAAGCCCCACTGGGATTTCAGGCTCAGGGAGTCATTTTCAGATGAGGTCACTGGCCATTTTAGCGATAAGGCAGCATCTAACTTATTCCAGGGGGTTATTTTAATAAAGCATATGGACCATGGGGAGAATAGGAGCCCCACAATTATATCCCACCTTCATATGGACAGCAGCAAACAGTGTCAGTGAAAGCACGAGAAGTCTCCAGTCTTTGCAAAGAGTGTGATGACAGTGGCCCTTGTAGACCCTGGGGACCCATGCCACCAGCTGTCCGCTACAAAGAGCCCACGGTTACATCAGGATGCTGGAGCTGGTGGAGCTTGGAGACTACTCAGCCCTGATTCCCATCTTACACTTGAGGAAACTGAGCTCCAGAAATGGGAACTTACTTAAGTCACAAACACTTAGCAAGTGAATGACAAGCCTGGCTTCCGCCTCTCAAAACAGAGCTCTTTCCCAAAGCGAGCCTCATCAGCATCTAGTAGCAGAGAAACCTATTCCGCCCTATAGGCTCGGAAATAGTAAAGGAGCCCCTGCTTCTTAATCCTTTAACACATACCAGCTCAGCACTAAGTCCTTGCCCACATTATCTCATTTAAGTATCATAACAACCCTTTGAAGTTGGTATTATTACAGATAATTCAACTGCAAAGTGGAGCATTAAGTACTAACTCATTTGCCCAAGGTCATAGGGCTGGTAAGGAGCAAATTCAGAATTCAGTCTTGGGTCCCGTGTCCATGACCCATGGGCCAACCCACTCCTTAGTCCATCTCTTATAACTGTGTCTCAACTCTTCGATGCCAGCACCAGCACATCCTACAGGCTGCCCAGACACTGCCCGTGACCTTCTTTCCTGACCACAGACCTCTGACAATGAGTTCAGTTAGCCAGCAGATATCTTTAGATCTCAGGGAAGGGGAGTCTCTCCCCAACACCAGGAAGTAAATAATGGCTGAGCTAACAACTCATGGTAATCCCATTCCCCTGCCCCTGTGACTACGTAAGGCAGTTGTGTGATAGCATTCTGGACAATGAGAAGCAAAGGGGAGAATTCCTTTCCTTACTGTCTAAAAAGGCAGAGCTTCAGAGGATAAAACCTTTATTTAGCCTCTGACCTTCAGTTTCTGCTTAGGGTGCTGGCATGAGCACATGATGCCTGGAGCTGAGGCAGCCATATTGTAAACATTAGGTGACAGCCATAAAGGGAAAAAAACAAAAAAAAACAATACTCTGAGGATGGAGAAGCAGGACTATTAGAAGAATACTGGCTCCTGGATGTTTGAAGACATTAATGAGCCATTGCACCAACCGAAATGTGTCTACCTTCATATTTCTTACTGTTTTCAAAAATTCAGTGTCTATCGTTTAGGCCATCATTAGTCAGATTTGCAGTCCCTGGAAGCTGGAAGCATTGCAAACTGCTACGAGTTCAGAGGTATGTGGTCTGAGGATAGCTGTCTCATCCCATGCCCAGCCTCACCTTCTTTATAAAAAAGTGTACTAGCTAGAGTCATACCAAGATTTTACAATGCATTTACGTTCAGTATCATTTAGCGTAAATCTTGAAGCATTTGCCATATACTAATTTACTATCATTTGAAGTATGGACTTTTGACTAAGCCACAAGGAAAATAAATCTTGACTCATTAAGAAAAAAATTTAGATATAGAGACACATACCTCACATATGTGTAGCCATATTTTAAAAATTAATTATTTTATAGGTACCATGGGTTAGTAAATCACAAGATTATTCAGTATGCAATAGTAAGTTGATAAAATTTCAAACAGAATCCAAGTCTTAGCTTTTCAAGTTCAACCCAAGTTGTATACACCACATACACCTCAGTCTACAGATCACCCACAGAAAGATACAAAAAATGGGGAGGTGGGGGACATATTCTTACAATGTTTCCCTCCCAAAATCTACAATCTTTCACTTCCTTATAAGCATATTTTAGAATTAGTTTTGAATATATTCATAGTAGACATTATATTTACATTTGCTGTTCGATCCTCTTATTCTGAAACTATACTACAGTCCTTTATCACATAGAAACCTTTTCTGAGATGCTCTGGCTCCATGCCTGTCATCCCTGCATTGTCATTTGTTCAATCAACAAACACTGATGCATGCCAAGCATCATGCTGAGAACTTAGGACTCGTGTCTGAAAGTGTTGGGCCATGAAGTTTGTTCTTTTTCAGCAACAACAGCACAAATAGAAGTGATCCCCGCATGAAGATGTTATGGCATTCCTTTATTCTTACACAAAAATTGCACCCTCGGTCCTGGGAAGGGAAACCAGAACAGTTTTCTCTGCTTCCTTGTTGGGAGAAGAATCAATGTGAGCCAAGCAGCCAGTTCAAATTCAATAAGACAAGAGCATCACATTCCTTAAGCCGGCTACTCTTCCACCAGCTGGGATTGAAGAGAAAATGGGAAAGGAGAGACTCGCCTTCCTTGTTATCTGGACCTTGTGTATTCAGCAGGTCCTTTGGGAGAAAACTAGATAACTAGATTAGACAATTTATTTTTTTAATCCCACTAGAGAGAGACTCACTGCAAAGACTGAGCTTCTTAAGGGTGCAAGGTGTGTTTCTTACTCATTTTTGTATCCTCAGCACCTAGGATAGTACCCAACACAAAGCAGATACCCAAAAAAAGTGCATGTAAAAAAAACCTAAAATCAGTATTTATTAGGTTTTTATTACTATCATCACCATCATCATTATATCCAGGTAGATCTAACTTTGTACCTTTCATTTGGGATACTGTAAAGAAATATGTTCTCTAATAAAAATATGGTATTCTGGTCTTCTTTTTAAGTTCTGAGCCACAAAAGAATCACAAAATGTTTAAACGAAATCTTATTTTAAACTTGCATTTTAAAAACCCTGGATGGAAAATCTAAGTTGGGATCACAACCTTGTTACAGAGGAAATTATTAGGTCCCTTTATAATATCCTCTGAAGTGAGAACATTGACTTGAAGATAAACCCAGAGCATTAGGTCCTCTTAAAAGATCCACGGGGAACCACCCCTTAGACAAAAACACCTGACTTTCTGATCAAGCATTGTATTTGTCAGAATAGATGATTGGGATAGCACTGACAGAAATTTTCTCACATGTAACATTTGTTCATTTCACACTTCAGGCTCTCTCTCGATCGCAGAATTCGTTTCATTGGCATTTGTCATATCTCGGCCATCTTCTTTCCCCACTTTGTAGATGGTGGCTTTTTTAGGCGACTTTTTCTGAGCTGAGGATTTTTTTTCTAGGATGCCAATCCAATCTGGTATTTCAAAATGCCAACACCATTGGCCCTGCTGGAAACCGATTAAACAATTTCTATGCCTAACAGCTCTTTTCAAGTTGCTGAGTTTTTGATTTTCATTTCTTAAGGCTAAATTTTCACACACACAAAAATTGCCCACTCTTTGCATGCAAATGAAGCAGTTTAGAAATGGAAATTCAAGCACAGTGAGCCCTGCATTAATTTACAAATCCATGGCATATTTAAAATATTTTTTCAAATTGCTTCACACGTTTTGGGTGTGTGACACATCGCCATTTAACTTAGTCAAAGTTATTTTGCTGATAAACTTTAGATAACTCTAAAGAAGGCATCTTTGGGAGAACTTTATTATCTATTCCATTTAATTTTTTTTCATTAAAATAAAATGGGATCAAATTGGGTGAACTAGAGCTCTTTGTAAAGGCAGGACCCTCTCACTCAGGTGGGTCTTTTAAAACTTGCGTGACTGGAAGGGAGAAGTGAATGAATGTCCTTGTGAGTAGAAGTTCCTAAAAGCACAAGTGTGTATGTTATCAACACTTTACATTTCAGCCACTTGATTTCTGGTTCCTGTAAGAGGAGAACCTAAATGTACCTTCACACCTCTGTAAAGACAAAAATAAGTAATCACCACTATGCTTCAGCAAAGTACATCCTAGCTTTCTGTTGTGTATTTGCAAAAGAATGCACATTTGCCTCAAACTGGGCTATTGAAGGAAAAGACCTTTTTTTTAATCTTTTCATTTTCTTGTAATACTCAATGCCAGCACGTTTTAGAACTGACATTTTTGAGATTTTTAAATTTAAAGGATGTCTTCTATTTATCTATCAGCCTAGTCCCGGCCAATTCAGATTCCCGATCAATTCAGATCCAAATCAATTGGATTTGAGAACTATACTGTGCCCTACCAGATAAGAATAATTATGAAGTCATAGAAAATGAGACAGTGATATTGGTGCAGAGACAAATAGTCTTTGGAACGGAATAGAGATACGCAAGAAGACCCACACATACATGGAAGAGGTGACATTATAAATAAGTGGAAAAAGAGGGCTATTTCAATAATGGTGCTGTGCCAATGGGTTAGAAATATGGAATAAGAAAAACAGAAAAGAAGAGAAAAGAAAAAAATAGATCGACTCCTCACACCATTCACTAAAATCAATTCCAGATAGAACAATGACGACATAGGAAGGAAATTTTCACACTTTTTAGGGAAAAAAAATACAAAAACATTTTTGTGACCTCAGGATAGGGAAAGATTATTAACCAAGTCACAAAAAGAACAAACTAAAAAGATAAAATAGTGATTGGTTCAACCACATTAACTTCCATTCTTTGGAAGACCCCAGAAAGAGTAAAAACACAAGTTACAGATGGGAAGATGAGATCTTCAATACTTACAGTTAACAAAGGATTAACATCCAGGAAATAACTTCTATGTCAACAAGAAAAAGACAAACAACCCAAGAAGGCACAAGCAATTCATAGTCAAAGGAGATGAAGAGGCATTTAATAGATGAGGCAAAATGAATGCCCATTATATATGGGGAAATGTTCATTAATAATAGGAAAATGAATAATAAAACCACAATGAGATTCCATTCACTGCCATCTGGTGGGCAGAAATTTTTAAGTCTGAGAATATCAAGTAATAGTAAGATGTGGAATAAAGATATGGAATAATGGACACTGCTGGTGGGAGCAAGTCCTCACTTTATTTCTCCTTTGAAATAACAGTGTAGCATCACCCAGTAACACTGAACATGGGCACACCTCTCAACCCAGCAACTTCACTCACAGATATATAGCCAAGAGAAACTCGTGCGCACGTTCACCAGGAAACGTGGATAAGAATATTCACAGCAGCAAGGTTCTTCAAAGCAAAACAACCCAAACATCCATAAACAGGAGACTGCATGAATGAAGTATGAGCTAGTCATAAAATGGAATGCAATATGGCTCCATATGAACATGGCTGAATCTAAATTGTAGATGGTTGAGCAATAAAAAAGCAAGTTTTAGAAAACCACATGCAGTATGATTTTATTTACCTAAATCTCCAAAACAGGCAAAATGAAATGATATATTGTTTAGGAATATCTATACATAAGGAAAAACAAGAGGGCAACTCCCACAAAGTTCAGGATGATGAGTACCTCTGGAGAAGAGGGGGTAATACAATTTGGAGATGTCACACACAAGGCCTCAAAAGTATCGGTACTATTTTTCTTCTTATTGGGTTCATTTTGTCTTTTTTTTTTTTTTTTTTTTTATTCATTTATTTATGGCTGTGTTGGGTCTTCGTTTCTGCGCGAGGGCTTTCTCTAGTTGTGGCGAGCGGGGGCCACTCTTCATCGCGGTGCGCGGGCCTCTCACTATGGCGGCCTCTCTTGTTGCGGAGCACAGGCTCCAGACGCGCAGGCTCAGTAATTGTGGCTCACGGGCCCAGCTGCTCCGCGGCATGTGGGATCTTCCCAGACCAGGGCTCGAACCCGTGTCCCCTGCATTGGCAGGCAGATTCTCAACCGCTGCGCCACCAGGGAAGCCCTCATTTTTTTTTTTTAATTCCAAAATGATAGCCATCAGTGTGCTTTTTTTAAATTAAAGTATAGTTGATGTACAATATTATATAAGTTACAGGTGTACAATACAGTGATTCACAGTTTTTAAAGGTTATACTCCATTTATAGTTATTATAAAATATTGGCTATATTCCCCGTGTTGTACAATATACCCTTGTAGCTTATTTTATACCTAATAGTTTGTACCTCTTACTCCCCTACCCCTATATTGCCCCTCCCCTCTTCCCTCTCCCCACTGGTAACCACTAATTTGTACTCTATATCTGTGAGTCTGCTTCTTTTTTGCTATATTCACTAGTTTGTTGTATTTTTTTAGATTCCACACGTGAGATAAAACAGCATTTGTCTTTCTCTGTCTGACTTATTTCACTTAGTATAGTGCCCTCCAAGTCTATTCATGTTACTGCAAATGGCAAAATTTCATTCTTTTTTATGGCCAAGTAGTATTCCATTGCATATATATATATATATATATGCCACATCTTCTTTATGCATTCATCTGCTTATAGACACTTAAGTTGCTTGCATGTCTTGGAAATTGTAAATAATGCTGCTATGATGCTATGAACATTGGGGTGCATGTATCTTTTCAAATACGTGTTTTCTTTTTTTCAGATGTATACCCCGGAGTGGAATTGCTGGGTCATATGGTAGCTCTGTATTTAGTTTTTTGAGAAACCTCCTTACTGTTTTCCACAGTGGTGGCTACATCAATTTACATTCCCACCCACAGTGTACGAGGGTTCCCTTTTCTCCACATCCTCACTAACATTTGTTATTTGTGTTCTTTTTGATGATAGCCATTCTGACTCGTGTGAGATGATAGTTCACTGTGGTTGTGCTTTGCATTTCCCTGCTGATTAGTGATGTTGAGCATCTTTTCAGGTACCTGTTGGCCATCGTTTTGTCATTATTCTTGAAATTGTACAGAGATGTTAAATGCACTCTCTTGTCATTAGTATGTATTTAATACACTTTTTAAGTTTTTAAAAGAACTTTGACGTGTGACGGTCAAATCAATGGTACAAACCCACAGCAGCACCCTTCTCACCCCAACCCCAGTCTGCTTGTCCCTGTGGCGTGTTGTTGCTCTTGCTGCTGTGACCTATTTTACCTGTCTTTTTGTCATGTCCTAGGCTGAAAAAAACACAGAGACATTTGGCGGTTTCTTGACCTTATTCCCCAGCCCCGTTTTAATAACTACTTTGGTGGGTGACATTTGAAAAAAGTCTCCACAAAGAATCTTATCCTGAAGTCTGAGTTGAGCACTTTGTGGAAACAAATATTATAGACAGTTTTTGCTGAGGAAGGATCTTTCCTTTGTATGTATTTGTTTAGTCTATGCTTGTTAGACCCCAAGATTCCTTATGTGGTGCCCCAAAATGATGAACATGTATTTCCTCGAATCTTCCATGCACTTTCAGTTGCTATTTTAACATCTCTGAAATCATGCGTTTGCAATCAGTGACATACTTTGATGGCATTTTTTTCTTTCTTAGAACACAAAATAATAGATTGTCTTTAGATTGATGGTTTCCTAGATTCTCCAGCATATAACATCACATTTCAGTGGGGATTCCCATCAGCTGAAAGGGGCAAAAAGCAAAGGTCCCAGAACACCGAGAGATCAAAGGCTGCCACACTCCCTAGAGCCTGGAAGTGACTGCCTGAAAAAACCCACACCTGAGGCCATTCTTGTGGGCAGGAAAGCAGAAAGTAAGGGAGGAAGGAAAGAATGGTTCAGTTTGAACCAAAATACTGGAAAATGTTTGCTTCAACTTTTTGTGTGTTCACTTCAAAACACACACACAGAAATGCATTAAACCTCAACTATTAAGGACCCTCTGCAAAACCCTGACGTCAGGAAGCTCCAAGCATAGCTCAAAATGTTCAGCCAGGACACTGCTATTCAAACCCAGGGAAGAGCACCTACAAATAAAGCTCAGCCCCACCCCCGGGGACCACATCTACCAACAGCAATGACAATGAGACCAAGTGCACACCAGCTACTCCCAAGCTCCGAGGGCCAGAGTGTTTCCCTGCTGAGCGTTTCGCATCCTTAATTTGAAGACGTGGAGAATTAACAGCCACCACTTTGTACTTCTCTTACCTCCAGCTGGGCTCTCTCTGTATCGCTGTAAGTAGTTGATGCACGATAACCCAGCTTGAACAGAAAAGGCTCTGCCGAGTTCTTCAACCGCTTGCACCACGTTCATTCAACACCTGCCATTCATTTCACAAACAACAGCACCAGACATGCTACTGGATGCTTGGTGGCCACAACTGAGGCAGAATAAGGCACAGTTGACTGAGCTTCAACTCAGAAAACAGTGAGTAGGGGGTTGTTTTGCCATCCACAGTGTGAGAGGATAGAAGAATCTCTTTATCAAAATCTCTGGTCATGTTGCCCAGATGGTCTTGCACGAGTGGTGTGATGTATATAAAGGACTCTACTTGAACGAACCAGCAGCGATTCATAAATCTCCAGGACTTGTAAAATCCCCATAGAGCAATAAATAAATAAATAAATAAATCTATGGGGCGGGGTAGGGGTGGGGGCAGGGGGATCACCCTTCACTAGCTAAACCCTATCCTGGCTTAACTGTTTGATTTCAGTAACTTGGTCGCCGATGTCTAGCACTGGACTGAGGACTTACAAAATGACATGAGGATATATTTTTTATACAAGGTTCCTTAAAAGAGTTATTTGTTTCTACAGATCCTTTGAGTGTTCGGGAGCTATTTGATAGGTCATGATTTAGGAATTCTTCGGTGTATTTGTGGGGTTGGACGGCAGTCTTCTTTAGGACCTCAGGATGAGATGTGTCCAGCAGGAATTACCTAAACTGGGGGGAGTAGCTGCAACAGCTTTCCATCTGCTCGTGGCAGCACCTCCTTAAACCAGGACTTACTAGAAAGGGGGCTGTGCCTATTTGGTTTGATGTGTTACGGGGAGAGCCAAGCCCCACACCACATACACATGGCACTTGTGTACAGACCGTTCACAAGTACAGATTGTTCAGAGTTTAAGTGGATTGAATCTGGGCAGAAAGGGAAGAGCAGAAATTGATCAGCACATGCTTGGCTTATTTTGATAAACAGTGTTTATCTGGACCACGGTCCAGATTGATGTGGCCCAACTTGTTCACACTCAAGGTCTAGGTAGCTGTTATCCCACCTCCCTGAGGGAAATCAAGATAGAGATTCTGACAGTTCCCCTTACAGGAAAGGAAACAAACAGGGAAAGAACTGATGTAGCTAAAACACCAGACTGGCAGCCTGAGTAACTCCTTACCACCTGGCCATTATAATAACCTCAGAGTTCCTGCCACTGTCATGCTTGCTTTCCACTCCATGGAATAAAGTGCTGGAAACAGATACTAGGTAGTAGTTTGCCTCCACTGCCCTGCTATGTGACAGTTTCCTGCATAAGACTTTTATTCTTATTTGGCACTTGAACTTCTAAATGACTCAGTGATTCATGCTTCACTGCTGCACGTGATAATTACCTTGGCAGAAAACGATGTCTTTGTTCTTGCCCACTCACCTTTCGTATGGAGTTTCCCACTCCTGTTCCCTTATTTATGACTTGTTGACGTTCATCTATATTTAGCAAGTGTTTTGCTGATATCCGAGGAGTCATCCAAGATGCAGCTGCTTGGTCCCTACAGGAAACCCCACTTTAGGGGGTTAGCGCTACTCTATATGGATCTGCATGAAGATGAGAAATGCACTTCTTGATTTTTAAATTAGCTGGCTAATGCTTCTATCCTTTCTCCCCTTTTGGAGCTCGATGAACTCATATGTTATTCTTGGTTGGTTGTCAAACGAGTGAGGATGTTTTTCTGATCGTCTTTATGCAGAGTTAGATTTGGCCGTGTTTTCCTCCCTTTTCAGGGACTCCTTTCTTCATGGTGGGACATGTGACCTTGTTTTTATGCTTTCTGTGTCCCAGGCTAGGAAACTTGTGAGAGTCCCTTCCTGTTCCTCCTTGAGTCACTGGTTTGCGTTACAAATGTGTGGCTCACTTCCTCCAAGTCCTTAGAAAGGTGTTTCTCCAAAACAACCTCACGGCTGTCTCTCCGTCATTGCGTGGACGCGGTAGCAAAAGCCATGACAAGGTCCATCCTCTCCAATACCATTTCAATCTGGTTAATGGACAATGTACCCAAAATGCTCTATTTTAAAGGGATCTCATCATAAGAAAAGGCCACTATAAAGTTCTCACTACACTCTGAGCTGTTCTTTGCAGGAAAAGAGGACGCCCAGTGACAACTCCCCATAAGGCTTCATGGGCCAATCCATCAACCTATTTCTATTAAGCCTTAGAAACAGAAAATATTTATTTTCCATTGGACTAAGCTTTCAAAAATCAGGAGAAAAAAAAATCACCCTTTTCATAAATCTTAAATAAGTAAAGAAGAGAATTTTGGAATAGATTTCACAGGTTCTTTTGAAACTGGTACGAATCTACCAGAGGAGGAAAAGTAAACACAGGAAACTGGAATGGAGAGAGAAAGGAGGACATTTGAAGGGGAATAGCCTGCTTTACTGTTCCCTTGCATCCGGCATCCATAGGCTCTTGTGGCAGAATCAGAGGAAGGAGAGGAAAACAGCACTGTTTTCACCAGGCAGCCTGCTGCATGCGATGCTTTGACACGCATTTTAGAGCATAGCACGGTGCAGGGATTGAGAGCACAGGCTCCAGAGCCGGGTTCCAATGCTGCTTCCACCCTCCTAAGCTCTGAGCCCTTAGCCAGTTATGTTCATCTCTCAGTGCCTCAGTTTCCTCATCTGTAAAACGGGGATCACGATAGTACCTCTCTCATGGAGTTATGAGGAATAAATAGGTTGATATTAAACAGTGCCCGGCACGTAATAACTACTATATAAACATTTGATAAGCCTAAATATTAACGTAAACGAATAAATTAAATAAATAAATAAATCCGTTTGAGCATCATAATGCCCTGGGCTAGATTTTTGTCACAAACACCATTTGTGGCTGGCTCAGAAGCTGCTCGTCCCCTCCCTTCCCTGTGGGCAGGGTTCACCTCCACTCCAGAGAGGCTGCAGAAGCCCTGTGCCAGCTTTCCCAGCATTCCCTGCAGCTGAGGCCTGAACGTGAAGCCCAACCCTGCCCAATGGAAGCTGAGGACATTTTTGCTCGTATCTTTTAGAAAGATCTTCCTGCCCTACCAAAGAAGCAGTTAGACAATGAGAAGCCCCCTCCCATGGTCCCTGTCTGCTGACATCCTTCTAGAGTCATCATCATGTGACCATGAGGAAAAAGCCGAGAGAAGCCAACCTGGTCTCACTGAACCCGTACTAGAACCACCTACGCCCAGGCTGCTTGTCAAGTCTGGTGTCAAGATCATATATGGCCACTTTCTAATACAGAAATGGATACTCTTTAAGCCACTCTCAGCCCAGTGGTCACTTATGTGTAGCCAAATGCATCCCAAATAACACAAGGTTATTTTATATGAGGAAATAGAGGGTTAAAAAGGGTTAAATGCCTTTTACTAGCCAGACAGATGGTAGAACTGGAATTCAAACCCAGTCTCACTCCAGAGCTTGAGCTCGTACGGCTGCACCAGAAGCCACCACAACCCACAATGCTCACCGCCTCGACGATGCCGGTTAGGACTCAGAGCATCGAGGGACAGCTGTGGTCAGGGACGGCTGAGCAGTGAAAAATAACAAATGCCTTCTAACGTATGATTCTTTTCATTGTTTGCCAATCACTGTCGCCTCGAGAAATGCAGAACTGGAACGGAGCCCACAGGCCTTCCGGTCCACATAACAAAACTGAGACAACCAAAGTCACACTGGTTAATAACATGGTTAATAACAAAGTCAGATTGATCTTGGGTGGCCTCTGCCAGCAGCAGCTTGAACAGGGTTTCGGTTCCCCAGCCAGAGACTGAAATCAGTGATGAGCGCTGAATCGTAGCCACTAGACCACAGGGAGCCAGTGGCCAGTGACAAGGCCCTGGCCCCTCAGCTGTGTAGAACTGAGTTTCCACATAGAGACGGAAAGTAGTGAAACAAGGAAAGAGTTTATTAGGAGGAAA
The DNA here is from genome assembly GCF_028564815.1 of Eubalaena glacialis. NCBI lineage: Eukaryota > Metazoa > Chordata > Mammalia > Artiodactyla > Balaenidae > Eubalaena > Eubalaena glacialis. The sequence continues at coordinate 18,983,261 of NC_083730.1, read as the reverse complement.
AACAGTATTTGTGGGTAGACACATGGGCGGGCTCAGAGAGAAAGTTGCACCCTCGTGATAGTTTGAATCACTTTTATGGGGCATTTCTTCCTGGTTTCCTTTGGCCAATCATCTTGTTTTGCCTGGTTCTGAGTCCGTATTTGGTTTATCTCAGGGTCTTCCCCATGTGTGCACGCATCTCTTAGCCAAGATGGATTCTAGCGAAGAGGCCTATGGGTAGGTTAACATCACTTATTATGAGGTGACGCCCCCTCTCTTTTGACCTCCGAGGTGCCTTTCTGCGCATATATAGTCGGGAAGGTCTCCTTGACCTCGAGAATGAGAAATATAGGGTCTCTAACTTTTATCTGGGCAGGGCTCAGCTCTTCTCTTGCTCCTCCCATTTTGGAGTATCTATCCACAGGGGACAACTCCAGCTGCCCAGCCTGGGGCCCATCTATCTCCTGCCTCAAGATGACAACTGAAGTCATGACCCCATTTTACAGATGGAAAAACTGAGGCACTGGGAGGTTATGTATCTCTTCCAAGGTTGCAAAGCTAGTAAGTGGTAATGCTGGAATATAAACTCGGGAGTCTGGCTCCAAATTCCTCCATGACTATGTCATACATTCTCAAGTGCACTGCTTCTGTAGCTTGGACTTAGCTTACAGAGGTGTGCTTTTTATAATTTGGGGGAGGAGTGTAATAAAACTGTAATCAATATCACAGATGCCAAGAAGTCAGCTTTAAGATTATGAGCCCCTCAGCCTGGCTGGCTGGTACCACAACCCGCCAATCACTGCTGACCTGCAGAGCTGGATTGCCCAAAGGTCACACTAACTCATGCAAAGAGCACCAGCGAATTAGGGGCAACCTGGAAAGAAGAAAAGTTCAACTCAGAAGGATTTACCCAGAATTTTATAATTTAAAAATCTGAAAAGATGCACTTTCAATTTTAGCATGCAGGTAAGCTTTTTGCTTTATGGTTTTGGATTGTCACCCCAGTTGTGACCCAAGACATCATGGAGCAGAGAAGAATCTTCCCTGAGTTTCTGACTCACAAAACCCACGAGCGTAAGTTTTGGGGTAGTTTGCTACCCAAGAAAAATAGTCAAATACTACCACTTCAGAGGAATCAGCCGTTTTACCAAATTGGGCTAATTTGTTAAACAATTGCCTCAGAGCCTCAAATCCATCTCCCCAGTCACCAGTCTGAGGGTGCCCAGGCCACCTGCACTTCTGACCAACTGGCTACAAATTCAAGGTATCCCACAAACCCCCTTAGGTTTGATCATTTGCTAGAATGACTCACAGAACTCAGGAAAGCGCCATAATTACAACTACAGTTTTATATAAAGGATACAGATCAGCACCAGCCAAATAAAGAGACAACTAGGGCGAGGTCTGAGTGGGTCCCAGACACAGAGCTTTTGTGCCCCTCCCCTGTGGAATCTGGACACATCATCCTCCTGGCACATTGATGTGTTCACAATCAGAAAGGTCCTCGGAGCTCTGAGATCCAGCTTTTACTGGGGTTTCATTCTATAGCCCTGGTTGATTAAATCATTGGCCATAAGATTGAATTCAATCTTCAGCCCCCCACCTCTCTCTGGAGGTCTCAAGGTCCCAACCCTCTAATCATGTGCTTGGTCTTTCTGGTTAGCAGTCCCCATCAGAATCATCTTGATAGCTTAAATACAGGTGTGATCCAAGGGGCTTTTGAATAACAAAGACACTCCTATTGCTTGGGAAATTCCAAGGGTTTAGAGTCTTCCTCTCAAGAGCCAGGGACAAAGGCCGGTCAAGTTCTTCCTTATATAACACGCCCTTCCCCAGCCTCATATTTCGCTTCAAGGTGTTGGGACAGAGATTCTGCAAAACATTTCTCCTTTGCCAGCTGGCTCCCTGCTAGGCTTTGCCAAAGGGATGCTAGAGGAAGATTGGAAGGTAGAAAAAGGGAAGAAGGATTTACTCTTGTGTGTCTGCCTCCTGTTTTCTGCCTGTTTCTTTCCTGTTTCTGTGAACATGACCCCAGCCACACTTTCCACCCCTACAATGGCAGTTTATTCCAGTGCCTGTGATAATTCCAATTTTCAGTTTTTCAAACTCCCAGAACCAGTCTTATCATGCCCTCTCAGAGACAACAGAGCAAGCCAGCCATCAAAGACCCCCTCTCCTACTTAGAGGTCTGGGTCCCAGCTCCGTGGAGCCCCTCCCCCCAGCTCAGAGATACCAGGACCAGCTAGCTGAGCAGCATCCCTTCCTCAGAGGTCTGTGTTCCAGCCCCACAGGACCTCCCGTCCAAGTTCAGAGTAATTAATTAATTAACCAGTGTAGATTTTATCTACTGACTGATGTACAGATTGTCAAAGATGATTCCTTTCTAGAATCAGATATTGTTCTGTCATCTCAGGAGATCACGGTGGCCCCCTTGGACTTATCACATCATCATCATCATCATCATCATCATAGTTGCTCTAAACCTTCACCGTCCAATGGAACCTTCTGTGATAATGGAAATGCCACACATCAGTACTGTCCAATATGGTAGCCAGTAGCCACATGTGGCTGTTGAGGACTTAAATTTGACTAGTGCACCTGAAGAACTGAATTTCTAGTTTTATTTCATTTTAATTAAGTTTACTCTAAATCTCCACATTTAGCTAGTGGCTACCGTGTTTACGCCACAGCCATACAACCTTACTACTAACTCTCTCACCTACTGGAACTTATTCTTCTGTTCTTCCATAGCACCTTGTTCCATGAAATACTTTTCATATTGTATTTTAATTATTTATGTGGTAATCTCTTTTACTAACAATAACTCCTTGAAGGGCCATCTGATGGTCTTGGGTACCTGGATACACGGCAGGAAAACATGCTCAAAAATGATTCACAAATTGATTGTGATGTATAACCAGGGTATGGCAGTGGACAGACTGAGGTTCTATGACAGGGAGGAAGGAGAGAGCCTTGGACAGTTGGAAGAGACTACTAGGGCAGAGTACTTATTTCTTTGTGTTTCCACTTTCCTCATCTGTAAAATAATCTTTATTATTATAAAGGGTAAGTTGAGGTTATTAAGAGCCTTAGACAGTTGGAAGAGACTACTAGGGAAGAGTACTTATTTCTTCGTGTTTCCACTTTCCTCATCTGTAAAATAATCTTTATAGGGTAAGTTGAGGTTATTAAGAATCAAAACACCACTTGCAAAGCTGGTCTGGAAGCTAAAGATTCATCCTGGCATTAATTTTGACATTCTATCTCTCAAAACTGGGTTTAATACCTTATCCTCCTACCTATGTCCCAGATCAACTAGGTCTTGAGGTTAAGGGAAAAAAAAAATCTGTCTTTTAAGGAGAAAATACACAGAGAAAGTTCAGGAAAACTTGTCTCTGAAGCTTGGCATGAAGGGAAGAATGAAGGACTCCATTTCCTTCTATCATCCTTTTATCCAAATTGTCATTCAACGGGAGAAGGGGAGATAAATTAGGAGTTTGGAATTAACATAGACACACTACTGTATATAAAATAGATAATCAACAAGGACCTACTGTATAGCATAGGGAATTCTACTCAATATTCTGTAATACCTATATGGGAAAAGAAGCTGAAAAAGAATAGATATATGTATATGTATAACGAAATCACTTTGCTGTACACCTGAAACTAACACAACATTGTAAATCAACTATATGCCAATATAAAATAAAAAAACTTTTTAAATGGTCATTCAACAAATAATTATTCCACAAAAACCAAGTACAAGGCACTGCAATTCCAAAACTACTTTTTTTGAAATTATGTAAATTAAATCTCTCTGCTAATTCTCTCATGGCATCTTGTATTTCTCTATGTAGCATATGCTATAATTAAATATTCTACAAATTATATAATTATAATTGTTGTATGTTCATCAGTCAGATGGTAAGTTAAATGAGGGTGAAAATCATACCTGTCTTTTCATACCCGCATTTTCAGCAGAACAGCAATATAGTATGTAATCACTAAATCATTCTTTAATAAATGAATAAACAGAAAAAGAATAACATATATAGTATTTTGAAAATTAGTCACCAATGCCATAACCTGACAAGAACTGATAATTCCATTTAATAAATTTTCTTAAGAAAATTGTTGACCAAGAATTGAAAATTCTAAAGCCCCAAAATGAATGTGGCAGGATAAAATATGAAACTAATACCTGAGCTTTCTTTTTCCCATAATGCTCTCAATTGCCCCACAGTTCTCCACTCACTGAATCAGTGACATTCAATGAATCAGCCAAAAACAAAGATATCAATTGGGGACATAAATAGGTGTTTAAAATTTCCAAAAGGAGACAAGCGTCTTGAAAATTGAGTCTCTTCATTGCAAGAGCAAGACTTTCTGAAAAAGAAAAGTGCTTTGATCTTTAAAAAGCTAACAGTCTGAGGAACTCAGGGTGTAGAGATGACCCTTAAACCAGAGATGAGGGGAGAATGCCTGATGATGTGACCATAGTTCTCTGCTTCAGAAAGAAATTGATGTTGACCAGCCAGGAGAAAGAAGAGGAAGCGAAAGAAGACCCAAGAAGAGTTTAGATGCTGGTGGATTTAGATGGTATGCCTCTTACTTCTGGGCCAAGCCCTGGGGTGGGGAAGAAATTCTAGAAACCCTAAATTCTAGAACCCCAAATAGGTTTAGGGAGGGAGTCCTCCAAACAGAGGCTGATGCTTAGGTAACCAATCAGCAGTCTCATGGAGAAGACCTTCACTCCACCATAGTTTTGCAACAGACAAGTAGAAATGGCAGTAGGATGTGTCGCAGAGAAGATCGCCAGTAAGCTGAGGCTTCCATGGCACTGGAGAGGCAGGAAGGGCATCTGAAGTTTCCTATGCCCATAGAAGAGGATTTCTCATGAAGATTAGGATGCTTAAGCTTCAGGACCCTCATTTGCCTGACCTCTTACAAAGCCCCGGAAAGGGCGTGTTCACCTAGTCCCATATTTTGTAAGATTTGCAACACAGTAAGAATCTTTAACACCAATGAATTAAGACCATTGTCTCTTTCCATTCCAACTTCCCCCCCCATGTCAGATGATGTTGGGGTAGCCATTGGCATATTTGGGTTGCAGCTCAGAGGAAGCTGAGTTGAGAATACACTTATATTTGTGTTTAGTCAGATATATTTATATGGTTCCCAGGCACTTCTGTGTTTAGCTGTTTTGCTAGTCATCCAAGTATACCAACGGATACCAAAAATCCTCTTAGCATCCACTGTGCCAACACCCAGAGTCATGGCACAAAGTTGCAGAGCCAGAAGATGCTACCTGATATGAATATATCCTATAGCACCAAGAACCAGAAAGTCATGGATAGTAGAGAGAAAAGGTTTTCAATGTATGGAGCCAGGAGCTAGCCTATGGAAAGTTCTTCTAGTCATGAGAAGAGTGAAATTATAAGTAAAGCATTCAGCTTCCATTGATGCCTAGTCAAAATGGAAGTTCTTTCCAGCCAGGAAATATATTCAGTAATATACTCAACCCAACTAAATCAAAAATTTATATTCTGTTTCTTAAATGTAGCTCCAAAAATTCAATTAAATCTCTCTCTACAAAATCTGGATTTTCCCCTGCTGCACCCAAGAGAGCATGGAAATGCTGAGAGAATGTTGGTGGACCTTCGGAGACCTTACATGCAGGGGAACAAGGACACAGAGGGACCTACGTAGACAGAGAGGAGAGAGGCCCTTATGGTCCTTCAGCCGTAAGTGCAGGAAGGAGGGACAAGATGCCTCCCACTGATGCCAGAACAACACCTAACCCCTGGTACTTTGATCAAGACTGAGGGAGAAGAGACAAATAAGGGAAGCTCTAGCTCTGATTGAAAAAGTTTAAATACTCAGGTGACCAATATCCTAAGGTGATTAAGATGACAAGGAAATAATTGATGTTTAGCTCCCAACATCAGTGGGAAGGGGGCACTGAGAACTTAGTACAATTTAGTTACAGAAAAAGGTTAATTTTTGCATACCTGAGATTTGTGACTGTAAAACTAAGACCCAGTAAACAGATTAAAGATAAATTCTCTAAAGTGGCTGAGTCAACTGGACTTACCATGTTGCTGGTGCCAATGTTGAACTTGACCTGAGTCCTGTGCTCCTGGAAAATGGCAATGGTTTCAAAACTCCCCTACCCTTTCGTGTTTTCTGGAAATAGTTAATTGCAACAAATCCCCTTTCTCTTCCATATTCCGGATAAGACATGTCTCTATCCTTCTGAATGTCTCCCCAAAGACTCAAGAATGACTTCCTTGTTTCCTTGCCTCTGGCAACCTCCTGTTTTTCCCCCTGAGACATTCCTCATGAATAAACTTCCCTCTATTGCAAAAAGCCCCAATAAACCATCTCCTTCATTGTCTGGTACATCTTGTCCACGGCGCTCTCATGGTCTCACTAAATGGTAACCCAGAAGTTACTTGAGTTCAGCGTTATATTCACAAAGCCAAGATTTTACAAGCACAGTGAAATGGGGCATAGAAAGGATCTGAACAATCCCTTCAATGGAGAGAATTCTTCAGAAGTTAAAAAAACAAAATTTCAGACTTCCAAATGATAATAGTCATGTCTTAGTACCCATAGATTGAGAAAAATAATGACCAAAAAAATTACCCTGAATTTAGCAATGCTTTGCGATCAATTTTATGTTTTTAATCCCTCAGGAGGGTTACTGACAGTTTAACTTATTAGACTCTTTTTATTGTGCAGAGTAAATATTTTGGGTTAGGAAGAATTCTCTTAAACCTTAAAGTAGGTTAAAGAAATCCTTACTACTTCTCATCTGCAATTGGTACATGGTATATTTGTTAGTTGATGGCTCTAAGTAGAACCCAAAAGAAAATATCCTGTCACCTGTGTAACGTGCTGAACTGCGTTTGTTCCTAAGCTTCGCCCTTTGTTAGATTGATAATCAATTGTCACATAGGTTTACAAAATTAAACTTGGGCTTTTCACAGTCAAAAAAATCTCTCAGGCAATCTACATACATTGGATAAATTCAAACATATGTCCAGGTCAAAATAGTTTTTTTTTTCCTGTTGAAGATCCATGCCTTCACACCTTCACACATTTTTTTAAGTGTCTCTTTGATTCTCAGAGATATGTGGACCACAAGCTGGGAACAACTGAGTTAGCTTCAGGTAAAAATGAAAATGTGAAGAAAGAGGGGTTGGCTTGCCTGGGGTAGACAGAGTGAAGCAGTATCTGGGTTGCCCCTTTGGAGGGCTGTTGGACACATTATCCCCCATTCCTAGTTCACCCCAAGCCTAGTTCACCCCAAGGCTGGAAAGATGCAGAACCAACCACTTCTTCCAGGCTCTCCTTATGTGGACCCACAAAGACTGATCACCTTGAATCCTCCTCGTGCCTCTTCTCTCATCCTTTCCCCAACACACACACACACACACACACACACACACACACACACACGCATGCATGCATGCACACACATGCATATACCCACACACCACCTCATCTCTGCCTCCACACTCAGGACCCTATGCCCTGGTGACCCTCATCTTTTTAGAGGGAGGAAAAGAAAAGTCTGTTTTAGGACAAGATCAGAGCCCCTTATTCTGGGGACCCACCCAAGGGAAAGAAAGAGAGCAGGATTGGAAAGCCTGGCCACAAGTGAATCAGAGCTGCACTCCGCTTCCTGAATTCATCCTTCCTTGACAACCTGGAGTCTAGCCCAAGACTAGGCTAGACAACAGAAAAGGAATATCTAAATGTTTGAGAATACAGACAACATATTTGTGGCTATTTCCAAATTGATGTTAAGGCATGCGAGCGTTATGAGAGGATTCGTGTATTGGTCATATTTGTATACGATAGCAAATACACTTTTATCCTCCCGAAAAACCACCCTGACAAATCCACACATATTTTTCAGGCTTCTATAGAAATATAATTAATATTCATTTAATAATCAGTCAAAATATTGAAAACCAGATTTCACTCTATTTGAAATACATGATCATCCCAAGTGCAATGTCAGTGGCACAAACAATCTAAAGTGGAATTATTCATCATCTTTTCATACGGCACCATCCCATCTTTAGCTGGGATTTTATTTAAGATCGAAAGCGGCAAAAGAGGGTTAAGGCATTGTCTACTTTTTAAAAACTAGTCCAACAACCTCACATTATTCTTAACTCTCAAGATTCATCTCTAATGGGGGAAGTGTGATTTTGAGAGTGTGGGTTTTGAAGCAATTCCTACGATTTTATATCTCGATGTCTGAGTTTAATTTCCCTCCCCAGGATCAAAGTGTACATGACAGCAATGGGTGTGGACAGGGCTGAAAGCAGTGAGATGAAAATGTCCTGTGTGTGCGTTAGTGATATAGATACGGAAATGAATTGTGATTTTATGGACGGGAATGATTTCCCCTTCTGTTTAATATGTAGGCCGAGTCTCCTCTGGCATCCAAGCCCGCTATCTTTCTCCTCCTACTTCACACTTTCCATAAGCCTTCTGGTTTCACAGCGGACACGTTGTAAATCATCTCCTTCTAAGTGTCCCACATATGTTTCATTAAAAGTGTTTGTTTCTTTGATCAGCTTGACTTTCTAATGTGAAAAAAATAATAACTTTTTTGCCTGGCACTTGGAAATGTATAGGCCCCAAATGAGGAGCCGCAGTGCTGACAACCAGCACCAGGGGCCTTGGTGGCTGCCATTCAGGCTGAGCCCGGGAGTGAGACTGCTGCCCCAACGGCCAGGTGAGCATGGACGGGATGAGATAGGAAAGGTTATGGATTAGTCCGCCAAGGCTGCTATAACAAATGGGATGGCTTCAAACAACAGAAATATATTGCCTCACAGTTATGGAGGCTAAAAGCCCCAAATCAAGGCATCCTCAGGATTGGTTTCCTTCTGAGACCTCTCTCCTTGGCTTGGAAATGGGCACCTTCTCCCTGTGTCCCCACATGGTCTTTCCTCTGTACAGGTGCGTGTCTGCATCCTAATTTCCCTTTCTTATAAGGGCACCAGTCCTATTGGATTAGGGACCCATCCTAATGACCTCATTTTAACTTAATCACGTCTTTGAAAACCCTGTCTCCAAATACAGTCACCTTCCGAAGTACTGGGGATTACGACCTCAACATATGAATTTGGGGGGTGGGAGGGACAAAACTCATCCCATAACACCTGATGTTTGTTATTCTTTGGCAAAGTATACATGAGGAAGAGGGAGGGAAAAGGGTAGCTAAGGAGAGGCAGCCACCATGGATTTCTTAGCAAGGTAGAGTGGACTTTTTTTTAAAGTCTGTTTATTTAGAACAGTTTAGATTAACAGCAAAATTGAGGGAAAGGTACAAGGATTTCCCATACACCCTGCCCCACACATGCACAGCCTCCCCGATAACCAGCATCCCCCACCAGATTGGTCCTTTCGTTATTACTGATGAACCTACCTTGACACATCAATTGTCACCCAAAGTCCATAGTTTATCTGAGGGTTCATCCTTGGCCTTGTACATTCTGTGGGTTTAGACAAATGTATAATAACATGTATCCACCATTATGATACCTTACAGAGTATTTTTACTGCCCTTATAGAGTGGACTTTCCAGGGGCTTCAGACTCCATCTATTAAGGGCTTACACTCACAGAGTGGGTAGGGCACCAGCACTTCAGCAGGCAAGTTAAGCCATCACAGCAAGGACCAGGTGGGCTCTGAGTCACGGATAAAGGTCATTTTGGGTCTCTTGCCTCTGAAGCAGCCCATTTCCCAGCAGGAGGGATACGGTGCAGTGTGTGAGAAGACCGATAATTTCCCCCCTCCTCCTCCTCCGCCTCCTTCGTGCCGTCATTGCCAAGGGTGAGCACAGAATAATTTCACAGGAGCCCACACATACTTGTAGCCCTTGCCCGTGGGGTCCAAGTGACTAAACTTCCATTACAGCTCTGGAAGCATAATTTTTACTCACAAAAGGGCATACCATGAAAGCACTCTGTCCCTAGGGAAGTGGTTCGTGTGCCAGCCAACCCAGCCCCAAGGTGACTTTCTTCAGAGGGTTATTAGAACACACCCCACATCAAGATTCCTGGGTTCCAATCTGGGTCCTGTAATATTCTCACAAATTAGCGTATAGAGTCCTCCCTCTCGGTGACATTTTTTTATTGAACTATAGTTGATTTACAATATTGTGTTAGTTTCAGGTGTATAACAAAGTGATCCAGATATATGTATATACATATATTCATATATATATATTCTTTTTCAGATTCTTTTTCATTATAGGTTATTGCAAGATATTGAATAGAGTTGCCTGTGCTAAATCCTTGTTTATCTATTTTATACATAACGGTGTGTTTCTGTGAATTCCATACCCCTAATTTGTCCCTCCCTCTCTTTCCCCTTTGATAGCCATAAGTTTGTTTTCTGTGTCAGTGACCATTTTTTAAATTGCTTTCCAAACTGCTATGGCCTCACAAAAGTTGGCTTGAGCTCTGGAGGTTATTTCACATGTAGAATTGGGCTTTGTTTGTTTGGATTAAACCATTAGATTTTTCAAGTCTATACGAAGCATTAGTTCTGAATTTGACTCCTCTTTCTTCTGCTAGCTTTAAAGTACATACTCTCATCTTTACTTTGTAGCTTGAGAGTGTACTAAAGGCCTTGGGGAAACAAATGACACAAATGTTTGCCACTATCCGTAGAAAATGTGGGTGCTCATATTTAACATAAGCAGGTTAAGGAAGGATGTTAAAGAAGAAAGGGCATTTTTATTAGAACCCTCACAGCTCCCAGCCACAACCTCACCACCTTGTAGTCTATGGTATATACGCTATTGCCCTCACCTTTTCTGACATGAGTGGAAACCATTTAGGGAGTGGAGAAAGGCAGATAAAGAGCCAGATGCCCTCCTTGCTATTTTACATTTCACAGCTCTGTTCATCCAACACTGTCTAGTAAAGACACACTTCACTTTTTTACTCTATAAACATAATTATCATAATTAATAATATTACTAATTCAATCCTTTTCCCATTAACTTAAATCATTGCAAACAAAGGGAAAATTTTTTTATCATAAGATACCTTATGTATGCTATGTGTGCAGCCAGATGGGCAGCTACTATGACTCACAGTCTCGCCAGAACTACACAGAATAGGAGAGGGATGGTTCCCCCAAAGGAAGGGATGCTGTGCAGACAGAAACTACATCAGCCCAGCATGGGGGGATGGAGTCTGTGGAAGGAATAATAGAGCCAAATAGTATAGGATTATTTTCCATAAGATTTCTGCAAATAGAAAAGAATTTATTTATGGGGCAGTGAGTTCCATTCTGGACACTACTAGTAATTAGTTATAAAACCTTAATAATCCTCTTCCTCTCTAGGCTTGTTTCTTTATCTGGAAAATGAGGACATTAAACTACATCATCTCCAGACAATTTTTAGGTCTCAAAGGATCTCTTTACATTATTGAAAGGTAGGAGATTTAACCCTAACATCAACTAGCATCATGAAAAGGAGAAAATCAATTAACCTCTCTAAACCACATTTATAAATCAGGAATGATAATGTCTTAAGCTGCCAAATAAGATTGCATATGAAAAATCATATAAAAAATCAACAATATTAATAGCTATCATTTATTGAGCATCTTCTATGTATTATTTCACTAAATACTTCCTTGCAGCTGTATCATATTTCTCTATTCTGTTTATCTAATTCTGCATAATGAAGATGCATCCTTTGCTTCTTTCTTTTTTTCCCAATTTACTCCACAGTTTGTTCTGATGTCTGAATACACAAAGATGATAGAATATTTACACATGTGTAGTCAGAGAAACTTAATGGATTTTACAAGAATCAAGGATGTTTTTAAAGACAGAGCCATGTAATAGGAACCAAAAAAATCATGAGAGAAAGAAAAAGAAAGAAAGGAAGGAAGGAAGGAAGGAAGGAAGGGAGGGAGGGAGGAAGGAAGGAAGGAAGAAAAATTAGAACAAGAAAAAAATGAATACAGGTGAGGTACAACTGCAAGAAAAAAATGCAATAGCAATTAAAATATGCACTGGACCCAGTAAAGAGTAGGTTTAAAACTACAGAAAACTGGGTGAATAATGTGGAGGACATAATCGATACATTCTCTGGAATCGGGGGTGGCGGTTACAAAAAGATGAAAATTATGAGAAAAGTGATAGGTTTGACTTTTATTCTCAGTCTTTCAGAGCAAAAAACCCTTGAATTAAAGGCTATAACTCGGGCTGCCCTGATGGCGCGGTGGTTAAGAATCCGCCTGCCAATGCAGGGGACACAGGTTCGAGCCCTGGTCTGGGAATATCCCACATGCCGCGGAGCAACTAAGCCTGTGCGCCACAACTACTGAGACTGCACTTTAGAGCCAGTGAGCCACAACTACTGAGCCCATGAGCCACAACTACTGAAACCCACACACCTAGAGCCCGTGCTCCACAACAAGAGAAGCCACCGCAGTGAGAAGCCCACTCACCGCAACGAAGAGTAGCCCACACTCGCTGCAACTAGAGAAAGCCCGCGCAAAGCAATGAAGACCCGACGCAGCCGAAAAATAAATAAATGAATAAATAAATAAATTTTTTAAAATAAATAAATAAATAACGGCTATAACTCTTGAAACTGAAGAAATAAATGAAGGCAGAGTTATAGAAAATTTCTTGAACCTGAGAAAAGACATATACTGAAAGGAGTCACTATGTTACAAGCAAAATCATGAAAAAACAACAATATTTAGACTTGTAGTATTTTTTTAATTATAAGGATAAAGAAAAGCATTCTATGAAAATCTGGGGGCTTCCCTGGTGGCACAGTGGTTAAGAATCTGCCTGCCAATGCAGGGGACAGGGGTTCAAGCCCTGGTCTGGGAAGATCCCACATGCCGCGGAGCAACTAAGCCCGTCAGCCACAACTACTGAGCCTGCGCGTCTGGAGCCCTTGCTCCGCAACAGGAGAGGCCGCGACAGTGAGAGGCCCGCGCACCGCGATGAAGAGTGGCCCCCGCTCGCCGCAACTGGAGAAAGCCCTCGCACAGAAACGAAGACCCAACACAGCCAAAAATTAATTAATTAATTAAAAAAAAAAAATCTGGGACGAAAACAATTAACTAGAAAAATAAAAATTAATTTGTAATGCAAGATGACAATGGAGCAACATCTGGAGAATTCTGAAGTTGAACGTTGGTGAACATGAATTTTTATACTCAGTCAAGTTATTGTTTTTGTATAATAGGAGCCTAAAGACAGTATCAGATATGGACAAGCTCAGGAAAATATAACCCCTAACTTCCCACGAAGAAAGACAAACTACAATTGACCAACTGACCAAGAGAGAAACCAAACTTAAAACTTCAAAAACTGAAAACTAATGAAATAAAAACTGTCCTTTCATTTTTCAGTTATCAAGGATTGCCACACCTAACCCTGATGAGACAATATGGTAGAGTGTAGCATTTTCAAACTGATCCCTTGAGTCCTGGGAGCCCCAGAAGTGACTCAGAGATGCCAAGAAGGATGAGCACAGGTGGTGCTAAAAAAATTCTGGGTCCCCCACTCCCTTTTCAACCACAGTAGCTCCATGTTTATCTCCTTTATATATTACAGTCCCGCAAAATTTGGTTTGGAAAAGTGGGGAGGGGGGATTAAAACCCATTTAGATAGTAGAAAGACCACAGATAGAAAAATCTGGGTTTGGACCCCAACTCTATCACCTCCTAATTATATGATGTTGGGCTAACCATTCATCTCTCTGACCTTTAGATTATAAATTCATACCATCCACCTTAAAGGTTCTTGTCAGGACAAACTGAGATGAGATGTAAAAGGAATTCTTGCTGTGCTATCATTACCCACCTGCAGATTTATAAATTTCTAGCATAAACCACAAAACAACTTGTATTCTTTGTTTGGCGTAGGGGCTGACTCAATGGTGTGTGTTTAAGCTCACGCCGCAAGCAAGGGTTTGGTAGGTGAGACAGCTTGTCACATTGGCTGGGCTTCCCCACCACTTTTACCTTGTGACAAACATAGAGACTATTACTTGGGATAAACAGAGAAATCTGATTTTGGCCCAGGGACTCCAGCCATTCAAGCCTCACCCAGATACCCAGAAGGACTAGGAAATAAATATCTCAACCTACTGTAACCCATTCATGACACACCAGTAGGGAAATTCTGAGGTAAAGATCCTCATTTCTGTCTCTTAATGTAGTATGTTCTAGATCTAGCTATACTACAAGCATCTCTTAGAAAGCTTCAAGTATTTTGAATTGCTGGTCAGTTCTTCTGGAATCTAGACGTTCCAAAATTAATTTCCATTCACCAACCTAAATTTGTCATCACCTTCCTGTACCTTCACCCAAATCTACATGTGCCCCACACAGGTTGTGCTATGTTCTACAGGTTGGCACCACTGTTGACCCTATATCTGTGGGTATCCCCAATTCAACTCCAATATCTCTAGGGAAAAATGACATTTTTCAAGAGTTTATATAGTTACATGGAAAATGCTTATGTTACAAATGTGAAAGAAAGGTATATAAATTGAATATGGATTATAATCTCAATTTGTAAAGAATATACACTGAAAAAAATACTTATTAGTCAGCCATAAAAAAGAAGGAAATAACGCCATTTGCAGCAGCATGGATGGACCTAGAGATTATCATATTAAATGAAGTTAAGTCAGACAAAGACAAACACATGATATCAATTATACGTAGAATCTAAAAAAATGATACAGAGGAATTTATTTACAAAACAGAAATAGACTCACAGACACAGAAAACAAACTTATGGTTACCAAAGAGGAAAAGAAGAGAGGGAAAAATTAGGAATTTTGGATTAGCAGATACAAACTACTATATATAAAATAGATAAAGGAAAGGGACCTACTGTATAGCACAGGGAACTATATTCAATATCTTGTAATAACCCATAATGGAAAAGAATCTGAAAAAGCATATGTCCATAATTGAATCACTTTGCTGTGCACCTGAAGCATTGTAAATCAACTATACTTCAATAAAAAAGAAAAATTACTGAAATAGACCACTAGGTTTGCAATGGTTTTCTCTGAATAATAAATGATGTTTTTCTTTCTACCTTTCTGTATTTTAAAAATAGTTTGTAACGAGCAACATTGCTCATTTTTAATGAGCTCTAACTTAAATAATGTACACAAATCTCAAGTATACAACTAGATGGATATTTACATTTGTATATGCACAGGTGACCATCATCCAGATCTATTCCATCTTCCAATAACAAGCTCCCTCATCCCCCTTCTCAGCCACGGATGCCCTCAAAAGTAATCATTATCCTGACTTCAATCATCATGGATTGATTTTTAAGGAATAGGCAGTACTCTTATAATGGAAGAAGTAATAAAATGTATTTTTTAATTATAAGAAATGTGAAATATGTAGACAACAGAATGTAAATATCTTATTTTAACATAGATACATGCTCTTCCTGAAAGTGTTGACTGATATTCATGTTTATTCTGTGCCTGCAAAATAGATCTTCTGGAAAATGGCCACCGTGAGAGCGAAATAATCCACATGAGTTGAAGGTGAACCTTGGGGGCTCTGCAGGTTTGGTTCAGAATAGCAAGCTTCTTCCTAATTGGCACACACACAAAATTAATATTCATATGAATTTGCAGAGAGACACTGCATGAACAGAATCCCCTTTGGGATTTCTGATAATTATCAATTCTCAATGAGCGGAACTCACTTACTCCAAGTACCTTTTTTCTAAATATAGTTGCATAGGTTTTTCACCTTCACAACCTGCCAAAATCTAAAGAAGTCAAAGAAGAGGAATTATTAAAACTTCCCTATAGAATCCAAGCAAGCTGAAAACATTTCCTGCTTGAATAGTTAGTACAATCATGCTCTCCGTAGAATGAGTTTCCATAGCTTTCCTTCAGATCGTAACACTGTCAGTGAGAGGCGCCTCCTCCTTCTGTGTGATCAAGTTCAACATCACATGAGGTTTGGCCCTTTCTCTCTGGTGTCTCCTTAATGGACATAGCCAGTACTGTCAGTATGCTTTATTTCATAAACCTTCATCTACCCGAAAACAGTTGTCAACGTTTCCCCTCTGATGTCTCTTATTAAGTTTAAATAATTTATTCTTCTAACTTTTCCATATGGAAGTGTTTTTGTATAACTTCAAACATTTTAGGCTCTCCATTCCTCTCTAGAGTATCCATATGTGGGGAGGTGTGGACGAGAGTTTCAGTGTGAATCTGAGCAGTGCTCAAACAAAAGAGAGGATGGTTCCCATTTACTGTGTATCCTACTAGCTACGAGCCCTCTCTCAATTACATGGCTTTGCTCGCTGACCTCCACTCTGCTGCCAGACCCCTTCTGCTCTGCACTAAACAACATTGGCTTTTCTTGATGTTATTTCTGGACTCTTAACATCCTCCCTCCAAACCCTGTCAGATCCCCTGAGGGGCTCCTCTTCCTTTTCCCTTTTCTCCTGGAAGCTTCCTTTTCCTAAACATGTTTTGGCTAACATTTTTGTTCTTCTGTTTTTCAAATCTGGCTCCCTGACCCATTTCGATACCTCAACCACACCCACCTAGGATCACGGAGAGATCTTCCAAGCTGTATCCTTACATATAGCACGTAGGTCTCTCTCAAAGCAGATCTTCACCACACGCCAAATCTAGCTCTCCGTTTGCTTCTCAGTGACGGCTCCCACGATGTGCTCTAATATCCCAAATGCCTCTTCAACCCAGACACATACACACTAGATGAGTAATAAGGATGTTCAACCATTTAGATGTTCAACTTTTTCTCATGTAATATTCTACCCACATAGCAGACCCCTGTCCATTTTAATAGGTTGCCATAATATATTCAAAGACTTCATGCTATTCTGGCACAGAGGACAGAATCTGGGCCTGGAAGGCAAGCAGGCTTGGGTTCAAGTGCCAGTCAATGTGCCAGCACCTCAGTTTCTTTATCTCGAGTGAAGGTAATGAAAACTACTTCACAGGAGACTTGATGGGCAAATGAGGAAACATACTCTCCTATGGAAAGTACCACATACAGTGTTCACATCTAAGAGGAGGCATTTTTATTTTTACTTTTATTTTTTAATTTTTTTTAACATCTTTATTGGAGTATAATCGCTTTACAATGGTGTGTTACTTTCTGCTTTATAACAAAGTGAATCAGCTATACGTATACATATATCCCCATATCCCCTCCCTCTTGCGTCTCCCTCCCACCCTCCCTATCCCACCCCTCTAGCTGGTCACAAAGCAGAGCTGATCTCCCTGTGCTATGTGGCTGCTTCCCACTAGCTATCTATTTTACATTTGGTAGTGTATGTATGTCCATGCCACTCTCTCACTTCGTCCCAGCTTACCCTTCCCCCTCCCCGTGTCCTCAAGTCCATTCTCTATGTCTGCGTCTTTATTCCTGTCCTGCCCCTAGGTTCTTCATGACCTTTTTTTTTTTTTTTTAGATTCCATATATATGTGTTAGCATATGGTATTTGTTTTCCTCTTTCTGACTTACTTCACTCTGTATGACAGACTCTAGGTCCATCCATTAGGAGGAGGCATTTTAAAATTAGTCCTGTGAGCATTCCTTTCACTGCTTTTCTTTAAAAACAAAATGTCGGGGGGAGGGATAAATTAGGAGTTCTGGATTAGCATATATATACTACTATATATAAAATAGATAAACAACGAAGACCTACTGTATAGCACAGGGAGCTATGCTCAACATCTTGGAATAACCTATAAGGGAAAAAAATCTGAAAAAGACTGTGTGTGTGTATATATATATATATATAAACTGAATCACTTTGCTGTGCACCTGAAACTAACGAAACATTGTAAATCAACTCGACTTCAATTTAAAAATTCATTTTAATTAATCAATTAAATAAAAACAAAATGTTGACATGCATGCGTGTGTGTGTACCCACACACGCTGATATTAAGCTAAACTCCCTAGACTAACCCCAAATTAAGTTGTCTCTCCTTTTGGCCACAAACCCTGTTTCTTATTCCTTTTCTTAAAGCCACCATCAGTGCTGAAATCTCTCTCCCCCCAGACCTGCAGCCTGCAATTGTCTCCCCAGCCTTGCTCTCTCCCAAACTCTCGATGTACAGAACCTCCCTCTCTACTCCCAACGAGAAGATGCCACCATGTGTTTTGGTCACCTCTTGACTTGACAAACGTAAGTGTTGTCCAGATGGCCTGTTCTCCCTACGTGCTTCTCAAGTCTGGTAAATATTAGCGGCTGCTGCCAAGGTTTTCTTTCCCTCTGGTCATTCTGAACCTAGTTCAAATCCCTACTGGAACTTGTATAATCATTTTTTCACAAAATTCAACATATCTACACTCAGAAGTGAAAGCAAAGTGCCCCCTCAAACATGTTAGGGTACTTCTTTGGTTCTTCTGCATTTTTACTTTTTTAGGGTGCTTCTACTTCTTCCAAATATTTTTCTCATTCTTTACCCACCGCATGGACTTTCTCCCATTGACACCATCATTTCCATTCCTCATTCGAAAGTGCTCCTAAAACTCTATATAAAAAGCTAATCATACCTCAGTTATGATACAGTCTATTCAATGGATATTGTGCAGACTTTAAAAGAATGAAGTAGTTATTCTGGAGTAGAGGAATCTCCCAAAAATACCATTAGCTGGGGGAGAAAAGAGTATGGATGAGTATGTATAGTTTGATCCTTTTAACATAAAAATATATATACATTTGTGTGTATGTGCACACACACACAGACATATCTGCATATTTTCCCACAAGGATACACAAGAAATTATTTCAAATGTTTACCTTTGAGGAAAGGGACCTTTTTTCTACTATTTGAGTTTTCTAGCTAGGTGCCTTAATGACTTTTCTTTCGAATATCATCAGGAGTTATCTGGGCAGAGGGATTATGACAATTATTGTTGCTTTTTTTATACTATTCAACATATTAACATCTAAGAAATCTTATATTTAAACAAGAAAAGTAATGATGTCCCCACCCTAGAGGCTCGAGCCGAGAAAGGATTGTGAGAAGACGCTAACAAGACACTGGCTTTTAAGTTTAAAAAAAATGAGTTCCTGGAATCCATGGCATCCCCTATTTTTATTCTGAAGCGCAGGATCCAGTCACAAGTAAAACCAGCACACGTGGAGCCTAATCTATCTCATGATATAATGGGCACACAAGGTCCACACTGTAAGGAGCATGTGGTCCTACCTCCGGGGTAAGGCAGGGCTGGAAAAGCCCAGCTGCAGCTATTGAGAGCAACTCCCATCAGGCAGGCCGTGTGAAGAAGGCAAATAAGAATCTATACCAGTGGGGCTTCCCTGGTGGTGCAGTGGTTAAGAGTCTGCCTGCCAATGCAGGGGACACGGGTTCGAGCCCTGGTCTGGGAAGATCCCACATGCCGCGGAGCAACTGGGCCCATGAGCCACAACTACTGAGCCTGCGTGTCTGGAGCCTGTGCTCCGCAACAAGAGAGGCCGCGATAATGAGAGGCCCGCCCACGGCGATGAAGAGTGGCCCCCACTTGCTGCAACTAGAGAAAGCCCTCGCACAGAAACGAAGACCCAACACAGCCATAAATAAATAAATAAATAAATAAATTTAAATATTAAAAAAAAAAAAAAAAGAATCTATACCAGTGCTTCGCAAAGTATGGGCCCCGAACTAGCCGAGTGAGCATCACTTGGGAACTTATTAGAAATGCACATTCACAGGCCCCGCCTCAGCCCTGAATCAAAAGTTCCAGGGTGGGGCACTGAAGCCTGTGTTGTCACAAGCCCTCCAGGCAATTCTGATGCCCACTCAACCTTGTGAGCCACTGGTCCACACCTATGAGTCTCACTGTGAGTGCTTGTGAGCAGTGCAAATTCCCATGCCCTATTCCAGAAAGTCTGACTCACATCAGAGGCACGGATGGAAAACAGGGTTACAGACTAACAAACTGTATCTAAGAAATGTAGCAAGAGAAGATGCTGGTAGACAGGCAAGCTTAGCAGTGAGGAATCAAGGGACATATCTTATTCTGTGAACAGTAGGAAAGTTAGCAGACTTCTGGTCCCAGCATGGATTTTGGAGACAAAACTCCTGCCCCAAGGAAATGGGGGAGTGGGGAAAACTAAAAAAAAAAAGAGGAAAAGGTAAGGAAGGCTTAGAAAAGGCATCTAGCCCTGGAGAACAAGATAAAGTTCCCGCTGCCAAAACTAGAAACACAGTCCTCCAAATTTAGTCTTAGGAAGATCCATTCATCAGCCCAGGAGCAGAAAAGCTGAGGCAAGTCTCCAATGATGAATTCAAATTCCGCCTGCATGAGCTCAGCTGACCCCTGGGGCACTGGAGGGAATGAGGTTCAGGCTGGCTCCGAGGTCGGGATCTACCTGGGAGGAGAGGAAGCAGGGGGGATGGGGAGCCAGGACACTCGAAGTCGGGATCTACCTGGGAGGAGAGGAAGCAGGGGGGATGGGGAGCCAGGACACTCGGAAAGAGACCTTAGCACTGAGATTCTGACGAGGAATGTTGCAGTCTTTTCAGTCTGAACTAAAACACAAATTCAGTTATGTTCATTTAAGACATTTTTACCAGGCAAACAACCAAGGTAGTTGTTACACCCTTAATAAACAAGGTAAGTTATCATGCCTCCACGGATACAATATAATGCCCCCTGCACGTACCCAAACTGAGTTTATAATAGTATGAGCAAACATCAGATCTCCGAAGGGGAATGTCATTTCAGACATGACAGTGCTTTTTAATTCTATCACTTTTTCCCTCAGATCCCTATATTCCAAGTCACCGTGGGAAATGCCACAGTTGGAGGTCTTCCTTCTCAAGCGAGCTCTCCTTCATACAGATAGACATACCCTCCCTTCTCTCTCAGGTTTTGTCTTCACTCCCACATCCCTTCAGGTACCCGAGTCCTAGAATAACCCTTGTTCTAGCACAAGCCTGTTATGTAGATAACATGAGAAGGTTTTCAATGTCATTGGATAGAACTCCATTTTCATGATTTCTCTTTAGGACTATTAAGTAATAGCAATGTAGCAATAGCTTATGTATTATATACTACACACATATACACACACACACCCCCCACGGGCTCCCAAGTGAGCCTCATTTTAAAGGAGGAGACCCCTGAAGTTGTGATGTCTTAACCCAAAAGATCAGAGCTCCGATGGGAGAAAGAGGAAATCTCCTGATAGCCCAGTTGGGGAGAGAGTGGGGACACAGCGAGCCTTACACACTCTTCAAATTATAGAGAAAGGGAAACCACTTTCTTTCCCAATGGCTACACCAACCCTAAGCTCCTAAATTTCAGAGGAGCTCCGCGATGGCATCCACGGTCTCCCAGGAAGGCTGTTGGATATTCACCACTTGCCACACAGACTGGCTCAGAGGCAGTGGCCAAGCGTCTTAATCAAACAAACAGTCTTCATCTCCAGGAAGAAGAGAAAATGCTAGCCTGTGAAGAGTTTTATCGTGTTATTAGATAACGAATGTTGCGGTGCTTCCAGAACTGTGGCATTAATTTTGACCAAAAAAAAAAAAATCAGCTCCCAAACTTTTCCCAAACAGCATCACCACTGAAAGCCTTTCCTCATAGGCGGCTAAACTCCTGGAAAGCTCGAGTCATCTAGATTGAAGAGGCAATGATAAGAGACTTCCCTGTGCCTGCCGTGGCCCATGTTGTCTGCCTGGAGCAGGCGTGAGGGAGTGACATCCATCAAGGACCAATCATCCCATGACCTCCATGACAGCATGATCTTCATGCAGCATCTGTTCCTTCCCGTCAGCCAGCATGGATGATGAACTACCAAGGACGATACCATCTAATGGCTGCTTTTTTTTTAGCCATATTTTTAAAATTGAAGTATAGTTAATTTACAGTGTTTCAGGTGTACAGCAAAGTGACGCAGTTATACATGTATATATGCATATATATATTCTTTTTCAGGTTCGTTTCCACTATAGGTTATTACAAGGTATTGAATATAGTTCCCTGTGCTACACAGTAGGTCTTTGTTGTTTATCTAGTTTATAGATAGTGGTGTGTATCTGTTAATCTCAAATTCCTAATTTATCTCACCCCCGCCACCCTGTTTCCCTTTGGTAACCATACATTTGTTTTCTATGTCTGTGAGTCCATTTCTGTTTTGTAAATAAGTTCCCTTGTATCATTTTTATTAGATTCCACATATAAGCAATATATGATATTTGTCTTTCTCCGTCTGACATATTTCACTTAGTATGATAATCTCTAAGTCATCCATGTTACTGCAAATGGCATTATTTCATTCTTTTTTATGGCTGAGTAATATTCCATTGTGTGTGTGTGTGTGTGTGTGTGTGTGTGTGTGTGTACATACCACATCTTCTCAAGTCAATCGTCTGCAGATGGGCACTTGAGTTGTTTTCACGTCTTGGCTATTGTAAATAGTGCTGCTGTGAACATTGGGGTGTTCATGTATCTTTTCAAATTAGAGTTCTCATCTTTTCTGGATATACGCCCAGGAGTGGGATTACTGGATCATATAGTAGTTCTATTTTTAGTTTTTTAAGGAATTTCCATACTGTTTTCCTTTTTGTTTTTTCCTCCTTTTTGTTTTTTCCTCCTTTTTGTTCTCTTTGATTGCTGCTTTTTAATATTTGGGGTTGGCTTTGAAGACTCCTCAGTTAACAGTGGGAAAAGGCAATCCCTCCCACACCAGCTGTCAGGTTCATCTGCCTAAGGCTCAGGTCCCATCAAAAGCCTGTTCAGTGACTCTGCACTGCCAATTAAATGAAATCTCAACTCCTCACTCTTGAGCTCAAGGCCATCCGAGCTCCAGCCTCAGCTTCATTTCCTTTCCCATTTTTCATCCTATTTCTTCATCCTGCAGTCAGGACAGGTGAGACAGGGACACATTTCCATCTCCACCTGCCTGACCGTGTGCAGTCCTCTCCCTGGAATAGTTTTCTGAGCTGCAAACCCAAGCAGGAAACAAAGCATCCTGAGACCATGGAGGTAAGTATAGTCCATGTAGGCAGTGGGGCTAAGGAGGACCTCAGGAAGTGCTAAGGAGGCAGTTACATGCATACACATGTGCAGGAAGAGCCACTGCAGCCTAGTGGTTATGGACACTGAAGTCAAGCAAATGGGATTCACATCCTTGATCCACCATCTCTTCTTAGCCGTGAGACCTTAGGTAAGTTATTTAACCATTCTAGGCTTCAGTTTCCCCAACTAAAATCTTAGGCTGCTGGGACTTCCCTGGTGGCACAGTGGTTGACTCCACACTCCCAATGCAGGGGGCCTGGGTTCCATCCCTGGTCAGGGAACTAGATCCCACATGAATGTCTCAACTAAGAGTTCGCATGCCACAACAAAGGAGCCCTTGAGCCACAACTAAAGGAGCCCGCCTGCTGCAACTAAGACCCAGCACAACCCAATAAATAAATAAACAAATATTTTAAAAAAATAAAATAGAGGCTTCCCTGGTGGCGCAGTGGTTAAGAATCCACCTGCCAATGCAGGGGACACGGGTTCGAGCCCTGGTCCGGGAAGATCCCACACGCCGCGGAGCAACTAAGCCTATGCGCCACAACTACTGAAGCCTGCGTGCCTAGAGCCAGTGTTCCACAACAAGAGAAGCCACCAAAATGAGAAGCCCGCGCACCGCAATTAAGAGTAGCCTCTGCTCGCCACAACTAGAGAAAGCTCGTGTGCAGCAACAAAGACCCAACGCAGCCAAAAATAAATACATAAATAAATAAATAAATTTATTTTTTAAAATTATTTTAAAAATAATAAATAAATAAAATCTTAGGCTACTAATACCACCTTCCTCTTAGGGTTGCTATGAGAATTAAATGAGATGATATACGTAACTACATAGCACAGTGCTAGGCAAACAGCAAATGCTAAATAAGTGCTAGCGTTGCTTTAGGCAGAGCTCAGTGAAAGAGAGTGGACACAGGCACATTTCTATTTCCAAATATCTCCATATTGATCATTCCTCCTCTCTTTCACCTTCCCAAAGCTAAGCCCCTCCAAGTTCTTCTAGGGAATCTTCTTTTATTGCATCTCCAATCTTTAGCTTGCCATTAGAAAGTTCCTTTTCACCTGCAAACATCTCACATCCTTGACCCTACCTAGCCCAGCACCTTCTATACATGTTTTGCAGTCCCTGCCAATGTGCAGACTAAGTGAGAGGATAAGGTCTAAAGCTGGCGTTTGGAGGGGAAAGCAGGGTGGGAGGTGTGGCTGTGGAAGATGTTAGCAGAAAACAGACATCATTAAAACAAATGAGCTCTCTGAAGGGAGAAAATACAGAGACAGGAGCAAAAACCCGGAATGGAACCTTTAGAAATGTGCACCAGGAATCCAGGTACCTGTGAGGGAAAGCAGGCTTCTTCCAGGGACGGCCTGGTTCCTCCACTCCCTCACACGGATGGCTCATGACCAAGGTACTGCCCTTGACCCTCCTCTTTTCCTACTTATTCTGTTATGTCAACACAGATGGCATGCACAGGTCTCTCTCTGCTATCTCACCCAAATGTACAACTTTACCCTGAAGTCTCTCGCCTAGAAGTTCAACAGATCTATGGAACCCATCCTCCATATGTCTTGAAATGCAATGAAAGTAGAGAGAGAGAATCAATATTCAAATTTGTCGAGTTCAAAATTGTCCTTTCAAAAACCTACAGAGCAAAATAACAGCAAACTTGTTTTTCTGTAGAGTGCTCTATCTCCAAATGTAGTGAGCATCCAACATAACTCCTGATACAAACTTTGGGTGGTGGATTGGATTAGGCATTGCATCTTTCCTTTCATCCTCTGTAAGCTAACTCCTTGCAACCTGAAAGGAAGAGGCGAGGCAGCAGTGACCCACCATGGCTGGAGTGCATGGGCCAAAGAACCAAACTCAATATGACAATCTCACCAAGGAGCCAGCTCTCAGATCTTACAGCCCAATCTTTGTAATATGTACTTGTATATTGAGGCTCTGTATGTATATTTATAGTAAAGGACACTCATCTTAAGGATACAAACTGATACATTTTTACATATGAATACGCCTGTGTGATTACCACACAAATCAAGATCTAGAATAATTCGAGCCCTTTTCCAGGCAATACTGCCCTCCCCCCAAGGTAAACACCACTCTGACTTCTCTCATCAATCGATTACTTTTGCCTATTCATGATCGCCTGAAGTGAACCATCCAGTAGGAACTCATTTGTTTCTAGCTTTTTTTGCTCAAAATAATGCCTGATTCATTTGTATTGTTGTGTATATCTATAGTTTGTTCTTCTTACTGCCATGTATTATTCCATTGTATGAATACCACAATTTTTTCATCCATTCTCCGGGGGATGGACATTTGGTTTGCTTCCAGGTTTTTGCTATTGTTAGAAAGCTACTAGCACATTCTTAGACAAGTCTTTTGTTGGTATGCACTTGTTTCTCATGTGTGTGTATGAAATTTCTGGATCATAGGTTATGCACATGTTCGACATTTTAAGATACTGCCAAACAGTGTTCCAAAACAGTCATATCATTTTATTATCCCAGCAGGTGGAGAATTCTGGTCATTCACATCCCCATCACAGCCCAATCTTAATCCAATTATAACTTTATTTACAGCAAAAGAGTTTATGGCTTTCTTGCCCTGAGATTTTCAGAATCAGGTTTTTTTCCGAACATAGGAGGAGAGTATGAAGATTTTATTTCATCCACCAAAGAGAAGAAAGTTAGTTTTTTCACTGCTGCGTTCTACAAAGGGCTTGAGATAGCTAAGGAAGAGGCAAGCACCTACATAGAAAGAGAAAGAAGAGGAATACAGACTGAGGAGTAACCAGGCTTACAAAACTCCTGGCTTAGGAAAGTGTTTTAATTTGATACATACCACTTGGGCCACCCACATACCTACCTTAGTTCAATAACACCATTTGGTGAATACAAGGCAACTGTTTCCAAAGACGTCATCACTAAGAGAAGAATAGACATCTAGCCAATGGGCCGGAGGAACCACTAGAAGGCTACTTTCAAACTGAACCGTAAGCCACTCTCCTGTGGATTTTGGCGTAAGTGGGTTTTTTGTTGTCATCAGGAGTTTTCCTCCCCCTGGCTGTTCAGAAGTTTCAGATGAAATTTTTCTGATGTTTTTAATGAAAGATGATATTTGCTTACCCATCATAGAAGATATTTTCTCAGCAGGAATGCTGTCGAACATGTTGCATTCACAACATGACACAAAGTCTAAAAATCACAGGGAGACTAATTACTGGAGGAAAATTACACCAAAGGACCTATTTCCTCATGATGAAAATGACAGCCTGGTGCCCCGTTACCTGGCCTGATCGGGCAAATAGCCTGTGCAACACCGTTCTAGGGTTTTGCGTTACAAGCCACGGTAGAGGAAAGAGGCACTTAGGTCCTGTAAGCAGCTTGGTGAAAAATCAAGGTGAGCTGTCAGTCAAGTGAGGTCTAATTATAAGTCTTAATTCCAGTATTTATGAACGTGACAGAGAGTAACCAGGGCTAACCTGCATCTATATATGGGGCCGCGTGAGCAAATCCTTCTCTTTATGCCAACATCTGAATTATCATCTTGACGCTTTAACATTTAGTGCTGAAAGCCAGGGCCTGCCCCGGCCAAAACTGTGAAGTGAGGACCACCCCTCTTTGTCACTCTGCTTTGTCTTTTCTCATCAGCTCCCAGTACCAAAAAGGTCTACCCTTCTCCCTATCAGACACCTACTTAAAGAGAGAGAAAGTCATCTTTTCTTCCTTAATATGAATTTAAATCACATCAAATCACTTCTCTTTCCATGTTGATCATGTTGATCATGTTTCCAAGATCACATGTTGTATGATTCCATTTGTATGAAATGTCCAGAATAGGCAAATCTATAAAGACAGAAAGTAGATTAGTTGGTGGGGGAGGTGGAGGGAAATAAGGGGTGACTGCTAACAAGTACAGAGTTTCTTCTGGGATGATGAAAATGTTCTCAAATGTATTTGGTGATGATCGCACATATCTGTGAATACACTGAAAGCCACTGAATTATACACTTTAAGTTAGATGGGTGAGTTGTGTGGTATGTGGATTATATTTCAATGAAGCTTTTTTTAAAAATCACTTTTTTAAACTTCTGGTCTTTTCCCCAAATGTAGAAAATTTCAAGCATCCAAGAACAAATGAGGGAGTTGGGGAGTGGAGAGTAGGTGAGGAGGAGATGGAATCATTTCTGTTCCCCTGCAATTACTCTGATAATTTCAGTCTTGGTAATTATATTAGAAAAGGAGGATCTTACTTGATATTAATCAGTGATGCTCAAATTTTTTAACGCATAACCATTTTTGATAAACCTAAGTGTCTCATGACTTCGTTTGAGCAATTCGAAATTTCAAAATAAATGAAATGTCACAATTACAGGCAAATCAAAGCAATTATATCACAACTTCTCAGAGATGATGCTACACTCTTTGTTTAGAATCACGATATGAAGTGAAGATTACGTTTTGTTTCTTAAACTGCCTTTAACTTTTTTTTATAGCATGTCAGCGCTGGAAGGGACTTTAAGATACTCCCTTTATCTTTGAAGACACTGATCTGTCAGACATGCACCAGGATCTGGGGTTCAGAGGAGACAAGAAGAGGAGAGGGTGCTTGAATAAGGTTGAGAAGTACCAAGTAAAGAGTGGGAATGGCAGTCGTTAAAGGGAAGAGTAGGAGCTGCTGGGCATTTAATTGCTGGTCGAAGGGTAAATTTGAGCAGAAAGGGGTTTAGAGGTAAAGTGGGGAATTCAAGTTCAGATCAGACCGCAGGATATCATTCATTGGGAATATTTCACTCAAGCACCCTCCCTCTCTGGGAAAGCATGGAATTTTATATTGTCTAAGTAATTGATAGTATTAAAAAATTGTTACTAGTTTCTGTAACCATGATTGTGCTGGTGTGGTTATGCTTTTTTTAAACAAAGCCCTTATCTTTTAGAAATGCATACTGAAACATTTATAAATGAAATAAAATACATGGGATTTGCTTCAAATAAATTCCAGTAATCTCCTCCCAGGAGAAACAGGAGAGTGTACAGATGAAAGAAGCTTGAGTATGAGTGGACAATTTTTGAGCCTGGATGATGGGTAAACAGGGATCCATTATATCATTCTGTCTATATATGTGTTTGAAATTTTTGCATAATAAAAAAAAAATTTAAGAAACACAGTGTTTTCAACCACATGGAATAACAGAGACTGGATTTATTCTCCTGCTTTAGAAAATTTAGAAAAAAATATATGTATATGACAATTGTTTTCAGACATTGAATTACAGGCAATGCATGAAGGGAAACAAACTAAGTGAGCCCTACAATTGCCCCAGCTTATCACCTGAGGGCAGTTTCCAGGCTGTAGTACAAAAAGGAGGAACCCAACTGAAGCCCAGCATTCTCACTGGAATTGAGGAGACAAAGATTGGAATTCAGGAAGACCAAGACCTGTAGAATATACAGGGCAGAGTACTAGAGAAGAAAATGTTGGAGAGAAAGGGAGAGAATGAGAGAGATCTCCAGAATCTGTAAAATAGTCTTCTTAGCTGTGCATGCTTGAGAGGAAACTACCCAAGGTCAGTGCAAAAAAAAAAAAAAAAAAAAAAGCAAAACACTGGAAAGCAGTAGGTTGAACAATTCCATAAACCAGAACAGAAAGACTGAGTAATACATAGAGCTCTCAGAAGGGTTTTGCCTTAGTAATAGAGCTAAATTAACCCCAGACTAAAGGCAGATTTGGACTGACCTCATAAATCTTCAAAACAATCTTGAAAGAATCAAACAGATGCCAAGTAATTTAACTGCATGCCAGAACAAAGTCCAACGCATTTAAAGAAATACAACAAAGCCAAGAAGGCAACAATGTAAAATTCACAATGCCCATCATCCAATCAAAAATTACCAGGCATGCAAAGACACAGGAAAATACAATCCATATCCAGGAGAAAAGTCAATCAATAGAAACAGAGCAAGAAATGACAGAGATGATGTAATTAAGAAATAAACATTAAAATAGGTATCATAAATATGCTCCAAATGTTCAAGAAGTTATTAAAAAACATGAACATGATGAGGAGAGAAATGGAAGATATAAAAAGAATTAAATGAAACTTATAGAGCAGAAAACTACCATATCAAAAAAACTTTTAATGTACTAGATTGGAAAGCACTGAGGAACTAACCAGTGAATTGAAAACATAGCCAGAGAAACTATTCAAAGTGAAACACAGAGAGAAAAAAAAAAACAGGCCAAAAAGAGTGATCAGAGTATCATTGACCTGTGAGAAAATATCAAAAGTCCAACATATTTGGATTTCCAGGAAGAAAGAGGAGGGAATAAAAAATATTTGAAGAAATAATGGCCAATAGGACTTCCCTGGTGGCAGTGGATAACACTCCGTGCTCCCAGTGCAGGGGGCCTGGGTTTAATCCCCGGTCAGGGAACTAAATCCCACATGCATGCCGCAACTGAAAGTTCACATGCCACAACTAAGGAACCTGCCTGCTGCAACTAGGACCTGGTGCAACCAAATAAATAAATAAATAAGAAATAATGGCCAAAATTTTTCCAATTTTGATGAAAACTATAGACTCACAGATCTGAGAAACTCAATAAATCCCAAGCAGGATAAACACAGAGAAAACAACCCCAAGGCTCATCAAAAAGACAAAAAATAACAGAAAACCAGGGCTAAGAAGAAAATCTTAAAACCAGCCAAATAAAAAGGACACATTAAATACATTCCATACACAGGAACACAAACAAGAATCCTGCAAAAATCTATGCAAGCCAGAAGGCAATTGAGAAACATATTTAAAGTGCTGAAAGAAAAAAGTCAATACCCCAAAAATATATTTCAAAAGTAAGGGTGAAATAAGACTTTTTCAGACAGACTAAAGCTGAAAGAATTTATCACAAGTATGCCTGCACTATATAGATGTTAAAGAAAATTCTTTAGGCAGAATAAAAAGGATACCCAATAGATACGAGACGGAAATTTGGATCCACATGAATGAAAAGCACCAGGGATGTCTGTGATTCCCTCCTGGACCTCTCCTGCCTCTTCATCTCTTCTTGACTTGCTCTGTCTGTCTGTCTGTCTTGGGCCCCAGAAAACTGCTCATACTCTACAAATGGCTTCAATGTGAGCTTCTCCCCAGAGCCTTCCCTAACCACTCACCCTCTCATCCTCACTCAGGCACTGAGATGCCCTTCTTCTGAGCTCCACAGATCCCTACACATTCCTCAAATGTCCTGTTTGTCCCAGTTATGATTGTTCAGTCGGTCCCCACCTCAGACTGTGGCAACGGGGGGCAGGACCACATCTTATCTTTGTGAGTAGCTCAATTGCTGTGAATGAAGGAAAGTTGGCTGAATGGGAACTGAATGGAACATTTGCAAGGACATTGAGCAAGTCTCTGTCCATATTCATTCTTCATTTATTGATTCACTCGTTAATCTATTCATTTATGGAATAACATCAAATTCATCAAGGAAAGAGAAAGTTGATCTGTATTCTACCCATGAAAAACAAGCTGGCATCTGCAACAATTCTCCAGTGAGAGAAACCATAAACCCATCAAGTCCATGCTCTATACTATTTTATGCAGAACTGTGCACCAATAAGACTTTCTGAGAAGTAGATGAGGTTAATGGAGGGAAAGGAACCAAAGTGAGCAAAATCTGTTCCTTCACTAGAGCCAAATTGGCTAAAACACACACATTTTTTCATATGATAACGAAGTTGACTGCTTTCAACTCTCTACTTTACTTTATCTACCTTATGTGTTTAGATTATATCATAGGTAAATAGTTTTACCTGCTATTCTATCCTTTATTTTAAAATAAGGAAACAAATTATAAGGCAAAAAAGCATATAGTTCAAATAACATCTCTATGCTATTTATAAACTTGTTTCTGATTTCCTTTGCTCTCTTTTCCACTTAAAATAATTGCTTGAGTAATCAATACTTTATTTATTTCACTATTCAATAATTACAAATAGTTTTGAACAGTTCATGAGAGCCTCAGAAATAAAATACTCTACAGAAATTGCTAGTCACATTTAAAAGAATTTTTAACTTCCAGATGTTCCAAAAAAACATGGAGATTTTAACCTAGTTAAGAGGTTGGTGGTACGGTTATTGGAAGTAGATTTTACAGTTTTTTTAAGAGTTTCTTACCTGTAACCCCATCTGTTTCGAAGTCACTTCCTTTTTGAAAGCAGAAAGCCAAACTTTACCTTTAAATCTGTCTTTTTCTTTTTATAGATTAAGCAGTATTTTTTCCACAATAGCTCATGAGATGCTTTGCTATTTTTTTTTAATTAATTAATTATTTATTTATGGCTGTGTTGGGTCTTCGTTTCTGTGCGAGGGCTTCCTCTAGTTGCGGCAAGTGGGGGCCACTCTTCATCGCGGTGCGTGGGCCTCTCACTATCGCGGCCTCTCTTGTTGCGGAGCACAGGCTCCAGACGCGCAGGCTCAGTAGTTGTGGCTCACGGGCCTAGTTGCTCCGCGGCATGTGCGATCCTCCCAGACCAGGGCTCGAACCTGTATGCCCTGCATTGGCAGGCAGATTCGCAACCACTGCGCCACCAGGGAAGCCCCTGCTTTGCTATTTTTAACAGCAGTTTTTCTGATTAATTTCTTGATTATTAGATGTTTTAGTAATTTAAAAATAATTTCTGATCTTTTTTCTCATCATTAAATAATGTCCTTGGATTTTAGAGTGAAAGCCTCCACAAGGCACGGATTTTTGTCTGCTTTCGTTCTAGTTGCTGTTCGCTCATGAATCCCTAGAGCCTAGACAAAGGCCTGGCACAGAGTGAGAGTATGACTCCCCTCTAAATGGTGGAGTGAATGAATGAATGAGCTGTGTTCAGCCTGGGGCAGCCTCAGAAGCTTTCCTTGGGCCCCTCTTACAAGCCTTTGGAGTTGCTATCCTTGGAGGTGAACTCTGGCCATCTGTTCTCTCTCATCCTGTACACCTGATCTTTCTGTTTACAATATGTTAATATATCTGATGACGTTATCTAGCTTTGACTAATCATTTACAAAGAGACCCCAATGATTATGAAGACGGGAAGGGGGAACCATAATGCAGTCTCCCACATTTTGCAAAGAGGCTTCCTTTAATCCACTGGGCTCTCAGTAAACGGTCATGTTTCACACCACTTTTGATTCTGAACTCAAATGTTTTCTTCATTTTCCAGTACTGCTTTTCATGTGTTCTCGGAGGGCTTCATCTCAAGAGTAACCCAAATCCAGATTATAATCCCAACTGAAGTTTCCCACGGCAAACCTAAGCCCAGCCTAAACTCTGGCAATACAGACTGAGGGGACCTGAGCACCAAAATCCACTTGTTCTTTTAAGCAGTCTGGCTGGCCAGCTACTCTGCCAGGACCAGAGAAAGTCTACGAAACTGCCCTGAGCCAGGGTAAAAGCCTAATTAACCTCAAAATGGGCTAATCTATAAAAAAGAATGAAATAATGCCATTTGCAGCAACATGGATGGACCTAGAGATTATCATACTAAACGAAGTAAGTTAGACAGAGAAAGCCAAATATCATGTTATATCGCTTATATGTGGAATCTAAAGTATGATACAAATGAACTTATCTACAAGACAGAAACAGACTCACAGACACAGATAACAGACTTGTGGTTGCCAAGGGGGAGGGGAATGGGGGAGGGATGGAGTGGCAGTTTGGGGTTAGCAGATGCAAACTATTATATACAGAATGGACAAACAACAAAGTCCTACTGTATAGCACAGGAAACTATATTCAATATCCTGTGATAAACCATAATGGAAAAGAATAGAAACAAGGATGTATATTATGTAAAACTGAATCACTGCTTTACAGTAGAAATTAACACAACATTCTAAGTCAGCTATACTTCTATAAAATAATTTTTTTTTTAAAGGGGGCTAATCTTACTTGGTCTGTCCATAATCCCCACAAGTTTTCTGATTCAGTTCTTTCCAAGGACTGAACTACAGTAAAACTTGAGAGACTCACGGGGGATCAGCCACCAGATTTCTCCATATTCTGGCTTATTCTGAATACATTCTTAAGTATCCAGACTCCCTTATGATAGAAGAGATGTGTTAATAGCCTAGAAGGCAAGAATTTTGAAGATACAAATGGGTGTGAGTGAATCAACACCTTTCTAAATGTCTGTCATGCAGATTCCCAACATTGTTTGGAACGCTGTTCAAACTTGCAGACCTGATGTTTCTATTAGTCGGTGGCAAGGATGTTAATTTACTAAATATCATTGCAAATACTGTGCCTACTCATTTTTTTTAAGTGGGATCATGCAACACACAAAGTACATTTATTTCAGCGAGGTGGTTTGGTTCAAAGGAGTCTTAAAGACTTCCAGTCAAAGAGGATCACTTTTTGCTGTGATTGCTAAAAACCCCACCCATTTTCATCAGAAAGTAGTTCCAAATTGCAAATAAAATAAACTATTTAAAAGGACACTTAAGGCACCTATGTTTTAGAGAAGTAAACTATCCTTTCAATGCATTCCTCAGAGGAAATGGGAACATGGTTATTTTAGGGTCTTAAAAGCATTGGCCACAGAGCCCTGTGGCATTCTAGGGGAAAAGGCTCATCTTTCACTCTGTGCTAAACATCTTTTATCATTTTCCTGTATCAGTCGAATAGTACCGTATTTTTATAAGCTTCCTTTGAAAGACAACAAACTGCATGTATTGTGTATTTATATATTACACACTTCACATTGTACATTTCTTTCATGTTTAAAGGCCTACAATGGATTTGAGCTAAGTGAATATAAGAAAGTCACAGGAAGTTATCCAAAACGATGACTGTTTTATTCTAGAATTTACTTGCCTAAATTGTATAAGAAATATGCTTTTTTTTTAAATAACAAAATTCCCACAAAAAATGAGTGATATGGGAATCTAAATGCACTTCTCAGACTTGCTTCCCCTGTAATATCTGTAATAGAACAATCCTGAATTAGCTGCTACTTTCCATAATTCTTGTCAGCAAAATCTATCAGTAGCT
The DNA here is from genome assembly GCF_028564815.1 of Eubalaena glacialis. Lineage (NCBI taxonomy): Eukaryota > Metazoa > Chordata > Mammalia > Artiodactyla > Balaenidae > Eubalaena > Eubalaena glacialis. The sequence goes on along the minus strand of NC_083730.1, from coordinate 18,949,148 downwards.
CTAACTCTGATTATACACGCTGGTAATGTAATTAAACGTGTTTTAAGCCTATCTCTGATGTCACAGTTTCAAATATAGCCACATAAATTTTAGCTATGAGTATTTCATACATAATTTATATATACAAATGTGTTTGCATGTGTACCTGGATTAAGTATAATAAATGTAAATTATATAATTTATATCTATATATGTTTAACTGTGTTTAGTTTCAATCAGACAATGGTTTGATATATATTTTTAATGAGGGAAAATCCTACTGCAATATTAAGATTTTGTGTTTTGCAGACTTCGTATCTTAGTATTTTTTTAATTAAAAAGACAAATACATTTCAATGTTCTTTTTAGTAAATGTTATGCTTCCTGTTCCAAAACAACCTTAAGTTTATAAATAAGAGTTAATGAATCCAGGAAACATGTTATTCCATGAGCTTGTGAACAAGCAGTTTAAAGTCAAACTCGAATTCTTTCCAAGTTGGATTTTCACATGATGCCGTTTATAAACAAGTTTTTGGGGGTAGAGGGATTTGTTTTGTCTTGTTTTGTTTTCCTATATTTTTAATAAACAAAATTAAAATTCTCCCTTTGAAATGACTTAAGGACGAACTGGATTTCTAAACCCATCACAAGAATGAACTTGTGCTAAGCTGAGGATTTCTCAGGCCATCGAATCCTCAACTTGCCTTGGTTTTTTCCTCTGCAGGAACATTCTAGATGGGAACATGAAGGGTTCTGAAACTGTTTGCAGGATCACACGATGCTCCTTTCATTGAAGATCAAGGGCGCCTGCGTGGCATCCATTCCTGAATCGTGGATCAGAAAAAGATCCTGAGAGAAGTAACGCTAACCTTGGACTCTATCACGCTGTCACTTGTCTCTCCTGTAATTGTGAGAGACACTCCCCTACATTCTCCCTTCCACTCCACTCTCATGATCACTTTATCCTTTCTCTCTCTGCTGCCAAAGAGAGTGGAGTTCCCAGAGTTTTGACACCTTGTAAAGACATTCCAGTGGATTCTAGCACACCCAAACAGATGGTATGAAAGGAATACAGGGGAAGAAACTACAGGCCTCTGCCAGATTCTCATGTATTCTAGGTAACATCGTGTTCCAGGGGAAGAAAAAAAAAATAAAAAGGAACTGGTATCATTGTTACTGCCTGCTTCCTAAGCCAAGCCACCACGCTTCTGCCAAAGATAACCACGTCTTTAAGATGGCTACAAAACTCCTGACATCATATGCGGTAAAAGGACCAGGCCTATGAGGGGGTAAAAACAATAATCTGTATTATTGTTATACTGTGTTACACTGACGCTTACATGAAACAGAATTTTTTTTCCTTTGAGCAAGGAATGACATCCAGCTCAAAATAACACCTCTACTTCTCTTCCTTGTCCAGTGTGCTGGAAATCTCTAGTGAGCTCTCTCTGAAAGCTAGTGACATGAGAACAAAGTCTATGAAATAAACGTTAAAGAACAATTAAATGCTTTTCCCCCCAGATGTTTAAATATATATGTTTAAATACATACATACACAAACAAATAAGCACATGAGAACATATTTAACATCATTAGCCATTAAGCTAATTAAATCCACAGTGAGATGCTATTATACACCTATAAGAATGTCTAAAATAAAAAATAGTGACAACACCACATTCTGGCGAGGCTACAGAGAAACTGGATCACTCATACGTTGCTAGTGGGAATGTAAAATGGAAACAGTTTGGAACTTTGGAAAATGGTTTGGCAGTCTCTCTAAATACTAGACTAGCAACTACTATACAACCCAGCAATTATACTCCTAGGCATTTCTCCCGGAGAAATGAAAACTTATGTTCACACAAAAAACCTGTACACGAATGTTTATAGCAGCTTTATTAATAATAACCCAAACCTGGAAACAACCAGATGTCCAAACTGTGCAAACTGTCGTTGGTTAACCGAACGGTGGGACATCCACACAGTGGAAGAGAGGTGGGCTTGGCTATAAAAGGGCACCAGGAGGGAGCCTTGCATGGTGGAAATGTTCTGTGTCTTGACTGGATCAGTGTCAGTATCTTGGTGGTCATATGAACTCTAGTATCACAAGATGTTACCGTTGGGGGCAACTGGGTAAGGGGTGCGTGGAGTCTCTCTGTGTTATTTCTTACAACTGCATGTGAATATATAAGGCTCTCCAAGTGAAATGTAACTCTTACAGACATAGAAAACAAACTCATGATTACCAAAGGAGAGAGAGGGGGGAGGGATAAATTGGGAATTTGGCATTAACAAATAAACATAACTATATGTAAAATAGATAAACAAGGACCTACTGTGTAGGACAGGGAACCATATTCAATATCTCATAATAACCTATAATGGAAAAGAATCTTAAGAATACATATATATATAAAATACATATATATAATATACATATAACTGAATCTTTTTGCTGTACACCTGAATCATTGTAAATCAACTATATTTCAATAAAAAATTTAAATAAAATTAAACAAGTAAATAGATATATATATACACACATATATATATAAACTCCTGTTACAACAAAAAATTTAATCTATGTAAAGACACAAAGGGAAATACAGATCTTGTGAGTCAATCAATTTGAAGATTCCAGTGATCCAAACAGATTTCTTTTAAGCCTCCATATATAATAGATTAAGAAATATATATGTGTGTATATATGTATGTATATACATATATAAAACAACAGATTACTTAGTTTTAATGAAGAAAGGAGCCACTAGTCTGTCCATGTCTTCATCAACGTACTCAAAAGCTCTAGATCAGAGAAAGAAAATTATGGGTATTCTACCAAGGATATAATGGATGGACGATACAAATAACATTAAAGCAGCAATATGCTCTCTGGGTGTGCAAAGATAAAATTATTGAAGCACCACTCCCTGGTCATAAATTTGGCTTGTCTAGAGGCCATGCGTACTCTCTCATCCTTGTGCCTGGGGCCCAATGACATGAATTATTAAATGGCTAACCAACATTAAGGTACAGAATCTCGTTTAGAGCTGGCATGTGACCCACACAGATAGAAAATCCACGACCTTGGCCTCCTTACTTTTTCTGCTTATCAGTCTCACACCCATATTTCATTCTGAGAGATTGAAAAGTCAGATTATAGAAGGAAGAGAACCCACATTCTTGCAGGTCCCTTTGGTTCTTGAAATGCTCACCCAGATTCTCATGCCTGTATCTCATTTGCCAATTGCCTTTTCTCCGACTCTGGCTCTTCCTGGTCTGTTCATTTCTCTTCCTTCTGATGTGTTCTTTTCCTCTGCTTCTCCCTCAGCCCAAAGGCCTCCTGTGTCTCCTTTCTCTTCCTCTCTCCCCATACTGGCTTTGCTCCACTCCAGTTCAATCCACCCCGCTCAGCTAATGTTTTCTCTTTCTTGCATTTGAATCTCCTTCCTCCACAGTTATATAATTCAAAAGTCAGCCACACATAGGCCTAGCTAAAAAGGAAATTATTTTGTTCTTAAATAGATGCTTTTGACTCTACAAAATTCCTTAAGTAAAACTGTTCTGGGTTTTCGTTTGTCTGTTTGTGGTTGTTGTTAATTACACATGACATTCCCCCAACTTTCTAGAACACCTTTCTACACTGGGACTTTGGCCCAGCGGGTTGATGAGGACACATCTTTCCAACTGACTACCCTACATCTGTCCCCCTTCTCCTTTCTATAATCCCCCCTTCCTCTTTCTGTCTTACCCAAGCCTCCCTGTGTAAAACTTTATGGTTTTATGTTTCTTACACAAGTATGATACCACAGACACACACACACACACACATACACACACACACACACCCCAGCAGCAGCAGCAGCAACTTTATTTTCAGGTAAAATCAAAAAATGATGATCATCTTGTGCTACAATTGCTCTAAATTCTCTCTCTCTGCCCTAACACACATTCTTCTGTGTTCTGGGTTCTGAAAAACTTATATAACTTGGTGGGGTGGGGTGGAGGTTAAGGGGGTTATGTAGGAGCTACAGTCACATAAATCACACCATATCCACCAGGATAAGCTACTCATCGGTGATTTTATTGCTGCCCCTGGCCATCAGCATGATGGCCTCTCTTTAGCCTAGTCATTGGTGAACAGAACCAGGCCAAAGGAAAAAAGGAAAAAACAAAAAAGAACAATCTCTGACTTTTAGCACACTGTCTTAGGCATGCAATGTCCACCAAGTCACTGCTTTCATTGTTTTACTTTGTTTTGTTTTTCACTCAACCATTTTATAGACACTGTGGTGACACATTCCAAACAGGATCGTTTAGAAAACAAAATAATCAATAAATCATTGAAAAAATTTAAATGTACAAACTAGACCACCCCTTACAATGAAGCCATTTGTGTTTTTCACTCTGGATCACTTTCCCTGGAAAAGAAACTTGCATCATTTATCTGAAGTAAGACAAAGGCAATGAATTAACAATTTACATGATCACCATAAAGTTGAAAATCACACAGACGAGACCTTTCCAGTCCCAGACTCTCCTCAAAAAGGTCAGTCCTCAAAGTGAGTGCTTGGACACAGATGGTTCTTACTGGTCAACTGGTGATATATGTGTTTTCTGTTGGATTCTGAGAACTCAATGTGGAAGCAATGCATTATATTAAACAAGAGGTAGTGATGAAATAGCTCAACAATTAAGAAATAACTTCAGGATTTTGAGTTGCATGTGGGAAACTAAGAAATTTATTTTGCCTATAAATGCCTGAGGAATAATATTTCAGTAATTTACTGTTGCATAACAAGCTTAATGGCTTAAAACGACAATTCATTTTTTTCTCATGATCCTGTGGGTGGGCTGAGCTCAGCTGGGCTGTTCTTCTTCTCCAGGATGTGTAGCACAAGATGACCCGCGTGGTGCCGTTCAGCTGAGAGCTCGGCCGGAGCTGGATCACCCAAGATGGCCTCTCATCTTCCAGAACCTCTCTCTTGTGACCTGTCATCATTTACTAGTTGAGCCCAAGCTTATTTAACGAGCCGCAAGAGCATGAGAGAGAGGCTGGGGCCAAGGGAGAAGTTGACAGGCTTCTTAAAGGTGAGGCCCATACTGGGCCCAGTGTCACTTTTGCCAGAGTCTGTCAGTCAAAGAAAGTCAAAGCCAGACAGGATCAGAAGGGAGAGGAAATAGATTCCATCTCTTGAGGGAGGGGCAGCGTGCGTATTCATAGATCGGAGCTTTTGGAAACAATTCTACCGCAGATGAGCAGGAGGTAATGCAGACTCCTTCTCCTGAAATTAGTACGCCACATTTAAAACGGGGGTGATTGAAAGTGATCCTGATAGCGTTCGGAAGTCAATAAAAATAATAAGGGGGTGGGATGGATTGGGAGATTGGGACTGACATATATACACTACTATGTATAAAATAGATAACTAATGAGAACCTACTGTGTAGCACAGGGAACTCTACTCAATGCTCTGTGGTGACCTAAATGGGAAGGAAATCCAAGGAAGAGGGGATATATGTATACGTGTGGCTGATTCACTTTGCTGTACAGCAGAAACTAACACAACATTGTAAAGCAAGTATACTCCAATAAAAAAATAAAAATAAAAATAATAATGCTTGTGTCCTTGCAAAAAATATCATCGATTTTTCCTAAGACCCCTTAGAGGGGTTAAGGTTCCTTAAGAACCCCTTACTGGCCTGCCAGTGGGTCTCCACATTCCCAGTGTTAGAGCCATTCCTTTGAGTTATGTCATCTTCAGAAGTCCTGTCTAAAAATGCAAATACCTCTGGTATCAATCCAGGTAGGGTCCACCGTGAATGCCTTTGGGTGAATCTGAGCTTAGCAACTACATCCGTGGGAGGTCTTTGAGGTGGAGTTCTTGCTCCACAACCGGTGGTTGGGCTTTGGGCATCTGGAAGACCTTGAAATCACTTTCAAAATGTTGTTGTTGTTATGTGGATTTTTTTCACCAGTTTCTCAAATGGGTCAGATACCAAAAAGGTTTAAGACCCACTATTCTAAATGCACGGTCACAAATAAGTCTCACTAGGGAAAAGGCAAAGCTAGGAGAGTTCTCTGTGGTGAGTACTTCACAGTGTAGCACTTAATTGTCCTCTAATTATTTAATATTCTTTACCTTGGTCTCCTCCACACAAACTACATCTCTACATGTGGAAGGAAGGGTCTTCACTTTACATTTGTATCCTCCACTGGGAAGAATTCTTTAGCGTCCTCAATGTGCATCTGGTCTAGTTCTCAAATCATGTTCCTTGGAACCCTTCTGGGGCTAAAAGAGTCCAAGGAAGGGCATCCTTGCAGGGAGAGCCCAGGGGATGAGTGGAGCTCAGACTTACCCCATTCAAAATGAGCAACTCTACCTTCAATTTACTCTTATTAAACATACGTAAATGTCTTCCTTTGAAGGATGAGTCCTGAGGCTAAAGGAAGTTTGAGAATTAATAACAAGCCAATGCCCTAATTTCCAGGTGATAAAAAAAAAATGGTATTCAGTGGGTTTAAATCTTTTTCTCAAAGTCTGGAGTCAGAGCTGACTACTGATTTGTGTTTCCTGGCTCTTAATTCTTTAAGTTTTCTAGTCTACACACTACCTCTCTGCCGAGAACAGCCTTACCACCTTCTCAGAGGCCAGAGTGTGCCCTGCTCAAACTTCAATATATGTTTTCCTCTCCAGCAAAAGGAGTCTGCAATCAGGAAGAAGCCAGCTGATAAGTCAGAAACTTATCAGCATTCCAGGGGAAGAAAGCAGCCTGGGCTGAGCACCAGACTGGGACATGGGAGGGAAGAAAGGAAAGTCCTGAAGAACCCAAGGAAGAGATCATCTCCAAGCCAACCTCATTATTAGGCTGTGAACTGGCTCTGACTCTTCCCACAGCTTCCTTTTTACACCAAAGAATGAATTTGAAGTAGCAACAAACTGCATTCTTTCTTCTTATGTAATGCGAAAACATCACACTGGCCTTGATCACTTAATTCCCAACAGCTATAAAGTGCATTTCAAAGTCATACACCATATTCTAAGCCTTCCAAAATGCCTACAGGAGGGCTTCCCTGGTGGCGCAGTGGTTGAGAATCTGCCTGCTAATGCAGGGGACACGGGTTCGAGCCTTGGTCTGGGAAGATCCCACATGCCGCGGAGCAACTGGGCCCATGAGCCACAACTACTGAGCCTGCGTGTCTGGAGGCTGTGCTCCGCAACAAGAGAGGCCGCGATAACGAGAGGCCCGCGCACCGCGATGAAGAGTGGCCCCCACTTGCCGCAACTAGAGAAAGCCCTCGCACAGAAATGAAGACCCAACACAGCCATAAATTAAAAAAAAAAAAAAAAAAAAAAATGCCTACAGGAAAGAAATGCTAGACAAACCCCAATAAAGATATGTGTATAGATTTCTGTACTTGGAATGTTAATGGGCCTTGACTAAGACCACTGTGATTTTAATCATTGTATTGTTTTATTCCTACTGTATTTTTAAATAGAACATCTCAAGACAATTGATAAATTAAATATCCACGGGGATGCAGGAAGTGTTTTCTTATCACACTTGGGGACTTGACCAACTCAGCTCCTTAGATTTTCTTCAGAACCTCTTAATGAAGGATTCTCACTCCATCGGAGCCTTGACAACTATTTCAGTCTGTCATTAAGAACATTTCAGTACCTGGAAATTTTTAAGGCTTCTGGAGACTTCAATTTGCCAAATGTAGCTGTTTAGGGGGGAGCCATCCTTCTCCATGAGTGGCACACTTTCAAGCTCCCTGGCTTATTGTCTGAGAATGCAAAGTGGATCATGGTCTTGGGGAGTAAAATACAGGTTAGAAAGGTTAGAAAACGTCACTGTGCAATTTTTATTGTCTATGTTTCGTCAAGATACTGAAAGTTGGAAATTTCACCCCGTGCTAATAACACAGTATTAGTTACACTTGACTGCTTTGTTGGAGCCAAACCAACCTCATTTCTGTTCTCTCAAGCCTAAATTCTGAGAGCGGCCAGCTTTTTAAGGAAACAAAAGCTGCCATAATCTCGAGTAGAGGCTGGTGTCAAACCACAGGAGTTCTAGCAAAGACCACATATTATCATGAACTCCAAACATTAAAGAATTCTGTAGCATGACAAGCTCTAAGAAGGAAACTCTTAAAAGAGATTCATTTTTCTCCACAATGTCAACTGCAAGAATAAACAAGCAACGAACAAGAGGTTGAGAGCTGGAGATGAAAAGACGATGGCTTCATGGCCAACTCATTTTATGACCTTGGGTAAGGCATTTCATTCTTCAAAACATCTCTACCCTGAGACTTCCTGTTTATTCCCTTTGTGAGTGTGGAGTTTGCATAGTTGCATGGAAGATTCTTTTCCTTTTGTAGAATTACAGGGCCGTCAGTGGCCATGAAGGGCTACCTCTACGCTGCTGAAGCAACAGAGCATGGTGGTTAAGAGCATAAACTCAGCCCAAGATGACAGGGCTCCACACCCTGGCTTTCTTCCTTATAACTCTATGACCTTGGACAAGCTCTTCTAACTCCTGTGCCTCAGTGTCTCCAACAGTAAAATGGTAACAGCGGCAGCAGTGCTACTGCATAGGGTAGAAGGATTAAATGCCTTAATGATTTAAACCACTTGGAACAGTGTCTAGCATATACAAAGTGCTGTAAAATAGGCTTTAGCCTTAGGACCTTACAGCTTAAGTCAAACTCATCAAAATATTTCTCTTCTGTTTTTAAACAGCCTCCTTCAGCCTACCTATGTTCTAGTATTTAATTATCCTCATTGAGGGAATTAAATTTTTTAAATGAATAGAAACCTATTTCCCCTTAGAAACCGCTGGCAACTACATTGCAAGATAGAATAGTTTTCATTCAAGAATTCAGATCAGAGATGAATTACAGAGAAGAAAGACCAAGCCTTTGATTTCTTCACTGCTTAGCTACCTGGAAACTGAACCTGAGTGACCCTATTGTATTGAAAAAGCTGAACCCAGGAATGACCAAAGAGCTCACAGTGGGTCTTCCCTGGTGGCGCAGTGGTTAAGAATCCGTCTGCCAATGCAGGGGGCACGGGTGTGAGCCCTGGTCCGGGAAGATCCCACATGCCGCGGAGCAACTAAGCCCGTGCGCCACAACTACTGAGCCTGCGCTCTAGAGCCCACGAGCCACAGCTACTGAGCCCGTGTGCCACAACTACTGAAGCCCGCGTGCCTAGAGCCCATGCTCCGCAACAAGAGAAGCCACCACAATGAGAAGCCCGCGCACCGCAACGAAGAGTAGTCCCCGCTCGCTGCAACTCCAGAAAGCCCGCGCCCAGCAACAAAGATCCGACACAGCCAAATTAATTAATTAATTAATTATTTTTTTAAAAGAGCTCACAGTATTAAAAAGGTAAATAATATTAGCAGTCATCTAGCCCAGCCCCTTAGTTTTACAGATGAGGAAACTAAGGCACAGGGAGGTAAATGTCTGGTTCCTTTAATGTACCAGAAATTATACTTAAATATCCAGTGGTTTCAAAAAAGAATTAGCGGTGTCCTTTCAATATGTTTGCCCAAGAGGCTATAACTTATTCTAGTATTGCTGCCATTACTTGGATTGTGTTTGAAAACATATGGCTTACCTATATGTCACACAAGAAAATCATTTACACTTTAATACTGGGTTTTTGACCCAAAATGGCATTGCCCAGCTTGACCACTCACCTCTTGAAGGTATTTGTATCTCTGTGATTTTTATCATTTCCAGAAACCAAATTTACCCTCACATGACCAAAAATGTAATTCCAACTTTTGCAAAATGCACCAGACAAATTAAGGAGATGATTTTATTCAGGCTGTTGTAATAAGGAGAATGTTCATTAGCAGTGAATATCTCAAAGAAAAGAAAGAGGTCTAGGGTTTGTAGAGGCAGATAAACAATGGAGTTGTCCAGGAGTTTTAAAGAAGTTCTTTTTTTAAAAAAATTTATTGAAGGAGAGTTGATTTACAATGTTGTGTTAATTTCTGCTGTAAGAGGTTCTTAAGAAAGGATGGAAATGGGTCTTATCTCAGAATAACTGAGCAAGGTCATCCTTTGAGGTTTGCCATTCCCTGGAATTCACAGGATAGGGGGACTTTCTAACCATCACACTGTTCTTTGGAAGCACAGGACTCAGGGAAAGTTCAACATTGTCACATCTTTGAGGATAATCCAAAAAATGTACCCAAGTTCTTGAGACAACTAACTGCTCAGTCCCCTAAAGTGATCCCTTTGACCTGACAGCTGCCGTTTGGACATTGTATGACCTAGATGGGTTTTTTTCCAAATACTTTATTATCTTTTATCTGACAATGACATCATTTTTCCTGATGACACTGTTCCTGCATTTTTGATCTTAAAAAACTTTAAAAACCAAAAAAGTATGCCACATCACTGCTGAGGGACTTCAGCTCTACCTGGACACATCCACCTGCGAACATGGACTAAACTCCCTATCCTCCATGTGGCCATCTTACTCATCTTGTCAATAAATCTTGGACTTCTTGACATAATAATCCCCAATATTATTAGGACTGGGAGTAGGAAGTGAGATAAACAATTTCTGAAATTCACTTGAGTCTTGAACGTAGAAGAAATTGGTTCAATAGCAATATATAGGGATACTACGTCTAACACAGCATCTCTCTAATTTCCCAGTGAAAGAGCTTGATAGAAAGTGTGTGTGTGTAAGGAAAAATGAGAAAGAGTTTGAAATTTAGTGATTTCCCTGACTAGTTCATCTATGCAGGTTTTCTCTGCCTTTCTTTGTCTTTGATCAGGCTACTTAACAACTTTGAAGAGACCGAAGTTAATTTGTAGACACCTAGTAGAAATGCAACTAATCCCTATCCATAGAAATGCAAAAATCTGTCCATTGGAGGTTCAGATGACATCCATCTCCCACGATGGAAGAACTCAGTTTTGCATCTGTTTAAACAAATTAAGTTGTGTACTACTAACGGCCTATAAATATGCCTGGTCTTTGGACTCTACTTTGAACTAGCTATAACACTTTTCTGGTTCTCTCATTAATTAAAGAGTTAAATAAAATCTTTGAACATGTGTTCATTTTATATTTGTATAAGAGTCATGGTTTTACCTTTTAAAAAATATCCTTTAACATATGTAAATAAATATATGTAAAGTCTCATTCACTCAGACTTATTTTAGAAGGGAAAAAAATCTGTCTGAATAAAGTACATCCAAAGAAATACAGTTTATTACTTTCAAGCTTATAATAAAATATATTATCTAATAGAGATCAATATTTAATAGTTTGTAATGAGTATATCATTTTTCTAAATAGATTGATGTTTCTAAGAGCATTTAAACACAGCAACTTATTTTAAGTGTTTTTATAATCTTCCTCTAATCTCATACTCTCTTTAAAAAGAAAAAAATATATGCTATGTAATGAAAGACTTCAGCCCAATTATTCCAAATTACAAATTAGTAAAATATCACTTTAATGAAATTTTACATATGTAAATTGATAAAACACTGATTCTTAGAATGCTTGCAACTGTTGCAACTGAGACCTAAGACATCAGATGATACATCGCAGGGATCCCTTTAAATTGATCGTGCTGGGTAACCAGCCAGGCCCTGCCTGAACACATCTATTAACAAGAAGGCTATTTCATTGTTAAAAGCTTCCATGGTTTGAAAGTTTTTCTTGTAATTAATCAAAATCTCCCTCCTTGAATCATCCACACATTGTTCTTGGTGGCAGTTTCAATTTAAGTAGACACATAACCTGTCTTTTATTTTCTTTTTCCTCTAATGGTGTAGCTTACTTGTCATTGGGGATTATTTGGGGGACAAAACAGGTCAAGAAGAATTATCATAAGCAAGATCTCCTATATGGCCTCAAATAAAGTCGAGAGTTAACAAAGAGGCTACAATGTTATTCCTTGTTTTTTGTGGCTATTTCAATAGATACTTCTTTAAACCCTGAAACTTTGATGGAAAATTTCAAAACACCTCACCTCCTGAACACCCGATTCTTTCAAAACCAAGACAACTAACAATAAGCTGTTGCCCCATTCCACTCTATTTTCCTATACTTCTAAGAATGTCATAGAGCTTCTTTTTCTGTGGGTATTGGAACATTTTTATAGTTTGTCCGAAAAATAGCCAAGCTACCGCTTCACATTATACTTGGGACACCAAAATGGTCAAGAGGATTTTCTCAGTGTAGCACCCTTCATCTCATGTCAAGGCATACTGAAAATAATTTATGGTTGAAACAATAAGACATCTTACAGTTTCCTACATGACTTTCTCCTTTCCTCCATCCCGCTCCTTAAGAGCAAAGACTCAATATGTTGACATAATGGAGGAGACAGGCTGTGGAATGCAGGATCTCCCACTCCATTTGTGAGAAGAGAGAAGTTCCTGCAGCTTTCACAGATTATTTTGCTAGGGAATAAAGAAAATCTTGCCATTTTCCCTATGTCAGATGTAAAAATAAAAAGCATAGAGGAGAAGAATGGGGCCATAAACTTGATATAACGTATTGCAAGAGAGTTTCATCAGATAAACTACGGAGACAGTCCCGATGATGCTCTTGTCAGAAAACACATGGTATGATACACTGTATATGTGCCAGATAGCTTCTGCACTTTCAGAAATGTCATTTCTAAAAATGTCTATCCATTTGGAAAATAAGTATGCAATAAATCTGTAAATATTTATTATAAAAGCAATAAGAAAACAGTAAAGAATGAATGCAGCTTCTGACAACACTGCATAAACTGTTACCAACAGAACTTTGGAACCGACAATTCTGTTTCTAGATCAGGGGCCAGGGCCCAAATGTTGCAGTAACTGAGACTGTATCAATACATTCCATAGCCACCCTCCTGCTGTAGGAGGTCCACCTAATCAAGGTACCAGATGATGAGATGTGAAAACATACAGATCTTGTATTTCTGAATCCATATGTCTTGCTTGATCAATGAACCAAAATAGTTACTCTTTGGAATTGAAAAGCTGCAGGAACTTGCTGTTCTTTTTTGTTCTCAGTCCTACAGGAAAGGGCTGAGAGACAAGAGTAGGAAAAGAATCTCCCACAGAAGAATATTCTCACTTCTGCAGGACATGGATCACCCCAAGGCTGTCCTTTCAAAGCACACTTTTCCTTTGGCAATGGCCTCTCTGCTTTGCTTGACAGCCCAATTCTCTCCTAGTTATGAGCTAGATGATGGAGCACTGAGGTACCTCTTTAAGAAAACCAAGTTAGTTCACCTTTCCTAAATAATTGTCTTCTGGACAACTTAGCTCAATACTTCTTGACTTAATCCATGGAATTAGAACATCTGCTCTAAACTGAAGATTTACAGAGGGAATTATACCTACTCCATCTAGAGATTGTTTGCCTCTGATGTCATTCTTGATTAGATGATTTTGGAATTTTGATTGCTTCACATTAGATCATTATGATTTCAAAATGCAGCTTGTAAATGTATTCAGTTCATCAAGGGCTATAAATATAAATCTTCCACTACAGACCTCTCCTTTGCTTGGGTCCTCTTAGATGCTTGTAGGTTCATGGGAGACCAAAAGAAATATCTTCAAGAAAAGGTGAGAAGCTCCTACATTGAAAATAATTTTCTAAACATCTGGCCTCATATTCAGGAGTTTGATAATCGTGTGCTTTTTCTGGTTTTAAATTTAAATTAATGACTACAGGGTAATGAAGGCTGACTCTTTGGAAAAACAGATGTAAAAATTTAAGGACTACCCATGCTCTGTTCAGTAAAACAATTACATGATCAGGTAATAAAATTCCTCCAGATTTTTCCTCACAGTTTTGGATTCTATCTTCGACTTTCTATTCCAAAGAAACTGTCCATTTTCTATTCACAATTCCTTGCACTGTAGTGAGATTTGGATCTGACATGATGAAACAGGGAGGGAAGAGTATGTATTTATGGAAAAAAAGAGATTTCAAAGTTCCTAAATTAAAATTTGATTTAATGTTTTTTGAAAACAAAATTCTCTGGAATTTGACGGACTTTCTTTTAATCAGCTAAATACACTCTAAAAATTTGAGATTCTCTGATTCTACAAGTTTTATGTGTACTCTACATGAAATCATGCCACTGCTGCTATTTCTGTTTAAGAATGATGAGAAAGGAATAACAAGATGTGTATCAGAAAGCTGGTGGGTCAGTGTGCAGGGGAAGGAGGGAGAAGCATCATTTACTTCCACCAGCTTGCAGTTCAGCATGAAAACTAGCCTCGCTGACATGCCATTATGTATCTGTCGTGAGTTACAGCGGTAATCAAGTCTCTAGAACAGCGAGCTACCTCAAGAACCCCCTGGGATTTCAGGTGGCTGGCTCCCAACACTGAATCATCTAGTACCTCGCTGTGCCTCATTCATCTACATCCCCCCTTTAGTTAACACCATGCTAAGCCAGGGGACTACATTTGGCTCTAAAATACATTTCTGTGTTCTCATACCTACTAGCCTATCTTTCCATTTCCTAAATATTGGATTGGCCCAAAAGTTTGTTCGGGTTTTTCTGTAAGATGTTATGGAAAAACCCTAACGAACTTTTTGGCCAACCCAATAACTTTCTTTAAAAAGGAAGCCCAGATGGGAGAAAACTAAGTGTCTTTATCATTTTCTCTTCTTTTCTTTCCCAATGCTCCTATTTGCCTCACCCAGGGAGTGAGCGAGGTCTCCCATCTCAGGGCACCATCTCAGTACAGGTCAACTACAGCCACTTTTTGGTCCTCCTGGCCCATCCTGAGGCTTGATACACATTGACAACCAAACTTCCTGTTCATTTATTCAGCAAATATTTATCGATGAACCAACAGCTGAGGCATGTAGACTAATTATCTGCGAAAGGAGAGAAGGAAGGAAACAAATGAAGAAAATGAGAGCCATAAATCCAAAGGGAGATGGGCTTTCATGGGAACACCCAGAAAGCCAGGCTATTTTCTAACTTCTCCATCGCTGTGCGGGTCCTCTTTGAATTTGGCAGTGCTACCCACCCCCCCTTAATGGGATCATATGTAAAGAGTTAAGCATCAAAGAGGTGTCATGTTATAGAATGCATGAACCTTTTATGGACTTGTGCAATGGGAATATTAAAAAAAAAAGAGAGAGAGAGGAGGAATTCTCACACCATATCCAGCACAGCCATGCCTCAGCGCAGGATGGAAAGGAACAAATCAGTCCAGGTTGTGGCTGACATGCCAGTTATTTGTACTCTGGGCCCCATTAACTTATACTAGCAATTTTGCAGAAGTAATCTCTGCTGCCAAATGGCAGCCCGGAAGTGACTCTTGGTGAGGGAAGAAGTCACCCCCAGTTCCTTCCTGGCCATCCACTGGGGCAGCCCCCTTGCCTCACCCCACAGCCTGGAGGCTGGGTGGTAGGATCCACACAGACTGTGATTAAATGACTCATCTCCTCCACATGACTTGTTTGTGAAGGTCACTCACAACAGCAGCAGCAGCAGGGTCCCAACTCCACTGTTGGTACGTGTCAAAAATGAGTCAAGATAATAAGGAACACTGAACGAACAGCTACAGTTGGGTAGGAGAGAAAGCAGTGTTTGTGACCGGAGGTGATATTCAACTGAGCACTTCCATCTGACCTTTGGAGAAACTTGACCCTTAAAAACAGAATCAATTCTTGGTTTACTGCTAGTTACTCAGTTGAGACCACAGACTCGTATTTACTCATGACTTTGCCAATCATAATGACGCCCACATCTTCTGTCAAGTTGATAGTGGGCCAGGCTCTGGTTCTCCGGGTCTCCTTGGCGCTGTCAATTATGAGAGGCAGTGAGACAGAAGCAGCCCCAAACCTCAAAGCCAGATTAATCCTAATCCGTTCAGAATTTCAAAATCATCGAGAAGAAATGAAATAAAATAAGAATCAGAAAAGCTCCTAAGTGGTGATTTGTTTGTTAAGGAAGACATATCATAAAATAAAACAAAAGCAGGCTGTCACTATCTTCTGTTGCAAACAAGGCTTGGAGTCATTCAAATAGACACAAAAAGAAGTAGTGGGGAATTGCTTTGAGAGATTTCTTTTAAAGTTGCTATGAACAGAGAGTAGCTCTAGAGGATTGTGGGGAATAATTTTCCCAGTTAATGATTCAGAAACTCATAGCAGGAGAGGGCAGCTGACATTTAAGTGCTAACTCATGTCAGGCAGTATGTGACTACACATATCACCTTATCTGGTCTTTAAAAAGCCTTCTTTGGTAAATAGTATTATTCCCAGCTCATAGATAGGAAAATCGGGGCTCAAATTTTTAACATAATATGTAATATATCATGTATAAGTATGGTGAACATTTGGTGAGCATTCGTTCTTTTTTGGCTCCCTCACAACCCAATAGCCTTACTATTTAAGAGCTCCTTCCCTGGGTGATTTCTGATGCTCCTATGAATGCAGCCACACCAAAGGAGCCACACACTCTCTCTTCTCCCCACTGGAATACAGAGCACAGGAAAATGGCAGGTCCATCCAAAGCTCCAACCCAGGACTCACCCCATGAGTGTAAGACACAGAGGTACAAAGACAGCTGGAAATTACTCCCAGCAGTACTGGCAGAGTGGAAAGCCTAGTTACAAGGCAGCATTCGGAATTCAACGGCAGAAAAAGTAACTAACAATATACATGGTGTATGCTTAAGTACCGTGTATGATTAAGGCAGTATAGGAGATCAGTAGTGGGAATTCTGAACTAGAACTCTCTGTAGGGGTTGGAATAGTCAGAGGAGAAGTTGCTGGAGAAGCTGGGGCTTTGATCACACATTGAAGTATACTTAGGATTTGGAGAGGGAAGGTCACCTGATCACCTATCAACAATCAAGGCAAGCCTGAGTCTCTGGACTCTAAGATGAAACTAAAGCAAATGAGTGTGCTCAGGTCCAGAGTGGGAGCAGGATCTATGTCATGGAGATGTGCTGATCCCCTAAAGCAGAATAACTGCACTATCAAAAAAATCTCCATTTTCTACTGTGAGGAGTATGAACAGATCACAAGAATCAGCTTCTACTTCTAGCCAGCATGTCTCTGACCTGCATATATGCTGATAGAAGTTAAATAAAGCCAGGAAAAAAATAGCTACAAGACTGTTGCAAAATACATTCGAAAATCCAAAATTATTCCAGATTTGTCCATTCCACTCATTTGGGCAGATAATTGAAAGCTGACTGGGTTGTAAAAGGAAAATAGAGTATCGAGCGCTGTCTGTTGCTGCTTCCAGGCAGGGCTGATGGTTTGTGAAATGTACAAGGCATTTCCTTCCTTCTTCTATCCTTCCTGACTCCCTTCCTTTTTTCCTGACTAAAGAGACATGGGAACCAAAGGCAATGTGTGATTCTGCACTGGATGTTTTTGCTATAAAGGATGCTGTTAGGACAATTGGAAAAACCTGAAAAAGGTCAGAAGATCAGATATTAGTAACGGCTCAGTGTTACCTTCCTGATTTTGATGGGTGTATCCTATCATGTTGGAGAATGTCCTGCTTTGTAGGAATTACACACTGAAGTATTGTAATTGGAAGTCACAGCACGCAACGTACTTTCAGATGCTCTAGAACCAAAAATATTCTTTGTACTATTTTTATGCAACCTTTTTTTCAGTTTGAAATTATTTTAAAAGAAAACAGAAAAACATGAAAGTAATTATATTAATAAAAAGGAGTTAACCCTTGAAATTCCCTGAGTGTGCCCATCCCACCAGCCCTTCTATTCTTATTGGTGTTGATCTCCCTAGGGTGTCAGAGCAAAGCGGGTGGTCCACACAGCTCTCTGAACTGTCACAAAGTCCCTCCCACATAGCCTGTACATCCCTCTCCCCTCCCCACTTGGTCCCTACCTCTTAGGATTACAGCTCAACCAGGGGTCTTCATCAGAGGCTTGGCCCTCATGCAAGCCAAGCTGCCTTCTCCCAGCAACCACTGTGTGCATCTTGCTTCTTTCTTCATGAACGTTTCCATTCCTGCACATCCCTGGGCCTCCACCTTTTATGGATCCAAGATTCCCCATATACTATCCCAACGAATTTTTCTCTCTCCTGGCTTCTCCTCCATTAATCTCCTTAACAAATGCTGGGTATCAGCACACTGCTCCCTGCCTGCATTCCAGACAGACCTTGGAGTCCTCCTTATCTGGAATGCTCTGCCCCTTTGAACCTTCCCCATCCTTCAAGGCCCATTTCAAGGGCCACCTCCTCCGGGAGCCTCACTTATCCTGCCCAGCCCTCCTCTGACTTCCAAATTGTGTCTCACTTGGCTCTACACTCAGCTGGCCCCCTACTGCAATGTTACCTTTCTCTATACATCTTGACTCCTCTATGAGATGAAAGTTTTTTACAAAGCAGGCATTATTTCTCACACCTCTCCATAACACCCAATCTTAACAACCACTGGCTACTAAGAATGGACTGACTCAAAAAGTTTCTCATTCTTTTTCAACATCCTTCCCTCAGATCACTAACATCAATTGTCATCACTTATGGTGGGACCTCCCCCTCCCACATACACACACACATATACTCTTCAGCCAAAATGGAAATCAACGGATGCGCCCTTCTTCCCACTTCATTCTCACACTGAGTCAATTTGATCCATTTTGATCTTTCCTATACTTAGAAAACAAAGCAAAGCATTTCATGAATCCTTCCCTCTGATTCAGTCTGAAACCCTAGTAAAAACTATGAAGCAGAGGTTTTGGAATCTTTCTGCCACCTGTATCATTACTCTTTTTCTTAAAGAAGACCCATTCCAATCCAGTTCCCTCCAGAAGCTTGTTCTCCCAAGAACAAGCTGGTCCACTACCGTTAGCAGCTGGTTAAGATACTAGTTGTAGGGCTTCCCTGGTGGCGCAGTGGTTGAGAATCTGCCTGCCAATGCAGGGGATACGGGTTCGAGCCCTGGTCTGGGAAGATCCCACATGCCGTGGAGCAACTAGGCCCGCGAGCCACAATTGCTGAGCCTGCGTGTCTGGAGCCTGTGCTCCGCAACAAGAGAGGCCACGATAGTGAGAGGCCCGCGCACCGCGATGAAGAGTGGCCCCCACTTGCCGCAACTAGAGAAAGCCCTCGCACAGAAACGAAGACCCAACACAGCCATAAATAAATAAATTAATTAATTAATTAATTAATTAAAAAAAAAAAAAAGATACTAGTTGTAAGGTGATCAGCTCCCAGGAAAGTTTTATGATAAGAGAAAACTCAAAAATGGAAAATCTACAAAGGCCCGTAAATGGGGCACGTCAGACAACGGAGCAGGTAACTACTTAAGGCAACTATTTATTTGACTAGCTCATTTCTGTCCACACACTATATGCCAGAGGTGGGAGCTAGTTGAGGACCAAATAATTAACAGAAAGCGAAGGGGAAGAATTTTTCAGAAGGCAGCCCAGAAGAACCTGCAAAATTGGGAAGAAGACTTCGAGAATGCTTATTACATTAAAACTTCTATTTTGACGGGAATTCCATGGTGGTCCAGTGGTTAGGACTCGGCGCTCTCACTGCCATGGCCTGGGTTCAATCCTGGTTGGGGAACTAAGATCCCACAAGCAGTCAAAAACAAAACAAAACAAAACAATTTCTATTTTGAAAGAGCTCTAAAGAAAAGAATGATTTCACAGTTTGGGAGTATGAAGATCTATAATGAAGCCTAACCAAACCCCAGAAGGTAGATTATTGGGAGAATCAGCAAAGGAAGAGGCAAAGATGAACTATGGGAGCCCAACCCACAGCAGAGGGGGGCCCCAGGTGGGTATGAAAAGCTCAGAAGGACACAGCTGTCCCTCTTGGCAAAGGGCAGCATTAGCTAATGCCATCTTCAATATCTATGATGCTAATTCAGGATTGCTCAAGGAAAACCACCACGTTCGGACCCATCTGTTCTTTATATCCCAATGACTATATTCTTTGCAGATTTAAACACAATTTCCAATACGAAGACTTTTTTAATGTGCAAATCCGTAAAACAGACTCTTAGCTAACCTCTAAATTAATTTGATAATATTGTATATGTCATTGGCCTAATGGTATATGTGATGACCTGGGAAATGATTTGGTCAGATTCTGATGTAATCACTCTGGTGTTTGGGATCGGGCATGAAATCTTGAGCATCCCATTATATTTCAAAATCCTTCATAAAACTGGTCATTTGGCGACTGAAAAAGAGTCTGGACAGCCTTGCAGAAACATTTTCAAAGCTCATTCTGCCCACTGGCTTTTCCCAGGGTCCTGCACACCCATGTTCCTCTCCGGATGTTCTTACCCCCTTTCTCTCACGCAAGAGAAAATAAGTATCCATCTATTCAGATCAGACTCATCAGGTCAGGAATGAGTCAATGTCACACCACATCAGGATTCCAACCGGCACAGAGATGACTCTTCCCAGACTACAAAGTACTTCCATCTATATTATCTCATTTGAGCCCTGCAGTTGCTCTCCCAAGGGGAAGGAAAATAAATATTTAATGAGCCACATGCAAAGCACGGTGCTGGGTAAAAACACTTTTTCGTTCATTTAATCTTCACAAGAACACAAAAAAGCAGGTGTTTAAATTCCCTTTATTACAGATGAGGAAACTGAGACTCAGCGAGGTGACCCGTCTGACATGTCCCATGGCTATAACTGGCCAAGTCAGGATGCACAATGAGATCACCAGGCTGGAAAGCCCACGCCCCTCTTTCTGGTCCACGTGCATCCGCAGCCATCTCTTTGCTGTTACTGCCGCACAGTCTTGCTGCCTCCTGATGGGGCTTCTTCTGGGTCTTTGGATTAGTTTGGTCAAAGAGATCAGCAGCCTTTGAACAGCTGCAGGCTAAGTGTCCCCCTCCATTTTTCTGACCAGGGGGAGAGGGGGTGGAAATGCTGTTCTAATAATATCATGCTAAATTTTGTGAGCAAGGGGAGTGGGGTGGGCAGTAGTAAGGGACAGGGTCTCTCAGGCAAACAGGTTGGGCTGGCAGCCCTGTTTGGCCAAATGCCACAGGTTTCTGAGAACCTGTGTCCCAAAGCCACTTTATTATTCCCACTGAGTGCCTGCAATATTTCAAACTTCTAAGAAAAATGTATACCAATAAAATCATATTTTGTATATGTTATAGATTGAAGACTTATGTAATATTTACTTATGTAAAAAAAAAAGACATCTGATGCTCTTCTTTTTCCTTCCAGTTTTATTTGGGTGGTTTCCAAATGTCTCAATACAGCACTGTATAAGTGTAAGGGGTACAGCATAATGATGTGACTTACATACGTCATGAAATGATGATCACAATAAGTTAGAGACCATCCATCATCTCATAGAGACACGAAATTAAAGAAAAAGAAAAATATATTTATTTCCTTTTGATGAGAACTCAGAATTTACTCTCTTAACAACCTTCATCTGTTACATCCAGCAGCATTAATTGTATTCATCATGTTGAACACTACATTCTTAGTACTTATTTATCTTATAACTGGAAGTTTGTACCTTTTGACTGCTTTCATCCAATTCCATCCCCCCACTCCCACCTCTGGTAACCACAAATCTGACCTCTTTTCCTGTGAGTTTGTTTGGTTTTGAAATATAATCGACCTACAACACTATGTTAGTTCCTGGTACACAACACAGTGATTTGACATTTCTGTACATTACAAAATGACCCCCGTGATAAGTCTACATACCATGTGTCACCATACGCCATTCCATTATTATCGACTATATTCCCCACACCGTACACTTCATACTCGTTGACTCATTTATTCTGTAATTGGAAGTTTGTACCTCTTAATCCCCCTCATCTATTTCTCTCATCTCCCTATCTCCCACCCCCCTGGAAACCACCTGTTTGCTCTCTGTATCTATGATCCTGTTTCTGTTTTATGTTTGTTCATTTGTTTTGTTCTTTAGAGCAATTTGGCCACATGATGCTGGAAATGCTCACACCCAATGACCCAAGAATTCCTCTTCTAGACATATTGACCAAGAGACTCTCTCACATCTGCACCAGGAATCACATACAGAGGTATTCACTACAGCATCAGTTGTAAAGTGGACATTTGGAAACCACCCAAATATCTATGAATGCGAATGGATAAACAGGTTGTGGTGTCTTCATAGAACAGGATACACTTAACAGCCATCAAAGTGAACCAAGACGAGTAAATCTCATATGAGAATGTTGAGTAAAAAAGAGAGTTGCTCAGACAAAGACAAATATCATGTGATATCACTTATAAGTGGAATCTTAAAAAAGGTACAAATGAACTTACTTACAAAACAGAAACAGACTCACAGACATAGAAAACAAACTTATGGTTATCAAAGGGGAAAGGGGAGGGAGGAATAAATTAGGAATTGGGGATTAACAGATACACAGGACTATATATAAAATAGATAAACAACAAGGACCTACTGTATAGCACAGGGAACTATATTCAATATCTTGTAATACCCTATAATGGAAAAGAACCTGAAAAAGAACATATATATTCAGATATGTATATATATATCTCTCTAACTGAATCACTTTGCTGTATACCTGAAACATTGTAAATCAACTACACTTCAATTAAAAAAAATAAAAAGTAAAAATAAATTTTTTAAATTTTCTAAAAAATTTAAAAAAGGAAGTTGTCCAATAATATCTATAAACATGGTGTCAAAATTTAAAACCGTAAACGGCATAGATTTTTGTAGGTACAGCCTGTATTTGTCTTATTCCTCCAAAAAACAAGTGGCGCAAATTGGCCTAATGCTGAGATTTTGACAAATCATGAGGTTAATATTCTACACTTGTCTTTGTAATATTTCATGATAATACTGTAAGAGAGAAAAGAAAGTGTTTCTTAAAATTACAAAAAACAAACAAACCACGAGAGTCCTATTCCCTTGAGTTCACTAGTTCCTAACTGAGTCTCTTAAATGTTTTTCGGCGGTTATTCTGTTCTGACCAGGGACCATGCCAGGTGTTGAGCGCATGCGCAGCAGGCCTTATCTCGTTTCATCCACAGGTCGGCTCCTCCCGGGTCTGTGTTTCCAGGGTACACTTTCCCCTGATCCTGCATGCATCCACCCCTCCTGCCGCTGTTCCTTCTCTCCTATTCAACAACTGAATGTCTGCCGAAGACAGATGATGTCTTTGTGTTTGAGCAACAGAAAACTGGGACTGTTGGGCTCATAAAAAGATAATTAAGTCTTTAACCATTATTGAATGTGGCAGGGGGGAAAAAACACAGAGCACTTACCCAGCCTTCACAGAGGCCACGCTGGGAGAATGAACAATTCTAGGAAACCTTAGGCCAGACAGGGATGGATTTAGACATCTTTACTTCTCCGGGCTTCTATCAGGATAGAACATTTTTCAATCTTGCATTTTTACATCACTACATTACCAAAGGGAAAGTATCTCTCATGAGGGGCCCTTTTCACATGACTAACACAAAATGTAGGACTCTTGGACTGAAATTCAAGACCTGAGTTATCGCACCCTTTCATCCTCTTGCTCCAAAAGACCGGAGCCACACTCAACACTTGTTTCCCGTATACACCCTATGCTCTCCCTCCTGCGGCCCTTTCTCACGTCGCTCCTTCCGGTTTAGATTCCTTCCTGCCCCTCTCTGCCCAGCTGCCTCCTACACCTCAGGTTGTGCAAGCAGGAGCAACTCAAATCTCCCTTTCTTTTCAAAACCTTCCCCACTGGAAGTAATACTAAACTCTGCTTGCATTCTGCCTCTACATCCCTCGGGAATCAAAACAGATTTTGCCATGTGTTATTGGGATTCATTTTACATTTTTTATCTTTCCAGTCATACTAAAAAAAACAGGGAGCTGGTGTCTTATTCATTTTGCAATCATTCATATTACCTAAAACAGAGCATATATTACATGTTTAATACATATTTTTTAAATGAATAAATATTTCAATCTTAACACATCTGTATTTCAGGCTATTTCATTTTCATTTTAGCAGTTGGGATATGTTGACAAATTTGCTATGTAGGGGGAGTCAAGATAAACCTTTTGCTTTCTGGTGACCTAAATAGACCTCATTATAGAAATCAAAGGACAGAGATGATGGAATTGTTAACATATTCTCTTGACCAGTAGCTCTGGACCCCGGCTGCATTTATAACCACTTGGGGAGCTTTGAAAAAATACCAATATCCAGACCTCTTTGAAGCAGTTAATCTGGGATAAGGCCTGGAGATCTGGAATCCAAGTCCCCTCCCCTTCCGCACCACCCCACCGCCCCCCCCCCCCCCCCGGAATTCTAATGTGCAGACAGGGCTGGGGACCAGTGCTCTGTAGAGCGGGGCTGAGGTTTGGGGGCACCAGCTTTGAAAG
Source organism: Eubalaena glacialis (assembly GCF_028564815.1). NCBI lineage: Eukaryota > Metazoa > Chordata > Mammalia > Artiodactyla > Balaenidae > Eubalaena > Eubalaena glacialis. The sequence goes on along the minus strand of NC_083730.1, from coordinate 18,924,802 downwards.
GAAGCTTGAACAATGTAATAAGCAAAAGGAATGTCAACCCTATTTGCATCAAAGACCACAAACTGCTTAAGCACCACCTTCCCAGCAGTTTTTATTCAAACGATGGATGAGCTCATTTGAAGCACATCTTATCTATTTGTTAAAGCACTTGCAGGATTCTCTTGAATGCATAGGCAACTTCCACTTCTCCTTGTCCTGTCAGCAGTTACTGCCTGAATTTGAAAGTCATAAAACTCCTTTCCTTAAATAAATTTTTTAAAAGTTCTATAAACTATGTATCTCCTAAAAGAATATGAGGGCTGGACCATGTAGCTATAAGCAAATATGGACACAAAATCACGTCCAGTGAAAAGAGTGGAATATAAAATAGTACTAGATGCAACTGTATGCAAAGTAATGCAACTATTGGGTACTTTAATGGAATTTTTTCATTCATCAGGTACAACATACGATGAAGATTCCAAATTATTTTAAGAGTGTTCTAGGACTCAGACGTTTTCTAGAAGGTCAATTTAACACTAATTGGGGCATGTATTCATCAGCATTTTTGACGTTTTCCAAGCAAAAGCTACCCTGCGATTCTGTCTCAAATGAGTTTCTTTCTCAGTGGCTCTATTTTGGTGGTCTCCTGACTTGGGGTCTTTAGAGGGCTTTAGTTAGGTGATTGTTTTTTTAATCTTTCCCTTGAAAGCACCCCTTCTCCCTTTAGTGACATCACATACTTGGACAACTCTGGAACTACAGTCTTGCTGATCTTTTAATTCCTTGCAAACTGAGCACTTTTGTCAACTCACCATGGTGAAATGACACGCACTTTGCCTTAAAAATAAGTCCTTTAACCTTGAAAAAATTTTATTTCCCTTTTGTCTTCTGAGGAAATGAGGTCGCAACCTACATTCTTTACTTCACAGAACATGTGTTTTTTGGAAAGCAGGCATCAATCTGCTTGCATATTAAAACCGAACCCTAAAATTATGTCATTGGTAAGGGAATACGTTTTTTCTAAATAAAATTACTGCCCTTAATTAACACGAATAAATGTTACATTTATTTATTTTTATCTTTAACCTAAGCTATAATTCATTTTAATTCAAGTGGAAAACATCAATGTTTCCAAGTTGATCTTCTTAACATGAGACCTCTTCAAAGACGTCAGACAGCAACAGGAATGCCCAAGTTTTCCTCATCTTTTCCTTTGCCAAGGAAAAAATACAGTCAACATTCTGATGTCCACTGCAGGATTAATGAAAGGATTTCCAGTTACTCTTGTGTGAGACTTTGAGATTTTCCTCAATTTCTTGAGTTCCCAAGAGCTTAGTAACCTTGGATGAATGAAGTATTTACCTCTCAAGTCCATGGACTAAATCAGTTGCTATTGGTGTACTGCTGTCATTATTAACAATGTGAATTCATTTATTCCGAAAGCATAGAATGAACACTTACCATTGCAAGGCTTGGAAGAAAGAAAATCAAGATGTAGTTTCTCTCCCTAAATAGTGCACAGATTGCTGGGGGGGTAGGGGGCAGAGTGGAGGGGGAATATGTTTGGAGACTTCAGAAATTTAGTCATTCACTATACACTTCTTGAGACAGGTATTCTGCTGGTTCCTAAAGATACATTAACAAATGACATAGGCATGCTCCCCTGCCCTTCTGGAGGCTGGAATCTATCAAAAGAGACAGGTATCAAAGTACTAATCACACAATTAACAAAGCAATCTGTGATTAGTAATATGATGGGGAAAAGCATAATGTTCCCAGATGCTTGCATAAGGAGAGGCTATGCAAATGGACCAACAATTCTTTCCAAAACTCTCATCATTCTCTGTGGATTTCCTCACTTTGATTCCTGCTGTCACTACAACCTCCATGTGTAAACTCGTCTCCCCTTAAAATCCCAGTCCAAGCATGGATAACAATCTCTACTCTTCTTCCTTCTTGGCAGAACAGGTTATTTTCAAAGGTTTACTGTGAACTAAAGTGGGAGAGGAAGAAAAATTACCAAAATGGATTTGCAAATAGGATTTAAAAACAGATTTCCAGGGACTTCCCTGGTGGTGCAGTGGTTAAGAATCCACCTGCCAATGCAGGGGACATGGGTTCGAGCCCTGGTCCAGGAAGATCCCACATGCCGTGGAGCAACTAAGCCCATGCATCACAACTACTGAGCCCACACGCCACAACTACTGAAGCCCGCACGCTACTGAAGCCCGCATGCCTAGAGCCCATGCTCCGCAACAAGAGAAGCCACCGTAATGAGAAGCCCATGCACTTCAACAAAGAGTAGCCCCTGCTCGCCCCAACTAGGGGAAGTCCGCACGCAGCAGCCAAGACCCAATGCAGACAAAAATTTAAATATATATATATATATATATAAACAAATTTCCAAAGTACAGTTTTCTGATCCTAATAATTCCCACATATCAGAAGAAAAAAAAAAGTACTGGAAGCTTGCTGAGATGAAGAATGGAATCTGGAAGAAAATTAAGTAGGATCCTTATACCTCATACTTTAGAACAAAATCAATCCCACGTATATCAAAGATTCAAGCATTAAAAAAGAAACCACAAAATACTTGAAGAAAACATGGGAAAATTTGTTACAATCTTGAAGCAGGAAAAGGACTTTCTAAAGAAAGTATAAAACAACCTAGAAGTCATGGAGTGTAGGTAGATAAATTTGACTACAATAAAATGGAACATGTCTAAGGGAAAACAAGATCTCCATAATCAAAAATCAAGACAATAACAAACTGGAAAACAATATTTGGATTTCATATTACAAAAAAACCCCTTATTTAATACAAAAAAATCTTTACAAAGAAGGCTAACAGTTCAAGAGAAAAGTGGACAAAGGATATTATCACAGTTTGCAGTAAAAGGAATATGTGAGTGTCAGAGAGCAGGCACGCTCACTCATAATGGTAGGAGTGTACACTGCTGGTGGGAATGTAAAATGGTATTGTGGCTACAATAGAAACAGTATGCTGTTTCCTCAAAAAATTAAGAATAGAATTTCCATATGGCCCAACAATCGCACTTCTGGGTATATATCTAAAAGAACAGAAAGTAGGTTCTCAAAGAGATACTTGTACACCCATATTTATAGCAGCATTGTTCACAATAGCCAAGAGGTGGAGGCAACTCTCGTGTGCATTGGTAGATAATTGGGTAAACAAAATATGCTCTATACACAAAATGGAATATTATTCGGCCTTAAAAAGGAAGTAAATTCTGACCCATGTTACAACGTGGGTGAAGCCTGAGGACATTACCCTAAGTGAAATGAGCCAGTCACAAAAAAGGCAAATACTGCATAATTCCACATAGATGAGGTACCTAGAATAGTCAAATTCATAGAAACGGAAGGTAGAACAGCAGCTGTTAAGAGGTGGGGGGGGGGAGGAATGGAGAGTTTCCGATTAATGGGCACAGAGTTTCAGGGTTTTTTTTCCTTTATTTAAAAATATTTTATTTCACATTAGAGTATAGTTGATTTACAATGTTGTGTTAGTTTCAGGTGTACAGCAAAGTGATTCACTTATACATATATAGATACACATATCTATTCTTTTTCAGATTCTTTTCCCATTCAGGTTATTTGAGAATATTGAGTAGAGTTCCCTGTGCTGTACAGTAGGTCCTTGTTGATTATCTATTTTATATATAGTAGTGTGTATATGTTAATCCCAAACTCCTAATGGGCACAGAGTTTCCATTTTGCAAGATGAAGAGATTGGTTGCACAACAATGTGAATATACTTAACACTACTGATCTGTACACTTAGAAATGGTTAAGATAATTAAGGTTTTTTTTACCACAGTAAAAAATGTTGTAAAGATTTTTAAAAAGAGTAGGAATGTAAATTGACACAACTTCTGTTATGAAAATTTAGCAAATATCTCTTTATAAATATATAATACCTACAAAATTTTATATTCACATACCCTTTGACTTAATAATTCCACTTATAGAAATTGAAACTACAAATACACCTGCACATGTGTAAAATTAGGTACGTAAGAGGATATTCACTGCAACTTTAACACAGCAAAGAGACTGGAACACTTAAGTCATCTGTGAGACCTTTAAATAATACATTCAAAGAATGTCTTTAAATAATGTATCTTTGAAAACATTCCATAATAATTTATATAAACTGGTACATCCATAGAATGTTAAAAGGGCAAAAAGGGGGGTAGCTCTCTATGAAGTTTTATGGAATGATCCCAATTACATTGTTAAAAGGAAAAAAAAGCAAGGTACAAGTATGTGTTTATGGAACGCTACATATGTGGAGGAAAATGAAGATACAGTTATATATCTGTGTATGCACATCTCCATCAAGATACACAAGAAACTGATAACTTAGTGCCTGGAGTACAGACTGAGAGGAAAATATACTTTGCAGGATGTATTTTTGTGTACTTTAATTTTATATCATGTGTTTTGAATTTGTATCATAAGACATTGGGCCGAGTCCTAAGAAAAATTTTGCTGTCGAAATTCATTGCCTTTACCTGCTTCCTTCCCTCCCAACTCCTTACCTGTCTTTGAGCCTCACCCCTCACAGACACAACCTTGTCTCACCAAGTCCCAGCAGTTTGCCCATCCATTTGGTTCTTCCACAGAAAAAGGGTAAACCCTTAAATATTCCATTTTTAACAGTTTCACAAGAATCTGTAGTAAATATTTTAATTGCTTTCCTATTACTTTGGATGCAGGATCAATATTTCTTTGAATGCAACACAATACCAGAAGGGACCATGAAGGAGTGAGGCTTTATATGGGTTCTACGTGCATAAATATTACCTTCTCTGACACACTCATAACATTAGGAAAGGGGGTTGGTAATAGCCAGCCAATTTGTCATCAACTCAAATTCTTTCCTGTTAAATAATCAGTTAATATACTAATTTAAATGTTAAAAATAATGAGACAAGATACAGAGGATAAAGTATAATGTTCAAAATTATAAAGATAACAAAAAGAATGAAAATAATCATATAAATACCAAACACTTGGACTTCCCTGGTACTCCAGTGGTTAAGACTCTGCGCTTCCAACCCAGGGGGTGCGGGTTCGATCTCTGGTCAGGGAACTAAGATCCTGCATGCCACGTGGCGCAGCCAAAAAATTAAAAAAAAAAAAAAAAAAATCAAACACTTGGAGGAAGGAATTAGTAAAAATGAGGTAAATTCTCAATTTTCACAGAGGAGAGTCAATAATATTGACTAGTCTAGTATAATAATAAATTCAATAATATTGAATAGTCAGTAATATTGAATAGTCTAAGATAACAAATCAAGAAAGAGCTGTGCAGGCAGATTACCTACACTGAAGTTATGGAGACAACTACTAATGGAACTAAAGGCTGATATTGGTGCTAAGAAGTGAATCAAGAAACTGTTGCTTTCTATTATAAGCTCTTCTTTATTATTTGATGTATTATATGCATATTTTTTAATAAATTTTTGAAACAATTTTTTACTGAAAAAAGTCTATTATAAGTCTACAACTAGGTCAAGCATAAGGATACCCCCGAAACAGATAAATAAATAAAATTAATTAAAAAATTTTAAATTTGAGACATGGACTCTATCCTCAAGGAGCTCATGTTCTCATAGGGACAACAGTATTTGAATACATGTGAACACACACACATGTGTATACTTGTACATATATATACACATGTGTGTGTGATCATACTTAAGAACTGAAATGGAACATTGTTTAGGGGCAGAGGAGACCCAGAGTTGGGGAGTAGTCAAGGGAGACTTCACTGGACAGCTGGGCCCTGAAGGCTCTGGACAGGGAGAGCAAGTGGAGGATGGCTGTTCTAGGCAGGGAGGACTTGGTGAATAGGCAGGGAGGACTTGGTGAATAGGCAGGGAGGGCTTGGTGAATAGGCAGGGAGGACTTGAGGTTTGGTGGAGTAGGATACACCATGAGTCACTGAGGCAAGTGGAGGATGGCTGTTCTAGGCAGGGAGGACTTGAGGTTTGGTGGAGTAGGATACACCATGAGTCACTGAGGCAACCGAGTGGGAAAAGTGAGGTTGGTCTAACAGTGTGGAGATGATACTACCACTGAGAGAAGAGAGCCCAGGGCGCCAGGTAGAAGTAGGTGTGAGGTGATGATGATCTGCTCTAAGGGAGGAGGGAGGGAAACGAAGTCCTCCCCTTGACCCCGTGACTCGGACGGTGTGCAGACCCCAGACGGCAGCTCAGGATTTTGTATTTTTATAGAGCTAAATGTAAGGGGTTCTGATGCCAGCAAAGGTGATATTCCCCACCCTTCCTACAGACAGATGCCTCAGTGTCATCCTCGACTGACCTATACTTGTTTAAAAAAAAAAAAAAAGGCAAATAGCTGAGGAGGATTTGGTTAGATGATCAGTAGGGGCTGGGTTTTGATGTTGGTGATACATAAAGAATACTAGTAGAGTCAGTGGGCACAGGTTCAAACCCCAGCTCCTCCACTTACTAGTATCACAAGTGTTACTTAATCTCTCTAAGTTAGTTTACTCATTTACAAGATGGTGGCAATAATGACTTTCTCGTAGGAAGGATGGGAGGTTCGCATGAGAAAATGTGAACAAAGCCCCTCGTACCTGCACTCCACACGCTGGAGGTTCCTTTCTCTGGCGCCTAGCAACCACTCCCGGGTCTGCTCTCAGTTCTAACGTTTCACTGGATCTGACTCCACCCCTAACTCTAGGGCAGCCATGTGACCCAGGCCTTAGCCAATCAGCACATTCCATTCTCCTTGGCTGCCTGCGATTGGCTCAAGGGTGAGCATGTGACCCAATTCAGTTCAAGGAAAATTTAGGCCCAGGATTTTTTCATTGTTCAGCTGTTGGAGGAAAGTAAGCTATTTACCCACAGACAACAGTCTAGATTGATACTGGCCTGGAGGTAGAGGCGACTATTGTGCCAACATGTGGAGTTCAAGAATGAAGTAATCATGAAGGAGAACAGAATGGAGAGAAAGAAAGATCCATATTTATTATTGAGGCCCTGGATACACTTATTCCTGTAGCCAGGCTGTCCCTGACTTTTCTAGAGGGGAGCCTACACATTTCTTTTCTTCAGCCATTTTGGGTTGGTTTTTCTGGCACTTGTAACTCAGTGTGCCCTGTTAAATATTCTTTCCATCTCCCGCCTCTCAGTAACTATACAAGTTCCCAAATTTAAGTACTTCCGTGCAAAAGAAAAGGAGTTTTTCTCTTTGTCTTCCCTCTTCTCAGCAATAGAGCAACACACCAGAAACAGCTTGCCAAGTGGCTCGGACTTCCCTTCCCAAACAAGCACCTCTAGGTCCCATTGGAAGCAAATCCACCTAGCGTCAAAAGCAACCACCTGCTTTTCTCTTCATCATTCTTTTCCCATCAAGTTTCTCTACTACACCCACCCCCTCCGCCCCCGCTCCGGTTTCCCAGTCAATGAAGGTCCCCATATGGACACGCTGATTCTTTCCCCATCCATCTTTCCCAGTCTTTTTATCCCGCAGTCTATGGCCTCAGTAGCTACTGCCATACGTTTCCTCTCCTCCTCCATATTTCAGGGCCGGAAAACGCTTGTTAAACATTTGCTCCCAACACCTACCAGTGGATCTTCTTTTATTAAGGAGGGAGCTCTGTGTGGTGGCGAGATGGTTTCAGTCAACCTTGAATTTATAAATAGCTAACACTGCAATTGGTTGTGAGCCTGGCAGAACGGGTAACATATGCGTGCCCCCCATTTGAGTGGGCCCAGCTTATGTTATGTTGAGCAATTTTTTTTCTAGAAACGAATAAAAATTAAATTATGACAAAATGCCTTCATTCCCTGTTATTCATCTCAGATGTTAGTTTTAAATCATGCACTCCATAACTTTAATCAGAATCCTCATCGTTTGAAGACTGATAGCAGTTCTCTTTCCATAGAAGGGAGCCGCAAAACATACAGGTGTGCCCTGTAATTTGTTACAACGTAATAAAATTGTGGTTTGGGTTTACTTTTCCCCTAAAACCCTGAACTAAAAACAAAATGACCAAACATAAAGCAAAATGAATCCTCAAGAACTGAGAAAATTTTTACCAAAGTTATTTTCTCCTTATTTTCCTTAAAAATATCATAAATCCTTTGGAAAATCTAGTGAACCTTGCTGTGATCCCTGGTAATTAGGAACAGAAGGAGGCTGAACAAATAAGATTCCCCATCCACCTCACCTTATCTGTCCGAATTAACCTCCTCTCATGCAAAGAACAAAAACAAAAATCATAACTCCTAGGAATAGCCAAATTGACCAGCATTGGCTTCTTCCTCTTCTCTCAGGAAGAAATGGCATCAGAGAAGCAAAGACAGAAAGAGAAAGTGAGAGTTGTGCCCACAGGCCTGGATAATCTACTCAGTTTCCAAACTGAAAAATTCGTTCCCGGACAGGTGACCTGGCTGAACTGAGTAGCTGATTAGCCCAAAGAAGAACATGCACACAGACCTTGAGAGAAGCTGCAAGCAAGCCAAAAAGCTTCTGTGACAATAGGGGGAAAATTCACCATCAAGGTGAGAAATTCTCCCTTTTAAAAAAAAAGCATTTACTCTGTCTCATAATCACAGAGTGCGTGTTTCACTACCTGAAAGCTAGTTATTCCTGTAGTCATGAAATACTAACTTTCTGGAGTCACTCAGCTACTTAGTGACCACACTGAGGCAAGAGTTGACCTCCTGACCTCATGGGTGGATGGTCCCCCATGATCTGCTCTTCCTATAAAGCTTTCGCAATGTTTGCAGAGATTGTCTTGAGTGGTGTGCTCTGACCATTCAAATATTTCTCTTTCACAGGAGCCCTCAAAGTGGATTAGAATGAAAAAATGGAGGAGAATGAATCTCCCAGAGAGAGCACTGGCTCAGGAGTCATGGGACCCAGTTCAGTGGTGGTTCTACAAGGCTGGCTGAGAATCACCTTCTCCTTCTCTGCTTTGCTCAGCTTTAAAATTAGGATTCTGCCATCATTAAAAAAAATCTACAAACAATAAATGCTGGAGAGGGTGTGGAGAAAAGGGAACCCTCTTGCACTGTTAGTGGGAATGTAAATTAATATAGCCACTATGGAGAACAGTATGGAGGTTCCTTAAAAAACTAAAAATAAAACTACCATATGACCCAGCAATCCCACTACTGGGCATATATCCAGAGAAAACCATAATTCAAAAAGACACATGCACCCCAATGTTCACTGCAGCACTATTTACAATAGCCAGATCATGGAAGCAACCTAAATGCCCATCGACAGATGAATGGATAAAGAAGATGTGGTATATATATATATACAATGGAATATTACTCAGCCATAAAAAGGAATGAAATTGAGTCATTTGTAACTATATGGATGGACCTAGAGACTGTCATACAGAGTGAAGTAAGTCAGAAAGAGACAAACAAATATCGTATATTAATGCATATATGTGGAATCTAGAAAATGGTATAGATGATCTTATTTGCAAAACAGAAATAGAGACACAGATGTAGAGAACAAATGTATGGACACCAAAGGGGGAAAAGGGGAGATGGGATGAATTGGGAGATTGGGATTGACATATATACACTACTATATATAAAATAGATAACTAATGAGAACCTACTGGATAGCTCAGGGAACTCTACTCACTGCTCTTTGGTCACCTAAATGGGAAGGAAATCCAAAAAAGAGGGGATATATGTATATGTATAGCTGATTCACTTTGCTGTACGGCAGAAACTAACACAACATTGTAAAGCAACTATACTCCAACAAAAATTAATTTAAAAAGAAATAAATAAAATTAGGATTCTACTTTCTCTAGCTCACGAGAATGGCCTATGGGCAAAGAACACAAACTTACAAAACATTCCCAATGCTCTTCTTCGACTATTTTGAAATTTGTTATTAAATTTAACAGCTGGAAAAAAAAAAAAAAAATTTAACAGCTGGAGATGCAAAGCAAAGGGCAGTCTTTATATGTAAGAATATAAAAATAAAATTCAAATATAGGCTCATAGTATAACTACTCATGAAAAAATACAAATGTAGTTCCCTCAACTCTTAAGACAGAGCCATATTTTTGGTTCATATATTTTAATGCTAAAACCAACCAATGTCCAAGCAGATGATATATTTTCTTTTTATTTCTTTTATTTATTCTGTTGATTCCGTTTCTTTCTTTTCTCATTGCTACTCATTTGCTCAACTAAGACTCCTATCTCAGCAGTTTCAGCATAAATGCAAGATTTGTGAAACTGAAATATAGTCAGGAGTTACAACCATTCTTCAGTGTTCCTATAGCCAAGTAATGAAACAGATCTTCAAACAATTAGCCTTAAAAATTGTCACATATTTTTTTAAAAAGTCAGATGTACGGGGATGCAATTTGTGAATGGGCCAGGTTATAAACATTAATGACATTCAGTCTTTGGCCGTAAGAAAAATGTTAAGAAATTAAGATATTGAATCTAAACTACTTCAAACCCATTTGAGAAAGAAACAGGCTATAAATAAATGCACAGAATATATATAATATATCAAAACCGATTCCCTTCTAGACTTCCCCATTTCTGCCAGTTTTTATTTAAATCTGCTCCTGACTCTGCCCCCTGCCCACCCCGCCCCAAATCCCACCACCACCCCAATTTCTGTCCCCCTCTCTTCTTCACGTCCAGATGGGCGTGCGGCATTGCCTAATAGTATGGATTCTGGAGTCAAACTGCATGAATTCGGAATCCAGCTCTGCCTTGCACTGTGTGTCCTTGGTCAAGTTATATAACCTTTCCAAGTCTCCACTGCCTAATCTATCAAGCACAAATAATAACAGTATCCACTAATAGGGTCGTGGTAAACAAATGTAAAGTGTGGATCTCAGTCCTTGATACAGAGAAAAGATCCAATAAATTCTAATTATCGTGGTGGTGGTAGTGATGGTTCATGCTTAGACTCCTCCCTGGCATTCGTCTCTGCAGCCTCTGCCCCCTTCAATCCCTATGGGGCATTTTTGCCAGGCCGTCTCCCTTACAAAATCCATGTTTCTTAGCCCATTGAGCAGATGGCAGCAGGAACAAGAGAGGTCCCACAAGGACTGTCTTTGAGCCATCTCATCTCCCGGGAGACACAGGCAATGAATCACAGAGGACCTCGAGCTGGCAGAGGACACTGGGCAATAGCTGCCAGTGCAGAGCTGAGTAGCAAGGGCAGCTGAGCCCCTGCCTTCACCCCAGCCCACCTCTGCCCTGTCCTCCCCCAGCCCTGTCTCGTGTGCCTCTAATTTGGCTTCCTAACATTCAGCCCAGCCTGTCACACCACATTATTGACTTCTTTTTTTTTTTTTTTTAATATTTTGGCCAGGCCGCACAGCATGCAGGATCTTAGTTCCTTGACAGGGATTGAACCCTCGCCCCCTGCAGTGGAAGCACGGAGTCTTAACCACTGGACCGCCAGGGAAGTCCCTTGACTTCTTCTTCTTAGAGAAAAGCCTGTAAATAATCATCTTCGAATTGAATTAGAATAAGAGGCTCTCGAATCAGAACTTGAAACCCAGTGTCTATCATGGCCCCTTCTGGAGCACAGTTTGTTCTAACTGATATTAGAGGTTCCTAAAATAAGCCATTTTCCCCAAAGACAAGGTCTTTTGAAAAGGTGGAAAGAGCCACAATACATGCTAGAGAAGATCTCTCATGGCCCTCCTTTTTTTGGAAATGAGGAGATTCCGGCCACAATAAGGTCATGATTCTCTTGAGGTCACGGTGGTTAGGCCCCTCCCAGGAAAGTCGATCTTGATTTTCTCTCACACACAGACATGCATGTCAGTCGATGCCCAGGAAGTGACTGTCTTGTATAAAAATTCTCATTACTTTTATCGAGTAGTAATTACATAATAAGGGTCTGTCTCTATCTTTTAGTCTTCTCTTCTATTTTGGGTGTTTTTTATTGTTGTTGTTTTGTTTTGTTTTGCTTTTTAAATAGACTTACAGGGTCTAGTAGATACTCCAAGTATAATCAGTAAGTTATACTTACCAGTTTGTAGCATTTGTCTTTTACTGCTACTTTTTCATTCTTAAAGTTATAACAATTATTTTGCCTGGTAAACATATATATTAAAATATTTTTGAAATAAGCTGCATATATTTTTGATATAGGAAGATATTCATACTATAATGTTGAGTGAGAAGAGTATACAAAATAATAGATATTGGGCTTCCCTGGTGGCACAGTGGTTAAGAATCCGCCTGCCAATGCAGGGTACACGGGCTGGAGCCCTGGTCTGGGAAGATCCCACCTGCCGCAGAGCAACTAAGCCCATGCGCCACAACTACTGAGCCTGCGCTCTAGAGCCCGTGTGCCACAACTACTGAAGCCCACGCGCCTAGAGCCCATGCTCCGCAACAAGAGAAGCCACCGCAATGAGAAACCCGTGCACCGCCTTGAAAAGTAGCCCCCGCTCGCCGCAACTAGAGAAAGCCCACGCACAGCAACGAAGACCCAAGGCAGCCAAAAATAAATAAATAAAAATAATAATAGATATCGTTTGATTTCCTATTCATTCCTTTTTGCACATTATAAAATCTGGAAGATTGGTCGTTAGAATACCAACAGTAGTTATCTCTAGGAAGATAAGATTACAGGGTTTTTTCCCCCCTTATTTCTAATAAATTTATGCATGTTGTTCAGTTACTTATATAATTGAATGCATTTATATTTTAAATAAGCACAAAAAGAATGTTCCCAAAGCATGTTTCATACCACTTCTCTCTCGTTAATTTCCTGTTAATGTCCTTTCCGTTTGGAAGGATGAGTCTTGCCCACTGCACAGAAGACCTCTGGCAGCCCGCTGATGTCGTCTGGGATAAAACCCTGCCCCTGAGAACAGATTCTTCTTTTCCAGTCCCTCAAAATGAGAAGTGGTAATGTATTTGTCTGCCTTAATCACTTCATGCCTCTGCCTGTAGGCTGTTACCTGCAACTCTTCTCTCTGAAGAAGAAAAAGATTTTCTGACTCTAACTGGCCGTGATTACTCACTCACCCTGCAAGGTTCCGCCTCCCCGACCGTCTGTGGCTGCTCTCTGCCCCAGCGGAATCTATCACCTCTTCTGCCCTTGCTTCAAACCTCTAGTGATATATTGAGCATGGCTTGCCCGTCTGCCTCCCCCATTTACATAGAAGCCCCTTGAGGACAAGGCCTGGGCGCTTGGGTTGAGCTGCTTTACGCCCTCCCTCCCAGCACAGTGTGTGGCCACGGCACAGGCTCGGTCCCTGTCGGCTCAGTGAATGTTCTAGATTAATGAACCAATCCAGCAGAACATTCTCAGCTCCTCAAAGTAAACCTAGTTACAGGTGAATAGCATCTGGCAGGAGGGAAGGGTTAGATTCGTAAGACTAAAATCACAAATAATTAAAATCACGCTTCAAAATCCCCCAAATCTCCCATGAATTTAGTATGCATGGTTTTGTGAATAAAACCCATTTCATAAGACAAGGGTATAAATTTATAATATATGTAATAACACAAAGAATACATGTGAAAATATAGTTGTCCAGCATATTTAAGAAAGAGGAAGCAGACCATGCATGGTGTGACTTGTGAAAATTAAATATGATTCCGCTGTATGAATCCCCGTGCCCCAGTAGCACCTGGAGCCTTCTATTCCAGCAGTTATCACACTGTCTTATAACTGATCGTCTACACGTCTGTCACCTCATGTGACTTAGTGGAAGGACCATGTTTTTCTATTTGTCCTCAAGAGCTTAGCACGGTACCTACCCCACGTCAGTAATGATACCTAAAGCTTATTAATATGTGTCAGGCACTGTACTAGGTGTTTGTACATTATTTCATATTATACTTCAATAGCCCTCAAAAGATTATTATCCTAATCTTATGGAATGATTTAGTTAATTTGCATGAAGTGACCCAAGTAGTCTGGGAAAAGCCAAGATTCAAATACAGGTCTTATCTGCCACCAAATCCTATTCTCATGACCATTGTCTTTTCCATTATAAAGAATGTGATTTAGTGAGCATTTACTAATTCCTAATTACTTAACAGAGAGGCTCGGGGACATGGCTAAGAAAATTAACAACAAAGGTGATCAATTAGAGTAGAGTAAGAAGACATTATTGAAGTCTAATCAAAAATAAGAATAACATCAGAAAATATAATTCAGGAAGAAGATAGTCAAAAACCTGATTGCCCACAATCCTTTGGTAACACATCCACTAGTTGAAGCAGAGAGTTGTATATGTATGAACTACAGCTACTGTATGAAAAAGCACAAGTTCAAGGGGGGGGGAGGGATATAAGATTTAAGGTGTATTAGAAATGACTGAGTGGTGTAGGTATATTCTGTTTATGTCCCACTGTGACAGGAAAATGGTAGGTGGCATCAATCAAAAAAGAAAAGAACAGAAAAGAAAGCGTCAAGGTATGTTACTAATGTGTTTTATTTTCAGACAAGGAAGGAGCCAACCAGGAATTAGAAGTCAGAAGTGTAGGGCCCCTTCTGCCTCTAACAGTTAACTCCATGACCTTGGGCAATCCCTGAAGTTCGGGTTACCCATCTGTGAACTTGGGATAAATTAGAAGATGCAGGGTTGTTTGTCGACAGCCATATGCTTCTTTTCTCATGTGCATCTCCAGTGGTCCTATCACAGGAACCCCGGTCCACGACAGAGCACGGTGGAAGGCAGCCCAGCTCCTCCGGCCACAGCTCACCTGCATGAAATGTATGCAGGGGTAATTGAGTTTCCTCGGACTAGGACGCTGGTGAGGCGGCTGGTGTGCTTGCTAAGATGACTCACGTGCAAAGCATGGAGCGCGTGTGAGCAAGCAAAAGCAAGGACTCACTAAAACAAGTATTCATATACTACACGTGCCCATTTATTAAATATAGATGATATTAAATATGTGTGCTATACACCCCGCAGTGCTCTGGTGTAAGCAAAATTCACACCTTCTCGTGTTGCATACTTTGTGCTTGGGTGAATTGGCTAAACATAGAAAATGTTCAAAAATATCTTCTGGATCCACTTGAAAGGCACTAGAGGTCTGTACTTGCCTGGGGCAGTGACTAGAATACAGAAACTGGCAAAGGAGGCCATGTTCATGGACAGCCAGGAGCTGGAAGGAACTCCTAGGTTCCGGGGTCACGCCAAGGCTGAGACTCCAGTCTGAGGGTGTCTCTTTGCCTCTGCCTCTTTCCCACCTGCCGCCTCTGCTTTAACTAGCGGACTCCTTCTCAGCATGGCAGGGAAAGGAAAAGAAAGGAATTGAAAACCACATTGACCAGTGTTGTTTCTCGTTAGCAGTTGTGAGAAAATATTTAAGAGGGGGAAAAAAAAGAAGTTGAAAGTTCTAAATATATAAGGGTTTGCAGATGGTTGGAGAATTTAGGTACCTAAGCTGGGCTTGATACTCTCAGCCTAGACCCCGTTTTGCAAAAAGGTCGCTGAGACATCAGGATCTATCCATGGCCTCCTCCGTCAGTGGAGTTCTCTGGATGTGTATTGGTTTAATGCCACTTCTTAAAGGCAGCCTGTCCAACAGTTCCCTAAAATGGCGGGTATTTGAAATCATATTGACGGTTAAGAAGGTTAAGAATGTTTGTGAATCAGAAGTGCATCTGAGGGACTCCCCTGATGGTCCGGTGGTTAAGACTCCGCACTTCCACTGCAGGGGGTACGGGTTCGATCCCTGGCCAGGGAACTAAGATCCTACATGCCATATGGCGCAGCCAAAAAAAAAAA
Organism: Eubalaena glacialis; assembly: GCF_028564815.1. NCBI lineage: Eukaryota > Metazoa > Chordata > Mammalia > Artiodactyla > Balaenidae > Eubalaena > Eubalaena glacialis. The sequence goes on along the minus strand of NC_083730.1, from coordinate 18,909,048 downwards.
GAAGTGCATCCGAGTGGACAGAGAAAGATATATATCATATGATATGGCTTATATGTGGAATCTACAAATATGATACTAATGAACTATTTACAAAGCGGAAACAGGCTCACAGACATAGAAAGCAAACTTGCGGTTACCAAAGGGAAAGGGGGGGAGGGATAAATTAGGAGTTTAGGATTAACAGATACACGCTGCTATACATAAAATAGATAAACAACAAGGACCTACTGTATAGCACAGGGAACTATACTCAATATCTTGTAATAATCTATAAGGGAAAAGAATCTTTAAAAGAATAGATATATATGTGTATAACTGAATCACTTTGCTGTACACCTGAATCTAACATAACATTATAAATCAACTATACTTCAATTAAAAAATTAAAAATTAAAAAAAAAGAAGTGCATCTGAGTGAACTGATTTCAACTAGTAATTCTACAGATGTGCTCCTGACTAGTAAGTAAACTCAACTCTACATCTCTGGGTTTGTTAATCGTTCATTCATTCAGCTGCATCATTATTTACCGAGCAAGCATGTTGTGCCAGTCGGTGTGCTAGCATCACACAGCAGCTTCCATACCCACCTAGTCGGAGAAATACCCCACCAGCTAAAGAGGAGCTCAGAAACCATGGGGTCTTCTGTGGATACACGTTTGGGCAGGAAACTCTCTACACCAAAAGTAGAAAATGAGAAAATAAAGCACATGCCGGCAGCTGGGACACAAAGGGTGATCTGGATTCATGAAATGGGTACTGACTTGGGAGCAGTCCTATTCCACCACCCGTCCTCTGGAGCTTTGAGCAGGTTAACTTGCTCTTCTGCCTTAGCTTCTTTATCTGTAAATTCATTTTACATAGTTCATTTTTACCAATTATTTAGCCCCCCCTTACTAAGAACAAAGTTCTGTGTTAGTTGGTGGCAAAGATTCTATTAGACGTACATGAAAGCACTCAGAAAAATCTTCAAAGGTGCTCGTATTGTTAAATAGTTTGACAGTTAATGTTTCCAGAACATTCTATGCAATCTGAAGGCATAAAGGGCACACTCCATGTGGCCGGGGAGAAGCAAAGCTGAGAATCAGTGAGAACCAAGGGGAATTTTCCTGGGGATGAGAACAGAGGAGACTTTGAGGTGTCACAGTTGGGTACACAGATCAGGGGGAAAAAAAGAAGAGGATTCAAGTTTAGAGGCTGGCAAAGGAGAGAAAACAAGAAATGTCCACAGAAGAGCTTGAGGCAGTTTCAACACTGCCCTGCAACGTCATTGAAGCTTTTTAGAGCTGGAAGTAACTTTAAATTTTCAAATAGTCCAACTCTTTTACTTAATAGATGAGGAAACTGGGGACCAGAGAAATGAAGTGACTTGCCCAGAAGTGGTAGCAGAAGAGGCCTTGAATTCAGTCACATGTCCTGACTGTCAGGCATCATTTTCCCAACCTGCAGTAAACTGCAATAAAATCTTAATACTTTCAGAGAGATGTTTATCATTTTATTATACATTGCTGAGCTAGCATTATTGCCCAGCCCAAGGAGGCAGTGATTTTCATTGTTTTTTTTAAACAGCAAGAACAAATTTTAAAAACTACGAGTAGAGCCATACAAATGTTATAGTAAATGACCACAGCAGTAAAGTTTTAAGTCATGGAGGCTTCTAAAAAAATCACTTAGATGGAAAAACAGGAGGTTACAGAAAGCTTTTTGGCAGGAAGGAAGAAAAATGGGTATTCTTTCTCCTACAAATATCACTGCTGCCATTTAAAAAACAACGATAATGACAACAGACAACCAGTTGGAATGCTAGAAGGCTGGAATTCAGATTTTCTACTCTGCTACCAGTCATTTATGGTGCACCTTGGGGAAATCGTGGTCCCAACAATGGAAACTGTAGAAAGAAGGAAGCTGGTCAAATGCTCAAAGGTAACCTGGAAAATAAATCTAGTGCCATCAGTGAAAATGAGGAGAGAGGGGACCAGAGTGACAGCACAGTGGCCTTGGCAATGACCCTCTGCCTGCTGGCCTAACTAGTGGGAAGAAAGCAGACCCCTCCCCTTCGTCCTTGAGCATCCCAGGAGTAGGATCTACAGGGTCCTCCTGTGAGAAGTGGCTCAAGCACAGGATCCCACGTCCAGATCCCAGCTCTGCCACTTAAGCTGTGGGACTTGGGGCAAATGGCCTCAGTTTCCTCAACGACGGAATGAAGATAATAACTGCCTACCTCATGTAGTTGCGATGAAGATGTTTTTCCATTAATGTGTGTAAAGCACTTAGAACAGGGCTTGGAGTATGGAAAACATTCAGTCAATTGTAGCTACAATTATTAGCTCCTGCCCAGTCCTGAGCATTTCTGCTCCAAACAATAACCAGTTGCAGTTCTATAACCAGTTACAATTCTTAACTTGGACTTTAATTGAATTACACAATAAGGATACAACCGTAGCTATTGATACTTGGCAGTGAAATTGAACAAGGAATTGCGGGATTCTCTACATAAAACAATATGTTTACGGGTAGGATGGTGAGACCCAGTTCCTCGCAGCAAAGACACGTCATCTCACACCATTTCTCCCAGTGTGCATGCCTGGGCCTCATCTTGGGGTCACTGGATGGGCTGCCGAGGAGGATATCTTAATCCCTGCGCTCTCAGAGGAACTTGTACAAAACTCTCAATCCCCAGCCACCCAGACGGATTGCCTCTCTTGTAAATGCTTGGACGCTCACGCCCTCTGCTTCCTACTGTACCACCCCCTCCCTCAGGCTGCTACCACTGCAGCTACTCCAACAGCTATGTCAGAAAAAAGGAATCGTTTCTAAGCATCTCAGTTCCCCTGGAAGAGGATCCTATTCCAAGGAACAGAACCCTAGAGGAAAAGGGAAGGCCTTTCCCTGCGTGTTTCTCCTGCCCTCTAGCCACCTCGGACTCCCAAATGCCTGGGGGTCATTCATACAAGTTAGGAGCAGGATCCTGGGACCCCTAAGACAGGCCCAGTCCTTGCCTTCCTGGAGCCTACAGTCTAGTTTGGGGTAGAGATGAGATGCGTAAGCAGGCAATTACAGTGACACGTCCTAGGTGCCACCATGGTCTGGGGGAGACCTAGGGACTCGGGGGAAGGCTTCCAGAGCAAGGTGATTGCTAGGCTGAGATTGAACGCAGTGACTGGAATTAGCCAGCCCATCGATTTCTGCCCATCTCTTTCTGGCTTTTTGCACACCCTTGGCCCCTTTCATATTTGGGCAGAAAAGAGGTGGCTGGGGACAGTGCCACTGAGAGGCCATTTCACCGGGGGAAGGAGGGCCCAGGGGACACCCTCACCTGTCCGTTCATGGTTCCATCATTCTTTTCCTTCAGCTCCTGAAAGCAAAGCAGCTGAATCTCACAGCTGAGACCAGAGAGTGGGCCCAGGGCTTCTGTCCAACCCGTGACCGTCCACTCCACATGCCTTAGAGAAGCAGGGCAACTTGACAGATTTTCCCTTGTTTGAACACAGGCTGATTTGGCCCCCTTACGGCCACCATGTGGCTACCTGTGCCTCTTGCAGCCAATCGGGCCGCATGTGGCCCCTCACCAGACAGTCCCATGTCTCCCGTGGAGGGCAGATGTCGCTGTTCCTTTTTAGACCTTGGCTCGAGGAAGCGGATTGGGATGAACAGGCCTCCCATCTCCTGGGGCAACACTGGGACCTGAGCTGCCTCTGTCCCTTGCCTCAGCTTTGGCTCTGAGTCCTCACAACTCCTTACAGCACTTTACAGTTTACAAGCCTCTTGCTCTCTTGCAGGCTGAAAAGCTGGGGATTTTGAGAGCCTGAAGTGAAAAAGATCACACAGTGGGTAGGTGGCAATCTGGCCTGGAACCCAGCTTTTGCTTTAGTCCACGCAGAATGCACAGCTGTCAGTAGAACTAGAGGGCGCATGCTCTAGTGATCTATTTTTTTTCAATTAATTAACTTTTTTATTTTTGGCTGCATGCCAATATTTTTTTATTTTTATTTTTTGGGTCTTCATTGCTGTGTGCAGGCTTTCTCTAGTTGCGGCGAGCGAGGGCTACTCTTCTGTTGTGGTGCGCGGGCTTCTCATTGCGGTGGCTTCTCTTGGTGCGGAGCATGGGCTCTAGGCGTGCAAGCTTCAGTAGTTGTGGTGCAGGGGCTCAGTAGTTGTGGCGCATGGGCTTAGTTACTCCGTGGCATGTGGGATCTTCCTAGACCAGGGCTCGAACCCGTGTCCCCTGCATTGGCAGGCGGATTCTGAACCACTGCGCTACCAGGGAAGTCCCTAATGATCTATTTTAAAGGAAGAAACTCTAGAAGGCCATGATTTCTAAAACAAAAGAGGCATGTTATGTATACACATTTAATTATGAAAGCAATTATATTTTTTAAAATCCTTAGGAGTTTGGGGGATAGAGATAGAGAAAATAGTAGGGAATGGTAGAAAAAGAGAAAATTTAACATTTGTTTGATCCTCAGTGAAAGCTATACCCCTCATGCTTGACACACCACTGACACTCAGTAAATATTTATTGAATGAATAACTCCATTAAACATATGCCACATATAATCGTAGAATTAGTATATAGTTATTTTGGCTGAGGCTTGACTATTAGGTAATGTTGACAATAAGAAAGACAGTCAACAAACTCATGAAGTAACTCTCTACTTCTGTTTTTATGGTTCAGTTTCAAAAACAGTATACTTATATTCCTCTCTATCCCTTCTCCTAATATAGTTCAAGTTTGAAAGTCACAGCTGCGCTAGGCTGCCCAGTTATATATGACCCAAGAAATCAACTATCTTTCCTAACTGCTAATGTGTTTTTATACATTAGAGGTCACTTTGGGTCTGTAATCAATGCAGAACTTGTCAGATAAACAAAAAGTTATCTCCTGTGCTTGAAGTTTAAGTGTAGGCTAACAAATCAATTTTTTATTTGTTCTCCATTGCTGTCAGCATTTGGTCTTTAGCTCTGATCTATATTAAAATCTACTGTGTGAATGGTGTGTGTGTGTGTGTGTGTGTGAAAGAGAGAGAGAGAAAGAGGACATGTAGCTCTTATATTCACTACAGAGACAAATTCAAACACATACAGCATATTTTTGATTCCTGGGATCAGTACTGTACCATATTCTTACATAGCTATTGAGATGAAACACACATACCCTAAAATTTGTACAGCTTCTCAGTAGGGGAAAGCTCCAGAAGCAGCATGAAAAGCCACATCAGCTGCTGAAGAGGAAGCTTCCTGGGCCTTGAAACATTGCTACAACTGGGCTAATGTCTCTGATATTATGTCATTAATAAAAATCTATCATCCCATCCTTGTGCATCTGAATCTCATTTTCAAAATGTGCTTTTAATTTTTGTCCCCAGACTAATCGGCATCTCCCAGGTCTTGTTGAATTCTGGGTGGAAAAAAGAGAAGAGACGGTTCACTCCCCCACTGGCCCAAAGTCCTCCAACACTTAGCCATTTTGTCTAGTTAAGAATGCAGGCAACAGAGCTACCTAAGAAAAAGACAAAAAGACTGGAGTGTTCCATATCGTAACAACTGATAATACTTTATAGGTTAAAAAAAAAAAAAATGAAAAAGAGAAAAACCAAAAAATGTCATCGGACCAGGTTTTGATGCATGCAGTTAACTTGTCTTTTATGGGCAGCTAAAACTCATCTTGTATTTAAGAACATTTTGAAATTTGTCCCTAGAATGTTTTCAATTAGAGGCTCTCTCGCATGTGCTGCATCAAGGGAAAAACAACACTTCGGGTTAGACCGAAGGTACTCCTGGAGACAAATATGATTAATGGGACAATCTTGTAGATTACAATAGTTATAGGCTGGTCCTGCTATTCCCCGCTCTCCGAGGACCGGGACTACTCACTCCCAGGCAAACAGCTGCACAGTCCTCAATACCATTATTATCCAATGCAAGGCTGCATTCAGCATGCTCAAATTCCTCTAATATCCACATTTGGCAATTTCCTATTGTGCAACTTCAGTTTCAGAAGTTAAAGCTTCGAGTTCCATGTGATTACTTGATAGAGTTTACAAACGGAATTGATTTTCTAAAGCGTTATTAAAGGTTGCTTTGCAAGAAACCAGACAAAAGAGTGCCCTGACCTGCATTACAGCTTTTATGTGGCTCATTGAAAACATAAAGGGCAGTCCTGTCATCTGCCAGTCAGTCCCCCAGAGTCCCCCTGAGGGGCAGGTGAATGTTTTTATTCCTGGTTTACAGGGAAGAAACAGCCAACAGAGTAGTTAAGAGAGTCGCCCCAGGGCTTGGCTGAACGGATGGCGGAGTTAGGATTAAGAAAGCCAAGTTCCCTGTCTCTGACGTCCATGCTCAGCCCACAAGGCAAGCCATCTCCTTCTAAGACAATTGCTCAGCCCCACAACGAGATCCAATGAGAAAAGCATAAATTCCCCTGTGTCTCTAGAGCAGATGCAAGCCATAACGATATTGGTTGGAATTTGAATATAACCTTTTTCTTTTTTCTTTCTACAGTGGAGATAAAGCCTTGGAAGGATCCTTAGTAAACTTCTGGACACACAGAAGTTCCCTGTTATTTTTGTCCCATTCCGTTTCCCAGGTTAGGGTCTCTTCCTTGTTATTAACATTTTGGAACACACTGACTCATCTTCACTTTTTCAACTCTAAGCAAAGACTCCTCCTTGTTTAATATGTTGAATCCTTCAATATTTTTGCTCTGTGCCCAGGAGTTTGTAGCCTCTCGACACTCCTCTGCAAATTGTCTCAGATGAACAAGACATAAAACTCACCCAGAGTAAAATTGTAACTCGAAGGAGGTTTGTACCTGGTGCCCTGCTCCCTCCTGGTGGCACTATCTTCCTCCCAAAAGCTGGAGAGATCCCTCCCGGCCTGAAGGTCAGAGTCTTGAGTCCGTTTTTCTAGTAAAACCAGAAAAACATGAAACTGTTCATACTAAGATATAAATAACTGATGACAGCTTAAAGTGCTTGTAGACATTTGCGTCTTGGAAAATCCAAAGCTCTAAACTATAGTGAAAATGTTAGTCTGATGAAAGTTCAGGTGTGTAACAGGTGGAGGGAGATTTGAATGGTGTGGAGTGAGATGAAGGTGGGAGAGTTCTCGTAGAGCCTGAAATTATCATGTATAGCAGTGGTTCTTAAACTTGAGTGTCTATCAGCATCACCCCTACAGCTTGTTAAACCCCAGAGTGCTGGCCCCATTCCCACAGTTGCTGATTCAGTAGGTGTGGGATGGCACCCAAGAAGTTGCATATTTAACAAATTCCCAGGTGAGGCTGGTGGTTGGTGGTCGATGCTTGGAGTAGCACAGACATCGACGTTGCATGTTCCATGGACCCTGGAATACAGTCCCATCAAGAACTGTTCATGATGCTCAGAATCAAATAAATTAAGCTTTTAAAGAAAGGGTTAGTACCCCAAACCAAGAGGGTAAAGTGACCCAAGAGAAGGTGGGTAGATAGATGGAGATGTTGGCTGAATGGCCTTGCTTTGTAATTCTTTCTGACCCAGGCCATCCAGGAATTGAGACTTGTGAGCTGGGGCCACTTTATCAAGGACAGCTTTGCAGGATGTTTAGATATGAGGATTGTTAGCCAGCATTCTAATTGACCTCAGCTGTCACAATGGTACACGAAGAGATGTAGCTTGGTACCAAGGGATCAACCATCAGGGGTTTATAGATCAATATCCACACCTTGAACTGCACTTGAAAGCAAATTAAAAGCCAGTGCGGACTGCACAGTGTACAACCCAAGGTGTAAGCAGTGATTTGCAAAAATTCTTTAGAGTCAGTAGGAAATGTCTCTTGCTTTTTTTTCTTCTATTCCACCTAGCTTGCTAGTGATTTTATTGCTCTTTAAGACACCACAGATGTTCTTTAGAGGGATGGTACAACACTGAGGATCAAAAAGCTGAGCTTTTATAAATTTATACAAATTGGAACCTATTGCCACATGGAAAATATGTGAGTCAACTTATGTAGTACAACACCTAAGTAGAGAAAACAGTTACTAAAACCCAACTGGTCTTCAACATGGGTATCAGTGATGTCTCTCAATGTCCTTTTTACAAGGAGATTATACTGAGAGACAGAGAATAAATATACAGGCTTCCTCCTTACCTCGCCACCTGTAGAAACATAAACAACATGTTATTTCCATTGTGTACAGTGAAAAAAGTGAAGAAGAATTGTGAGGTTCATTTTCAATGTTTGTAGTAGATCCTTTGGTATAAAATACGCCAAAATTAATTTTTTTGTCTCCCATAGAGTTGGAGAGCACACTGTAGGTGTTTTGGATTTGGAAGAACATAGCTTCTTCCTGCTCCTCTCCCTTCAACAAAAAACTTCCTAAGGAACTTGAAAGGTAGGCTTGGCTTTGACTTCTGTTTAAATACACATCTAGACTTTTGAATGAATATAAACATCTTCATTACATTTGTTTTCCTCTTTTATTCTTGTTACAGCTGCTGTGGTTTCAGGCTTCTCAGTGCCAAGTTGTGAGCAATCATTTTCTAAGTCAGTTAAAAGGCCTTTAGGTGAAGCAGTAATCTAGTCTATAATTGTCTGTGGTGGTTTCCCAACACAGTCCTATAGAAGAAAAGAAAACACATCCGTCCTCTGAAAGTTCGCTTCTTTTTCCAGAGCCCAAGTGCATTTTAGGTGCCTTAAACCATGATTATACCAGAATTATACAACTGAGTGAAAAATTCAATCAATTCCTTTCTTTTATATATTGTTCATATTTTGGAAAATAAATAACTTCCCTTGTCTAAGCTGGGAAGTGTGCAAAAATGAATTGATACATCAGTGTGTTTTGGGTTAAAATGTTTAAGTTTCCTGAGTCTATTTAGACATAGAAGTTAGAGTCAAGATCACCACCATCAATTCACTCTTGTAAAAATCCTTAAATGGAAGCTTCTCTTCCTTGCTGACTTCTCTAAGCTAACACTCATTTCCTTTTGGAGGGACGGGGGCAGGGGATTGAGAAGATTTAAAATTCGAGTTTCCTGAAAATTATCATATAGTACAGCAGTCCCCAACCTTTTTGGCACCAGGGAGTCTTTGATGTCTTTGTGGAAGACAGTTTTTCCATGGACCAGCAGGGGGGTGGATGTGGGGAGGGGATGGTGCAGGCAGCAAGGCGAGCGATGGGGAGCAATGGGGAGCCGCAGATGAAGCTTTGCTTGCTCACCCATCGCTCACCTCTTGCTGTGCAGCCCAGTTCCTAACAGCCTGCGGACCAACACCGGTCCGCGGCCCGGAGACCCCTGGTATAGCAGTTTAACAGCATTCAGGAAACTGAACCCATTTAACCAAACAGTTAGTTGAGGACCCATTGCACGCCCAAAACTATGTTAGGTACAGGTGGGAAATTCAAAGTCATTTAAAGAGACAAAATGAACACAAATGCAAATACTGGAGAATAATGAAAGATGGCATCTGACTATACATTGCATTGTGAGATGCTGATTATAAGGAAGAACACAAAAGTTTAACCTGATAAAAATTCTGTGGTTTGTATCTAGAATCTTCATTCACACTCTTCTTTCTTACTTGGCTAAGAATGAATGAAAAGCAGGGTTGCCAGGTGGAGAGCGGACAGGTTTGACACTCCCGGCTCTAGATGTGTGAACTTGATCGAATTCCTGAACTTCTGCAAGCCTCAAAATTTTGACCCATACAAAAGAGATCGTAATACCTATCTTCCTAGCACATAGTGTAGTGAGGATTTAATAATTCAATTAAAACCCACAGTATGGAGCTCACGATAGAAAGTAAGTGGTAGCTATTGTCATTATAATACTGTGATCCAATCCTTCTCATCATTTGACCCAATTTGCTTAGGGCAAAGAATATTATACCTCCCCAGGCACTGCTGTGGATACCCTGCGTGGGTCAAAAGACACAGGCCTTTACCATCCTCTTCTGCTAAGTTTTTCCAGTTTGGTATTTTATATACTGAGCATTCCATCCTTCACTCCTTTGCATATTTCTTCCTCAACACTAGATTCAGAACCTCCCTTCACTCTTCGGACCATACATTTAATCTTTGAAAGAAGAAAGAAACATCTTACATTGGAATGGGATGTCTAACTTTCCAAAGAGCTTGTAGCCCTCATCTCATTTAACTCTTATAAAACCTTGTGAGAGAGGTAAGACCAGCACTAGCTTTTTCATTTATAAAGTGAGAACAGGAAGGCACAGAGGAGTCACACAAATTGCCAAAAGTCACACAGTGAGACGCTAGCCAAGCCTGGATGACAGCCCGGTTCTCATCCACAGTTCTGTGCAATTTACCCAAAAATGTTGCATCTAGAGCTTATTGCAATATTTCATTACTTTACCTGGAAACCCTTAAGATCATAGCCTGATGTTGTACAGAATGTAGTACAGAATGTCTTATGTTCGTTCATGTTTTCCCTCAACAAATATTTTTTGAGCACTAGTCACGTGCCAAGCATTCTTCTAGGCACTAAACACTGCAGTAAATAAAAGAGACAATGATTTCTAACCTCATGAAGTTTGCATTCTGTTGGGGGAGACAGACAATAAACAAGTAAAATATTTGTGTTCTTAGATATTGATAAAGAGAAAAATAAAGCAGGGAAGAGGGATGGAAAGTCAGGAATTGGTGTTGGTGAGTTTGTGGCGGGGCGAGGGGTGGCCAGGAAGAGGGCAGTGAGAAGGTGGCATTTGAGTGAAGGCTGAGGAGTGAGGGAGCTGGGCTGTGAGACATCCAGGAGAAGAGAGTTCTAGGGAGTAGCCAGAGCAGGTGCAAAGGCCCAGAGTTGGGACTGCCCCTGGAATAACTGAGAAAGAGCAGGTCGGCCAGTGTGATTCAACCCAGCGAGTTGAAGACAGGAGTGCGAGACAGTCAGAGGAATGGGGGGAGGGTGGGCAGGAGCAAAAGCCACAGTGGGGGTTGGAGGGTGGAAGGGCTTGTGAATCACTGTGAGGACTTTGCTTTTGCTCGAGTGAAATGCGGAGCCGCTGCGGAGTTTGGAGCAGTGGAGCGTTAAGGACGTTACCAGCTGCTCCGCTGAGCGTAGACTCAAGGGGGATGGGGCAGGGTGGGAGCAGGGATGCAGGGCGGAGCTGTTGCCATAATCCAGGTGCAGGATGATGGCACTTGGGTCGTGCCCTCACCTCACACCAGTTCCAGGATGAACCAAGGCTAACTCAGAGAGTGGTATTAATGAAGTCAAGGCCAAGGAATCTTGTGAGTATCCTTTGGGCCAGTATTACCAACCTGAGCTTCCAGATCTTTGGAAGTCCTCTACTGGTTCCTACACATCAATACTCGTAAAGGAAATTATCTGGAAGGTTGCTTAGGCTAAACACCAAGTTTCTTTGCAGTGTGCTGGGCTTGCGGCAACCCTGGCTTTCTATGCTGATCAGAAGGTTGGGTTGATCTCAATGCCTGTCTTGAAGGTTAAGTAGGAAAATAAATGAAGACAAATGGGGTTTGTTTTATGGACCTAATTTTTCAAAGCATGGGGCTCACAATGGGGGGCAGTTAATACATTCATTCCTTGGTGGGTAAAATAGGAAAACCACTGAGATAGAGGGTGGCAAAGCGATCCTATTTCAACTCCTATTCTGAGTGTGGCATCTCTGTTCTTGATTCCCTAGAGAGGAGACGAAGGTGTGTGCCTGAGTCAGGGCAGGTGTTTCTCTGCACTTCCAGAGTACACTCTCTGGAAAGGAGACAGTGGGGGGATGGGGGACAGGGAGCCGTCAGTCAGAACAAGTCACCCGGGCCTCAGTTTCCTCATCTGTGGAATTAAGAGATTGGGCTAAATGATCCTCGTGGTCCTCCCCAGCTCTAAGCATCTATGATACTGTGAGTGGTCCTTGTCCTTGGGGAACGAAGGAGAAAGGATTTCATTTAACACCTGGTCCAGGTAAACAGTCTAGCATTTAACTCTTTTGCACACCTAGAAAATGTCAGCATGTGTAAATCTTTTTCACTCTTGGCCTAACAAGGAAATTTTAAACCCATCTGACAATCTAATCATGTGATGTCTACCAAATTCTGAATTTAGAAAGATGTTATAAAACCTTCTTTTTATTGAATGTCTTTGGATCAACAATGAAGTCATGCTCCTGATTTATATTAGGGTCATACACTATACATCAAGGTCTTGGGTGGGCTTAAGTTATATCTCAACTGTATTTCTATTTTTTTTTAAGAGCCAAGAATATGTGGAAATACTTTGTTTTGTTTTTATCAATCTCTGGAGCTCACGTGATATACTTCAACGGCCAGCCGTACTCTGGGGCTTATCCTCTTGGCAGAAAAGGCAACTGTTAGGAGGTCAAGCAAGGGCTCATTTCCTCCCCTACAGGCCAGTGGAGACCTTCCCTTCCCAGATTGACTTTCATTCCTTTCGTGCAGCCTGAAGGCATTGTTCCCTAATAAAATGCAGCACATTGGGAAGATTGTCACTTGAGTTACCCCCAGATTTACTATTCGAAGACTGAGTCAAGATCAACTCTTGGTTAGGAGAGGAGAAGCAAATAGACAATGAGCATCTCGGATGGCAAGGACTGAGGAACCAGAGGCTGGAAGCACAAAAGTCCAAGGGTCCTTTCTTACCAGTGTTTCCCAGGCAGAGTCCTGCAAACCAGCACAACCATCATAATTCCCATATGGGGCTTCAAGAACCCTATTTTCCTTGGTTAAGTAAACTTAAACATTTATTGGGATTGACCCAAGCACACATTCCCAACTCTTTTCCTGCTGCCTTCTTGGTTGTTGAATGACTGACATCACTGAGTGTAGAATTGTGGCTCTGACACTCTTGGGTAAGTTGTCACTTAGTCCAACTTTCCACCCCAAATAGAGATTCTCTCTGGCCCACTGAGGGCCTCTGTCAATCCTTAAATCTTTCTGGTGATGAGGACCCCACTACTCCATAAGGTGCTGTGTTTAAATAATGTGCTATTTTATTTTTAGGAAGTTCTTCCTTATATTGAATCAAATTCTCTCTCTTTAAACTTCACCCATTCCATCTAGACTTCCACAATTACTTTGATTAGTGGGTCTCAAAGTCTAAATTCAAACATTCTCCCCTGATCATCAAGGCCCTCCCCTTTATTGTTTCTTTCACTGGCCTAGTTTTAGGAAAACTCCTATGAAGTCTTGGTGACAGCAGATCTGACAAGCCATGCCTATTCCAAAAGGAAAGGAAGGCTGGAGGATCCAAAGCTAAGCTTAGTACAGAGCAGATTTTAGTACGGCTCTGATACTCCATGTGGCATATGACATTCTCCCTGGAGATATTCCCAATGCTTTAAGAGGATCGTTTTCCAGATTTGATAACTGATCACATTTTCTAATAGTTTCTAATATCTTACTTAAAATTAATCCACAATGAATATTTTGACACAAACCCCCGCAAGGAAATTACTTCCTATCCAAATTAACTACAAAATCAGGAAAAACTTTAAATGGTTCTGTAACCCACTGTACTCAGGAAGATTGCGTACTATATTTCACTGGGCTCTTCATGACATCTAGTGGTGAAGTCTGGAAGAGCCTACAGCTACTCATAAAGTGGGGAATATTCTTAATCTTATTTAACATTTATTCTTTGAATATTTTATTTTGTAAAATTGTAAACGAAATTCACTTTTCCATCCACTATAATGATATACTCATCTTTATTTTAGGCATCTTTACTGCTTTATACCTTTTCTATCTGGGCTTACTTTGAAATCAATGAAATCTATTTTTTCACAGATACAGAAAAAAAATCTTCCTTTTTTAAAAAAAGTATTTTGCGTGTGTGTAATTTTTATTTTATATATTTTATAAAGGCATAGTTGATTAACAATGTTGTGTTAGTTTCAGGTGTACAGCAAAGTGATTCAGTTATACATATACATGTATCTGTTCAAAAGAGGCATTTTGGATAAGCATAAATAAATCAATTTTGGTCTGGAAGCATACTACAAAGATGTTTTGCATAAATGTATTCATCTTCAAATGTGGTTTTTAGACTTTGGATTCCTGTGAAATCAGAGTCATTTATAGCTAACCTTGAATGTATTGTTATTCACAATTAGAAGTAGATACATTTCACAGGCAGAGAAGCAGACAAGTCTTTAAGCCTTCACACTTAGTTTTGCAGGAAGAACTGAAGTTAATTAGAAGTGATTATACATACATTGCCTGTGTGTGTGCATTTGTGTTGTGCACACGCACCACAAAAGCCTTGGGAAGGTTGCATTTTTTTACGTTTTAAAAATAAACATAATCTCCTTCCCATGTGTTGCTATAAGCTCAGTAAATCTAGGAAGCTCAGCAGGATTGAACAAGGTCATTTCTTGTCAGGACTCCAAGGGGGAGCAGGAAGCAACCCAGAGCATCAGATGCTGGCATCCTAATCCCTGCTCAGCACTGGCCTGGGGGACACGCTGGGCCAGCTCGACCCGCTGGCAGACTGCAGCTTGGATGTGAGCACAGTCAGTCAGGACTGTGGCTTGCTTCCTACAGGGCCCCTGGTACGATGGAACGATAGCTCCGCCCCGCTAATAAAGGCAACATTCCAACCAAGTTTGCTGACTCCTTAGTTCTGGTAAACAGGAAAGCAATTGTGAGAAGGTATATCCAATCACTACCTCAAAATCAAAGAGGCTTTATTGATCTGTTCTGGGTTTTGTTGGGTTTAAATATATATATTTAATATAATATATTTTTAATTAAATGTAATATATATTTAATTCAATGTCAAAGCCCTTCACCAGTTGGCTGGTCCAGAGACTCTGGGTGGACCGTCTGGTGTTGTCCACATGCGGCGGGGGTGGGGGTGGGGGGTAGGTAGAGGACCTGTTGCTCGAGTCCTTGGGTGGACAGGTCTAGTCCCCGGGTCAGCAGGCGGGGCAGGCCTAGTGCTTGAGGTCACAGAGACCAGATCAGAGCTAAGGAGAGCCTAGAGCCTGGGCCCGGGAAAGTTGTGCCTGAATTTGGGTCTGCCACGGGGGTGGCCCGGGAGCCTGGGTGCATGGGAGCTGGCCTTGAGGTTGGGGCTATGGGGGCTGGCTGGGTGCCGGGGTGGGTGAAAAACCCGGGTCCGTGTACTTAGCCTGGTGCTGGACCTGGCTGGACACCTGGGTTTGCAGGCGCCCGCCTTGAGCCTGGCGTGACAGGAGCTGGGGCAGATGGGGGCCCAGGCGTGCAGGAGCCACGGGAACTGCCGGCGGCTGCTGGAGCCAGTGGGCACCAGGATGAACCAGCGGCCTGGGTCCATGGAAGCCCGCAGGGAGCCACCTGGCGCCACCGGTGTCGGCCTGGACCTGGGGCAGGCTGGCTCTGGGGCCGACGCGCTCACCGCAATTCTCCTCCTCCCACAGGGAGAGTGTCTCTCTCCACACTGGGCTGCCCAGGCTTAGGGGGAGGGGGAGAGGGAGAGGGAGAGGGGAGCAGATAGCATGAATCTCTTTCCCACCCGCCTCAATACATCTTTTCTTAGGTCTGTGCTTTACCCAGGTGCTGTAATCCTCACTTGGCAACCTTAGCTCCTGTGAAGGTATTTTCAAGTGTGGATAGTTTGGGCGGGCGGGGGGGTGGAGGTGAGCACTAGAAATTCCTATGAGCCATTTTGTGACTTCACTCTAGCTTGTATTAAGAACACACAACTCAATAATAAAAATACAAATAATCCAAATTTTATTTTTTGGCTGCATTGGGTCTTCGTTGCTGCACACGGGCTTTCTCTAGTTGCAGAGAGCAGGGGCTACTCTTTGTTGCGGTGCGCGGGCTTCTCATTGCGGTGGCTTCTTTTGCTGCGGAGCACAGGCTCTAGAGTGCACAGGCTTCAGTAGTTGTGACATGTGGATTCAGCATAATCCAATTTTTAAATAAAGTATCCTATACTAAAGACATTTCTCCAACGAACTGGCTAATAAGCACATGAAAAGTTGCTGGACATTATTAGTCATCAGAGAAATGCAAATCAAAACCACAATGAGGTATCACTTCATACCTACTAGGATAACTAAAATCAAAAAGTCATATAATAACAAGTTTTGGTGAGGATATGGAGAACCAAGAACCCTCATACACTGCTGCTGGGGATGTAAAATGATGCAGCCACTTAGGAAAAGAATCTGGAGGTCCTCAAATGGTTAAGCATAGAATTACCATATGAACCAGCAATTCCACTCCAAGGTATATACCCAAGAGAAATGAAAATATATGTCTACACAAAAACTTGTATATAGATGTTTATAGCAGCATTATTTATAATAGTCAAAAATGAAACAGCCCAAATGTCCACCAGTAATGAACGTATAAATGAATGTGGTATAACCATACAGTAGAGTATTATTCAGCCATAAAAAAAAGTAAGTACTGACACATATGGGTGCACCTGGAAAAGATGCTAAGTTAAAGAAGCCTGTCACAAAGATCAAATATCATGTGTTTCCATTTACATTAACTATCCAGAATAGAGAAATCTATAAAGACAGAGTAAATCAGTAGTTATGTAGGAATGAGAGTAATGAAGTGATGGGATGTTAACAGCTAAAGGGAGTGAGGTTTCTTTTTTGAGGTGATGAAAATGTTCTAAAATTGACTATAATGATGGCTGCATTACTTTGTGACTACACCAAAATCCATGGAAGTGTACACTTTAAATGAGTATGGTGGGGCTTCCCTGGTGGTGCAGTGGTTAGGAATCCTCCTGCCAATGCAGGGGACATGGGCTCGAGCCCTGGTCCAGGAAGATCCCACATGCCGTGGAGCAACTAAGCCCGTGTGCCACAACTACTGAGCCTGCGCTCTAGAGCCCGCGAGCCACAACTACTGAAGCCTGCACGCCTAGAGCCTGTGCTCCGCAACGAGAAGCCACCGCAATGAGAAGCCCGCGCACTGCAATGAAGAGTAGCCCCTGCTCACCACAACTAGAGAAAGCCCGTGCACAGCAACAAAGACCCAATGCAGACAAAAATAAAATAAATTTTTTTTGAAAAAGAGTATGATATGTGAATTATATCTCAATAAAGCTGTTGTGTGGGGTTTTTTTTAAGTATCTTTAAAAGTTTCTCCTATCCGAATCCATTCTATCACTAAGTAATATGTATCTTTCCTATTTTAATATTTACATTTTCTTGAAGATTTTAAAACCCTATTTTTCATGAACATACATTTTTATGAACATAAATGCTGGTTAAAATATAGCTAGCACAGAGGGACCTGACTTCAGACTCAAAACTATTTTTTACCATGGACTAAGCAATCTCAGGCACAGTCTATTAAAAAAAAAAAGTGCCTTTATTCAAAACTTTTACTTCGTGTAATGACACCCTAGGTAATTCAGATTAGCGACCCACTGATGACAACTAAAAATGCTAGACAAAATTTTTAACATATTCTTGAAAGTATCAAAAGGTTAGCCCAAATCAACAAGGCCAATTTGCCCCCAGGGCATTTGCCAATCCTGGGGGAGAAGCTGTATAACTGAATGGCATTTTTGTACCCTCCTGAGGAAGTAGCTATGAAGCTTGGAGCATATCAAAGGTAAGAACAATGAGAAACCATCCCCAGACTTGAGCAGGAACCACAAAGACATGGTCCTTGGAAGAGGACGTGAAATAGAAGTAAACTTACTCTAGTCAAAAGAAAGCTAATATACTACATTAAAAAGAGACAAACTCGACTTTAAGGCAAAAAGCATGATTAGAAATTAAATTCACTCCCTAAATATAAGGGTTCAACTTACTAGGAAGATATAGCAGTTCTAAATTTATATGTTATCTAATAACCTGATATCAAAACTACAAATTAAAAACTGACCAAACTTCAACGAGAAACAAACACACACATGAACTTGACCTAATAGGCATAAACTGTATCCAACAACTACAGAATATTCTTTTCAGGCATATTTTCAAAAACCACATTTATAAAACATTTACCAAAAAATGTATTATTGTAATTAATTATATTAATATAAATTAATTATATTAAATAATTTTATGTAAATGTATGTATTATTATACATACATAGGGCCATAGTCAAATTTCAACAGATTTCAACAGCTAAGTCATGTAGAATATGTTTTCTGACCTCAATGTAATTAAGCTAGAAGTCAAAAACAAACATATCTGAAAATCCCCATTTGTTTGGAAATTAATAGATATACATCTAAATAGCTCATGAGTCAAAGAAAAAATCAGAAAACATTTGGTCAAGAGAGCAACAGATCTTGTGGGATACAGTTAAACCAGTTCTTAGAAATATAGCTTTAAAGCATTTATTTTAAAAATAAAGCTGAGGGCTTCCCTGGTGGCGCAGTGGTTGAGAATCTGCCTGCTAATGCAGGGAACACGGGTTCGAGCCCTGGTCTGGGAAGATCCCACATGCCGCGAAGCAACTGGGCCCGTGAGCCACAACTACTGAGCCTGCGCGTCTGGAGCCTGTGCTCCGCAGCAAAAGAGGCCGCGACAGTGAGAGGCCCGCGCACCGTGATGAAGAGTGGCCCCCCCACTCGCCGCAACTAGAGAAAGCCCTCGCACAGAAACGAAGACCCAACACAGCAAAAATAAAGAAATAAATAAATTTATAAAAAAAAAAAAAAAGAATTACTATTCAATTTAAAAAATATATATATATAAAGCTGAAAAGTGAGATGTCTCCACCACAAGAAGTAGAAAAAAAAGCAAAATAAATACAAAGAAATCTATAGAAAAGGAAATATAAAAACATAAATTAATGGATCCGAAAAAACACACAAAATAGACTCAATAAAACCAAAGTTGTTTCATTAAAACAGCCAATAAAATTGATAAATCTTCAGTGAGACTGATTAAGAACAACTCAAATTCTGATTAACAGGTGAATGAATAAATAAATTTTGATATACACAATAGAATACTTCTCAGCACTGAAATAGAATAACCTGTAAATATACACAAAAATATGAGTAAATCTAAAAATAATCAGGTTGAAAAAAATAAGTCAGAAAAAAGAGGTCATACTGTGTGATTTTTCATGTCTCTCCTTTCCAGATGATCACTTCTTTCTCCCTTTTTATAAGACACAAAAAATCCTTAGCAAACTAATTTAGCTAATTTAATCCAGCAATATATGAAAATAATAATACATCAAGTACAGTTAATCCAAGGAAAAGGTTGGTTTAACATTTGAAAATCTATATTATTCACCATATTAACAGAATAAAGAAGGAAACACACATAATCATCTCAATAGATGCAAAAAAATACTTGGCAAAATTTATCACCTATTCATGATTTTTTTTTTTAATTCAAGCAATAGAAATAGAAATAGAAAGGAACTTTGTCAGTTTGATAAAGGACATTTCTCAAACTAACATCACTTAATAGTGAAACACTAAGTGCTATCCCTCTAATTCAAGAACAAAACAAGCATATTTATTCTCACTACTTTTTTTAAAAAATATTTTTTATTTATTTGGCTGTGTCGGGTCTTAGTTGCGGCACGTGGGATCTTAGTTGTGACATGAGGGATCTTTCATTGCGGCGCAAGGGCTTCTCTCTAGTTGTGGCGTGCAGGCTCAATAGTTGCGTGTGGGCTCCAGAGCACGCAGGATCAGTAGTTGTGGCACGCAGGCTCTCTAGTTGTGTTGCGCGGACTCTAGAGCACGGGGGCATAGTTGCCCCGTGGCATGTGGGATCTTAGTTCTCGACCAGGGATCGAACCTGCGCCCCCTGCATTGGAAGGCAGATTCTTAACCACTGGACCACCAGGGAAGTCCCTACTCTCACTACTTTTATTTAACACTGTACTGGAATCCCTAAGCAATGCGATAAAGTAAGAAAAAAATAAAAATAAAAGATACAAAGTTTGGAAAGGAATAATTAAAACTCTATATGCATATGATGATTGTTCATATAGAAAATCACAAGGAATCTATTTTTTTTAAGTCATTAGAACTAATAAGGGAGTTCACGAAAGTGACAGACTACAAGGTCAATATACAAAAATTAACTGTATTACTATATGCTAGTAGCAAACAACTGGGAAATGAAATGTTTAAAATTCTATTTACAATAATGTCAACAAACATCAAATAGCTAGAAGTAAATCTAATGAAAGAAGGACCTCCATATTGAAAACTATAAAACATTGCCTTGAGAAATTAGATCTAAATAAATGGAGATGTATATATATTATATAAATATGTACTATATAAATATACTACATACCATGTTCATAGATTGGAAGACATTATATTCAAGGCAATCAATCATGAAGTTTTGAGAAATTGATGATTCTAAAGTGAAAATGCAAAGAACCTAAACTAACAACAAAAAAATCTTGGTTATGAAGAAAGTTGGAGGAATTATACTACATGACTTCAAAACACACTACAAAGCTAAAATAATCAAAACTGTTATACGTAACAGTAGACAAATAGATCTATGGGACAGAATAGACTGTCCAGAAGTAGGCTTGTACAGTTCATTATTTTCAACAAAGGTGATAAAGTTATATGTCCATAAAAACAGCTAATTCCTGAAATGGCATGCATGGATTGGAGAGTTCTGATAACAATTGCATTAGGGCACTCTGAAAAATGAGTATGTTGGACCAGTTTTTAGCATTCCCAAATTCAATGGAGTCTATATTTTGATTAGTAAGTTAAGGAAGCAACAAAGCTTCCTCTTATATAATCTGTGGGTTAAAAAATTTTAACTCCAGGAAATTTTTTCTTAAAAAGTAAAACGCAAACCAAAATATCTTCTCCTTGCAGTGCTAGATTCAAGTAAAATATCAGATGAAGTGATGCCTATTCACCTCACCTTTCAAGGGACACCTGTTTACTTCTGTACAAGCCTAGCCCAGTGGTTTGAGTTGGCCTGTACGCTTACCCCAGGCCCCCTGCCAATTGCCCTTTTTTGAGTTACGTACCCATTTTTAAACTTAAAAGTCACCTGCAGTCAAGGCTACTCCCTCCTAGAAGCATTCCTAATGCTGTCAACGTGTTGACTCTTTTGAGGGAATTGTGTGGTCGGGGAAATGAAACTGCCCCACTATTTTTACTGTCCTTGGTCACGGGGAGATTATAGGGACCCAGTGAAGGAGTTCTCTATTACTGACTGGAAAACGCAGAAAAGCAGGTTTTAACCATTTGTACATTCAATATTACCCCATAAAATTAGAAATCTTATTACTAAGGAATCTGACAGAGGAATCATCTTTGTAAAATCAAAAACTTTTAAGAGAATAAAAGTAGTCATGAAAGGATGTGCCAGAATGACTGATGGGACAAAATTTATAATTACAAACAAAATACAGGAGAAAAAGCACCTGATTATAAGGAAAGACTAAAGCCTTTAATAACATCTTCAAAGCAGTGTTTCATATTCTTTTATGGAATGTTGCCATCAATCTCCATGCCTTGCTAATTGTCACGTAAAACTGTGTTCAGTGATAGACTATAAAAGCTTCGCAATTCCTTTGCCGGGTTTCAGAATACAGCTGTCTGCTGATGCCACGTTCAACCAAAAGATTATTAATACAATTACTGATTCTAATAAGCACTACAAAGGTTGTTTCCACAACTTAATGGATTGACAACTGGATATCCTTACTAATTTCACTATTTCTACATTTGATAATGATGTCTACTCCCTCTTGAATTTGTTTAGCACCACTTTACTAACTCCTGTTTTTCCTTCCTACTTAAGTCTGCTCTCAGGCTCCTCTTTAGCTAATTCTATATTTTTTTTAGTATTCCCTAGTATTTGCTTCTTAGTTTCCTTCTCCCCCTTTATATTCTCTCTAGATGCTCCCATTCATATACCTATTTCAACTTTCATGACCTAAATGACTCCTAGTTCCCTAATTCTAGCCCTAAGATCTAAAACCACATTCCTGCCTGTGTACCTAATAGACATCTCCACCTTAAAGCCAAAAAAATCATCTGATACATTGCTCAAGGCAATGTTGTACCCAAAACTATGTTCATCTTCCCCTCCCAACTTGCTGCTTTTCCTAAGAACCAACATTTCTACATATAAAAGTGAAACACTTCTGCATCATTGTGGACTCCTGCTTCCTTCTCTTCCCATAAACTAAGGATAGCCTGATCTCTTTCACAATGCAAGAAGAGCTTCATGCTATGGTTTCTACTTGCTCTTCCAGCTTCATCTCCTCCCTCACCTCAGAAATCTTATTTCTCAGCCTTCTTATGTACACAGCATGCACTTTTTCTTTACTCTGCTGAACTCTCTTCCTTACCTTGCTAAACTGCAAATTCCTACAACCTCTCAGATTTACCTCAAAATCCCCTCTTGGAACCTGAGAATTGGTTCAATATTTTATTGGTGACAGGGACCAAAGTAACTTTCTTTTGGTACTAGGGACAAGTCCTGGCATTACTGCTGCTAAGCCTATAAATAAGACTACAAATAATTACAATGCAGTTTGCTATGTACCAGGGTGCCAGGGTGCTGTGGCAGCAGAGGAGGCTTATACAATCACTATGTGTTACTTCTATCAGTTTTTCTTGTACTGAGCCTTGTAGATAAGTAGGAATTTGTCTGGTGGACAAGTTAGGTCAGAGGAAGGCATTAGATATCAGAGTACATTCTGGTAACTGCTAGTAAGGTGCACCACACAAGGGGAAATGGGTGGGGTTTGAGGGATAGAGAAGGATGGAGAGGGAGGGCTCACAGGAAGACCTCAAAAGGCAAACTAGCAGCCATGTGGAGGACACATTACAGAGGCCAGGTCAGAGGCTAGGAGACAATCAGGAGGCTACTGCACTATACTTAGCAAAAAATGATGCCCCAAAGCTGTGGCAGCGAGATGGGGGAGCAGGGTACAGAAGACAACTCTTTATCCTTGATCCAAAGTAAAGCACATTTCATCTTCACAAGAAGCCTAAGAGGTAATGTTCCTATTTTTTACTCAAGAGGAAACTCAAGCTCCTAAGGATGTTACTCGCTTGACATGACACAGCTTACTAGTAGGAGCAGAGATACAAACTTCAAAGATCCTGCTGCTGAGTAGCATGTGTCAATATCTTAAATGTATGTCCAAGTATAAAACAATAAATGTTTCACAACTAATTCTGGCCCGTTCAATTTACCAGGATTCCTAAGTAAACTTCCTCTTCCCATGGAGAAGCATAGCAAGTATAGAGGAAGGAGAAATAACTGAGCAGATTTAGGGTTACATAGCAAGATTTTAATATTATTCTAAGCTGTGTACAATTTTAGTAGAATATACAAATTCTAAAGTTATCTTATGGGCCTAGTTTAGTGCTACATTCTCCAATTAATAATTTTGCATGGACCACAGAGTTGAAAAGTAATTTTATTTGCCTGTAAAATCTCCACTCTGCCCACTTACTCTTATAGAGGTAGGGCATATTAAAAAAAAAAGTATTAATCTAAAAATAAAACAATATAGAAAACAAACTTATGGTTACCGGGGGTAAGGGGGGGAGGGATAAACTGGGAGATTGGGATTGACATATACACACTACCATATATAAAATAGATAATAAGCACCCACTGTATAGCACAGGGAACTCAATACTCTGTAATGGCCTGTATGTGAAATGAATCTAAAAGAGTGTATATATGTATATGTGTAACTGATTCACTTTGCTGGCCACCTAAAACACAACATTGTAAATCAACTATACTCCAATAAAAATTTAAAAAATAAAATTTTAAAAAGAAAAAATAATAAAAATAAAACTTGATGTGAAAATATGCTTAAAATGACATCAATATTCTGCCTTAGGCAATAGGCTTGAGAAATAAAATATTCAATATTTTAAAATCACTTACTTAACAAACATGCTATATGTATATTACAAAACAATGTGTTTGGCAAACTTTCTAAAATACAGAACATCACCTCTAACCAATGAGATGTTAAAGCTAAGTGAACACAATATTCCTCAAAGTTTTCCTTTAGTGTTCAGGGAATAGATTTATTCTAAATTACTTTTCTAAAAAAAAAAAAAATCTAAGGTTAGAAATGACCAATTTCAGAAGAGATATACACCTACACAAAACGTAATCTACCAAACTATATAAATATTAATACAAACAATATGGGTAACCCCTAAATTTCTTTCATTCTTTAAAACTCACAAAGGAGAGGGTGTAAGTTTACTAATCTACTTAACTCCAATGCTTCCTTCTCATTACAGAATTAAAGATTTATCTTAGACATTAAGAGGAAGATAGGAAGACTTGAACTGTTTTAGGTTAAAAAAGCACCCTCGCCATGTCAAGTGTATTGATGGCAGCTATAAATAAAACACTGAGCCCAAATGTACAGTAACAGCACACCTGTAAATGCTGCAAGAAATGTAGTATACATCCTCAGGCCTTGAGACAAAGATAGCAGACAGGTTTCAACTCACAAGTCAACTCCAGCAGATTAAGTAGCTACCTACAACAAAACAAGATTGGGGGATAACCTGACCAAAATGGACCATAAATGTCTTCCACGGGCATAAGAGTATGGTAGCCTGCGTGCTACTCTTTGCCCTCAGCCTTATGCTGACAAAGACTTTGTACTGAAATATTTTTGTTTCTATTATGGATAGGCTATTTCATTATTGTTTCACACCAGATAATGCATCCTGATGTAAAATATAAGTAAAATCAAGAGAAAAGTTTTGTGGGGTATTTGTGGTTTTGTTCTGTTTTTTGCTGACAAAACAAACAATAAACCTAATATCTGTTTTCTAGAAAACACTATATAATGGATGGCTACCATTACAGTAACTAAAGTTATATTTTTTAAATGCTCTTCCTATTCATCTAGAAAATTCAGTGTTACATATAAATATGTATATATGTGTGTGTGTGTATACACACACACACAGTTTTAGGAGAAAACATCAGCATTTCAGCTTGGTAACTTAAATAATGTCAACTATGCATGTTTATTGGTAAAATTTCCCATAGTGAAACATGTTACAGTTACCTATAAACATTCATTTCTCACTATTTACAATTTGAATAATTATGAAATGTTTGTATAATGCAACCAAGTTATAGAAAGTCACATAAACAATATAAATCTGATGCCCAGTCCTTTACAGATATGAAGTTATTTTTACTGGGTTTTCAAATTGTCAAGTATAAATAGGATGAGGTCATCAATACTTAAGATGAGGCACTTCAACAATTACCCAAAAAGGTTGTTAAGTGTACGAAAGTGTAAAACAAAACTTTTGATATTAATCTTACTCCTAATTTCAGACGTGATTAATCTGAGATGGTCTATATTAAGGAGTGTTATAAACTTTTATTTTATTTCTTGCCCTTCTGCTTCCCCTTGACCCAAGGCAACATAACCATGAAATAGACATCACCACAGACCAGCTAATTGTGCTTCCATACAAAGAAACTAAACATTATTTAATGACATTGGGGTTTCAGAAAGTGACTATTTTACCACAAAAACTTGTGCATAATTTTTTTCAGAAACATGGATAAATACACTGGTGACTCAAAGGCAAATCAGTATCTTGACCAAAGTCCTAGACAAATAGGTCCTCAAATTTATTATCAACTGAATCAAAATTTTAAGTCTTATGTACCCTTTTAAACACTGAATTTTGAAAATACTGAGAAATTTAAAAATTAAATTTTAATTTTAAAAATAGAAAAATTTAAAAATTAAATTTATTAATACGTTCTAGATTACAGTTTAAGATTTAAAAAATAAGGAACAGATGCTTTGTCTTGCCAGCCTTTTGTGAAAGACCTTTTAAACATATATATGTGGCTAATTCATTTTCAACCTTAACCCATGTTCTCTGTATATTTACACTGTATCTTTTGGTAGTTAAAATATTAAATACTTGATTAAAAGAGATCAATTCCTGTTGCTTCATGAATTCATAGTACTGTATTATTCCCTACTGTCAGATTTCAACATACCTCTACTAGTAAAGAAAATAACTCAAATTTTAGAAGTTTATCCAATAGGGTTTAAAATCTGTGGTCCCATTAACTAATAGTTTTAGGTAAGAACAGTTAAATCTCATTAAACTTATTTAATTCTGGTAGTTTATAATTTGAGTAATTTCTATAGCCCAGATACCCAAATGCTGTTTAACAAACATGTGAGTTACTCACTCACTGGAACATGGTTAGCTGTTCCAAGTCCACTTATGAGAATCACTTGCTGTGTGTGTGCACGTGAGCGCACGCACACGCACTCCTTAATTCCCTACAACAGTTCCGCTCCTCTGAGAGAGAAACTGGCTTTTGATCAGCATGCTACCTACCAGACACTTATGTCTCTGCTAAAATCAGAAGATGGTCAATTTTCAAACAAATGGAAAGGGAAAATACTTAGAACAACAAAAATTAAGCTTGGCAAAAGTAGTTACTTTTATTTACAACTGCATGTATTAAGATTACAAGAGAAACACTAGTGATACCATCTGAACAAAAGCAATGATTTATTGGTAATGGCAATGAATGAAATATTGAAAGTCTCTGGTGAGAATCAAGCAATTATCCAGGAGCTGTAGATCTGATTGCAATATGGTCTTCCAGTGTCTTTTGTACCTTAGTGGCTTTCTCCTTTTTTGCCAACTACCTAGGAAGAACAAAAATAACTTTATGTGTACTTCTTATTGATTTAGAAATACGAGTTATTTTAAAAATAATATTACAAATTGTAATCATTTTTAAAAGCTGGTATTAATTTTTATCTTTGCAATTTTTTGGCATGCAGTATATCTTCATTGTTGAAGCACACTGTGACCCTCCCTCCCTTCCCAGCCTCTAGAAATTAAAAATAAAACACATGCAGGCTATTTTTGGTTTCCCACACTGTTTTAAGAAAAAGTAATGCAATTTTTCAAAACAAGGTTGACAGTTTAGAGAAGTTAATAAAAAGATGATGCTACTTGAGTGAAACATATTTGATATCAAATGCCAATCACAAAATAATGTACAATTAAAAGAGTATGCTAAACTTATGTCTTCACGCCCAAGATGACAGGTTTCTAGACTTTTCTATCAATATGTAGACATGCAATGAAAACAGATTAAACATGACTAATTTGGCCTAGTTTCTATTTTTAAAAAACCCTGATTGCTACAATGTACTACTGAAATGATAAAGAATAAATCTTGTTTCAGGCAATGATTAGAAAAATTCTCTACTGAAGGGTTTAAAAAATATTCTAGTTGCTATAAATGTGGCAGAATAAAAATGTAAAGAATAAATTTGGTTTCTACCAATAGTTCTAGAAAACAAATCCTCTGTGGGAAGGCTCTAAAACTACGTTCTAATCAAACAATTTACTTTAAACCTAAAGTTTATAATAATGTATTCTCATGGCAGAAATACCTCTAAGGAAATCTACTTGCAAGCTATTGAACATATATTTGTATATAAAAAAATTTCTATGTATGTCTGTAAATATAATTTTCATATTTTAAATTGATTCTGGTCCCAACGGTAGTATCTGAATCAAGCAAAACTCACAAAGGTCTTCAGTACAAGTCTGGTCTAAAATAGAACATGGCTGGGTCAATGTCATTCATGGGAAAAGATTATAAAAACCCTTTCCACTGAATTCCTAATCACGTGATGCTAGAAATGCTGTTTTCCCCATCTTGAGGAAAATCACTTTTATTACTTTAAAATAACTCCTCTCTAATCCAAGGAAACCATGTGTTAAAAAGCCCAAGAAGCCAAAAAGATACAAAAGATAGTCTCATGAAAGAGTACGTGGATGAGAGTTAAGAAATTTAGATTTTAAGAGCTGGGGGGAGCTTTCCTAAGAAAGATGGGGAGGTGGCACTATCTGTACCGCAAATGAATTTAAGCAGATAAACACTGAAAGCATTATTTATCATTATATCCCTGGGGAACACACAAAACACAGAGCTATTAGATTAAGCAAAAGAAAACTAAAACAACTGATATTAAAAATTTAAATTTTAGCAGATGTGATACAGCAGAAAACATGAATCTGCATACTGTTTCACAGGTTGATAACTCTCAACTTGCCAATGTGTATTCTCTGTAAAAAAGAAGAAATTCAGCATTCCAATATGGAGTTTCTCACCCCAAAAGTAAAGCTCTTTTATTCATTTTTAAGTCTTTATATTACACCTCAGACAAACAAAAATTTTGGTACATCAAAATTAGATGTCAAAAATATTTATTCAGTGAAGAGTCCATTGATATTCTATGTTAATATTTTAACCCAGCCTAACATTCAGTCCATAAGTCTTTCAACTGGCCTTGAACTCACTTGCGTTGGCAAAGCACAGGACACGCCCACAATTAATCAGCAAAAAGATTTTGGGGCTACAGTTCCAATGAGAAAAGAAAACCCACGTCTCTCAAATTCAGCCTAATCAATATATTACACTCGTACTGATATAAAAGAACTTGATGAAACTGCTCATATTTGATTTCCAAAATGATTCTATAGTTTCTAAAAAATAAAATTTAAACTTTAGATCAGATTAAAACATTATCCAACTAGTTAAATCTAAAAACATTTACAACAATGTAAGTTTTATTGCAAAATTATTTCTCAAAATGTAGTACAAAATTAAATATGAGACAGGAGAAAGTAAATTAAAAAAAGTAACAAGAAGTTGGGTGAGCAACCTGGTATGGTAATGAAATTAAAGCACCTAGTTGCAAGCCCAGAACAAAAACCAAAACAAATAAAAGGCCAACTGAGAAACATGACTAGAATGAGATCTGAAGAAGAGACGGTTGAGGAAATTTAGGTAACAAGAAGGCTGATCCAGATGATAGAAGCTGTAGAAATCTTGCCCCAGCAATGGTGAGAACATGAGAAGGGTGAGAGCAGACAGGTGCTAGATGAGCAGAGAAGCAAGGAGGGGAGTAGAGTGAGATATGGTCAATCTTTATATTACTTCATTGTTAAAAATCTTCTGGTTTTAGTTCATTTGAGTTGGATTAAAAAAGCTGAAAAATAAACAGACAAAAATGTTACAAAAATAGCTGATACGGTGAATGGCCAGTTAAGAAAAGTCTATTTTTATTAGTCATAGAAAATCTGCTCTGCCTTTCAAATGCACCTCATTCCCTAAGAAGCAGAAGCCCCTTCATTTTTGCTCAGTTTTGTATACTTATATTACTTTTGTATTCAAATAAAGCAATCCATGTAAAGAGCATATTTTAGCAAAGAAAACATCTACTTCCAATTAAAATGGCAAGCTTTTTTCATGCTGCAACACAAAGAATCCATTTACAACAGAAAGCCTAAGTATATATTATAATCTGGGCATAATGCTTCTTATGAGCCAAAAACAGACCAGTGGAAGGTATATTCTAGTCTCCAAGATCTGAAAAGTATAACCTTCTAAAGCTGTAACAGCATGCAAGGTGGTCTAAGATTTCTAGCCACATCCAAGATTCACCAGCATTACCTTAGCTTCTATCATCTTAGTGACATAAGGAGAAGATCAATGACATTCTGAAAACTAAAATTATCCAGAAACAACTCATACAACATAAAAATGTAAACTGAAAACGCTACATAATTCTATTTTATCATTCATTAAAATCATTTTACACAGTTCTCTTCACTACACAGAGGTATCAAAACTTTCCTCTCTGTGCTGATAAAATACATGCCCAATCTATATTGAAATTTTAAATTCCAATTACTATGTGCAATTCCTTTAAAATTCAGACTGACTAAATAAAGGAAAGAAGTGCCATACTTGACCTATCCTCGAATGAAGGACGTGCACCTTCCCACTTCCATGCCCAAGGTTCCTGTTTTCCGTTCTACCTAGAGTAGTGCCCACTGCTATCTTTTCCTCTATCCATTTCTACTCCCACAGTTTAGTTCTAGGCCCTTTTCCTTCACAAAACATTCTGATATTTTCCCAGCCATTCTTGGGAAGAAGGAAATATCACCAGGCTGGGAAAGGATGAGAATACTCTGTAGAGGAAGAGAGCCTTGAACTAAGCTTTGATTAATTTTGATTAGCACTCCAAATGTTTGTGCATTACCCTTTAACAATATAAACTCGTTACTGGCAGAGGTTATGACTATACCTAGCATAGTACCACAGGGACAACAAGTACCATACCATGTAGTGTTTATTTCCTTTACTAGAAACACCAAGCTCACTGATAGTTTCTAATAAAACTCTACACAAGGCCAAGCTCACTGATAGTTTCTAATAAAACTCTACACAAGGCCAATTTCAGTTAAACATAAGCTAGCTTTTTAATTGCAGTTTTCCTACACTGAAGTTGTTGACTTAGCACAACATAAAGAAAACTGAAATATTAGCTTACTCTTGAGGAATAACCCTAGGGTTCAATGAATGACACAAGAACAAAACTCATTCGGAAACTACTGAAAGAAAATGTAATATTAATATATATAAGAAAATCATTAAACCAATTAAAATTTATCAAACATTAAAAGCAATGGATTAAGAAGTCCAGAACACCAAGAAGGGCGTCCATTATAGCATTACACTATTTTCACAGCAGTTCTCAGTGTGGTCCAGGCTGGGCATCCCTGAGACCCTTTCAGGGAGTCTTCAAGGTCAAAACTATTTTCATAATAATGCTAAATTGTTATTTCCCTCTTTAACTAACTCTCATTGTCTCACAAATGTACAATGAAGTTTTCCAGAGGCTACATGACTTACGATAGCAGAACTGACTGAATGCAGAAGCAGATATGAGAATGAGGATTCTATTAAGCTAGACTACAAACAAATTTGTCGAAGTGTAAAAACAATGCTCTTCTTCTCACAAAATTAGTTTTTGTTTTGAAATATATATATTTTAAAATATTACTTGTGTTAACAATGATTTTATTTGTAAATAAATATTTTTTAAATTTCTCAATTTTAACTTCTAAAATGGTAAATATTAGATAAATATTGGTCCTCAATAATCTTTAATACTGTGAAGGGGTCCTGGGACCAAAAAGTTTTGAGAACTACTGTTCTGCAGTAATTTTCAATAAGGTAAAAAAGGACCTAAACATATAGCATTTTAAAACAAACACAAATACTCTCAATCAAGAAAAGAAAAATACCTTTGCTATCCTGAAGACAGTCCAAAAAAGGTAGTTTGATAGTCAAAAAAGAGAGAAAATAGGCTAGAAGGGATGTGAGGGGGGATGTTAAAAACAAAGAGGTGGAGACATCCTTAGATAGACAATTATTAATGCACATTAGAAAAACTATAACTGAATAGCAGGCTGGTAAGAAGATGGACAAGATAGAGTAGGGGTTACCTAAAGGAAAAATGGAAATCAAGTAGCATAAGCTGAGGTGAGAAGCAGGAAACCAGAGCCGAATTAATGATATGAGGAAATAACAGGATTTAGAATAATAGATCTTAGGAAAGAACTGAGCTAAAAAGAAACTATGCAAGGCACGGTTAAAGCCAAATCCAATGGCATTTAATTCAAACAAGCAAAGTAGCAAAGCAGGCGGCCAAAACGACTCTGTTGCTCACAGTTTCCCAGTGCAGCATATTTCATATCATAAAAACGTAGATGTTTAATCTCTGCTTCTTCTGACCTGTCATTATGTGCATGTCAAATATTTGACATGACAGATCTAAGTAAATAACTGTTCCTAAACCTCCCAAAAGTTAACTATGCTGTGAGACAGAAAGATAGCAGTTGGAAAATGACATTAAAAGATCTATTGTCAAGGTTATCAATTTTGCAAAAACAGCGTACAATTTTATAAGCTCATCCACCGTTATGAAATTTTATGAATTTTTCTGTTATTGGATTAAAATTAGATCTGCAGTGCCATCAAAAAGAATAAGTTTTCAGGGTGTTCCACGACTCCAATTCCCCAAACAGGGCTCTAAGTTTTAAGCCAGGTGCCTCTTCCTCCAGGCATTGGCAGTGCTTGGGAAACTCTTCCTCTCTTATAATCACCGCAAGTTCTAGACTGCCCGCCAAATGCAGCCATCTGAAACACAGTAAAACCTACATCTCCGGTGCTGCTGCACATTTAGTCTGTGTACAGCAACTGGGTTCTGTACTGATAAAGTTCTTGGTAGTACATCTATGATCTGTGGTTGTATATTATAAGTCATCCTAAATGAACTGTTACCAATTAGAAGTAGTTCCAAGAATGAAAAAATGTTCTTTCCTAAAGGTCCCATGTAACTTATAAATTTTTTCACAAACTTTAGGACTATGTCCTCAAAAACAAAAAAACAAAAAAATTCACTGAATACATACATATATGCCTGTTCACTGAATAGTTATTTGCTGAAATGTGTTCTTTCAGCACGAAGACATGGTTTGAAAGCATCTCAGTGTAGTAAAACTGAGTCCATTCTTTTTGATTAAAATTGTCATTTTAAATATGTTTTCATCAGAAACAATGATAATCAAAAGCTTAATATAAGCAAAGTTCTTAAAAATTCATTAATAATGATTTAACTTACTACTACTATTTTTCATTATTCCTAACTACTTTCTATAACCAAACAATAATTTTTGCCCCTCTTATTTGGATGCCATTCATAACAGACACTATATCAGTAGGACTTATTTTTATTAGAGATTTCGTTTAGTAAGAAATCTAAAAATGTGATTAGAAGAACCTACTGTTCTGTTTTACCTTATAAAATTTCATGACATGATATGATTTTGATAGCTTTAAACTTATTTCTTTAAAATTGTTATTTTTATTTCTCCTAGCTATCATTTAAACAAACTTACTCGTTTGAAGTCATTCATATTTGTTGCCTGGACTGGAGTCCCAATAAAAGTAAAATATGAAATTCTTGTTGTTTCTTCTTCACCTTGATTGGACTGAACAAATATCTACACACACACACACACACACACCGAAAAAGGAAAGAATTTTTACATTAATGATTACACTCCTTCTTTTATAAACATGCTTTAAATTTAATCAATTTCCTTAGGTTATTAATAAAAATACCTTCCATTCTTTGTAAGGATTAATCCAAATTACATTTAGACCAGTACTCCTATAGCATTATTAATTCTATTGTTTGCCCAGCTATTCTTACCTTCTCCAGGGATGTCATGGCAAGACACTCACATACACAAGTTCTTGATGATTTAGTGTGATGGTGTGGAAGGGTCATAGTTAAATTATTTACAGAGAATGTTGAAAGAGTATGAAATTCATAATTACAATGGTCACAGTGCTACTGAAACTTTACTAAAATTATAATTTTTCACTGAGGAACCTCTGCAATTATATTCTTTCTGATAATCCTTCATTCATTCTATTTCCTACAATTTTAAAAGAAAAAAATAGTACTGGAAATAGGGTCCTAAAACTATACTGTGGCTTACATGTTTTTTTAAGCTTGGCTCTTTACACTGTCTGTTTAAAAACTCCCCTCAGCATGTTAGGAGACAGACACTTTACTCATAGATCCTTTTTCAATATACTGGATTTTTAAAATTTGCTCTATTAAAAAAAATAATACTCTAAATGCTGTCTACTTAAGATTATTGCCTCTCTTGAATTCAGCAACATACTTTTTTCATTCTCAGATGGCACTAAGCAATCAGTTTTTGTTGTTTTTACAGGAAACCACAGATTCATCTCAAACTGAGCTATTCAATTAAAAACTCTAAGTCTATAATAAGTAGACTATTAAACTAGCTCTCTATTTATTTGCAATGCTTTTTTAATCTAAGTACAACAGTTTATATTTACTGCTTTGAAAATCCACCTACTTATTCTGATAGACTTCCTGATCAAAACTGTCATTTCAATTTCAATTTTATCACCAAAAAAAGTGACAGGCATGCTTTCTGTGTCGGGATTTAAGTCGCTGACTAAAATTTTGATTTTGATAGGACACAGTGAAGACTGTGAACCTATCATGAGATAACTATGTTCAATGATTCTCAAAGATAGAGGAGATTATATTAGGATCTCTGGGTTTAAAGGGCTTTTCCAATAAACAAATGCCTTCCTCCCATCACTAAATAAAGCAACAGATGTTATTAATTGAATGTTACAAATATGAGTAAAGTCAAAACAATATTTCATAACCAGTGTTCCAGTATGATATAACCATTTTCTTTAATTTCATCTGGATAAAATATTTCAACTACTGAAAACTCAGCTTTATATAATCCTTCATCTTACCACGAAGTATATTCTGTGAAATTCCATTGAAAACCTCCTAAAATGAACACATGCTATGGCATTCTTCTAATTTACAAAAACCAGAATCCACTAACACAAAGAAATCCCATAAGCTTGGCACGCCTTGTTCTCAAGTGACTCTGTGCTGGTTCCCACTCCGTTTTCTAGGTATCCTACTACTCTTTTATAATCCTCCTGCCCCCGCCTCTGAAGGAACGGGCTAGGCTGGACGGGTGGTTTAGAAGCATGTGCTGGGTTTTAACACTAAAATTCACAAAAGCAACTAATAACTGCTAAAAAGCTGCTGCTTTCTTAATGTAAATTAAGATAATATAGAACTACCTTTTACAAGTCATTTTTACTGAGATCACGGCCACTACACTATTAAAAACTCTATATTCTAGAAAAGGAAATTGGACTTTACAGACGTATCATCACTCATCACCAGGTATGAAGGAAGCACAAATATCTTCTATTTAAGTATAAATGTTCTAGAGTAAACTTTTAACAAAAGTTGCCAAAGATATAGACATAATATATATATATGTAAACTGACAAATCCACAAATTTAAAAAAAATCAATCCGTCTTTCCTCTTTAGGGCACACAGATGAATTAGAAAGAAGAAAATTTAATTAGCTCATTAGACATGTTTATGCATTTCAAACCAAGTGGACAATTACTACTTTTAAGGATCACCCGGAATCAGCTAGGATACTAAAGATGGCATGAACTGTCACCCACAACCCGTTAAATATATCTGAATGAAATACTACTTACAGTTACACTGTTAACATTCTGAAACTTTACATAACGAAGTGGGACAATACCATCTTCTTTAATATCATCCTCTGTTAGTTCCAGAGCTTGAGTTGGCTCACTTCTTTCTGCCTCTTCAAAATCCATAGACCGGGGTAGATTGATAAAAATTTTTACATACTTAGGACCCTGACCTATAAAATGGTAGAGTAAAATTAAATGCTAACACCAAACATACAATACTTTGTTCCCTTTATCATTACATTCACACTATACAAACAGAAGGACATAAACACATATGCACATAACTACCTCTATCTTTAGAAATTTTAAGAAAGTCTGAGTATTTTCACAACCATACTTTCCCCCCACCCCCAACAGACATTTACTGGTATATTCTTGGCCTGCTAAAACTATACTAAGTACTAGGAATACTAGGTGAAAACACATACATATATATGTACATGCATAACATATTCACAGAGTTCTTGCCCTCAACTATAAAAGACATACTATGATACATGTACAACTCTCAGTGAGGAGGTATAGGGAAGGTGGCAGTGGAGTCTGACAGCACATGCAGGCTGACAGAAAGTTCCATAAAAGAAATAACATTGACCTGGGTCTTGCAGTTGCCATCAGTTGGTACATTTTGTTATTTAGGAGGAAAGCACTATCAGTGACAACATTTAGCCAGAAGGAAATTAATTACACAAACTACCAAAATTCATCTTAGGGATTAGGATGTGCTCAGTGGTAAAATCATATTGATAGAATGTCTTAGTCCTTTTAACTTCAGACCAGTGTTTTGTGACTGATTAAGGAATCTTAAGATAGTCACACTGCTTAAATACTCATTTCTATAGCATTTGCTTTTATAAATACTTTGTATTCTCAGAATAAAGAAACAATTTTATTAGTGAAAAATCAATACACGAAAATTCAGAACAGCAAATGATAAGGGAATGCTACCTGATAAGCGCACTGTTTCTCCCAATCAACTAAAAAAACCAAAATCCTAGCCCCCACTCCCCACCCCTTGCCCCCTCCCATGTCCACCCCAACCAGCAAAAAACACTTCAGTAAGAAACAGAAAAAAGGGGGTGGGAGGGTGAATAGGGCAATTCTTTATTTAATGAAAAGAAAAATGCCAAGTCTGTACAATCATGTTTACAGCATGATAATATGTAT
The DNA here is from genome assembly GCF_028564815.1 of Eubalaena glacialis. Classification (NCBI taxonomy): domain Eukaryota; kingdom Metazoa; phylum Chordata; class Mammalia; order Artiodactyla; family Balaenidae; genus Eubalaena; species Eubalaena glacialis. The sequence continues at coordinate 18,872,973 of NC_083730.1, read as the reverse complement.
AAAGAAGATGAAACTATAATTAGAGCCCAAATAGGAAGATCTAGAGCCTGTCTTATCACCTATAACAGGAGGAATGTGAAATAACTCTCCCAGTTCTGATCCTGAAAAATAGCTACCTCAAACTTAGAATCTTTAGTTGGAAGAAAGGGCTCCCTCGTTTTCAGATTAAGAGGGAACTTAAATTCTAAAATAAAAAACTTTGGAAAAGGGTAAACGTTTCTTTATTACTTTCGGTCCAATAATCTCACATTATTTGCCCACTGCTTTGTTCTAAGAACAATTTCACTCCTTCCCAAAACAAGAAATCTTTACCTCTATTTAATAAAAAGTTTTAACCTAAGTGTCCATCAACAGAATGGATAAAGAAGATGTAATAATATATATACAATGGAATCCTACTCAACCATAAAAAAGAATGAAATTTTGCCATTTGCAACAACATGGATGGACCTGGAGGGTATTATGCTAAGTGAAATAGGTCAGACAGAGAAAGACAAATGCTGTATGATATCACTTATATGTGGAATCTGAAAAATAAGACAAACTTGGGAATATAACAAAAAAGAAACAGACTCACAGATAAAGAAAACAAACTAGTGGTTACCAGTGTGGAAGAGGGGAGGGGGGAGGAGCAAGATAGGGGTAGGAGATTAAGAGGTACAAACTACTATGTATAAAATGGATAAGCTACAAGGATATACTGTACAACACAGGGAATACAGCCAATATTTTAGAATTACTATAAATGGAATAACCCTTAAAAATTCTGAATCACTATGTTGTACACTTAAAACTTACATAGGAGTATACATCAACTATACCTCAATTAAAAAAAAAAAGAAAAGAAAAAAAAGAAAGGTTTTAAATATGTGCTAGCAGGTCTACAGAGCAGAAAGTTAGTTTAGAGAAAAGCTGCCCATTACTCACCATTATCCGGCCCTTGAAATTTCATTGAATAAAGCTTAACAGGCTGATTGAATGCCACGGTAATAAGTAGCTGTGAAGAAAATAATAGTGTCATTTTTAAAGGGTTGTTGAACACCTTAAATAACACAATAGCTAAGGAGATTTAAATAATTAAGAAGCAGACAAAATTTAATTCATCTAACAAAACCAATGTAATACAGAATATCAGTAAGTTGAAAGTAACTTGATTAGGATGACATTTGAGAAATACATTAATGTATTATTCATATAAAGAAATAACAACAAAATTTAATAGAATTAACTAAAATTATATGTAAGAACCTAAAGTCTTGTGACCTAAAACTGATAAGCAATCTGCTTTCCAAAAAAATCAAACAAAATCCCGAAATTAAAATTTAAACTATGTATTTTAGCATATTAAGCTTATTATTTTCCAAAACAATTTATTTGTGGAAGCATCCACCCACGTCACTTGACAATTTGGAGACAATGCACACAGGCTACGTGGAGAAACTAGACCTCAAATGGACTCTATTTGATCCAAAACTCAAGAGAACAGGACTCACAGCTCTAACAGTAACCTCCAAACCTCCATCCTAAATTCATTTGACTAACTGAATCTGAAAAGTCAGGTAAGGGAACTGGAACACAAAACAATGCCGAAATGCCTATCTCTGATTCATTCACTCAATCTTCTTTCCAGCTAAAATTCTGTCTGATGTAGGTACCTATGCTTCTACCCTGGGAGGAAGATTTCCTTGGCAGGAAGATTTCAGGGAAGCTGTAGCCAGTCCTTCTGATACGCATCACCACACTATTTTCAGGGCACCATTTACAAGGAGCACAATGTGAATGATATTCTCAAAGCTATACAGTAAGGTAGCTCTGGCTGGAGCAAAGAAAGATGGGATTTGGATTTATGATTTCAAATCACTGTGGTCTATTTGCTTAAGAAAATACTTAAATTACTCCCTTTGGTTATGTAAGTACCTTTTATACTTGACCTGTAATTATGTGTCAGAAAATAAGCATGACACGCTTAGAGACTTGAACCACAGGTGAAGAGGATTATGAGAGTAGAAAGCTAGAAGCAGATAAAGTCAGCAAGAATACGACACCTTCTTCCTAAAGTCACTGAAGAACCATTTAACTCTTTTAAGAAAGAGAAGCATGATCAGATTTATATTTTAGAGAAATAACTTTTGTGAACATGTAAAAGATGAACAGGAAATGCGGACTAAGCAGAGGCAATGGAATAGAAATTAAATTAAGAAAAATAACAGTCAAGATGAAGACAGAGATGGCTTAATAAAGGCAGTACTATACTACACTACTTCCTCTGGGACAATAATGCTGGGAAGTATAGGGAAATACAACAGGTTTACATCTGGGAGTGAGGACTAGATATACAGGGAGTGCTCATCTAATTAGTCTCTATTTCTCAGGGACCAAGTCGTGTAGGAAGTATGAAGGCAAGTCAAGAATGAACAAAAGGACTTAAGAAGAGTGAAGGCTCAACTCAGCCTTCGGGGCAATCCAAGAGATTGGTGATTCTCCGTAGTGCAGCTGGCATAGAAGAACAAAGAAATGAGGGGGGTCTGCAGGGTCAAAGGACAGGGGTGAAATTATAAAAAGGAAGAAAGAAGTGAGCATCTGGAAAAGAGAAACATGAAATCATGAGATGGAAACCTGAATAAGAAACAAGAGCAGGCATAAATACTGATAATCCCTACAAGCCTTAAGCATTCGATTACCTGTTCATCACAATCAGATTCCAAGAAGGTCATGTCTTTTCGTAAACAGTTGTCAAATCCATGCTCGTCACTTTCATTAAGACATTCACAGCCAGCTTTGTTAATAAAAGGCATTAAATCCATCTGAAAAAAAATAAACCAAGACTTTAGGCAAAGCATTTGGATTTGGTATAAAAATCTTAATAAGAAATGTAAATATGATTCTTTTTTTTATTGTACAATATTATGTTTCCGGGGTACAACATAGTGATTAACAATTTTTAAAGGTTATATTCCATTTACAGTTACTATAATATACTGACTATTCCCTGTGTTGTACAATACATCCTTGTATGTGATTCTTTTTTTTTAAACTTTTTATTTTATATTGGAGTGACTCTCTCTTGATTAAGCAATTTTAAAGAAAACTTCTATCTCATTTAAAACAGTTACTAAAATTTTTATAATAACCCTTTCATTTGAACTTCTAACTGACATCTACCACTAATAATTAAAGCCAAATTTAGGCTTAGCCCACTTAATAAGAATCCAAAACCAAGTCTTTAACACAAAGATTATTAAATGTTGACTTATACATTTTTTAATAACAGCGTTTTGCAGTGGAAAATATGCAAATTAAAATATCTACAAAATATCCAAAGAAAGCCTACCTCCCTCTTCTAGTAATCATGCACTCTTTAAACCTATATCTGTGATGAGTTTAAAGATGAATAGCAAATAACTATTTAAAAAATTTTTATCATGGAAAATTCCAAACATACACAAATAGACTAATACAGTGAACCTCAGGTATCCACCTCCCAGCTACAATCATCATCAACTCATGCCCACTCTTATCTCACCTTTACCCTGTAATCATTCCCCAACCTTTCTCCCAATTATTTTCAAGTAAATTTTAGACCTTTTTTTCGTTTCATTCATGAACATTTCAGTGTGTTCACAAGAGATAAGTACTCAAAAAAAATCCTCAATATCATTATCACAACTAAAACAATGAATAATATTTTAATATCATCAATATCAATGTTCAAATTTCTTCAACTATCTCATAAATGTTTTACAATTGAAATTACTTAGTCTCAGAATAAGAATCCAAAAAAAGTACAAATACCATATTTGGTTAATGTCTCTTAAATCTCTTTTAATCTATAGTCATTTAGCCTATAGATTTCTTATATTCTGGATTTTGCTGAGTGCTTCCCTGTGGTGTCATTTAACATTTTCCTGTATGTGTTTTGGCTAATACTTTCAACACAACGCCATGGAGTTGCAGTGACAGTGATCATCCCTGTCTTGTTTCTGACTTCAGTGGGAATGCCTCCAGTACTTCCCCATTAAAATTTTATTGAACACTTTAGGAATAAATAGATATTGCATTCTGTCAAATGCTTTTTCCCCATATTAGGAAATCATGATTTTTCTCCTCTAGATTGCTGAATTTTGTTTACTAATATTTTATTTAAGATTTGTACACCAATATTCCTAACTGGAACTGGTTGGTAGCTTTCTTTTTTGCTGCAAACTTTGTCAGATTCTGGTATCAATGTCATAACTTACTTCAAAAGGAAATTTTTAAGTTTTCTCTCTTTTTATACGGTCTTGAGTAGTTGCAGTTAACACCAGACTACCTGATCTTTAGAGATTTGATAGAATTTCCCTGTGAAATCATCTTGGTATTTATGGAAGAGCTCTTTTACTATTTTCTCTACTTCCTCAATGGTGATTGGTCTATTTAGGAGTTCTGCTTCTAGTGGAGTTGATTTTGAAACCATTTTTCTAGAAAAGTATCCATTTCATCTACTAAACAAAAACTGTTTTTAAAGTTTACCAAGTAATTTTAAAAAAATAAAAAATAAAAAAATAAAGATTACCAAGTATTCTGAATTATCAGTTACATGTTCACCATTCTATCAGTCTTTATTACGAATACTAATACACATACTAATACATGTGTATATAGTTCTGAAAGACTAAAGAAAACTTTACATTTCAAATAATTATCAATATGGTAATAATCCATTAGAATAGACCCTTAATTATTCATAGACTAGCTTAAATGCTTCCAAAGCCAAAATATTCTTTTCTATTATATCAAATGTTACATTGCATTAGATGTTAAATGTATTACTCACGGTAACATAATGTAGCCAATTCAAAAAGGGAGGCAGGGACTTCCCTGGTGGCGCAGTGGTTAAGAATACGCCTGCCAATGCAGGGGACACGGGTTCGAGCCCTGGTCCAGGAAGATCCCACATGCCAGAGAGAAACTAAGCCCGATGCCACAACTACTGAAGTCCATGCACCTAGAGCCCGTGCTCTGCAACACGAGAAGCCACCACAATGAGAAGCCTGCGCACCGCAACTAGAGAAAGCCCGCGTGCAGCAACGAAGGCCCAATGCAGCCAAAAATAAAAAAAATTTTCAAATAAAAAATAAAAAAAGGGAGGCAGGAAGAAAAGGAGCACTACATAGCTAAGTTCTACTACTACAGAATTATTCTGAACTTCCTGAACATCTGCCTTGAAAATGTGACAAAATCTTTCAAACATTTGTCTACCATCCTACCGAGATGCCTCTTCCGTACTATATGTAGGATCAAGACCCCAGGCTTGAAGACAACATTGCAGTCATACTTCCAATACCTTAATGATGAAAATAAACTAAATAGGTAAATAATTTAAAATTGCTTTTTAATTTATCATGGGGCACACAAAACAAGTATCATATTCGAACAGTCGCATTAAAGTGCTCTGTTATACAACACTGTCTGGGACAAACTGGCATAATATTGTATACTTGACATAATTGCAAATTGACATATTTGGAAAATATGTAATTGGAAATAAGTATCACTACTTAAGCAATCAACTTGCCAATAATGAGGAAAGAATCATGAGAAAACAATCAGACAAATCCAGACTGTGGGACACTGTGTAAGACAAATGGTCCAGACCTGCACTGTACAATGAGATAGCCATTAGCCACATGTGTAAATTTAAAACTAAATCAATTAAAAATAGATAAAACTAAAAATTCAGTTCCTCAGTTGCCCTAGTCACATAAAAAATGCCACATGTGCCTAGTGGCTACTACAGTAGACTGGTGTTGCTTTAAACTTTCAAAAAAGGCAGTCATGGGACTTCCCTGGCGGTCCAGTGGTTGGGACTCTGAGCTTCCAATACAGGGGACTCAGGTTCGATCCCTGGTCAGGGAACTAGGATCCCACATGCCGCGTGGCACAGCCAAATTAAAAGGCAGTCATGAAAGAAAAAAGGCAGAGAGAAGTTTCTAGACTAAAGAACACTAAAGAGATTGACAACTTAAATGCAATGCATGACCCTTGATTTGATCCAAGATTGGGGAAAAACAGCTATAAAGTATATTTTGGAGATATATTAAGGAAATTTGAATATAGGCTGTACATTAGGGATAGATATCCTATCAATGTTAAATTTCTTAGAAGTGATAATGGTATCATGGCTATATAAGAGAATGTCCTTGTTCTTAGGAGCTCCATGCTGAAATATTTACAGATGAACCATCTTGATGTCTATAACTTACTCTGTAAATGACGTTGCAAAATATAAAAGTAGATAAATACATATCAAGATAGAACAAAAACAGGGAAATATTCACAACTGATGAACACAGGTGAATGACATGCATGTTTATAACACTACTTTGTCAACTAGATTTTTTGTTTGTTTGCTTGAATAGATTTCACCTTTGGGGGGAGGAGGTGAGTGGAATCCAACATGAGACACACAGGAAGTTAGAAAAAAACTTTCCATGCTTCAAGAAAGATCTGTCCTACCTACTACATAAATTAGGGACATTTAATGTTTATTTTGATGAATGTGACATATTTGTAGACCAAAACCTACAGTTCAGAGGTTGGAACACTGAAATACACCAATAAGCCTCAAGATTTAGAACACATGCAAATACAAGTTCCATTCCAGAGTGCCTAGCGTGCAAACTTCTAGAGAGGAAGACTTGATATTGATAGCCCCCTCATGCGATTTGAAGCCATACTAGGTACTCTTACAAAATATGGGATTGTAAAGCAATTATACCCCAATAAAGATATTTTTTAAAAAATAAATTATGGGATAGGAGGGGTGGGAGGGAGACGCAAGAGGGAGGAGACATGGGGATATATGTATATGTATAGCTGATTCACTTTGTTATAAAGCAGAAGCTAACATACCATTGTAAAGCAATTATACTCTAGTAAAGGTGTTAAAAAAATAAAATAAAATAAATCAAATTTTAAAAATAATAAATTAAAAAAAAAAAAAGAAAATAGGGGAGAGAAAAAATAGAATGTTTAAAACTTTCCCAACTTCTAAAGAGATACTTGGGGCAGGGAATTTTTTTTTCTTTCTGGCTGCGTTGGGTCTTTGTTGTGGCATGTGGGATCTTTTTTTTTGTTGTGGCGCGTGGGCTTCTCCCTAGTTGTGGTGTGAGGGTTTTCTCTCTCTAGTTGTGGTGCTCGGGCTCCAGAGCACGCAGGTTCTCTGGTTGAGGCACACGGGCTCAGTAGTTGTGGCACTCGGGCTTAGCTGCCCCGCAGCATGTGGGGTCTCAGTTCCCAACCAGATACCGAGCCCGCGTCCCCTGCATTGGAAGGTGGATTCTTTACCACTGGACCACCAGGGAAGTCCCAGGGCAGGGAATTTATAGCACTAAATGCCTATATTAGGCAAGAAGAAAGGTCTCAAATTCAACCTTAAGAAACTAGAAAGAGAAGAGCAAATTAAACCCAAAGTAAACAGAGAAAAGAAAATAATAAACATCAAAGCAATGAAATGAAAAACAGAAAAACGATAGAGAAACTCAATGAATCAAAAGCTGGTTCTCTGACAAGATCAGTGAGTTAAGAAACATCTAGCCAGAGTGGTCAAGACAAAAAAATCTCAATTAACAATATTAGGAGAGGTGACAGTACTACAGTTTCTTTAGATATTAAAAAAATGAGAGAATATTATGAACAATTTTATGCACATAAGTTCAACAACACAAATGAAATGGACAAATCCCTTGAAAGACACAAACCACCAAAGCTCACTCAAGAAGAAATAGATAACTGGATTGTTTACCTATTTTTAAAAATTATATTTGTAGTTAAAAATCTTCCCACAAAGAAAACTCCAGGTACAGCTGGCTTTACTATTAAATTCTAAAAAATATTATGGAAGAAATAGTACCCATTCTACACAAACTCTTTCAGAAAATTGAAGAGGAGAGAATATTTACTAATTTAACGACACCAGCATTACCCTGATACCAAAACATACAAGAAAGGAAACTACAGACCAATGTTCCTCATATATATAGAGGCAAATATTTTAAACAAAATTTTAGCAAACCTAATTCAACAATATATTAAAAGGATAATGCATCATAGTCAAGAGTGGCTAGAGTATGCTAGGTTATGGTAGGTTGGTTTAACATGCAGAAGTCACTCAATGTAATTCACCATGTTAAGAAACAAAATGTTGAAACATGATCATCTCAATGGACACAGAAAAAAATATTTGCAAGAATCTAATATCCATTTCTGATTTTAAAAAATTCTCAACAAATTAGGAATAGAAGAGAATTTCTTCAACCTGATAAAAGGCATTTATGAAAAACTTCCAGCTAACATCATACGTAATAGTGAAAGACTGAATGCTTTCCCCCTAAGATGAGGAACGAGTCAAGGATGTCTGCTTTCAATACTACTGTGGAATAAGTCACTATAGTAAGATAAGAGAAATATATAAAAGACATCAGGATTGGAAAAAAAATTTTTTTCCAAACTTCAATAAACATATTAAAAACTCAAAGTCATGATGTTTACAAAAACACTGTATTACTTCCGATTTTTGATTCTTAACCTTTTGAGTATCATACCCTACATCTTTTGTAATATCTCAAACCCCCCTAAGAGAGATATTTCTTTCTTTCACTCTGGCTCCCGTCAAATCAGGAGTTTCAAAACTATAGGACGTGTGAAATCAATAATTATATAGCCTTTTAGCGTTAAAACCTAATGAGAGAAAGTCTTTACTCTAAGAAACCTAAAATTTTATTTTAAAATTGTCAATACATTTTTGTAATACTTAGTTTAAATCTACTTTAAGATACAGGTTTTCATTCAGTTTCCATCTGTGTTGTGAAAACAATGCCGTTCTTGGGAACACATTACCAGTTTTAAATATTTAATAACCCTGTAAAACCTATAGTTCAAAACTTTTAAAGTCTTCATTGACACCTGATGGAAAAAAATGAAAATGTTTTTAACAGCTTTTTACTTTGTATTCATAACATCTGGATGAAATTAAATGTCTTATTTCCTAAAACTTCATTTTTCCCTGCTTATTTCCTATCCAAAGCCAAAACCCTGATATCACACTTAGCTGATGTAAAGAAGTATCGTTGTAGCTAAGCAGCAAGACTGTTGTGCCCATAAGACTTTTTCATGCAAAAACCCTTACTAATTAAGGAAAAAAATACAAAGAAGTAAACACAACTGTTTACAAGTCAAATGATTTCCAAAATTTTCCAAAAGGTGTCATAACCCTGACTTACACATGTTCATACTTTCTAACTGAATATTACCATTTCAAATTATCATATAATAGTTTTATTTTAAATAATTACTAAGTCCTTAACTTAAAGTAATTAATGCCACTACCACATGTTAAAGACACTTTTTGAAGACACAACTCCCCCTCCACCCATACACACAAAAAGAATCTCTCATATATACTTGACTACAGGTTCTCCTTATTCAACATGAATTTAAGGGGCTTACATAAGGACTGGTAGCTCCATGGCAGGCCTGTTTTAATGTACCTGGTGGACTTCCCTGGTGGTCCGATAGTTAAGAATCCTCCTTCCAATGCAGGGGACACAGGTTTGATCCCTGGTCAGGGAACTAAGATCCCACATGCCGTGGGGCAACTAAGCCCGCGCATCACAACTACTGAGCCCGCAAGCTCTAGAGCCCGTGAGCCACAACTAGAGAACTCACGTGCTGCAACTACTGAGCCTGCGCACTCTGGAGCCTGCGCACCACAGCTAGAGCCCACATGCTGCAACTTCTGAGCCCACACGTTCTAGAGCCCAGGCGCCACAACTAGAGAGAAGCCCTCACACCACAACGAAGAGACCGTGCACTGTGACGAAAGATTCTACATGCCGCAACTAAGACCTGACGCAGCCAAATAAATAAGTAAGTAAGTAAGTAAGTAAATTTTTAAATGTACTTGGTACACATGCTTTCATATACTAGCTTTAACTTGAGGTAACACTTTTTTTAAAAAAAATTCATTTTTAATCTGCCAACACAGTAACTTTATGACAAGCAAAATTTAAAAATATATATACAAATATTATTTTGGTATGCAGGTTTTACCAATTTGCATAAACAAGTCAGCTACCATGAAGTGCTACTTCTGAATTTTACTTCCTTCCTGGATAGCTCTCATATGATAGACACAAATTATGACTATTCATATTATATAGTTTTCAAAAACTTTGAAGTTCTTAAGTCTTCAAGTTATTATTTCTCTTAAAACTTTGAAAAACATATCCAATACTAAAGTCACATTTGGTTCTAAAACAAAATCAATAACTAGGGTTTTTAAATAGATACATTTAAAAAGAGAGAGAAAACTTTAGAAACCAGCAGAAAAGGGAGTTCAGTATGTAATGGTGATACACTAAAATTTACATGCCATTTTACACAATTGTCAAAAAGTGAAAAATTTTTCCAATGAAAATCTTTTCACTTTGGGAAGGAAAAAAAGTAAAAAACAAATGTTTAAAAATGGCTATTGGGACCTCCCTGGTGGCGCAGTGGTTAAGAATCCGCCTGCCAATGCAGGGGACACAGGTTCGAGCCCTGGTCCGGGAAGATCCCACATGCCACGGATCAACTAAGCCCGTGCGCCACAACTCCTGAGCCTGCGCTCTAGAGCCTGTGAGCCATAACTACTGAACCCACATGCCACAACTACTGAAGCCCGCGCACTTAGAGTCCCTGCTCCGCAACAAGAGAAGCCACTGCAATGAGAAGCCCGTGCACCGCAACGAAGAGGAGCCCCCGCTCACCGCAACTAGAGAAAGCCCGCGCAGCAATGAAGACCCAACCCAGCCAAAAATAAAATAAAATAAAAATAAATAAATAAATAAATTTATTTTTTTTTAAATGGCTATTAAAATAGTTCAGAAAGCAGATTAAAAAACAAGTGGCAAAGAAAATTAGGAGGAGAAACTTTGGAAAAATAGTTTATGATGGGGGCTTAAGGTTATAATACACACAACATAGACAAAATCCAATAGTCAGCGATTAAATTTACTTTTAAAGTTCTTAACTGAAAGTACTCTTAACTAGCAAAAGACAAAACATGAAAACAGTGAACCACTTCAACGAAATAATGACAAATGCAAGATATATCATGATTTCACTTTTAATTCTACATACATAGCCTTTTGGAATATCTGTGTCCTCGTTGCTTCCAGGGTCGTTTTCTAAGTGCTGCTTGATTTTTTCCTCTAGTCCCACAGCATCTGCTCCTTGATATTGATCAATTCTCACTTTGTTTCGAAAAAACAGAAATGTAGGTGTTGCTGATATATTGTTGGTGGCAGCTGTTCCCTAGAATTGTCAAGTTAGACAGCATTATGAATTAAAACTAATCTTAAACCACTCTGAATATTCACTCTACATCTCTATGGAAGTTAAATATCACAAGCATGAACTAAAAACATGTAAAATAACTTACTCCTAATTGTTACTTAAGAAAAAACAGGCCTACTCTTAAGGGGCACAACTATATTACCCTTATGTCCGCAACGAAGAATAGCCCTGCATTTTTGTTTTAGTGTTAAGTGCTTCATCCAATAGAACAATCGGCTTCTAACACAGATATTGCACTTTACAACACCAGACAGTTCCCTCATAAGTACAGACTGTTTCTCAAATGGAGAACCCCAGAAGGGTATTGAGATATGTCAACATAAACCACTGCTACTAGGAAAAAGTACACATCTGAAAAAACGGTAGCCCATCTGTCCGTGAAAAGGAGGTAACACCCTTTGCACTGCAATCCTCATCTAGTTCTACTCTTAAAGAAATGACTTCTGGTCTTCCATCAAAAACACTGCAACGGGTATCTTTTTAAATTCTGCTCCAACTCCACGATATCATAAGACTAGCTACCGAATGAAAATTAATTAGTCACTGATTCATTAAACTCATTAAACTCTTCATGAGAAGTGTAAAGAAATAGTAAAATAAGTATGTCACCTTGCATATTCAAACACTAGGAAGAGGTACCACTATATTGTTTTTTTAAAAAAAAGCATAAAGTTTACAGAGATGTCTTCTCTAAGCCTCATAAAAAAAAAAAAAAGATTGACCTTTTAGAACAGTGCTGTCCAAAAGAAATATAATACAAGATACAAATGTGAGCTATACATGTAATTTTAAATTTTCTAGTATCCACAAGAAAAAAGTAAAGAGAAACAATTGAAATCCATTTTAATAATTTATTTTAGTAAATCCAAATATGCAATTCAACATATAGTCAATGTAAAAAGTTAATGACATACTTTACGTATTTTCTTTCATACTAAGCCTTCAAAATCCTATGTGTATTTTACAGCACATCTGAATTTGGACTTGCCACACTTCAAGTACTCAGTACCCAACCACATGTGGTTACTGTACAGGACCACACAGCTCCAGAAGACAGCACTTCCAGATCAGAGACAGTGAATACTTAAAATAAGGCCAGGGCTGCTGTCCAGCAGTATGTGATATAAGTACTAAACAATAAACATGTAACACAGAGTTTGCACCAAATCCCCAAAATACTTATCTGCAAGCTATATAACATTCTAAGATTTTTTTCCAACCCAGAAATGTATCAAAGACAAAAGCTTCACTGGAAAAAAAAAAAGAAGTTACGGAGCTGTTATTTAGTCAAAAGACTACATTTTTAGTGTTGGAAGAAGCCTTCAAGATTTTTTTTCTCTAACAACTCCTCCATACTTCTACATATGCAAATGCAGAACTGTCACATAGCCATGCTGACTAAGTAACCAGGGCAATCTACCTACAACACTGTGGCTCAATCAATAGTAACCAACATTTTAAACTTTCTGCTGAGTATGCAGCTTTGGAGCTAGGGTTATAAACTGATCAATTCAAAACAAACTATATCCAAGAATTCTCTGCCATGGCTTTCTAATCAACCAATGTGTCTGTAGTATACGATATAATTTTAGATTTGCAAAGAAATGTAAAGCACAGAACTGCCAGGTGACCTATTAAGTTTAACAACATAATATTAGTTTTGTACCAGAAAAATATTATTAGCAAACCCAGAAGCAATTAATATTGGACTACCCTTCTTAACTAATGCAGCCATAACAACATTTGTAATAATGACATTAACAAAATATTATCCTACCTTCAAAAAAATAAGTACTTAGTGCATAAAGAGATAAAGGATGAAATTAATGTTGAATTTCAAATCAATTTGTAAATAAAAAGACATTTTTTTAAGGACTCTTTTGCCTTACCTGACACTGATGTACATCTACTTCCAAGAATACTGCTTGTGGATACTTATTACTCATAGAACTGAATGCTGGGGCAATCCTTAAACACGGTCCACACCTGTGAGAACGGTAAGAGATGCTTGGTAAAATAACACCAAAGATTGTACTAATTTATACTCTAAAGATCTTGTCAATTAAAACATAGAATTAAAAACATTCTGATCAACCTGTCTTTAGACTTTCTCATCTTTTCCACTGTGCTATTTGATACACTTGCATCAGTACCACACTGTCTTAATGACTACAGAATTATATTGTCTTTAAGTCTAACAGTGTTGTCTTCCAGCTTTCTTCTCACTGAAAGAAATTAAAGATCTAAATAAATGGAGGAATATACTATACTTATGAATTGGAAAACTCAACACTGTCAAGATGTCAAGTCTCCTCAATTTGATCTTTAAAGTCAATGTAAAATTCCAAGGTTTGCTTGGAAAAATTAACAAATTTAAATTCTAAAATTTATAGGGAAATAAATATCAAGGATAGCCCAAGCATTTCGGGGTTCAAAGCTGAAGAAATTACATTACCAGATATTAATAACTACCAAAAAGCTTTATAAAATTAAGAGTATAAAGGATAAACAAACTCACCAATTTTAAAAGAAAAGGGTCCAAAAACAGACCCATCCCATACACAGTAACCGAACTTCTGAAAAAGTTGACACAGCAGTACAGTGGGGAAAGGATGGTCTTTTCAATAAACAGTGCTGAGTCAATATGGATATCCACATGGGGGGAAAAAAATGAATCTTTACCCCTAACTCACACTGTACACAAAAACCAATTCCAGATGGATTATAGATCTAAACGGGAAAGGTAAAACAACAGTTTTAGGAAAAAAATACAGAGGATACTTTCAAAACCTTGGAGTAAGCAAAGATTTATTTCTTAAAACACAAAAAGCACTAAAGAAAAAAGGGAAGAATTGAAATGTTGGGATATACTTGATAAGCTGGAAAATATTAAGGTTAAGACCTTTTGTTCATCAAAATACCATTTAGAGGGTGAAAAGACAAATCACAGACTAGTAAAAAACATCTGTAAAACATATCAAACATAGGACTTATACCTCTAATATGTAAAAAAGCCCCTACAAATCAATAAGAAGACTGACATCCAAAAGAAAAAAAGGTACTCTCAAACTGGACAAATGAGGTTATCCAAACAGTCCATAAAGAGAAAAAGACTTCCTCGGTCACTATGGAAACCAGGGAAATGCAAATTTGGAAACACAAGAGGGAGGAGATATGGGGATATATGTATATGTATAACAGATTCACTCTGTTCTAAAGCAGAAACTAACACACCATTGTAAAGCAATTATACTCCAATAACGATGTTAAAAAAATTTTTTTTAATTAAAAAAAAATAAAACTACTCCCACCAAAACGGCTAAAACAATAGAGAAGGAAGTACTGTCAAGAACTTGGAGCAACTGACCTGTTAGTGACAGTGCAAACTGGTATAACCACTTCAGGCGGTAAGAAAGGAAACTGGCAGTATCTGCTAATGCAAGATTTATGCCTATTTATGACCATTTCTAGGGTATATAAAACAGAAATGTCTGTATATGTTTGCCTTAGGGTTTTTGAAAAAATATTGGTAGTAGCAATATTTCTAATGGCCAAAAACTGGATACCACCTAAGTTCCTTTCAACAACAGAATAAGTAAACTAACTGTAGTTATTCACATACTGGAACACTATACAACAATGAAAATGACTGGTGTAAAACCTCATGCCAAAATATGGATGAATCTCACAAATAACACTGAGAAGAGAAGTACACTATATGATTCCATTTATGTACAGTTCAAATACAGGCAAAACAAATCAATGGTATTATAAATCAGGACAATGGTTACTTTTGTGAGAGTTAGTGACAGGATAAGGGCATGAGAGAGACTTCAAGAGGCTAGAAATGTTCTATTTGTCCAGAAGCTGATTAAACGTGCATGTATATTCAGTTTGTGCAAACTCTCTAAACTATACATTTATAATTGTATACTGTGTATATCTCAATAAAAGTTCCAAAAAATGAGAAAAACCTTGGCTTTAGCAGATAGGAATACAAGGAAAAGCAAACTCTAAAATACAAGATGTTCAAATTCAAGCTGTGATTCTCTCTCCATTCTTAACATTTTAATCAGCATTTTCACCTTTTGCCATCCTTAAGATTCATATCAAAAAGTTAAGAAAGTAACTCTTAATTTCTTAAATATTAAACTTGATGCTTCTGAAAGTAAATTTTTGGATCTAACAATGCTGAAATAGGCCCTGAGACTAAATTTTAAAGGAACAAACATTTACAGTCGACAAAACCTATGTTTAGTTTAGCAAAATACTTCTGGTTATTAATAAGTCTTAAACACTACGGATGGGAGTACAAATTGGTAGATCGTTTTTGAAGGGCCATTTGGTCATTATCTACCAATTTTAAACGAACGCAACCCAAGATTCAACAATCTCACTTCTAAAAGTCAATCTTATCTTAACACTTACTCAATTTCACAATAATATGTATAAGGACGTTCAATGCAATGTTTGAAATAGTAAAAAAAAAAAAAAAAAAAAATCTAAATGGCAATCAATAGAAAACTATTTTTAAAAGTTATAACATATAAAATAAGTTACAAGGATATATTGTACAACACAGGGAATATAGCCAATATTTTATAATAACTATAAATGAAGTGTAACCTTTAAAAACTGTGCATCACTATACTGTACACTTGTAACTTACATAATACTGTACATCAACTATACTTCAATTAAAAAAATTATGACACATTCACAACAAAGGATAAGGATAATTTATACAGTTTAAAAGAAAACTAAGTCTCACGATAGAATATTTTCTATGACCACGTTAAAAATATGTATTTATATGTTATATATGTACATAAATATATATTGAAAAGTTAGGTGGGTCACACAATAAACAATTACTTCTGTAAAGTGGGACTGGAAAAGGAAGAGAGTTTAGGGGAGACTTTTAAAACTACCTACACTTCTGTATCCTTTGCTTTTATATGATAAACAGGTATTTTCATAAAATATTAAATTGCAAATAGAGAATTGAATGTTAACTGCATTTAAACAGTAGTCACAGATGAAGCACAGGTATCATGCTGTACCACAAAATATACCTGGTATACACACAGTATCAAGTTTTCTCATTCCTGAAAAACCTTTCTTCAAAAGCGTGCCCTCGAAAATAAGAAGGCTTATGGAAAAAATAAGATTGAGGTAAGCCATTTAAACCCATGCAACTTTGTAAAAACATTCCTAAGAAAAATAGTAACTAGTATTCAAGAAATACCTGGACAGACAGGCAGGTGGCTCAGACCTAGAGGCTACACCTCAGAGGATATTTAAAATGTACAAAAACAATCGAGTGGAAGTGCCCGCTTACAGGTGCTGTGAGTATCCAGATGGAAGGGGAGCTCTGAGCCAACGGGGCTGCCATCCAGGTAGGGACAGGAGGAAGCCTGCGCAACATGAGAATGACCCCCGCTGGGGACCAGGAGCTGGCTGCAGGAGCTCAGGTTTAATTTTATTCATTTTGACTTTCTTAAAAGGAACCTGAAAGGGAGCCTGCCTCTGTGGCTGAGGGCTTTTCTCCTTCCTGCTAAAGGTTCTATTTCTATTCCTGCTCTTCACTACCTAAGAAAAATAGAATATGAACCAACCTCACCTCCGCACTGTACTGACATAATCACTCTACTCATCAATCATGTATGAGCTACCTGGAGTTAGAGGAACTCTTCTTGAAGCTAAAGAGACTGTACTAAAATAATGGCTACCTTGAAAATAAGTGCCCCCTTTCAAAATTTAACCTTATCTAGATCCTTTGTTTAATTTTAGTTAGCCATCATAGGTTGGAACTTTAGTCAAAAATCAAAATAAATCATAGCACACAGAAGCATAGATATATACAGCAGCATACTTTCACGTTATAATCACTCAAATGAACTGATTTGTTATTTGAAGTAAGATGTTTTCCTCGCTTACCCCTAGCATTTAAAAGTAAACTTAAATTTCCATTTTTAGCTGAGCTCATGAACAAATCATTTGATTTCTCTGTATAAAATGAGAAGGGACTACATTCTTTAAGGACCTTTCCTATCTCTAAAATATTTTTCTCCAAGTATGCCTACATTTCAGGATTGTACTTTTTTCTCTTGCACAGCCCTTGATTTGCAGTCTTTAGATAGTACATAACCTCAGGACCTTTGAACTTGTTGTAAAAGAGACCAGACCATCTAGTCCAGAGGTTTAAATAAGAAAGAAAGAAAGAAAAAAAAAAAAAAGAGTTCTTTTTCCACCTCTGAACTTCTTTTTGATGGAAAGCTGATCTGTTAGATCCAATATGTAAGAAAGATTCTGACTTATGCTTTTTGAGAAAAACCTCAGCAGACAACCCTCTAGGCTTTCTGCAAAACGTAAAGAACCAAACCCACAAAACTGAAACTTTAAAACTGACCTAACCTAACACAATTATTCAACAAATGAGAAGTGAAGACCAGAAAAGTTGAACGACTTGATCAAGGTCAGACATTCTAGTTAATGGCAGGACCACAACTAGAACAGTTAAATCCTAAAGCCAATCCAAGATCAGCTTTCTTTGAAAGCACCACGTTAGGTTCTTAGTAAGATTTGTGTTTACAGTTTTTCATAGTCTGCTGAATTAGATATTATTTATTGATAAAACCTAAATACATAAAGGCTTTATATCAAACTAAAGATGTTAAAAAACCTAGCTGGGACAGAGAAAATGGAAGGAAATTGTTAATGGGCATGTTATTTTCGGTTATGAAATCTATTTTTGACTTTTTAAGTTGTAGGAAAGTCACTATGAAAATTCTTCATTCCTGTCTTCTGATACAAGCTGGTACCACACAGCTACCATGGAAATAGTCTGTAAAAATTACTTTTAAGAAAAACTCTGCAGGATAAACAACAAGGTCCTACTGTATAGCACAGGGAACCATATTCAATACCCTGTGATAAACCATAATGGAAAAGAATATGAAAAAGAATGTATATTTATGTATAACTGAATCACTTTGCTGTAGAGTGGAAATTAACACAACATTGTAAATCAACTATACTTCAATAAAATAAATCTAAACAAAAAAAATGTGTGTTTACTGTCATAATATAAATAGATTTTATTTCAAGAACTTGCTATTCTTTCCTATTTGCTAAAGTAGTCAGTGCTCCACCTTGAGCAGTAGTAGGTGTAAACACATTCAGCTGGTGTGGGTGTGGAAAATGTATGTGCTTTCTGAAGATGTATTTTAAAAGTTTATTTTTCTGCGGGGCATAACTTTAAAACAGGTTATTTCTAGATGTATTACATTTACTAATGGACAGGCATAACCATAACTGGTCCTATTAGTAACACAAAACAGCTAACGTTCATTAAGCATTTATTATATGTTAGGTAACTTATAAAACCTTTAAATTCATTTAAGCTTTACCATTCCTCATTTCAAAGACAAGAACAATGAAGTACAGTGCTGAAATTTGATCACAAAACCCAACTCTTAACTGCTATTTCAAAACCCCCAAAACAGTGGCCTACACTGTGTTTTTTTTTTTGGTTGTTATTTCTAAATTAACTGCCAAGATTAAAACTATTTATATGCTCTTGAAAGGAATCCAGACAGATTACATACTATATGATACCATTTTTATGAAGTTCAAATACAGACGAAATTAGTCCACAGTGTTAAAATTCGAGAGTGATGAGAAGGAGCCTGCAGGAGGTTGCCGGGGGTGGGGATGCGACTGTGCTACGCTGCTATTCCTGACCTGTGTATTGGTTAAACAGGTGTGACCACCGCGAAAATTTATCAGACTCTACACTTAAATGATTTGTATACATTTTTGCGTGCCTGCTATACTTTTTTAAATAAAAATATTCTTTAAAATTCTCTACATGTTCTCTAGGGCCTCACCATTCCCTAGTTATCTTACAGCCACCTACCTCACTCCCTAATATTATCTGCCCAGTCCTTACGAACTGTTGGGCCTCCTAACTCTGTATTATGGTAAAGTACCTTTAGTCCACAGCAATTTTACAATATATAATTAATACTATTATACAATGTATTATTCGGACAAACTATCATAATCATTAGATCTCACCATCTTAACATACACTGACATTCTAACTGGATGGTAACAATAACACCTAACCAACTACAAAGTAAGACCTGCTTTAAGAAAACTGAGAGAACCTACCGTATAGCACAAGGAACTCTACTCAATGCTCTGTGGTGACCTAAATGGGAAGGAAATCCAAAAAAAGAGGGGATATATGTATACCTATAGCTGATTCATTTTGCTGTACAGTAGAAACTAACACAACATTGTAAAGCAACTATACTCCAATTAAAATTTAAAAAAAAAACTGAATATATGGTAAACATATCTACAAAAGTGGTACACTCATGAATTCAAGATAAAAATCACTCATTGCTGAGTTTCACAGGAAAGAAAATGCATATCCTTTTAAATTTGGCATTTACCCATCAGTGATAAAAAACTAGCACTGTTTATGATCACTTAAGTGTATCCGGGTATATTTAAGAAGTAACAGTTTGGAGATATCAGTTACAAAAATATGTTACCACAGTATATAATGCACATATATAATTTCATTCTCTAAACGATATGGTTAGGCTACATGTTATTATTCCCACTTTACAGGTAGGGAAATGAATATCAGAGTGTGAACTGAACTGACTTCCATCAAAGGATTTTGCAGGCAGAGCTTATTCAAGGCAACATTTACGGAAAAATGTCAGGCTCCATGCAATACAGAGGTGAACCTGCATGTCCCTTCTGCTTAGGCTGGGAAGAACAGGACAGCACTTTACAACCCAAAGAGTACATTCAACACTGAGACCTTAAACAAGTCATTTCATCTCCTTCTGACTCAACTTCCTCAATTGTAAAATGGAGATAATTTTAAACATTATTTTGAGGACTGCAGAAGTCAATAAGTGCTCCAATAAGTCCCTTACACAGACCAAATTTGATGTAAGTGACAACTATTTTAATTGCTTTAAAAAAATACTGGAGAAGGGTGCCATTCAATGGGTGAAAGGCAGTTTTTTCAACAAATGGTGTTGGGAAAACTGGATATCCACATGCAAAAAAATGAAGTTGGACCCTTACTTAACACCATGTATAAAAATTAACTCAAAATAGATCAAAGCCCTAACTTAAGAGTAAAAACTATAAAATTCTTTGATGAAAACATAGGGAGGAATCTCCATGACATTGGATTTGTCAATGATTTCTGGGATATGACACCAAAAGCACAAGAAACAACAAAAGAAAAAACCATAGATAAATTGGACTTTGGCAAAATTTTAAAACTTTTGTGCATCAAAGGACACCATCAAGAAACTGAAAAGGCAACCAATGGGAGAAAATATTTGCAAATGATATATCAGAAAAAGGATTAAGACCCAAAAAATATAAAAAACTCCTACAACTCCACAACAAAAAAAAAAACAATCCAATTCAAAATGGGCAAAGGACTTGAACAGACATTTCTCCAAAGACAAATGGCCAACGAGCACGAAAAAAGATGCTCAAAATTACTAGTCATCAAGGAAATGCAAATCAAAACCACCAGATACCACTTCACACTCATCTAGGATGGCCACTAAAATATAAAAGAAGTTGGCATGTAGAGAAATGGGAACTCTCCTGCATTGCTGGTGGAAAGGCAAACTTGTGCAGCCACCGTGGGCAAATAGTTTGCTGGTTTCTCAAAAAGTTATACACAGAATTACCATATAATCTAGCAATTCCACTCACAGACATACACCCAAAAGAACTGAAAGCAGGGACTCACAGAGAACCTTGCACACCAATGTTCAGAGCAGTATTATTTACAATAGTCAAAAGATGGAAACAACCCTAATGTCCATCAACAATATGCGGTATATACATACAATAGAATGTTGTATGTATATATACATATACATATGCATATGTACATATACATATACAACAGGATATTACTCAGCTTTAAAAAGGAAGGAAAATCTGACACATGCTAGAACATGGATGAACCTTAAAAACATTATGCTAAAATAAGCCATAAACAAAAGGACAAATATTATATAATTCCACTTAAATGAGTTATCAAGAATAGGCAAATTCATGGAGACAGAAACTAGAAGAGAGGTTACCAGGGGCTGGGGGCAGTGGAGAGAAGGTATGGGAATTACTGTTTAATGGGTGCACAGTTTCTGTTTGAGATAATGAAAAGATTCTAGGATATGGATGGGGTAATTACAGTACAACATTGTGAATGTACTAGAACTTCCCCGGCGGTCCAGCAGTTAAGACTCCGCGCTTCCAATGCAAGGGGCACGGGTTCGATCCCTGGTTGGGAAACTAAGATCCCACATGTCATGCAGTGCGGCCAAAAAGATTAAAAAATATATATGTATGTGTGTGTGTGTGTGTGTGTGTGTGTGTGTGTATAGTGATTGTACTTAATGCCACTAAACTGTATATTTTAAAATGGCAAATTTATGTTACCTGTATTTCACTACAATTAAAAAAACAATTGAAATACTGGAGAGCCACTGAAAATTCTTAAACAGAAGAATGACAATCTGTATAGTGTTTTAATAAAAATAATAGGATGGACAAAGCACGGCAAGTGAGAATAAGGAATAAGGCTTCAAGTAAGGATGGAAAGGAAATGGAGAAACAGGTGCTTGAAAAAACTATGTTCTTGGCCTAAAGTGAGATGACAGTAACTTTTCTCACTTCATATAAATCATGTATTACTCTTCATCTCTCCCCCTGCTATGGTTAAGGGGAAAAGAGAGTATATCATTGAGGCACAAAAGTATAAAAGCTCCCACTAACTAGAATTAGAAAAGTGAACTAAAAATGAGGTTCGTTGTTAAAATCACCTCTTCCTTTTTCCAACTTCCACCTAGGACTTAACAAATGTATATAGGTATTCCCTCATATTAAGAATAGTCATTATAAAATCAACAAAACTGGGAAGACAAACCTTAAAATCTAATGTACCCCCCCCTTTCCAATTCTGTATGAGACAGATTGGTCCCAAGGTAAGTCCTAACTTGTTTTCATCTCTACCTACATCCCTCCATCCCCTAAACCTAATCTAATCCTAATGCCACCATCTATATATTCAACATTTATCGAATCACGTTCGATAGGTTTGAATCACTTTTTGCTCTAAGACTCAAAACACTGCCTTATGTCTATGCAGTTACCTGGACAACAAAATGTGTTGCATAAACAGTGATAGTTGTAGTAGACTTCTCCAAGTTAGTGTAAGTGTAAATAACACCAGGGGGTCAAGATAGATCAAGAGGAGATTTCTAATCCTTCTCACTGGACACTGACATACACAAGGGGAGGTCAGCTAATACACAAGCTCGCTGAAATCTTGGTTCTGAATGTCTATTTCCAACACGTCACTCTCATACAGGGACACACTGCACACCCAACATGGAAGATCCGCCAGCTCTGCGACCTATGAATTATGTTGAGATTTACCAAAGCCAGATAACATCTTTCAAGTGCCCTGTCCTCTTAAATCATCAAGTCAAAA
Source organism: Eubalaena glacialis (assembly GCF_028564815.1). Lineage (NCBI taxonomy): Eukaryota > Metazoa > Chordata > Mammalia > Artiodactyla > Balaenidae > Eubalaena > Eubalaena glacialis. The sequence continues at coordinate 18,850,043 of NC_083730.1, read as the reverse complement.
ATGGAGTCTACTTGGTCAAAGCCAGATATCTGGACACCTGTCTACCTGTACTGTATATATATACCTACTATAATTTCCGTGATCAGATGCAACTGCTTACACAAGGTGGCCTAACTTACAAACTTACAAATCAAAGAAGTAACAGAAACGTTAAGAAAATTAAAAAGCATCCTAACCCAACATTAACTTAATTTAAAATGCATTAGCTTTAGGTCTAAGCACTCTGCGGATTAGTTGGGTAGTTGAATCTTCCTACAGTTTTCCACATATGCAGGTGGTGAAGAGAATCAAACCGTTTGGTAAATTAAATTTTGCAAGTTTCTAAGATGCAAGTGACAGTTGTATCCCGGGAAAGAAGGGGACAGGCGCAAGCAGGGGCGTTTGTGGGAGACTCCCACAGACAAGAAGGGAAAGAGCCGGGTCACCCCCAAGAGCAGAGCCCTTCCGAGGACTCAGAAACAGCGGGCGGGGATCTCGCGGGCTGGGGAATACGGTCGGCCAGGCCTCCGAGCCCGCCAGAGACGCGCCGGTGCACAAACGGGGGTTCACACCCAGGAACTGAGGCCTAACCGGGCAGCGGCCTTGGGCTGCGGGCTGCGGCCAGCGCCGGACATTCCGGAGCAGAACACGACCACAAGGCAGGCGGGATCGGGAAACAGAGAAAGAAAAGCACAGACAACCGGGACTCGCTGGGCTCGGGCCCGGACTCACCCTCGCATGGTGAACTTGACCACGGCGAGTCTGGAGCCCGCGCCGCTCAGCTCCGGCTGGAAATCCGGGTCACTCCCGACCGGCTTCACACCCACCATTCTCAGAAGTCCGGCAGGGCGGCCGCGAAGCCACCGGCTTCAAAACTGAAAAAGACCCGGGAGAGGAAGGAGGGAGGCTCAGGAAGGCCGAGGCCTGGTCAGAGGAGGTAGCAACCGCGGCGTCTTCTCCCGGGGCTCTCAATGCCGAGTCACGCCAAGGAGCGGAGCTGCCGTGGGGGCGGGGATGGGAGCGGGGGTAAAAGGGAGAGGCGAGAAAAGGGAAGGCGTGCAGCACCCGGCAGCCACCGCGCGGCAGGGCCGCCGGCGCTTGCGCCCCTTGACGTCATTTCCGCGCCGTCCGTTTGCTCCCACTGTCCAATCCTAAAGCGCAACCCGTGGCCCCACCCCCGACTGAGGAGCCCCTCATTGGCTGGAGCGGCGCAGGCGCAGAAGAGGAGCGGACACAGGCACAGGCGCAGGCGCAGATTGCGCTTAAGTGCGTGTATTCCTCCGCGGTTCAGCGATCAGGAGGTTTTACCGAGGAGTTTTCCTGTGGGAAAGTGAGAAAACCGTTTTTTCTCCGGGGTTCTTGGCTGCTGCGTAAGGTCTTAAGTTCCCTCCTGGAAAAACTTTGAGTATAGTCCTGTCTCATATTCGGGACAATGCGCCACACTAGACAAAGTAGACTTTAGGAACATTTATTTAGGGATCTCATTACACTTGGGCGCTCTCTGGGTAGTCATGCGGAAAATACTAATATTATTCACCTTTCACTTGTGCCTAAAAACATGAAAGCACCGTCTCTCCTTTAGGAACTCACAGTCTGGTGATAGACGCAAACAGTAGTTACAGTAACAAAGAAGTTTGCAAAGGAAACGGTGGAGACAAATGAGATAGGATGGGGCAGGATAAATTTGCTAGGAGATGTGACCCCTGAATCGAATCTTGATAAGGAAGAAAGAAGGGCATAGCCAGATGGTAAGAGATGATAGGGTACTCCAGGCCGAGAAAGCAGCAATGCAAATGTATGGGTTGAGAGGGATGGGGATGATGATGATAATAATAGTTAAATTATGTGCCAGGCAAGATCCAAGCTCTTTATGTGTATTAGCTCAGTTAATCCTCACAACAGCCCTAATTTTCCAAAGTTCACACACCTAATGCAAAGTCAAGCCGGTGTTCAAGTTAAGGCAGTCTAACACCAGCGTGTTCATTTAAATATTAGGCTAGGAGACAAATTATTTACTTTTCCTTTTAGCTGGGGTGATGAAATTGAAGAGGAAGGTGAAGGTCGGATGATAACTAGAAAAGGAATTTGTATTTTAACATGAAGACAATGGAGTGGTCACTGCAGGACAATTTTGTGGTTACAAGTGTCTTTAGAAAAAGCCCGGGAGGTAGCACTGAGGACAAAAAGCAGTGAAACTCCACTTTAGGAGTTTACTGTGGTAATCCAGGAACTGACTTACAGGAGCAGCTGCAGTCAAATGATATACTTGAGAAACAATTAGAAGATAAAAACCACAGGGTTGAGTGAGCAGTCAGACCAATTTGATGAGATGACAAAGGAAGGAGTCTAGGATAATGCAAATATTTCAATCTTCTGGCCCTTTTTACTGATTTGAGATGCCAGAAGGACATCCAGGTGAGGTGTACGTTAGGTAGTAGGAAGGATGAGTCTGAAACTAAAGAAAGGAGTAGGCTAAAGCTGCAGAGTTGAGAGTCATCAGTTTGGGTGGTAATTGAAGCCCAAGAAATGTGAAAGGAGAAGCCTAAGTGTGCTGCAGAAACATAATTATTCCTAACTGAACACAGCCAGAGCTTTAGTAACTCTGTTCCTTTCTCATGTGATACCAGAACAGTGTAATGGCTTTAGACTCAAAGAGACAAAAGGTTCAATAATAAATCTCTGCTACTTATTATTTTGTGGCCGTGGACAAGCCACTAAGCTCTCTGAACTTCACTTTCTTGTCCATGAGAATTGGATTAATAATACCTACCTTCTAGGATTGTGAAGGTTAAAAGTAATAGTAGATGAGGTACGTAAAGAACTAGAATATAAGGTGCTCAATAAAAGATATTTATAAATAATGGTGTGTTAGGGCTGCCATAACAAAATGCCACAGACAGGGTGACTTAACAGAAATTTGTTTTGCAGCACTGAAGACTGGAAATCCAAGATCAAGGTGTCAGCAGGGTTGGTTTCTCCTAAGGCCTCTCTTCTTGGCTTGTAGATAACCACCTTCTCGCTATGTCCTCATGCACGCACACAAGCATGTACACTCCTGGTGTCCCTCTTCTTATAAGGACACCAGGTCTATTGGATTGGGGGCCCACCCTCATGACCTCATTTAACCTTATTACCTCCTTAAAGGTCTTGTCTCCAAATATGGTCACATTGAGGATTAGGGCTTCAACCTGGGTTTGGCGGCACACAATTCAGTACATAACACATGGATTATTATTATTCCCAAGGGTCCCCTTGGTTTTGTCCAAGACGCAAAGAGAAAGACTCTCAACTAAGGCAGTTATGGTAAATATTAAGTGGGGGAGGGGTTTTATGAAAGCAAGACCTTAGAAATCTACAGATTCCTGAGAGGCAAGATAAAAATAGGGACTGTAAAAGTTAGATCTGATAGACGCATTTCTCTGTTTATTTTCCATCTGTTTCTCCACATCCACTCTCAACCATTCTTCACCCTGCTCTTAGCTCCAGAAAGCTGACCTACAAGAACTGGCTCAATAGGATTCCTTGTTGGAGCTTCTTGCTGAAGCTTAAAGGATAAAAGAGAGTGAGACCCAGTTATTAGTTTTCACAGCTCCCATCCTGCTGTGTTGCCACAGGTTAATTGTGCCTTTACCAAAGGCCATAGCTCCTGTCAGGAGGCTCTTCATACCATTGCCCTTTTTGAGTAGTTCCAGTAACCACTGTCTTCCCTGGTCCCTTCAAGGCTGGGAGTAAGAATCACTCCTGCCTGTTAGTAGAACTCCTAGCCTACTGAGGCTGTCCTTGGAGAAACACACTGCTGTAAGAGATCCTCACACAATCTGGAGATGCAGGCCAGGTGACAGTTGTCCCTATTTTACTGATGACAAGACTGCCTTTCAGAGAAGTATGTAACTATTCCATTATACAATTATGCACTGCTTAGCCCTGTCAAGGTCATGCTCAACATTATACAGAAACAGACTTTATATATGTAAATGGAAACATTTAGCAGATGTTATTACAAGGTGATGCTCTTAGGGGTGATTTTTTTCTCATCAATATTTTCTAAATTTCTTCACTAATTATAAATAGTATATGTAATAATAAAATAAAAAGAAAGAGGGCACATCTAGAAAAAAAATCCTACACGAGAATTCTACAAAGAAGTTCCAAGTTTCTTCCTTGCCCTATTAGTAATAACTAAAACAAAAATAATATTCACAGTTAATCGGTCTCCCTGTGTCATTTAACTAATGCTTAATTTCATTAAGTAAAATAAGATTTTAGTGGATGGAATTTTCCCAAAAGATGTTACTATTTTTCTTCTAAATTTGTATATGCCACCCTGAAAACCTTGTTTCCTGGAATTACCATGAAAAAAAACCCAAAAGACCCAACTTACAGATCCTAAAACCTCTGCAAGAGTGATTTGTGATTATCCTTCTCTCTCCATTCCGGAGATTAACATATTCAGAAATGTCAAATATGCTGCACATAAACTCCTCCTACCCCTTCCCTGACTTGGCCATGGCAGATACCACTATTAGAGCCTATGGTTTCCCAGAGTCTCTGCCTCAGAATTGCGTTTGGCCCCCATTACCAGAGTCAGCCCTCAAGATAAAAACTATTTGCCATCCCACTCCTTATTATGACTGTCATACCCTGAAATTCGTAGTTCTCAAACTGTAGTGAATTCATTAAAATGTGGGTTCCCAGTTTCACAGCCAGAGATTCTGATTCAGTAGAGCTGGAGCATGGCCCAAGAATCTAAATTTTAACAAGCACCCAGGGTAGCTGATGCAAGGGGTCCATATTTTGTGAAACATTATTTGATGATGACTTGTCTACTATTATATAACATTTACCATTCACTTAATATGTACAAGGTACTGTGATAATGCTTTTTTTTTAACATCTTTATTGGAGTATAATTGCTTTACAATGGTGTGTGATAATGCTTTGAAACACCACTCCTCCAGGGACATCACAAGGGAGACAAGACATTTCTACAAAAGCTAAAAAGGTAGTAAGAGCCATAGCAGAAATATAGATAACATATCATAGTAGTTCAGAAAAAGTAGAGAAAATTTGCAGCTGGAATGAGTATATAATGCTTTATGAAGGAACGTGTTCTAATAGTCAGACCTAGATAAACACAGGAAGGAAATGCGTGAACTTCTTCACTTCACAGAAGTGACTCCTGACTTTCCTCTTAACTCATCAATAATATAATTTGCTTCAGACTCACTTGTTCTTATCAAGTTCTGCCAGTCAGTAGAGAAAGTCTTTCTGTCATGACTTGTAGCCGCCATGGGTTCACTTTAACTGATTTTACAAATAGATACGTTAAAGATATGTCGTACGTGGCTTTATCTCTCCCATAGTCCTTTGCACATAGTAGATACAAAATAAGTATTGGTCAAATGAATGAGTGATTAGGAAGCATGATGAGTATGAATCTCAGTCCACAAAAATCAGGTGTACAAAAAATATTACTTTGTGTTGTATAACTCAATTTCATTTTGACTCTTAATTCCCGCCCTCTCACCACATCCAACTAGAACAAAAACTTTACATTCTCTCCTCCTCTGCCTGCCTCAGAAATTGTACCAAATTTCTGGGTTTGGGGTGGGAGTGGGGCTTTGGAGTGCAGCTCTCTAGAATCACTGTCTCTGTCTGCTTACTCTCTTCAAGTCTAGCCCTCCCTGCATCATGTGACCACTTCAGGGAGCGGGACCCTTTGGCTGAGGCTGCCCATGGACCCAACTGCCTGGGTACACCAGTTTGCCATTTCTCTCTGGGTTTTTACTTCTCCCCTCCACTACAAGGAACCAAGGCTTCAGGCTCTTTCTTCTTCTTTAGCCTTTCTACAAGGGAATCTATTTTTAGTGCAGGGGAAACCTCTCTGACTTCATGTTTATTCAAGGTATTTTGTTTGCACCTGTAATTCCCTTCCCTCAAGGCAGCTATGAGAAATTCTGCAGACAGAGCTGATCCAGCCTACAGTTATGTTTTGTTTGACTGTACCTGCTAGTAAGTATGTGTGTGTGTGTGTCGGTGATGTGTGAAACTTTATATTACTACAACATTTTGTTTCCTTTGGTATTTCTAACTGCCTTCTTTCCTTACACTATTTACCTTTATCATAATATTTATTTTTTTCTAACTTTCCATCATACTGAACATTCTACAGTCGAACTTTGAACAATACAGGGGTAAGGGGCGCCAACCGTTCCTGCAGTGGAAAATTCAAGTATAACTTTACAGTCAGCCCTCCATATGCATAGTTCTGAATCTGCGGATTCAGCTAACAATAGTACATGTTTTTTTAAAATAAATTTATTTATTTTTAATTTTTATTTATTTATTTTTTGGCTGTGTTGGGTCTTCGTTGCTGTGCGTGGGCTTTCTCTAGTTGCAGCGAGCGGGGGCTACTCTTCGTTGAGGTGCCCGGGCTTCTCATTGCGGTGGCTTCTCTTGTTGCGGAGCACAGGCTCTAGAGGCGTGGGCTTCAGTAGGTGTGGCACGCGGACTCAGTAGCTGTGGCTCGCAGGCTCTAGAGCGCAGGCTCAGCAGTTGTGGCGCACGGGCTTAGTTGCTCCGCGGCATGTGGGATCTTCCCAGGCCAGGGCTCGAACCCGTGTCCCCTGCATTAGCAGGAGGATTCTTAACCACTGAGCCACCAGGGAAGCCCCCATGGTACATATTTAGTTAAAGAAATCTGCATGTAAGTGGCCCCTAGCAGTTCAGAACTGTGTTGTTCAAGGATCCAATGTATTTTGTCTCATTTTTTATTGGATATCTTTTTCCTGGGGCCTTTTATCCTCAAGTTTAATCTAGATTGATTGCCTTATATATCAGTTACATGACTGTCATCCTGGGATTTCCCTTCACTGATCATTTGGGTAAGCACTAAGAGTCCCTGAATACACTGATTTCCTTTCTTATGATACTGCTCTTTTGGGTATGTACTTGGGAGTAGAATTGTTGGATCATATGGTAATTCTATGTTTAACTTTTTAAGGAACTGCCAAACTGTTTTCTATAGCAGTGGCACCATTTTACATTCCCACCTGCAATGCATGAGGGTTCCAATTTCTCCACATCCTAGCCAGCACTTGTCATTTTCCTTTGGTTTTTTTTTGGGGGGGGGTTGGTGTAATGGCCATCCTAATGGCGGTGAAGTGGTAACTCATTGTAGTTTTGATGTGCATTTCCCTAAAGACTGAAGCCATTGAGCATCTTTTCATGTGCTTAGTGGTCATTTGTATATTTTCTTTGGAGAAATGCCTATGCAGGTACTTTACCCATTTCCAAATTGATTTTTGGGGGGAATTGTAGGATATATATATACTGGCTATTAATCCCTTATCAGATATATGATTTGCAAATCTTTTCTCCCATTTTATGGGTTGTCTTTTCACTTTCCTGATAGTGTTCTTTGATGCACAAAAGTTTTTAATTTTGATGAACTTTAACTTGCCTATTTTTTCTTTTGTTATCTGTGCTTTTGGTGGCATATCCAAGAAATTTTTTTGAATCCCATGTCATAAAGATCCGTTATGTTCTCATTAAGAATTTTATAGTTTTACCACTTACATTTAGTTCTTTGATCCACCATCCACCGTTTCTGAGGTAAACTTCTTCAGTTTGATTCTAATCATTTCAAAGTATTCTCGTGGTAGAAAAGATAGGTACAGTTTTCCAGTTTCATATATATTTGAGTGTTTGTTGGGCAGGCATTATGCAATAACTATACAATCTCTGATCTTAGTTTTCTTTGAATTTATAAATTTAGTCCTTTTGTAAAAAGGAAAAAGAATGGAGTTCCCTGGTGGCTTATAAGGCTCGCGCCCTGGGCGGGGAAGGTAAAAAGCCGCGTGGTGTGGCCAAAAAAAAAAAAACCCAAAAATGTAAAAAGGAAAAAGAAAAGCCAGTTTTCGAGTTTTTGAAAAGCAAGAGTAAGAATTTAATGAAGAAAGAACTTTTATTCTACAAGAAAGAAAGTCCCCATAAATTCCTCTGAGATATACCTCTTTTAAATAACTAAATTTGCATCTGCAGAAGTACAGGGATACAGATTTATCGCATAAACCATATAAAATCCTCATTAACTTATCAAAATTACACCTATCTCAACATTCTACGTACAAATAACTGCTGCTTAATAGCTTATTGTTACCTTATACCTGAAGTAGAGAACTTACAAAATTTTATATTATTCCAGTTTAACTAGGTTTGTCAACTGGGTAATTTATTTTCAGAAAAATAATTTCAAGTGAGAAGCTTTGCTTTATTCTTAAAGTTCTGAGGACAAAAATGTGTAATTTATGTAATATAAATATTAAATAGAAAGGATATCTTGTTTCATAATGTCTAAACACTTTCTAGCTGTATGCTATTGAATTTGAAAATTGAATACCGTTTCCCATAGTTGTCCCTAGGTGGCGCAATATCTTTTCAAAGGGGTGTGATTTCCCTTAGATATCAAATCCTCCTATTTACCAGATACACCACTTGTCCCACTAACACTGTATTCTTTAGTTTTGGAAACTAGGCAGTGTCTTGGAGGAGAGAGTTTCCTGGGAAGTCGTAAAGTGATCTATCATTGTCATAAATCTCCTCCTCCTTGAACATACTGAAGAAACTTGCTGACAATTCTGAGTCCGTTTGGGTGTTTCCCAGAAATGCAAAATAATTTCATCTTCTGAAATTTATATTTGGGGTTCAGAAATCATTAAACTATCTAGAGTTTCTATTAAGAAAGCCAGATATTTAGACAAATATTTTCATCATCTCAGCCTCTGACGTTTCATATTTTAATTTTTTAGAAGAGTATGTTGGGGGTTGGAATTAAATCTTTGGAATTGAAAAACTAAACATAACTACGTATAACTATGTTTTCACTTAATCACTTGTAAAGAGAGTTATTTTTTCCTGTGGTAGTGTAGTAGATATTGTCTGGCTAGAATATTCAGATAGAGAAGAAATGATAAAACTCTTAATAGAGGCTTTCACTGTATTCAAAGCTTTTTTTCAGGCATGTCCTTGAGCAAACACACACACACACAGACACACACACAGACACACACACACACACACCAGCATATGCATCCTCATCAGTCTGTCCATTCTTGAATAGCAATACCTGCATACTCTGAGTACCTCTGAGAACCAAACACCGAAGACATTCAATATAAATAAAATGTATGTCAGTGGCTTCCATACAGTAAGGAAGTGGTTATTTACACC